>NC_140298.1:102626310-103226310 GCF_964211825.1 Aythya ferina | reverse complement strand
TCAGGGACCATTTTTAAATTCTGTTTTAGGTAGGTGCCTAGCATGATACAGTTCTTCACAATAGGTCTCATAGGTACTAACAGAAATAATAAATTATAATAATAAGTTCCTTGAAAGCCCCAATTCTTTATAAAGCTTTGACAAAGTGGGAAAAGATATCATAAACATCAGGCAGTTGTGACAAATAAGCATAGGGTGAAGGGTAAATTGTTTAGCTCTAGAAAAATCTGTAGTACTCTCTTGTGTTTTCCATAGCTGCTCATATTATTTTTTCTTCTATAGGCTCTTATTGCTTTCCAGACATGCTGTGCCTTGTCTTTGCCAATTGTTGCCATCTGTCCTGATGACATTGTGATGGAGGTCGAGTGTGTTGCTGAGCTTCTTAATAATGTCACAGTGTCATTTTATGTTACCTCTGTCACTCTGCTTCTGTTATGCTAACTTGTCTTTCTTCATCGTTTCTTTTTCACAACTCTTATACTCAAGGCAGTCTAAAAAATGCCCTCTGGATTTCAGTTCTTCTTTTCTTTCTACCATATCTAATATCTCATCTGTGCTCTACAGCTGCTTTCTGTGTTCTGTATTTATTCCAATCATATTCTATACGGTAGAAAGTACTGCTTGTAGGACAGATTTTTTTAATTTCCTCTTGGCATTCAATAACACCCTATTAAGTGGCTGTGTTTACACTGCAGTTGTCAATGATCTTTTCCGGGTCCTCTGCTCATTAAGCAATAAATTCAACTTTCCTGGCTAGCAGTGTTTTGAACATTTCATGTGGCAATATGGAGCCAGTCCCACAGGGAATGGTTTCCTCTTACCAGACTGCTCCCTCCACGTGCTATGCTCCCTGTTGGGTTTATCTAACTATGTCATCTCTACGAAGGATACTTGAAGCAAGCTGTTGTCTCTTTCTTAGTCGCTTGCAGGTTGCCAGGGAGCCTGGGGGACCCACCATCTGACATCCATAGCACTCAGCTTCTATCCGAATATGTCTGAGAATCCCACTGAAGCGTGGGATGACAAGTTCCCTCTTTCTTTTTGCAGAATTACTTCTCATCCACAATTAAGGTAATAAACTGTTTCTGCCAACCTGTTATTGTGTTAGCATTCGGATCACTATCAGTCACTGCAGAATTATAAAAATGGACCAGAAATAATTTTTATACTTTTTCAAGGACATCTCCTAAGTGACTTTGTTTTACATTTACCTTGGAGACCATGAAATCTGAAAAGCCTTAGTGACTTAAGTCACAGTGATGGTACAGCACAAACAGAAATTACTTGGGCTTTCCTTCCTTGCCCCTATATTCTGCTTCAATTTTGATGTAGGAAGATGACACCCAACTGTGGGAGAATAATTCATTGCACAATCTGGTCCTTAACCTGACTACTAAGACCGAGAACAAGGGTGTCAATTTGTGCCAGCTGTTACTGTGTTGGGGAGACGTGGGCCATTTACCATGACGTAGACCAGGACCACAGTTTATTTTAAAAAGGTCATTAAGCACTCATCAGAATAGCAATAATTCCAGTCATTCCTGAATTGGGACAGATTCAGGCCTAATTTAATAGAACCGACACTACTAAGGGTACTGAAGGTAAACTCTGGGCAAAGAGCGATATCAGAAAGGCAACATGAAAACCAGTGCAGGGACAAAGAAACTTATTAAACCCGTTAATTATCTTTATTAAAAACAAACAAACAAACAAACAAAAACTTGACAAGAAAAGACCCTAACCAAAAAATAGAGGGTTTGTTTACCGCCATGCTGTTATATAGCGGAACGATGAAACCCAATAAACTATGTTAATCCTTGATATCCTGGAGGGAGAACTGAGATCATGTAAATAGCATAGACTCCCGTCATATAAAGTACCATGTTACAGCACTGGTAGAATTTGAAGACCAAAACTCAAATACAGTGTTGAATGTTGTACATTATTAATAGATTTATACCACTATGTTCCATCCCTTATGCAATGCCTTTGACTCTTGTAACTGCTGTGATATGTTGATGTCTTTGGCTCTCTACCTTATTCTACCCATTTCCACTACCACTTAATTTTGACAGCTTGTTCTTCCTTCTTTCATAGTCTTCTATTTTGTAACCTCACTGACATTAACTTTCATACTCATGAACTATCTAATGCCTTAACTGTATTTCTTTATTCAGCTCTTCGTTCAACCCTTAGCTTTGGTACAACTCTCCAGCTTGCCAAAGGGCCATTCACATGACCTTGTCTTCAAGTGTTTCCTTTTGGCCTTTGCTTATATACAAAAGGCTATTTCAGAATTCATCTGCTTTGACCATCACCTAGTCTTACTCTGCATGACTCTGCCACCTTTCCACTCACATAATTTAAGTCTGCTTTTCATGGTTTCCTGTGCCATCAGTACTGTTGCTATCTCTTCTGATTTCAACAAAAGCTAAGTACAGTTTTGCTAGTGTGCTATAGGTAAAATAAGTTAGCAAGCATGAATTATGAACTGCTCAAGAAATAGCAGCTGTTGAGCTTGTGTGCACAGCGAGGTTTGTATGCCGCTGATCAATAAAAATCAGAGCCAGTAGCCATACTACCAGAGAGACCATCTGTGGCTAGAGAACCAGAAGCTTGCTGACCGGGATAGACACCTCTGGCTTGAAGGAGGATGGGGACAGGTTAGATTCATATAATCCCCAAAAGAGGGACATATTTAACTGTCAGAAAGTGCTAGCTGGCAATCTGTAGTCAAAAGTATGCTATTGCATTGCCTAGATCTCTGTGAAGAAGGACATTGCAATCTGACAGTGGAATACTGGGACATCCCTTTCTTACGCTGTTAGTGTGATAAAGTAGTATGGCTAACAAAATGGGGATTCTTATTAAAGACAGTTTAGAAAGAAAAAAAAGTTGGAGGGAGACTTTTTACTCAATCATATAATAGCAGGACAAGGGGGAATGGTTTTAAACTAAAAGAGGGGAGATTTAGATTAGAGGTTAAGAGGAAATTCTTCACTTAGAACAGGTTGCCTAGAGAGGTTGTGGATGCCCCATGTCTAGAAGTCTATGTCCCATGTCTGGCAGGAGGGTTGAAACTAGGTGGTCTTTAAGGTCTCTTCTAACCCAAACTATTCTAAGCTCTCTCTGCTGCGTGCCTACTTAATTATTTAGTCATTTATCCTCATTCTATACATTTGGTAGCAAGGGACCAGATGGGAGGAGAAGTACGGAAACTTTAGACTTGTTGAAGAAACAAAGACAGTAATGTATCCTCATTTATTCTTCTTGTGAACCTTATGTTAACACCTTGTATTGAAAATAATTCACCCTTGACCCCATTTCTCTTTCCAGTTACTGCCACTCTTTGCATTATGTGCTCTATATTGCTCTTGTGTGTCTTGTGCCCTGTCACTGAATTTTTCTTCCCCAAACACAGCATAGACACCTTCAGTTTTGTTTCTGCCCTTGTTGTTCAGTTGAAATCACTCCTGTCAATCTCAAATGCCCTTTTCTTAGCCAAATCTTATACTCAGTACACTGTTCTCTCAAACCTGTCATGTCTTTGACATAACCAACTATACTCTTCTTAAAATTCCATCATCCCCTGAGGTTTCTGAGGTGTCAACATCTGCTGTGTTTTCCTCTGACATTTCTGATAATTCCATGAGTCTTTCCTTTGATAGGTCCTTCTGACTGATTATCTCTTAATAAGACTAAATCCTTTTTCTTTTTCTCCTTTCCTTCTGTATTGAGCCTCTGAGTAACGCATGCAAAATCAATTGCCTGTTCTTTGCAGATGATTCACAAAGAGAGCTCCCCTTCAGATTTTTTTCTCTCTCTCACCAACAGAAAAATCACAGCTATTACATTATGTCTTTGTGGATGTCTACAAGTAATTTTAAAGGTCAACCTAAGTAAAACCAAATTCTCGCTCTTTTACTATCCACATTTTTTTTTTCTTCATTACTATGACATCATCCTGCTTGTCACTGATATAATTCAGTGTCATTTTTCACTCAGATGTCTTTCCATGTTCTTCCATCCAGGCTATGGCATTTTTCAGATGCTTTTCTAGAACATCTTTAAAGTATGTAATGATATGTTCTTTCTTATTGTTCCACACTGTGAAGACTTTTATCCAGGTCCTTTTCCTTACATCATTACTCTTGATTAATTTCAACATCACTACAGAGATACAGTTTTGCCCCTTCAATATCTATTGTCTCTCTTCTGCTTTTTTTTTTTTTCCTATAGTTTCTTTTTCTTTTTGACCATGTCAAGCTAATTATGTAACAGTTCAGTGGTTTTGTTTGCTTGTTTGTTTGTTTGTTGTTGTTGTTGAATCAATCACTATCTTGTTTGTCAAAGCCCTTCACAACTTCTCTCCTCTCCATTCTTGTTTGCTTTGAGATGTTGATTCCTGGCCTTAGTCAGCACTTGATGACAATATTTTTCTTCCTGTTTGAATTTGTATCTTCTCCTAAGGAGATCTTCTTTCATGGAGGAAAAGCCTATGATCATCCATAGTGCTTCTTCCTTATCCACCTCCAAAAATTCTCTGTAAAACTTTTTTTTTTTTCCTGCTGAGAAACCTAGAAGAAACATAGAAATAGTTTGGCATCTTGACTGGGATTCACCTGCTCAAATGTTGTTGGCTCTTATACAGAAACTACATCTGAACTAGTTCTAATTCTTTCAGTAGTCAAGTCAGACAGGAGTCATGGATTTATCTCATCCTCAAGTTCACAAGTATCTCCCTACATTGGTGGGGACAAAACAGACAGTTCCTTTGCAGATGTCATAGATGTATAAAACCTAGTGAATATACAAAAGATTGTATATTGTATACCTGGGGGTGCTGAGGGAGCTGGTGGACATGATTGCTGAGCCGCTTTTTATCATTTATCCATGGAGGTGGTCAACTGAAGAGGTCCCAGATGACTGGAGACTTGCTAATGTGATGCCCATCTATAAGAAGGGTCATAAGAAGGACCCAGATAACTACAAGCTTTTCAGCCTGACCTTGGCCCCAGGGAAAATTATGGAACAAATAATCTTGAGTGCAATCACCCAGCATGTGTAGGGCAGCCAGGTGATCAGGCCCAGCTGGAATGGGTTCATGAAAGGCAAGTCCTGCCTGACCAACCTTCTATGAACAGGTAACCTACCTGGTAGATGAGGGAAAGGCTGTTGATGTCATCTGCCTAGACTTCAGCAAAACCTTTGACAGCCCGTGTATGGAACAGGTACACTCTTTGCTGGGTTAAAAACTGGATAAATGGCTAGGCCCAGAGAGTGGTGGTGAATGGAATTAAATTCAGCTGGCAACCAGTCATGAGTCGTGTTCCTCAGGGATCTTCCTCTTTAATATCTTTATTGATGATTTGGATGA
The DNA here is from genome assembly GCF_964211825.1 of Aythya ferina. Lineage (NCBI taxonomy): Eukaryota > Metazoa > Chordata > Aves > Anseriformes > Anatidae > Aythya > Aythya ferina. The sequence goes on along the minus strand of NC_140298.1, from coordinate 103,220,933 downwards.
GGGAATTGAGTACACCCTCAGTAACTTTGCAGAGGAGACCAAGCTGGGGGGAAGTGATGATCTGCCGCTGGGTAGGAAGGCCCTGCAAAGGGACTTGGACAGGTTGGGTCAATGGGCAGAGGTCAATGGGATGAGGTTCAACGTGACCTTGAATCCTTATGGGTTAGGATCAGTGGGAAGGCCAACAAGGGAAGCATCCTGTTGGGGGTCTGTTATAGATCGCCGAACAAGGATGAGGAGACTGATGAGGAGATCTACAGGCAGCTGACAAAAGTTACTAAATTGTCGGCGCTTGTTCTTGTAGGGGACTTCAACTTCCCAGATATATCCCGGAAGCACAACACAGCCCAGAGAAAGCAGTCTAGGAGGTTTCTGGAGAGTGTGGAAGATAGCTTCCTGACACAGCTGGTTAGTGAGCCTACCAGGGGAGGTGCCCTGCTAGACCTTCTGTTCAAAAACAGAGAAGGACTGGTGGGAGATGTGGTGGTTGGAAACCGTCCTGGGCAGAGTGACCATGAAATGATAGAGTTCTCCATTCTTGGAGAAGCCAGGAAGGGGACCAGTAAAACTGCTGGATTGGACTTCCAGAGGGCTGACTTTGAACTGTACAGGACAGTGGTTGGTAGAGTCCCTTGGGAGGTGGTTCTGAAGGGCAGAGGAGTCCAGGAAGGCTGGGCGCTCTTCAAGAAGGAAATCTTAATGGCACAGAAGCGGTCTGTCCCCATGTGCCCAAAGACAAACCGGTGTGGAAGAAGACTGGCCTGTCTGAACAGAGAATTGTGGCTTGAGCTTAGAAGGAAAAAGAGGGCTTACGATCTTTGGAAAAGAGGGCGGGCCACTTGGGAGGACTATAAGGATGTTGTGAGGCAGTGCAGGGACAAAATTAGAAAGGCCAAAGCTCATCTGGAGCTCAATCTGGTGACTGCCGTCAAAGACAACAGTCTTTGCCTCAGTCTTTAGTGGCAAAACCAGTTTCTCTCTGGATACCCGGTACCCTGAACTGGTGGAAGGGGATGGGGAGCAGAATGTGGCCCTCACTATCCATGAAGAAACGGTTGGTGACCTGCTACGGCACTTGGATGTGCGCAAGTCCAGTGGGCTGGATGGGATTCACCTGAGGGTACTGAGAGAACTGGCAGAGGAGCTGGCCAAGCTGCTTACCATCATTTATCAGCAGTCCTGGCTATCGGGGGAGGTCCCAGTTGACTGGCGGCTAGCAAACGTGACGCCCATCTACAAGAAGGGCCAGAGGGCAGACCTGGGAAACTATAGGCCTGTCAGTTTGACCTCAGTGCGAGGAAGACTAATAGAGCAGATTATTTTGAGTGTCATCATGTGGCACTTGCAGGGCAACCAGGTGATCAGGCCCAGTCAGTGTGGGTTTATGAAAGGCAGGTCCTGTTTGATGAACCTGATCTCCTTCTATGATAAAGTGACACACTTGGTGGACGAGGGAAAGGCTGTGGATGTGGACTACCTTGACTTCAGCAAGGCTTTTGACACCATTTTCCACAGCATTCTTCTCAAGAAACTGTTTGCTTGTAGCTTGGACTGGTGTATGCTTCGTTGGGTTAAAAACTGGCTGGATAGCCGGGCCCAAAGCGTCGTGGTGAATGGAGTCAAATCCAGTTGGAGGCCGGTCACTAGTGGCGTTCCCCGGGGCTCGGTACTGGGGCCAGTCCTCTTTAATATCTTTATTGATGATCTGGATGAGGGGATCAAGTGCACCCTCAGTAAGTTCACAGATGACACCAAGTTAGGTGTGTGTGTCGATCCGCTTGAGGGTAGGAAGGCTCTGAGGAGGATCTGGATAGGCTGGACCGATGGGCTGAGGCCAACTGTATGAAGTTCAACAAGGCCAAGTGCCGGGTCCTGCACCTGGGGCGCAATAACCCCAAGCAGAGCTACAGGCTGGGAGATGAGTGGTTGGAAAGCTGCCTGGCGGAGAAGGACCTGGGAGTATTGGTGGATAGTCGGCTGAATATGAGCCAGCAGTGTGCTCAGGTGGCCAAGAAGGCCAACGGCATCCTGGCTTGCATAAGAAAGGGTGGCCAGCAGGGCTAGGGAAGAGATTGTCCCCCTGTACTCGGACCTGGTGAGGCTGCACCTCGAGTACTGTGTTCGGTTTTGGGCCCCTTGCTACAAGAAGGATATGGAGGTGCTTGAGCGAGTCCAGAGAAGGGCTACAAAGCTGGTGAAGGGTCTGGAATACAAGTCTTATGAGTAGCAGTTGAGTTGTTTAGTCTGGAGAAGAGGAGGCTCAGGGGGAGACCTTATTGCTCTCTACAGCTATCTGAAAGGAAGCCATGGGGAGCTGAGGTTTTCTTGCAGGTGACTAGTGATAAACTAGAGGGAATGGCCTCAAATTGCACCAAGGGAGGTTCACATTGGAAATTAGGAAGAATTTATTTTCAGAAAGAGTGGTCAGGCACTGGAATGGGTTGCCCAGTAAAGTGGTGGAGTCACCATCCCCAGAATTGTTTAAGGAAAGTTTGGATGTGGTGCTTAGGAGCATGGTTTAGTGGGTAGTATTGGTAGTAGCAGTACAGTTGGACCAGATGACCTTGGAGGTCTTTTCCAACCTTATTGCTCTATGATTCTATGATCATATGATTAACTTCCTATGTTAATTCTTTCTATCCTATTGCTTTCTGTTATTTTTATTCAGGTATTAACAATTTTTTTTCCTTGTATTGTCAACTCTAGAGAAGGTAACTTCTATTTTTCCATCTTTGCTCAACCCATAATATACCATGAAGTACTTTCATAGTTTCTGTAGTGATATATCGTATAAATAATAACCATGATAAATGATCCTATTGAGTGCAAAACAGCCAGAGAGCTCAGATAGGTGACTTTACATATTCATCCTCCTTATGAAGCATTTGCAGAACTACTTTGTACTTTCAGCTGTTCATAAATAGCTCAGAAAAAAATGTTTTAATAGGATAAATATTAATGAAACAAATTGTTGTTACTTTGGAACATTTCTTTTGGCCTGACTAATGTGATTGGAAAATGCATCTGCTGGTTTGACTTTAACAAATAAGCAAGTTAAGTCAGGAATCAAATTAAACAGGAGAGACACAGGATAACTCAGACAATCCAGTCAACCTCATCAGCTCAAGAAACTCTACAGTCAGAAATGAACACTTTGCTATATTTGAGTGTGGAATAGAGTCTAAAATATACTTTACTAGAGTCACAGAAAATTTCCTTAAAATAAAGGGGAGAGCAAAAAAGAAAATAAAAATAGCACATACCAAAAGAAAGGAAAATAACCATTCAAAATAACCAATAGCTTGACAATTTGTTTGGTCTGATACAGCAATTACTGAGCTAAATAAAATACATTAACCAAATGCCCTGTGACTGATGCCATGTTGTAGTCAATTTAACATATGTGAGGTCTTCTCAATTGCACCAACATGTTATATTTTGTTTCATTCTATATTAGAACCTGAGGAGGTTTATTTTATTTTATTTTATTTTATTTTATTTTATTTTATTTTATTTTATTTTATTTTATTTTATTTTATTTTATTTTATTTTATTTTATTTTATTTTATTTTATTTTATTTTATTTTTTCCAAAATAGCAACGGGCAAAACACATCTACCATTTTACCAGATAGCAGACTATACGTTCCCAGAAACATAGCATCCATCTGTCATTTCTTGTACTCTCACTGCATCTGATATTAATTTGGATAGATAAATAGTTACCTTGAAATGTTTTTCCGTAGTCCCAGATGTGTGAATTTTTAATTAGCTCTAATAATCGCCTTTTCTATATTGTTTCTATGAACCATGATATATAACCTCTTATCTTTATAAATCACATCTAAAGTCAACATTTCAAAATCCACTGATTATAATGGTTTATATTTATTACAAGCTGCATTGTACCTTTTTTGCTACAGGCAGAAGTACACCTTGGATAAAACGGTAGTCACACAGTGACTGTCATATCTAATGTTAAAAAATAAGAAATATTAGAGCTGGAGACCTTTTGTGATGATTTATCATAGTAGAATCTGTATCAGCATGGTCTCCATTGCAAATCACTCTAATATGGGAATGCCTTTCTCAAGGAAGAAATGGTTGTGTTCCAAAGAAAAATACTTCAGTTGTCTTGCTTTGTTCTTTAGCTTTCTGTCTTCCAGTAGCATTCAATCAAATACTCTTTCTTCCTCCTGCTCCAGGCATATTTAGAACATGTAGACTGCTGAAAGAGTGCTGAAGAATCACATCTTCACTGTAGATAGAGGTCCACAGATGCCTTGTAAAGGCTTAACATATCCAGATAATAGTTTTTTAGGGTGCTACCCACTTGAAGATGCTAAAGAAGAGGTCAGTGAAAGATTGGGATATGATGAACTGTATTTTAATAGGTTCCAAATGCTTCAGGACTTTCCCCGGAGGAGTGCATATTTACTGAAGAGGATAAGTCTTTGGACCTATGTTATATCCTGTACAAAGATGTACACAGAGGACTAAAAATTTGTCTTATGTTAAAAAAAAAATCATCAATTTAACAATTCTCTATCCTAGTTTTTGTTTATTTTTTTGTTTGTTTTTCTAGATTTGTACATGGTATGACTTGTGTCTTCCTCTTTTCAGCTACTTTTCATTATTTTATTTCCCTTCAATAATCTCTTTATTCATGTATATTCATTTTCCATCTTCCAGTTTGACTAGAAGAGTCTTAGGTCAAAAACTATAATTTCCTTTGAGAGTATAGTAGAATATAATTTATCATTTCACAGCAGCATTGCAACTTTACTCTCTTTTTTAGTATTATAACAAATATTGTTACAGAAAATTACAGAAAAAAAATTAGTAAAAATATATTAAACTTTATGTGAACTGTAATCAAATGCCATTAGAATTATGCTGAAAATGCAATGGTGAATGGAATGGCAATAATGAGAGAACTGCTCAGAAGAGCTCTAGGTTGGACTGATGTACCTAATCTGTGTACCTAAACTGTTGGCAGTGTTTCCTTAGTAAGTGCATAAGTGCCCTCTTTAGTGAATAAAAGGAAAAAACAATCTTAATCACCTATGTGCCCACTGTTAATAGCTTTTAAGGGAAATTACAGCCTTTCATTGGCTGTACTAGGAATTCAGGCACTCACACGGAAGAACTACTTCCCAACACATCTAAAATGGTGTCCTACAAGTTGGGTGCCTTGTAGTGCTCTTTCATCTGCCAGATAACATAGAAGACCTGAAACTGCAGTTAGTGTCAGATCCTAGATCTGCCCGTAGAAGTAGCAATGTTATGTTTTTGATGGTGTTTCTACCTGCATCATATAAAAGGGCATACCAGACAACACTGATAGCTGAGGGAGAGTCTCAGCTGATGTCTTACTGACCTTTTCAGAGTCAAGGCTAAAGACGGTTATGCTAACTTTTTAGCTCTTAGATGCCCTTGATATCCTGCCTTTCTTTAATCCCTGTGACCTCAAAATCTACAGTCTCATTCAATTGCTTGTCACTTTTTATTGAGGGAAAAAGGTATTTGGGGGTAGGGGGGTGGAGGGAGGGGCGGGGAGAAAGGGGGGGGAAGCTGGGGTTGGTTATAGTGGTACCCTAAATAGTACAATTCAAGTTTCTCGTGATACCAGTGCAGGAATTTGACTTGGTTGATGCACTGTGGTTGCAGGCCTCTGACAACTGAACTCACAGGAGGAAAAGTAATACAAATGGATTTTACTATCTGCTAGTAGGAAGCACAGGAAAATAAGGAAGGAAAATAATAATCCTGTATAGGCTTATTTAAATTAGTTTGTTCTCCACTTTGAAGAAGTTCTATTCTAAGCCTCAGTTAGGTGACATGAAAGCAATGCAGTCTTGAAGAAAGCCCTGAGACAGTCCTTAGGGATTTAGAGATTGCTTATATTTTTTGAGAGCTCAGGTTGTTAGCAGATACTATTATGTAGTAATCGATGTTTCCATTCTCTCTAGGAAAATGGAAAAAGGAAGACTGCCCCCGCCTCCCCCCAAAACAAAACAAAACAAAAAACGCAAAGAACCAACAATGAATACAACAATACAGAAAACAAACAAACAAAAAACCAAAAAACCCCACACAAACAAAACTACAGCCCCCAAACAAACACACAAACAAACAAAACACAGAGAAAGAGTCTGTTTCTCAGTTTTTGTGGTAAATATTAATATAAGAGCCACCAGTTTCTGCAGGACACAGGAAACAATTTAGGTTTTCTTCTTTATTTGATGAATGTTAGAAAATTATTTTAAGACAACAGTATGCTTAACTGTGCACCACACCCTATTGCACTCAGTGTAGCAGGAAATGTTAGTCTGTAGAGCCATACAAGAACAGAGTTTTGCATATGGGCTTCTGGAAATGATTGTTTTTGCAATTGCAACTTTCAAACCAAAAACTCTTCTGGAGATTTAACAGTATACAGACCAAGAATCTGATATTATGGATTTGCTAATGGCACATATGCACACAACTTGACCAAAATGCAGGTTGCAAAAGCAGATGTTTAAGTCTGTTAGCGGGTTGTATGCAACAGCATACTGGGTGTGACCTGGGTTTGCATGTGTTTTTAATAGATGAGTCTGTATAAACTGATTCCAGTGAATGCACATCATGGGAAAGATAATGCTTTAGCACTTTAGTTGAAAACAACTAAATTCAGTCAAAAAGAATTAAGTGTCATTCTCCATCAGACCAGACTTTGTATACCTGACCTCTATTTTAGATAGTTTATTGGGAAAAGAGAGACGGGTCAATTGTCCTTCTTTTACTGAGAATGCTTTTGCAGATTCAGTTGTTTATTAATTTGAATCAGAAGTTACTATTATCACCAAAATTCTTCTGCGACTGAGAAATACCTGTCTTTATAAAATGAACACAGCATTTCAGGGCTTTTGACCACCCTTGGCTACACATTAGCTTATTATTTTTGAAACATCCTTGAACACATGGTGGATTTTTTTTTTTTTCCAAAATAGAAAGTTCCACTTCTAGCTATGATTCTGAATGATAAATAATTCAGATCAGTTATTCACTGTTAACTGTAAACCTATGGGGCAGGAAATAATCTGTGTTTTTTTACAATGTATATGCATGTGAATGAATCGTCCAGATATTACTGCATTAAAATATCATAATGAAGTGAGAATACAATGAGCTAAAGCCATCCTCATATCACTGAGATTTGTTTAAAGTATTTTCAAATTTCATTCAGAAGGCAGGCTCTACACTGGATGTAGTACTGCTGTAGAAAAAGGCAATCAGGACACTCCTCAGATTGACAAATGATCCCACTTTGGAATACATCCCTTTGGAAAAGATCCTTTTACATCTCTCTCTCTCTCTCTTTCTCCTCTCTTCTCTGCTGTTTAGCTTTTTCGGAGCCTGGTTGTATGAAGAGGGGCTAGTACAATGGTGTCCAGTTTCTGTTGAAAGTTTTCAGTCACAATACAGAAATGATTACCAAAGGCAGGAAAAGCATTGTGTGAGTCATTGAACATTCACAAACTATAGCCAGATCACTACTGGCCTGTTCAGGCTGCCCAGATACTAATTGTCTGGGCTTGGAATTTCCATGTCATGTTCTCTGCTAATCTTTAAGCAAAATTCTATGGCCTTCCTTGTGCAAATGAACTATGTTTTTCTTTGTATAAAGATGACTGGTAATATGCAGTTGTAATTACCATGTAATGAGGTTGTGCCTGAGGACATATGACATGAAGACTGTTGAGCAATACAAAAGAAAAACTAATGGGGAAATGTGAGAAAGAAAGATAGTACCTGGAAGGATTTCAGCTATTTTGTAGAACAGTCCCGTGAACAAACACTCACTTGAAAGAGACAAATCTATCAATATGACTTAAAACAGAATTACTAAAGGGTGTAGCTGTTACGTTCTGCAGGACTTCAGAGAGAGATGGAAACTGTAAAGTTTACTTATTTTACCCTAGGAGATGTCAGTTAATCAAAAAGTAACAGATACTATAAATTGCAAGCTTAATTTTTGTCTTAATTTCCAAGAAAAGCAGGGAATGTTGCTTGGGAAAATCCCAAGTCAGATGTAGATCTATTTAGCTTTCACATTAAAAAACAAACAAACAAACAAACAACAAAACTCAGCCATCTGAAATGCAGTGCTATTAAAACAGAGGACCAAGTAAAAAGTTAGGTTTGATCTGTGTGCGTAATTTGTATTGTAGATTCCAATAATCCCAAATTAAGATCATGACCCACTTGTGCTAGGTGTTTTGCAGCACTAGATGCTGCACAACACAGTAAAAAAGGGCACTTAGAAAAAAAAAAAAAAAGAGGTTAATAACAGGTTTTATAATCCTTCACCACCAGTATCTATCTGAACAACAGTAGCTTCTAGGAGGGTCATTTTATGCAAGTTTATCCTTTATGTAAATGTCCGATGTGGAACAAGGCTGGATGATGCTTCTCTTTCTCTGTCTTTACTAGGGCACAAAGCAGGACCAGGGCTGGTGTTTGTGTTGTCGTATTCTGTAGCCTTGGCCAGACTGCCTCCTGACAATGATCCCTGGCAGTAAATGGTGGCTGGGGATTCCTAATAGGGGTGCCAGTTAGGCATGGATCAAAATTATTACAGGGATGTGCCTTCATTCTGAAATGATAGATGATGCCTTTGGCCTGGTTTAATTTACTGTTTTAGATGTAGCAAAATGTCAGAGGCATTGCCCTGCTCTCAGTGCACTCCTGGCCATGTGGGTGGGAGCATGAGCCACATGCTGAGGTGTGTACAGCACTAGACATCTTATCTTCCTTGTCCTCCCTTCAGAAAGCCAACTTGCAATGGAAAAATACTGATGATAGGTTCAGGAAGGAATTATATCTGTGCTGGTGAAACCCTGAGTATTCTAGTACCGCCAAAAAAAAAGAATATTTTTTAAAAAAAGACAAATGAACAAGGGTTTCATAACCCGACATTGTTTGTATGTTGAATTATGTTTATATTGTGTTTTCCAAGTGTAGTTCCCAGCTCCCAGGGCTGGAGTCCTCTTATTTCTGCATTGTGAATTTTTATGAGGCAAGACCTGTGTGCATACCATATTCCCCTGCTATCCACACTGGGGATATAGTAGAGACAAAACCTGATGGAAAGAAGTCATAGTGACCTCTAAATAAATTTCATGATCTGGCCGACCACGATATGAGGGCTGCGCCGTGGGGTCCCCACAGCAAAGACAGACCGTTACAACCATGGCCTCCAGAGATAATTATCATCCAGTTACCATGTGCCAGTGATAATGTGTTAGTCTGACATTATTAATAAAATGTGTCAAATTAAAAGTTGAGAGGAAGCGGATGTTGTCAGTGAACCAATTTTTCAGCATTCAGATTATTTCTAAATGATTCTGAACATTGCTAGAGGCAATCTATGTACTTGTTTAAAAATATTTATACTTTTAAAATATTGAACATCCTGCAGTGCTTTTGTCAACAGTAACCGAAAAGATGAACCAAAAACGTGTCTATATAACACTTGATTCAATCAAAACTAAGTTTTATATATGGAAGCCTTAATTAATCTTAACATAGCTCCAGACAAATACAGACTGTACTGCAGTAAACACTAGTAATTGGTTTACATGGTTTGTATAGACTATAGACTAGACAGAAAAGTGGAACTGTGGTTTCAAGTGACTTATGTTCTCCTCTAGAACTAATCTTAATATAAATCAGGTTTTATCCTCCTAGTATACTAGCATAATTTAGCATATTTTAATTAATATTGCAAAAGTGTTCCTTATTATATATAATTTTCTCAATATAGTTTTATTTTCCTATTATTAGAATGTAGGATACATAATGAGGTATCTTAGGTGCAAAACCAGAAAAACTTCCACTAAAAAAAGAATCACAATAGGCCTTGAAGTAGATTTAGAAATACATTGTGAACATATTTAATGCAGTTTTACTCTGATATAATTCTGTGGAAAGACCTAGAAATCACTAGATAATTCTTTTGAAATATATTTTGATCTTTTGATGTTTTGTCAGTAAGTTGAGAGATGTGATCCTTCCTCTCAACTGAGCCCTGGTGAAATAAGTCTGGTGTGCTGGGTCACTTGCTGGACTCACCAGTACAATGGCAACATGGACATACTAGAGTGAGTCCAGTAAAAGTGTCATAAAGAAAATTAAGAAATTGTATCATCTGATATATAAGGAGAGGCTGAGAGAGCTGGGACTGCTCAGCCTAGAGCCAGACCTTTCTCAGTGGTGTCCAGTCAAATGATGAAAAGCAATGGGCATAACTGGAAATAAGGGAATTCAATTCAAATATAAGAAAAAATTTTTTACTGTAAGGGTGGTTGAGCAGTGGGACAGATTGCGCAGAGAAGTTGCAGAGTCTCCATCCTTGTAATTATTCAAAACCTGACCGGAAATGGTCCTGGTAGATCTCATCACTCTCTACAACTACGTGAAAGGAGGTTGCAGCAAGGAGTGTGTTGGTCTCTTTTCTCAGATGACAAGTAATAGTATGTGAGGATACATTCCTCACATGTATCCTGGTACCATATGGAACTCCTGTGGCAGTTCCTGCAGCCACTCCAGTTCCTGCTCCTGCAGCTGTTCCAGCTTCTGCAGCCGCTCCAGTTCCAGCTGGAACTGGATACAGTCTCAAGCTTCATCAGGGGAGATTTATGTTGGATTTTAGGAAGAATTTATTCATGGCGACAGTGGTTAAGCATTGGAATGGGCTGCCCAGGGAAGTGGTGGAGTTCCCATCCCTGGAGGTATTTCAGAGACCTGTGGTGGTGGCACTAAGGAACAGAGTGATGGGACTCGGTAGGTCAGGTTGATGGTTGGACTTGATGATCTTGAAGGTCTTTTCCAACCTAGACGATTCTATGATTCTATGATTCTGGGCAGGCTGCTCTATTTGATCATGCTTTGAGCATGGGGTTGGATAAAGCAATCTCAAAAGATGCCTTCCAGCTTTAACTCTTCTGTAACTCTGCAAAGCTGATTTGAGGGAGTATTCCAACAGTCAAGGACAACATCTTTTCCTTCTTGTGATAGTGATGTTTTAGTGCTGGACTAAAACACCATACATCTTGCAATTTGCATATAGATCCTACATGATCCTACTGAAGGGCCTGAGATTGCCAGTTTCTAATTTATGTCTTTAGGACTCCATTATAAACACAGCACATGCACATATAGTCTATACGCTAGCAAATTAACCATGCTGCTCTCTGGCACTGAGTCAAACTGGAATGAAAGGATTAGCATTCACACTTTTCTACTCTCCCATCTTCCAATCAGGATGGCCCCAACCCAGCTGTCTATTGCCATGGTCCTTGGCCAGTGCTTGGGCTCCTGCACCATGCCTAAGAGTTGTCTTGGATTAGGCTTGTTGGCCTGGGCTGGAAATATGGTGAGACTGTTTTGACAGTTTAACACTGTAAGCGATCAATTGCCAGCTCTTGAGAACAATTCCCAGCACTGTAAAATGTGTAAGTATAGATTTACCCACGCATACCTGTGTTTTGTTTTTAAAGCATTGTTTTTCTAATTGAAAGATAAAGGAAAAAATTGTATTGACATAGTTAAAAAATCTGAAAAATGAAATCAAAATCCTAATCCCTACACTCATTTCCCAATATTTTAGTGGTCTGTATTATTCTTCATTTTTTGTGAGACCCCACTTGGATTATTGTGTTCAGCTCTGGTGCTCCCAGCACAAGAAAGATATAAAGCTGTTAGAGTGGGTCCAGAGGGGGGCCGCAAAGATGATCAAAGGGCTGGAGCACCTCTCCCATGAAGAAAGGCTGAGAGAGTTGTTTTTATTTAGCCTAGAGAAGGCTCTGGGGAGACTTTATAGCAACCTTCCAGTACCTAGGGGAGGCCTGCAGAAAAGCTGGGGAGGGACTCTGTCAGGGAGTGTAGTGACAGGATAACGGGTAACAGTTTTAAGCTAAAAAGAAGGGTAGGTTTAGATTAAATATAAGGAAGAAATTTTTCATTCAGAGGGTGGTGAGGCACTGGAACAGGTTGCCCAGAGAAGCTGTGGATGATACATCCCTGGAAGTGTTCAAAGTCAGGTTGGATGGGGCTTTGAGCAACCTGGTCTAGTGATCTAGTGGAAGGTAGCCCTGCCCATGGCAGATGGGTCAGAACTAGATGGTCTTTAAAGGTCTCTTTCAACCCAAATGGCTCTATAATTCTGTGATTTATGCTGGAGAATTCTTGGAGGCTCTTTGGAGACCATGATCCTTTCCTTGCATGAGTTTTTTCCAGAATCACAGCCTTTTTTTTCTCTCTGAACTACAACAACTTATCTTGAATTTGGCTGGTTCCTCAAAGAGCTCATGCTCTCTTCTTGCTCCTCCATGAATGATTGAATTCTCTTTTCTTCCTGTGCTCTGCCCGGAAACTTCTTCTGTGGCCCTATTTTATAGGTTCCTGCTGGTGCCATGGTTTCTTTGTTTTCCCACTGGAAATTTTGCATTTTTTTTTTTCTTGCCAGTTAACTGACTTCCTGATTTAGGCTTACTCCTTTGCATACTAACTATCTAATGAATGTAGCCATTAATTACCTTCTATTGTGCCTATTGATCTGGTGAGTATTTTCTGGAGCAGTGGTTCTCATCCTGTTTTAATCCTTAGAAAATTATAACGGTTTTAAAAAGAATCAAAAAATATCTTAACCCTGACAAAAAATATCCACAGATATATGCAGTACTACCTTTCCAACTTTTATTTGAAAACAGAAACCAACCATTCCAGCTAAAATGAACATGCATTAATTATATTTATTTATTTATTTATTTATTTATTTTATATGGAGGATGAAAACATGTATGCAAGTTTTTTCCTTCCCCAAACTCAAACATACAATTATTTAGTGAATTATCTTCTGATGCCCTGATGACAATTGGGTATCAAAGACGGGAAAAAAATGTTATGGTAATTGGATACAAATCCGCATGCGTTTGGGGGACTGAACTGAACCATGGAATAGAATCAAAGAACCATCTAGGTTGGAAAGACCTTCAAGATCATCAAGTCGAACCACCAACCTGACCTACCGTGTCCCATCACTCTGTTCCTTAGTGCTACCTCCACAGGTCTCTGAAATACCTCCAGAGATGGGAACTCCACCACTTCCCTGGGCAGCCCATTCCAATGTTTAACCACTGTCGCCATGAATAAATTCTTCCTAATATCCAATATAAATCTCCCCTGATGAAGCTTGAGACCATTAATGCTGTACTTGAGCACACAGACAGATATAAAAAGATACTTTAACATTTAAAAGTGTGAGTAAGTGTCTCTGGGGCTGTTCAAAAAGGACTAAAACAGAAAAAAAGGGAAAAGGAAAGGGAAAGGGAAAGGGAAAGGGAAAGGGAAAGGGAAAGGGAAAGGGAAAGGGAAAGGGAAAGGGAAAGGGAAAGGGAAAGGGAAAGGGAAAGGGAAAGGGAAAGGGAAAGGGAAAGGGAAAGGGAAAGGGAAAGGGAAAGGGAAAGAAGGGGAGGGGAGGGGAGAAGAGAGAAGGGGAGGGGAGGGGAGGGGAGGGGAGAGGAGGGAAGGGAAGGGAAGGGAAGGGAAGGGAAGGGAAGGGAAGGGAAGGGAAGGGAAGGGAAGGGAAGGGGAGGGGAGGGGAGGGGAGGGGAGGGGAGGGGAGGGGAGGGGAGGGGAGGGGAGGGGAGGGGAGGGGAGGGGAGGGGAGGGGAGGGGAGGGGAGGGGAGGGGAGGGGAGGGGAGGGGAGGGGAGGGGAGGGGAGGGGAGGGGAGGGGAGGGGAGGGGAGGGGAGGGGAGGGGAGGGGAGGGGAGGGGAGGGGAGGGGAGGGGAGGGGAGGGGAGGGGAGGGGAGGGGAGGGGAGGGGAGGGGAGGGGAGGGGAGGGGAGGGGAGGGGAGGGGAGGGGAGGGGAGGGGAGGGGAGGGGAGGGGAGGGGAGGGGAGGGGAGGGGAGGGGAGGGGAGGGGAGGGGAGGGGAGGGAAGGGGAGGGAAGGGGAAGGGAAGGGAAGGGAAGGGAAGGGAAGGGAAGGGAAGGGAAGGGAAGGGAAGGGAAGGGAAGGGAAGGGAAGGGAAGGGAAGGGAAGGGAAGGGAAGGGAAGGGAAGGGAAGGGAAGGGAAGGGAAGGGAAGGGAAGGGAAGGGAAGGGAAGGGAAGGGAAAAGAAGAAAAGAAAAGAAAAGAAAAGAAAAGAAAAGAAAAGAAAAGAAAAGAAAAGAAAAGAAAAGAAAAGAAAAGAAAAGAAAAGAAAAGAAAAGAAAAGAAAAGAAAAGAAAAGAAAAGAAAAGAAAAGAAAAGAAAAGAAAAGAGAAGAAAAGAAAAGAGAAAAAAAGAAAAAAAAAAGAATAGAAAAGAAAAGAAAAGAAAAGAAAAGAAAAGAAAAGAAAAGAAAAGAAAAGAAAAGAAAAGAAAAGAAAAGAAAAGAAAAGAGAAAAAAAGAAAAAAGAAAAGAAAAGAAAAGAAAAGAAAAGAAAAGAAAAGAAAAGAAAAGAAAAGAAAAGAAAAGAAAAGAAAAGAAAAGAAAAGAAAAGAAAAGAAAAGAAAAGAAAAGAAAAGAAAAAAGAAAAGAAAAGAGGTGTTTGTGAATATCTCCTTGCATTATGAACACTGTTTGATTTAAACATATTTATAGCCTTTGTGGCAGTTTGGATGTTCTTGGCAATGTATTCAGAGTACCTAAAAGTGCCAGTATGTCCCCATTTGTTCTTAGATTTGAGTTAGCTCACACATTTTTATCTTTTTCTCCTATTCTATAATTTGCAGGCTTATTTATTTATTTATTTATTATTTTCTAGAGATCAGATTTTGATGGTTTGTATACAACTTTGAGATAACTAAGCCTGAAGCTGATAACATTTAGCATTTCCCTTAATAGAGGAAACATAGGATTTATCATTCTGTTCATGAAGTTGGATACTCTTTTGAGATGAAGGTCCTCACCTATTCCCTATCTACTGAAAATAGGTGATTCTTCCATTTTGATGGGTCTGGAGGCGGTGAACTCAGCAGATTTTCTGAGATGCAGGCTGTGGGACATGAGAGTCTATTATAGTTTTTCTGTAGATAGTACTATGTGATATTGCTCAAGTATGCTCATTGACCTGGTCAGTGAGGTGAAGTTGCTGAATAACCATGGTATGAATAACTACAGGAAGCCAGCAGATCAAAGAGCTACCCACAGCTTAAAAACCTCTTTTCAGGAGAGAAAAGCATGGAGACGGAGGTCAGTTCTTAGATGCTGATCCTGTTGAGAACAGACAGTGATGGAAGAGAAGGGATCCTCTGGTAAAGGAAACCAAGAGTTCCAACAGTTCTTTTTTTTTTTTTTTTTTTTTTTTTCCCCCCTTTTCTTTTAGAGTCTGCATAGTATGCCTCTTTATTCTCCTCCAAAATCAAAACTTTCCTTTGTGTCATCAGTGCCTTCATGCCTTATAAATCTAATTTATTTGCATTATTAACATTTGTTTTGGTACCAGAAAACTTGGTGTAAACACAGTAAACAAATAAATGCTGTAAGTGTGCTCCCCATGGAAAAAAATGAAGCAGTGTAGTTTTGTATGAAGGCAGAACTCTCTCTCTTTTGTCTAGGTTCATGTTTTTTCAGACATGTACCTTCTTTCCTCTACATAAGGGTGAAAAGGCCTGAGAAAAAGAAACTGTGACATGTCAGAGAATCTGTCAGTAAAACCCCAGTATAACTGCACAAAATGATCAGCAGCTGTAACCCAATTAAATGCAGCAATTTAACAGTACACTACTGCTCACCAGAGAGTGTATATCGATATTCTCGAAGTACTCAGCCAAACCATTTGTAGCGGCGCTTGCAAACTTCTCCTTAGGAATATTTAACATTTGGCTAGAGAGTCTCAAACGCAAAGGGAAGATGAGAGGGAAAAGAAAAAGCAATGGAACATAGTGCAACGAGAGCCAATTAGTAAGTAAACTCACTCTGTCTCTTCAACGCAGAGTAATGGCTTCACAGGTGTGCAAAGAAAAAGTTGCAGTTATAACGTAACTAGAAGGTTAACTACTTAAAAGGTCATCTCAAGGAACATTTAGATTAGGCTAGTCTTTCTTCTTCAGTTCAAAGCTCCTGCTGCTGGTTTATGAGTCCAAAGTGAGGAACAAAGCTATTCCTTGTTTAATGTGATCATTTTAATAGCTAAGCCATTTCTAACTTTGCTTTTATAGCTAGCATGGCTCCAGTCTGTGCTAACCTGAATGCTCTTTTGCTTACCCATATGTGTGTGTCATAAAAGTCACTATTTGGCTACCAATTACTGTGGTGAGGACAAAATCTTTCCCTAAAAACTGTTACAAAGCTGAGATTATACATTTCCCACTGATGCATTCAGTGTTAGACATACTAGGAGCCATCTTTCTTTCAATAAATATTAATATCAAAAATATAATGAAATAAAATATTAAATAATATAAAAACATTCATACAAAGTTCTGATTATGTGAAAGATTTAATTTTTTAAGCTTTGTTTATTAATTTCATTTTATAGCTGAAACTCCATATCCTACCTAGGATTATATACTGTGATTTTTGTCCTACTCATCAGCCAGACAATTTGTCTCGGGAAGGCTTATTATGAAATTCAGAAAGCAGGACTCAATTTCCCAATCAGTATTAGCCAATAAGATCACCTGAAGTCATGTATCTTCCGTCCACATATCTCCTGCTAGGACCACCTATGGGCAGTCATCTTGCAAACATGGATCTCAAAGAGAAGATCACACAATATGTATGCAAATTACAAATATCTTCACAAAGACTGTAGATAATGTTCTCCTGTGCTTACTGTCCCTTAGCATATATATCTAGGATTGTAGCTCTCTGCAAAGATGATTTTTTTCTTTGCTGTTGTGTGGCGCTACACTGTATATTAAGAAAAAGACAAGAAAAGAGCCTGGATCACTGCACATCTCTGTTGCTTCATTCTAGCTGTCTGAGCCAGATGCAAAGCAGTAACCTCTTAAAACTTGTTGGAGCCTTGATTGCATCCGTGGTGCTCTGCTGCTACTTAATTGACACATTTTATGACATTCTGAACACCACATGGACTGGGAGTCGCAATCCTACATCTGGGGAGATGAAACACCAGCAGACAGGGGATTCTCTCCTGCATTTTGTTTCTTTAGCATGGTCTTGTTCTATAATCACTCATTTCTGTAAATAAATCACACAACACTCACTTTCCAATAAACTGGTATTTACCAGCCTTAGGTTATCATCACCATGGTTTTCCCTCATTTCTTTATCTCCATATGGTAAAGTCCCAGTATAAACTTTATTTTATCCTTTACAGAGCTCTGTTTCAGTTCACTTTAAGTGACTAATTTGCCTAAAGAACTTTCAGTTTGCCTTGGAACTTTTTCAGCTGAACATGGTAAGAAAATAAAGGAATGTATACGATCTATTTAAATAATTACCCCCCTTAACATCTCTAAAACTATGCAGAGTATTTTTCTAAGCGGCAATAATGCCCAGTACTCATTTTCTGCCTATTTTTGTCCTTTGTCCTCATTTCTGTAACTGAGCCCACTGTCATCTGGTAGAAATATTTACCAGTTGGATCTGAATTGGCCTGGTAACAGTGAGAACACATCTGGAGTCTAGACTCAGCGGCTCTATGGGCAGGGTCATATCTCTGTGCTACATCAGCCCCAGCGCCTATTTCTGTTTACATAGGTGGTGTGCGGCATCATCTGTTTCAGCTGTCAGACACCGCAAGCCCCCTGCTTCCCCCTCGCCACCGAGGGACAGGCCCCCTCCCCTCCTCCCTGTCCCACTGTTATCAGCTGGAGACAGGAAGCAGGGGACCTCTGGCACACAACAGGAGAGGAGGGGGAAGAAAATCCCTCACACCGATAAACTTTAGTGTTATTGGTGTATCAGTGCTGTTCACCAGCTCTGCAGGACTTGGTTTAGTGGGGTACCTTTGTCTGGTAGAGGAGGAGGCTGCAAAAAGTATGCTAGAGACAGAATAATCTCTTGGTGCAAAGTGAGGTGTGCTCTATATTCCTTAAAACCTCCTTTGTATTCTTTTTTACCCCTAATTAAAAATGTGTGCTTAAACCCCTAGGAATTTAAGGCTAGAGAGTGTACTTTTTTTTTTTTTATATATATTATTTTCCTGAATACTGCTGTTTACCTCAAGGATGGGACTGAAAAAAGCTTAGAAACTGCCTCATGGTACAATATGTAGCCATAGGAGTTTGCTGTGACAAGAATTTTTTCTGATGACAAACCTGAGACACCTGAATTTCTGTGATGTGTGAGGCAGTTTGTGTGTGTGTGTTTGGATATGAGTCAGGATGTTTTGGGATAAAAAACATTATATAAGAATGCTTCACTAATGCTTCTTTAAAACTGGATGATGGGATTCTCTTTTCATCGCTCTGCAAAATGAAACAGTCAAAAGAGTAGGAAGTATTCTGTTAACAATACATACAAAGAGGATCACATATTAATGTGAGACCAACTTCTTCAGTCAGGTCGAGAAGTGGCCTGGTGTACCACTGTGGCTTTATCACGAGGAGGCATGGACAGCTTGAGCTAAACACTCAGACCACTGGCAAGGGAGAGGTAACACTTTATATCTTCTGAGGATTGGCACTGTATGGCACTTATAATGCACTCTTAAGCAATGAGTTAAGGTATATTGCTGTTGCTCTTAAAACAAGGAGCAAATATTTATAAGTACAAAACATTCCACGATGTGCAAGTAGGTCCTATGAATGCTAAGAGGAATTCTGTTCACAGAGAAGAATAATAGACCGATTTATACAATCACACTTTTATCAGTAAACATCTCTTGTGCTACTTGGAGCTTGAATGGGAACAAACACAATTTTGTTAGAAGGGAGGAGTGTGCTAGACAGCCTACTGTTTTTCACATCATCAACAAAATGGAAAACTAAATGCTGGGCTAAATTCTGCCAACATCCTTAAGATTTACGCCATTGTCTTCAATGTAATGGAGCTGTGTAAGAGTTAATGAGTTTAAAAAGGGCTGGCAAAGTATTCTGGTACTGATGATGTGGCAAAACTCAGAAACAATCCTGTTTGAAATCTGCAGAACAGTTGGCAGAGCAGGCAATATTTGTATTTTTTCAAATATATTTTTTTTCTTGTGAACTCTAAAGAAAATTTTGAAAACTGAGTAGTGTTGACTCAATTCAGTATATGCTGGAGACAGTGTTAATATATCTTTTAACTTTAATTGGAGCAGAACTTAGCTAATGCTAAGTATTTTTGAAAAATGCCACAACATCGCTTTAAAAGTACCATTTTTCTCTCTATATATATATATTTAATAAAATTACTTTGTTTTCAAAGTTGAGGGCCAAAAATTATCAGGTCTATAAAAGATCTTGTATATCAGGTTTGAGTTTTCCTTTCAAACACATTGGTTTGGAGCCACCAACAAAACAAAGCTAGTTGGATTCTCAATAAAAGAGAAAATTTAATTCAGATCATATATCATGGCTCTTGGATGTAATATTTGCTTGAATAAAAATGGTGAAAATTGCTCCCATTATGATACAAGAGATTAGTTTGCAAAAATATAATACCCAGAAATTACTCAAGCATGTTTTTATCATATATCATAGCATCACAATATTTCTATGAATTTCCGTGATTATTCCACTTGGGTGCATTAAGGAGGCACTCAAAAAATTACAGAAAGGAAAGTAGAATAGCTAGAAATTATTTTCTTTAAACTGATGCACACATGGCTTTAAATTATATATGATAAAGTATAGAGCTAGGAGAAGGAATATGGTTCAGTTCACAAAACTTTCCTGTGATAAGTATCTCAAATTATTATGAAACAGTGAGAAAGGCTCATTCCCTAAGACAATTTTAGTATTACTGAAAAAAAAAAAAAAAAAAAGCCAGAATAAGGTAGAAGAAATTTGGTTACCGCTAGAAAACAGGGAGAAATGTATTTAGAATTGATCTTTTTACTTTATCATCTCTGTTTCTCCAGGCATTGCTGATGGTGTTAATAGTGTCACATTAAAATGTATCAACAGTAGTATCTGACCAGAAATGTTCTGTGGAAGTAGAGCTATCAATCCACTCATTCTCATGATTCTCTTCTATCTATTCTTGTTGCTAGGGGCAAATTTGAAAAGCTTTCAGGATCAAAACCAGCTCTACTACCTGTGAGTGAATGGAGGAGGACTTAACATGCTCCCCACTTTCCTAGATGTTATGAATAACATTACATTTGCTTTTCTTTTGAAAATACTAACTTTTGACTTTAATTTTCCTCCCTCTTTTCCTGTGATAAAGAAACTCATAAAAGAGTGAAATATGTTGTTGTTTTTGGACACACATTGAATGGAGTTGTTAGAAGATCATAAATGTGCAGTATCTCTCAGAATCTTCTTGGGGAGGGGAAATATACATTGCAAAGTGTGAAGGCAAATTTTTCAAAAGATTTCATGGTAAGATTTGTTGTGCTTTACACTGAAAATGGGGTCAAATTTTGTCATGGATATGCTGCAGTTCTCATTTCAACATCTGGATTTTTTTTTTAACCTTTTTAAACTTTTTTAAAAAAAAAAGAAAAACAACTTTTAATTGGCACATAGAGTACAACTAATTCTGAAAAGTCTGGTAACCTGTTCTGGCATTAATAAAAATTAAACTGAGAAGTCTAGAAATTAACTCTGAGGACGTACTAGAAAGGAGGGCCTACTAGAAAATTTACACTGGATATTTGGTGTAGCAATGAAAAGTTACCTTGCTTTGCAACTTCCCAAAAGGAGTCCTTCTTAAGAAAAAGAGAGTAAGCATTATTCCATAAATGTAGGGATGACATGAAATCACTAAAATTAAAGGACTAAACCAGAAAATAGTAAATAACATTTCCTCAGGAATAACCACTTGGTTATAGGATCCCTTGTGTTTTGTCTTCAAAGAGTTTGCTCAGGTAATATAACTGCAGCTCTCTCAATGTTTGGACAGCATTCAGGAGCCACAAAGAGAATGGATAGAGAACATGATCTTTGAGGTGTCCTGCTGTTGCAACTGACTGCCTTCAGTCAAGTTATTCTATTGAAGAACTTGTCCTGATGCTCTCACCTCAGTTTCATACCAATTGTCGTTTCTTTTCCACAGGTGGTATGAGCAACTGTTGGGTGAGCCACACAAGGTTAGAGGTTAGTGGGAGGGAGCTATCAGTGATTTGGATGAACAGCATTTAGTTTTAAGGAAACAAGGATAAAACGCTAACCCAAATGAGTACTTTTAAAAGAATAACAATGAGCAGTCAAATTGCACAATGTTTAATGGTTTCATTTGATCAAAGTTGAAAGAATCCAAAACAATCATAATGAATGGTTGGAGAGGAAAGAAGTGACTTTCAAACTTGATTGTCATGGCATAGTAGGCACGCTTATTTCTAGGCCACCATTGCAAAACTGGCTAAGCTAAGAAGGGTGGAAAACCATAGCTGTGTAAGAATTGTTTATTCTCAGACAAGAAATGAGTCAGAGTAAATTTCTGTGGGTAAATCTTTGTGTACTTAAGCTTACCACCACAATGGACAGCACATGGCACTTGGCATCCACCACACAGTCTAAGTGTATGCAAAGGGACAATATTAGAATGGTTACTCCTAGAAGTAAATATTGTATTCTGGATTTTTTCTCACCCTGGCAAAAGTGAAGAGAAACTTGAAGTCAAAGTATTGAAAAGGAATGTGCTTCCCAAAAGACTTCAGCTTACATTGTTACTCTGGAAATTTTTACTGTAGATGCATAGACGAAATGGAGAGGGGCTTGTGAAGATAGTGGATGTGGCCATAATTTTGGCCTGCAACAGAAAGTATGGAACCAGATGTGGAAGTTAATGTAGGAAAGGAACACTGAAGGAGTATAAACAGATGGTGAATAAAATAAGACCTTTCTGTCTCATATTTATGAAGAAGTCACATGTAAGAAAATGAACTTCTAAGAACCCACTGTGAGCAATGAAATAGGAGAGTCTGAAAGAATGAGTCTGGGACTGATCCTATTAAATAAACTCCAGTGTCAAAGAGCATCGTGGGATGTATTGCTCAAGAACTATAAATTCTATCACCAAGATTTCTGCCGCCAAGATTTAGTATCTACAATACGCTGCACATACTGCTGGATCAGCTCTAGCCTGATAGTTCTTTGAAAAAAAAGACTTTGGTAAACGTTTCATCAAAGTTCCACTTTCTATCAAAAATGACTGAAATGCATTTTTCTATCAACCCTACACTTTACTGTACAGAATTTTCCATCAGGATTCCCTTTGCAATGGTAGCATTTATACTGGTAAGAGGTCCTAGTCCCAAATCCTTTCTCTCTAACAAAATAATCCACCTACTGTTATTTATTTCAGTATACTTTCTAAACTTGAGGGCCAAAATGAACCATGGCATTTTAGTTTTGCTGATAACGGTAGCAGAAGAGATATTTACTTTGCATTTCTTTCTTCATCTTAGATTCCTTTAGCTGTATATATTCTGATGGAAGAATGATATGTGTGGTAGAAATTCTTTGTTGAATTAGTATGGCAATTACAACAAAGTTATATTGCTTTTGAAATGAGTTACCATTTAACGTGTTCAGTTAAGGTTCTGAGTAGAATGACAGAGTAAACAGGCTGCATGAAGAATGACCATGAAAATAAAGGAAAGAAAAAAAAGAAAAGGTCTGGACACAATTATATAGTTCAATTTTGACTTTCTTCAGTGACTAAATACAAAACATCCCAATTTACATAATCCATGGATTTTGCTATGTTTGTACAAAATTGCAACAATTAAAAAAAATCTGAACCCTGCAGTAGATGTAAAACACAAGTCAGTAATATGAGACATATGTTACAGCAATGTTGACACTTGAACTCTTAATGGAATTTTACATTTGAAATTCTATCAGTTATTCATTTTCTACTGATTGAACACAATGAGCTCCTCATGGTTTCTAGATTTTGTTCAGAAATGAATTAGATATGAAAGTCTTAGAATCTTAAAGAAAAAGATAGCAGTTATCCTTGAAATTTTCTTGAGAACTTTTAAAAAATGGCAGATGTGCAGGAAGGAGCAGAACCCAAAATGAACAAGAAATGAAATCTTTTGTTTTATCTTTTTGAAAAGGGAAATGTCATACATCATGCAAAGCTATATAAATATAGAAGAGAAAGAGGTGGAAGTGCTGAATATAGGGAATTTTTTGTAGTTTAGAAACTGTTCTTGCAACAGCAAGGGACAATCAATATTATGTAGTCTCTCTCGTATATGTAAAAACTTTTGATGACAGGAAATTGGATTGCAAGACAGTTGGAGAACAATGAAATTGTTTCTTTCAAAACTATTCTTATTCCTTTAAGGGAGAGAAAGATATGTAAAATCCTGAGTGCAGTGATCATTAAGTTAAATGCAATATTAACTTTCAAGTTTCTTCTTGTTAGGCTAAATAATACCTTTTTAGTTATTACTTAAGTTCATTACTTACTTCATTAGTTTTTACTTTAATCTTATGACACCGACCTCCCTAAAAACCTGACCTTGCTTCAGAGAAGATAGACGGGTAAAATCCTGTCCCCTTGCTTTGTCAGTGACAGCAAAAGGGTTCATCTGTCTCACAGAGAAGACTTCTGAATGGAAATGACAGACTCTGCTTATCTTGAAACTTTGGGACTTCACAGTCCTTCCTAACTCTTGGGTCTGGTATGTGTTCAGCCCACATCCTCACTCGAAGTTGGAAGAAACCCCAGGGAAGGATCATGTCACTGAATGACAGCATGGAAAAGGTTGGAAGGGAACTTTGGAGGCCAGCTTTCCAGCAGGGATGCCTAGAGCAGGCTGTCAAACACATGTCCAGAGAGCTTTTGAGTATCTCCATGGAGGGAGGTTCCATGACCTCTCTGAACAGCCTGTCCACATGCTCAGTCATGCTCTCAATAAAGAAATGTTTCCTTGGTTTCAGATGGCATCTTCTGTATTTCAGTTTGTGCCAATTGCCAATTGCCTCTTGACACTGGATCCTGAGTGTGGCTGCAAAACAGTGAAGAGAGGTCTGTCCAGAGCTCACACAAGCAAAACAGGCAGGTAGGGCTGTAAAGTAAGCCTTAATGACCATGACCGTACAGCCTGGAGTGCTGTGTCTATACCTGTGGTGGGAGTGTTGTTCATCCTCATCCATTAGAGTAGAGCCTGAGCCTCCGCTAATGCACAAACAGAGCCTCTGTGAATGCACACAGGAAAGCAGTACCATTATGGTATTGTCAATGCACTGCTCTCCAGATATTCCTGTGTCTCTTCAACAGAGCAATAGGCACTAACATGTAGTTGGCTGTTCCAGTAACTTTTCAGAAATTTTCTGTGAAAAACGCTTCTTCCTCTCTTCTACTCTTTCTCTCATACTATCTATAGGACTCTAGACAGTGTCACCATTCTTTCCTTTGCTTCTTGTTCTTAGGTGTTAAAATAAATCACTTTTATTCTTGATGTCTTCCACCCTCCCTCCCCTCCCAAGTTCTTCAGGATTTTCCAGTTCTTTCTGACCCTCTATAATATTGGAACAATTAGTGAGAAGAAACAGGATTTGTTCAGAAGCAATGAACAGCTATGGCTTTTTCAAGCTTTGCCCTATTCAGCAGCTCACTAAGACCAATTTGCAGAAGATTAAGGAAAGTCTGTTTCTTTTCCTAGAACAAACTGACCATGCTTATTGTCCATGCTTCCTATTGCACCAGCTTGTAGTAGGTCTATGCTACACTACTTTACAGACAACATAGGTGAAGAACTGAGGATTTGTGTCATAGGTTTGAAAGAAAAAATAACAAGTAAAAAAGTAAAACAGAGAGTTGGTTTGATCCAAGGGAACCCTGACACGACAAAACCTCAGAAAATCTTTGCAAAGACCTAAGTACCTAACTTATTAACAGTTGATAAACACTGGACATATAAATCTTAATATAGTTTAATATTTTAATAATTAATAACTTATGTTTACAATTAGGGAAGCTGAATACATTGACACTGCTGATCTTTTAATATTGGACTTTCACTCTAGTTAATTTGGTGATACAGGTATTATAATTTCTTAGAGGAATTAATTTATTACAACAAGTTATAAATTCTCATAATTAATTTAATTTCAATATGAATATTATGTATATATCCTTTTACTAAGCCAGGTGTTTAAAAACAAACTCTTTATCTATTAGTATGTGAAAAGTAATTTTTTTTTTTCACAATAAGTCATGGTAAATACAAATATAACTCTGTAGAGAGTGAAGTTTTATTTTTTTTCCAAAATATTAGAGGACAGAAGCACTGAGCTTTCTGTGTTGGTTTATGTAACTTCAGCTGCAGCTTATATGTTCCTCCCTTTATTCTGTAATAAATGATTGTCAAAATATGTGTGTCTTTTCATATTAAAAAATCTGATTTTTTCCTCTAATATTAGAGATTTTATTTTCTTATATGTGGTTACATTTGTGAACATATGCTAATGGATTCCTATCAAATATATGTATATATTTATAGAGTCATGGTAGTTCTTAATATGTGTGCATCTGGGTAAAGTTCAATCTAAACTCATTATGAACAGACAGCATTGCTTCGGAAGTCTTACACTTGCTACTTTCTTCAGCTATTTGGTTAACACTGTCTTCACATATATGATGTGTTGCTTGGCTAGTCTGGTAGAACTAGAAGCTTAGACCAGTTGTCCACTGAATACAGACAAGGAACAGACTTCAAAATCTGTATTACTTTGCCACTATACAACAAGTTCAAATTCGGGCTGCTAGAAACATCTCTAGAAACAGATTTTTCTCTCACCATGTTCCTTCTGTCTTTCTCCTTTCTAACAGTAATGGTGATTATTGTCAGTGAACTAATCTTTTGGTGACCCACATTATTTCAAGTAGTAAACATAATGTTTGTAAATAAATATAATGTAGACATGATGAACCCCAGTCACTTATCACTTACAGCTACACGTATATACAGACATACATACATGTATATAATATGGCATAATACACTGCACAGAGGATGATAAGTCTCTGAAATACAATAGCTTTGAATATTTCTTTCAGAGATAAATGGCTAATACCCTAAACTATGTACCTCAGACCTCCAAATAGTCATACATTTTTGAGTGTTCTGAAATGTTTGGTTAACCTTTTTTCCATTCTTCTAGTTTTTACAAGCTTCTGCACTTCTGGTTTCTGTCTGAGACTAGAAACCTAAGTACCAAAATACCACAACAAAGACAGTGCTCAAGATATTTCAGGCTTGATTTAGAACAGGAAGTATTTAGATTATTTTAAGATTTCCAGTTAAATTTTCAAACACACGAGCATTCAGATAAGCATCCAATCTGATTGGTGCTCCTCTGAACTGAACACAAATGTGAAAACATTAGAAATTACCTACTTACAGCCAATAAAGAGACCAACAAAGAGACAATTCTATATTGGTACCATGTAATCAATAAAACTCCATTATAATAAATGTTGAATTAGACTAGCTCTAAGCTCTCAGCATTGCCTTTGTGAGGTACATTTTATATTGGCTTACAGAAACAATAGACTGTATAGAGAAACCTTTTAAAAAGTATGTTTATGAGAATGCTGGATAAAGAGTTAACATATGTATATACAAACATCTATAAATAGATCAAGCCCTTAACACACACTTCAGCATTTGACATTTGTGGTCTAACAAGATTACACTGTTTTGGATCATTACTCTATATTTTTCTAAGAACCAAGTAACTTTTTCAAAGCAAGTGAATGATCATAAATGTTGGTTGTTTATCACACAATGGTATTTTTCTTCCTAACAGAATTTGCTTTATTTCTTAACCAAAGAATGGTAAACACTGCAAAAAGTATAGCACAAAAGTATAAGTATCCTCTTTAAACACTTATCTTAAAATGACCTGCATGGCTCAGCATTTTTGTGTAGCTACAGATCCCACTCAAATCAAGTCACTCTAACTCTTACTATGGTTTTAGTATTTTGATTTGGAAGGTTTAGTGTTTGTCTTTCAGGGAGTAGCTGAAATAAGGCATATTTTGGCTAAATAGGTGTTTTGGCAAAAACACACAGAAATATTATTTATTGAACCAAGATCATTCCCTTGACAGGAAAAAAAAAAAAATAAAAAAATTGTCTATCTGAAGGAGAGAGGGAGCATTTGGTGACTGTGTATTAAGACCCTAATCCAGAGTTCACCAACTCAGTAGGTCAGGATTTAGCTAGCTGGAAAGACTGTTACGAAAGGCTGGAAAGCAGATCCTGATGACTGGGTGTGGTTAACTTCTATCTGCATGCATGAAGGGAGAAAAACTCATGTGTCCAAACAGATCATTAGGCAGCTGAATTTTGTTTAAAATATTTTGCCTTTACCTTCACATGGATTCCAACTTTTAATGCTGAAACAGAAAAAATGTAATCACCACCTGGAATGCTAAATGGTAAGGGATTAATAAACACATGCCAATTATGCTGGCAGAGAATAAAAGATTTATTTACTTTTTGCATGTAATAATGAAAAATTTAAAATTCACATAACAAAGCTTTGAAATTATCAGAATTTTTGAGCAATTATGACACACAGAACTTTATTTTAGTTAGATGATGGAGAAGACAGGAGAAAAGCAACTCCCGTTGAGATATCTGTGAAGCTCATTTATTTACCCTGGAAATGAGCCAAATCTCCCAGAACTGGCTGCAAATTCATTGGTGCAAGAAATTTGGCTACCAAATTGCTAAGCCTCACATGTCTAAAAGATTAAGTTATCCAATGAAATAACTGATCTCTGAAAATAAGTGGCATCATATGTTTAGAGCTTGTTGACTTAAACAAAACCTCCTTCAAAGCCCAAGAACAATCCATCCTAATGTAGAAGAATGAATGGGGAACTTAAACTGAATTCAAAAGCAGAAATGAAGAGCTGGAAAGTGAAAACAGGGACAGGCAACTAAGGAGAAATTTAGCATAACACAGGCACTGTGGAATGGAGTTGGGAAAGTCAGTCCTTGTCTAGAGTAGAAATCAGTGAGGGTTAAAAATACTATAAATGGCTTCTACTGGGTATCATATCTGGGAAGGAAGCAACAGGGAAAATGTACGGCTAATGATGAAGAGAGAAGACAACCTCATGCAAAGGGCAAGGAGAAGACTGAGATACTCAGAGCCTTTTCCAGAAACATCTTTTCTCAGGCCTCAGAAGCCTCCATACCAAGTAACAAAATTTGCAGAGGGGATGAACTACTCACAGGAAAGAAAGAGGGATTGCTTAGTTAGGGACCACTTACACTAGGGACTGCTTAGGTGATCTGGCTTTACATATAATCCATGGGACCTGACAGGATGCATCCAACCATGTTGAGGGAGCTGGTAACATTACTTTGAGTTGGATATCAGGGCTGGTAAAGCCTTCATACAAGTCTTTGAGCAACACCAATCTAAGGAGTGAGACTCAGAAAATGGAAGACAGGGCTACTATAGAGGGACCTAAGCAGCCTAAAAGAAACAAACAAGCAAAAAAAACCAAGCAAACAAACAATTTCATGAAGTTCAACAGAAGCAAATGAAAAGTCCTGCATCTAGAAAAATAAAAAATAAATAAAATAAAAATAAACCTAGGCACTGGTACCAACTGGGGAATGACTATCTTTTAACAAGATCTACAAAAAAGTACCTGGGAGTCCTTGTGGACCCCAAATTAAACCATTGCAGTGATGAAACCTAAATAAAAGCCTGAGCTTTTATTTACTAACAGCAATAAATTTATTTTATTTACAAGAATAACTTAGTAAGCCATTGCTAGCACTGATGTAAGAATATTGTGATTACTTATTATGATTCCTTCAAAAGTTTTAGGACTTTCCTTGCTTCTTTGAAGATATATTTAGTTATTGTTATCTATAAATACATGATCTGATACAATCTGCATGTGGTTCAAATAACAGATTAATTAAGGAGTTTCAATATATTCTCATCAATGAATGATCCTGCTTCAGCTTGGCACCCTGATTAAATCTTAAAGTAGTTGCCAAAGCATCTATTTGTGCTCATGAAAAGTGTTTTTATGTTTTAGCCCTCTGTATACATTGCCTGTGTAACTGAAGGGGCTTTGAGAGCCCTCAGGAAGTATCAACTATCCATTGTATTTCAGAAGGAAAAGATTGTCCTCTCTTAAAGTAGGTCTTTTCTAAGGAAATCAGCATTATTAAAACAATTGATATTTCTGTTTTCTTCCAAAGACCCCATGTTCACAAAGGAGAATCAAAGGTGAACATTTTCAATAACTGAAAAAGTCTTAGTTTACAGTCTGCTAAGGACAAAAGACTTCTGAAGAATCCTGATCTCCTTTTGTTCTAGCTAAAATCAAGTTTTCAAATAAAGATGTAAATTTCTTTCTGAAGAAACACTACAAAAAATAGTGACAGAATCAATATTTTTGAAAAGAGTTTTTCATTCAGAAGCTTATAAAAATCTGTGTATGATTTTAAAACTAATACAAGATTTAGAATGATAATCATTTATATGACAGTACAATATGCAAGACATACAATACAGATCAACCTATAAAAATGAGCCACAGTATCTGATAAATTAACTTTGGCCTGGTTTTCTTCCCTAAGTTGTTTTAAAACAAATGAGAGACCAGGACCAGCAGTATTGAGTAAAGTGCCTAAGTACTGCTATATCTTTCTCTAAAGAAGCTTTAGTTGGAAGTGAAGTGAGACAGTGAAAACTTGCCTGTGTGGGAAGGTATAAAGTTTTTATTTTTTTTTAGAGCCATAAGGGTTTTAAAGCAGGGAAATAATAGTAAGTGTTGAAGTTAATATAGCTATTCTTGTGCTGAAGTTAGGCACAGGCTTAGTCTTTTTGATGGCTTTGTCCCATTGAGCGCTATTATTCTATTACACGAAACTAAATGCAGAGATGAACATTTCTCCTTTACATTGCTGTATATAAGAAATGAATTAAGACTGCCTACTCCTGAACAGATGTTAATTGGCTATTCTTTTCACAAGAGTCAAACTTGAGCAAATACCAAGTTTCCAAATCCAGCTGAAAGGCAAAAGAAACAGGCATGTTATGACAGACGTAGAAAACTGCTGTCCAGGCTGGTAGCCAGGCCACCTGAGACCAAACAAGAACAGCTGGGGGCCAGCAAAAATCATTACTGCCTCAGTAGAGACATGTTCATGTATTGTAAAAATGGAGAATGAATGTTACTGAAGGAATCTGTGAGATTTACTTGAATTACTACAGACATCTTGGGTAGCTCTTGAAAATAGAGGAAAAATTGAAACCCTTATATTATTATTATTATTATTATTATTATTATCAAGAATAAGTTAAGCTATATCTTTTTCAGAAGCATTGTTATAAATAAGAGGAGCACTGGAATGACCAGTACAAATTGCTTCCAGTTGAGATTGCAGCCTAGCCAGACTTTTCACTTCTGAGTCACAAGTAGCCTAACAAGGTATGCAATGAACTGAAATTACACCTTTCTGGCAAAATGTTATAATCTCAGAAATATATCATAGAATCATAGAATCATAGAATATCCTGAGTTGGTGTACTGGGTCTGGCTGGAATGTTAACTTTCCCTGCAGCAGCCCATACAGTGCTGTACTCTGCACTTGTAGCTGGAACAGCAGTGTTATCACACCAGTGTTGTGTCTGCTGCTGAGCAGTGCTGGCACAGCATTGGGCCTCTCTCTAACCCTCCTAGGGGGTGGGCAAAAAGTGAGAAGAGAAACATCACCAGGGCAGATGACCTAAACCAACCAAAGGGATATTCCATACCATACGATGTCACACTCAGCAATAAAAGGTGGAAACAGGAGGAAGAGGGGAGGGGTGGGCTCTTGTGGAAATGTTGGTCCTCCTCCCAAACACCGGCTATGTGCGTTAAGACCCTGCTTCAAGGATGTGGTCAATCATCGCTCATTTGTGGGAAGTAGAGAGTAATTTCTTTCCTCTGCACTTCCACATAGCCTTCATTTGTTTTATTTGTTTGTTTTCCTCCTTTTCATTCCTTTCCTCCTCCCTTTTCCCCTTTCCTTTTTTTTTTTTTCCCTTTAGTTAAATTGTTTAGTTCATAATAATCTTTCTATTATTATTATTATTATTATTATTATTATTATTATTATTATTATTATTTCCCTTTAATTAAATTATCCTTATCTCAGCCCATGAGTTGTTCTTTGCTTTACTTCTCCCTCTCCTCATATAAGGAAGGGGAGTGAGAGAGCAGTTGTGGTGTTTAGCTGCCCAGCACGGTAAAACCACCACAGCTGGAAGGGACCCATAAGGATCATCAAGTCCAACTCCTGGTACCACACAGGTCTACCCAAAAGTTCAGACCATGTGACTAAGTGCACAGTCCAATCACTTCTTAAATTCAGACAGGCTTGGTGCAGTGACTACTCTAATGGGGAGCCTGTTCCAGTGTGCGACCACCCTCTTGGTGAAGAACCTCTTCCTGATGTCCAGCTTAAACTTCCCCTACCACAGCTTAACACCATTCCCATGGGTCCTATCACTGGTGATTACAGAGAATAGGTCACTTCAAGGTAGGATTAATCTCATTGAATGTTGGACATCCACTTTTCCATTGAGTATTGACCCTTTTGATGAAAGAACACAGTACAATTCATCTAGCCTGTTTTAGTACCTATTTTTGTTTGGGGTGAACAAAGTTAGAAGTACCAATCTTTTTCCACTGACTTGCTGTTTGTCTGCCTATCAGTCACAGATTCAGTGGTATAGATGTGTTAAACTTCTGTATCATCTGATAAAACCTGTTTCTACTGGGTTTAGACAGCCAGCTCCTATGCATATTATGCATTATAGATGCTTACATTTGGCCAGATGAATGCCACTACAGATGCAGAAATCTTTGTGAGAAATTCAATTTACTTCATATAATTCATATAATTCAATTACCAAATTACCCTGGGGCACCCAAGCCTGCATGTACATTTTCCACTTTTCAAGGACCTAAGCAGATGTATCTACATTTGCCTCTTTGCATAGTCTTTTTGATTTACCACATGAACATATTTTATTGTCTTGGATGAAATTGATGACAGCAGAGAAATGTACTGTTGTCAGTCAAAGCCTCTTAATCTAACTGAAAGATCTCTTGGCACTACAGTCAATGGATGTGGGACTGTGGGAATAAATGGCCAATCCTTTTTCACTTCTGTGTTCTTGCTGAAATGTCCATTGTATTTCACTGAAAATAAAAATGACACATTTCAAAGGCATTGGATTGTCCCATCGAATACAACAATCCGCAGCATGTTAACGCATTTTTCTTTCTTTTCATATTGCCCCAAACTGCAAGAACTGTAATGTTTTAAAACATTGTTTGAAAAAAAAATATAAAATAATCATTCTCACAAGTTTCTAAGTAATGGATTCTTCTAACATTTCAGGCTTTTAATTCTGTTTTGTTTCTTCGACTGATGAGATGGAAAATCCCCTAGATCAATTCAAACTCATTTTTCAAATGTGCTCACTTCCCAAGCAGAAACAAATTATCATAATCTCTGTGAGATTTAATTGCTTTTACTCCAAAAAACCACTCCTTTTGCAAAGAGGAATGAAGCAAAAGAAGAAATGCTAGATGAATCCGTAAGGAATGAGTGGTTCTGAGTTGTTCTTTCCTTCTCCTAAATTAACTTGGGGATACTTGTCAGTTAATATACAGTAATTTGTACATCATGAAGAAGTCAGTATTTCCCATGTTAAAATCAGGAACTGAAATCTCTGTTCAGCTACAGAATTCCAAAATGAAGTACTTTTGCAGAAAGAAAGGAAGAAAGGAAAAAAGAAAGAAGAAAAGAAAAAGGGGGGAGAGAGGAAGAAAGAGAGAGGGAGAAAGAGAGAAGGAAAGTCAGAAAGATATAGACAGACAGAGAAAGCAAGAAATTGAGAAAATATGCCTGCATGCGAGAAAGAAAAAGAAAGAGAAAGAGAGAAAGAGAGAAAGAAAGAGAGAAAGAGAGAAAGAGAGAGAAAAAGAGAGAAAGAGAGAGAAAGAAAGAGAGAAAGAGAGAAAGAAAAAAAGAGAAAGAGAGAAAGAGAGAGAGAGAGAGAGAGAGAGAGAAAGAAAGAAAGAAAGAAAGAAAGTAAGAAAGAAAGAAAGAAAGAAAGAAAGAAAGAAAGAAAGAAAGAAAGAAAAAGATTCAATCTAAGTCACAATATTTATGAAACAGTGGATCCAGCATGAAATAATTGGCCATTCATGTGTAATGTAAAGGAGCTCAAAGTAATAAGATTTGGTAAGGTCAGGGTCATTATTTTATTTTATTTTATTTTTTTTTCCAGTGAGATATTGTTCTTGAAAGTAACGCTGAGCTATGGTAGGCAGTGGTACTAAAGGAAACATCTTGTTTACAAATGTCAGCCAGCAATTAGCGTCATTTAAAGAGTGGAACCACAACTGCTGTTTTTTGTTAGCTTTGAAAACCCCATCTCTTTCTTGTGGCCACGTTTTAAGAGTCAAAGTAGACAGCAAGACTCTGAAACCAGTTCATAAATAGTTGATTTCATATTTTAAAATCTTGCCTATAACTGTCACCCCCCTCGCGTGGATCACAGATGGTGAAGAACTAATTTGTTACTGTTTGATAACGGCTTTTATGTATCAAAGCTCTTATTTACTACTCTGTGGGGGGAAATGACAGACTAAAAGCAATTATGTGTTTTTCTTTCAGTTTTTCTTTAACCACTATGCTCTTTGGCTTTTTTTTTTTTTTTTTTTTTTTTTTTTTCCCCACTCCTGACATGTTTCTTATTTGAAATATAGCATTGTGAATCTTTTACATATGTTGGTTCTCATTTAACCCTCTTTCTGGGTTTTCAAGAATGCATCTGGCCAGGCAGATCAACTGTAATCTTTCATGATTGTTTATAATGGCCCAGTGATAAGTAATAACACTCAGGGGTGTCTCCCGGTAACAGCGTATTACATTTCAGTATTAAAAATGCAAATTGGGACTTTGCTTTTGAAGATTGTTAGGAAAATGTTTCAAGGAGGTAGAATAGCTACCAGGATGCCTGTAAGTGAAATACCCCCCTCTCCCTCCACCACGTGGGGCCTTCTGCCTGTAGGTTTTCTGAAGGAGCCCTCATCTCCCCCCTCCTCCTTCTCCCAAAATAAATAAATAACTGAAGAGACCTTCCTCTGTGAATGGTATTAAGTAACTGATGTTAAATTTTGGTCCTGGAAAGTCATGAACTCCCCCGTCTTTACATTTTTTTTTCCTCTCACTGGTGATAAGCAAACCTGTCACTTGGGATTGCCACCAAGAGTTATTGTGCTGTGGGGTATACTTTCCAGTACTTGCTGATGAGGCTGAGGGAATAGCTTGTGCACATATCTTTATTTTAAATAAACATAAAGTTTCCAATTTGGTGATGGCTAGGGCTGACTTTGTATTAATACTTTATTAATTTGTGCACTTCATAAATGTAAGTCATCCTGCTCGTGTTCTTAAAGTTTAGGGTGTGTATGAACACCAGGATTAATTTGTTCTGTAGAATAGAATTTGTCATATTAAAGTCAGAGTTAAAGACAGAAGAATGCTTTTATATATAGGAAACTTCAATATAACAATGCAATATCATAATTATGGTTACAAGCTGAAGGAAACATTGCCTGTTCCTATCAAGGAATTTTCCCACTGACTTAAATAAAAGAAGGAGTAAGTCACCAGGGAAAAAAACATGGAAAGATTACAAGCTTTTGTTTGTCTTATTACATCCTTTAAATTACCTCCTGGCTCTGTTTGCCTGTTTCACCCTCCTTTTCTTCTTCCATTTTGTGCCCACACTGGCATTAGGAGGTGCCTGCTAACATCAGTGGGACTGGTGTGGAACAATATACTGCTGAACATATGGAAGGACAGAAAGTTCCCACCAAATAAATATACACAGAGCTTGCACTTCCATAATCTCTGAAGATTTGACCTTTTAATCAAATCTTAGATTACCAGCAAGAAAAATCAAGGAAATGCAGGAAAACAGAGAAGGAAAGTAAAAAGACAAGGGAATTTAAGAAGCTAGTATGCCAGTTTAAGGATGAAACATCACAATACAACCTTTTTTACAACTGAAATATAGGAGTAGCACTTATTTCCAGGCTTTAATACCAGAAACCTTCAATAGAATCCATAAATCACTTCCACATGTTTTTGAATAAATCTCTGTCCTGTATTTTACAAATTGCTTTCTCAAGACACAGTTTGAGTAAGGTCAGCAATCCTTCCCTCCTCTTGTTTGACTTTCTCAGGGTGAAATTCACCTCTGGCAGTTGTCAAGAACAAGACCTGTGTCACCGAACTCCTGCCTAAGCCAATTGATTTCCAGTGAGAGCTATATTTAGGCTAATCAGGTCCACTGTGCCTGGATGTGGCATTGAAATAGCTGAAGCATGCTCTATCAGGCCCCATTTGAAAATGCTGGCCCAAGTGTGCCTGTCATTTCTGCTGTATTTCAGACTCTCCATCATTTTGATAATTATACAGCTTGGAAACTTTTTTTTCTTTTTATAGTCTTTGAAACTATAATGAAGTCTTCAGTGCTGCCAACCCAAACCATCCAAAAATCTTGAATCAGGCTTGAAATAATCATGAGATTGGCCTGAAAATCATGCAACTGAATGTACTTGGCTTCTTTTTATTTGCCTTCTGGTTTTGAGTGTTTAGGGTGCAATGGGGTCACATTTGCAGGGTTTCCTCTGCATCTGTGTGGGCCAGAAATGCAATCTTTTTATAAGACAACTGAAATTCCTTGGGTATTCACATGACTCCAGGAGCTGGGATTTAATAGGAAAAAAAAGAAGTCCACTGTAGTTGGGCTTGTGATAAAAGTGGAAGCCTTGGTAATACAGAGTGCCTCACATTCTAAGTTTGTTTATAAGGGGAATATAGTTCCATGGAGAGAGAGAACAGAGTTCCCTTCTGTTCTCTTCTGACTTGAGAGAAATTCCTCCCAAAGGGTGAACTTCACTTCACAGAGCCAGCACAAGGCCTATTCAGCATCTGAAGTGATGCATAGACCTGGCTGTGGCTCTTTTTACATGAATTTACTTCATGCTACATTAAGAGAAGCTGCAGAAGTTATTGTAGCTGAGATAGTTTAATGTTCACAAGGAAGAAAGAAATTCTTTATAAAACTGCCCATTATCAGGGATTTGGAAGCAAAGTCCAACAAGGAGAGGTGCAGGACTGAAGGCCCTTGTGAGAGATGGAGGAGGCCCTTCAAGAGGGATGAAAGCATATGAGCCATTTGCTATTATTAGAGCTAGGAATCCAGTATTAGACTGAGTACATGAATGTGGAGTAGGAGATGTAGCTGGAGATGACGGTAGGAACAGCACCTGGAAGAGCAAGCAAATGAGGATGTAGGTGAGAAAAGATTCCTCCAGGGTGCTCTTTCTAACTTTTGACATATTTAGGACATAAAGCTTTGCACATAAGACTGAGACATAAAAGATGAGATTCATCTTATCAGTTATATCTACAGCACAACAAATTTTAAGTAGGATTCACCTCATCTACCATCTACATGTGCACTAGTTCCTTTGTAAGCAGTAGAAAAGAACAGGTACTTCTGGGATGTGATTCATTTCACCCTCAAAAAGACATCTAGAGCAGATTACATAGACTGCACCATTAAAAATGTCTATCTATTTCCATTGGCTATGTAGAAAACTCAAGTTGATATATCTTAAGAGGACTAGTTCTTATGCAGACTACTGGCAGTGCAGAAGTCTAAAGTTAAGCATTTTTTTCCATATTTTGCTTAAGAAAAATCTTAGCTGACATCTTTTTGAGTAATTCAGAATATAACTGTAAATGTTCTTGGTGCAGCAATATGTGTGTATGTGTATGTGCACATGAACAGGGTGTTTGGATCATTTTTGCTTATGGTAATGTCTAAAACTGGGAGGTGGCAAGAGTAGTTATTGCTGCTCCTGGAGAAGACTAGCATTGAACTGCATGAAGAGGAAGATAAAGACACGGCATTGAGCCATTTATACTATATGATAAATGTCTGGATATTGCAGTGGCTGTCCATGCAGATCATAATGTCCAAACTAGTCTTAATGCCCTAATGTCTCAGATAAGTCTGTAGCCATTTAAAATCATCTGAGTGGATGAAAATCATTTCCTTTTCTTCTGTAACTAGTGACATCTTTAGGTAATACACCATTAGTGTCTCTTATCCCAGTTGTGTATGCCTTAAAAATTGGCAGTGTTTTCACTCAAAAGGTATCAGATTCAATTTAAGTACAGGATTTAGAGTGTGCCAAGCCAAGTACTCTTTGCCAGCAATTTGACATCCTGAACAAATAAGGTTTGAATTCCTGCTCTGAAACAGGAAAAGGATCATTTAGTCTGTTTGAATATCATTTAGAGTAGGATAGTTTTTTTTTTGTTTTTTTTTTAAATGCAGCAGTACTGTCAAGTGTTGATTCTGACAGATTTATTGTACTGATCGTTGTACGTTAAACATAAAGCTTTAGACACAGCTTATATATATATTCAATCTATTTATGAAACCTGAAGTGTGGAAATACACTATGATAGGTAGATTAAAAATGCAACATAAAATAACTGGCAGCCAAGGGTTCTCAGGGTAGGGTTTTTCCAGCATGAGTATGACAAAGGTTAAGAACAGGGAGTAGAAAGATTACACACAAAGGAGTAAATTCAGAGAAAGACATAGGTATTTATTTATTTGCCAATTTAGGCACAGAAGTAAAACTTCATATTCTCAGCTCTTGCCTTCCTTCTTCCTTCTGTTTCAGCTGTCACCCATCTTTTGAGACACCCAACTTCAGCCAGTAAAATTTCCTGGGTGCTTTAATATCTACTGGAGAGATAACAAAATATTGACAGAGCCTGCTGCCCTAGATAACGCTAACCTGCATATGCATCTGCTGAGCTGTGGGACAGGAGACAGACAGTCAAATGAGAAGATACCTTTCTGGATGTGGAAGAAGTGTAATTTTATTAACTTGGCTATCCAAGGTAATAAGCACCACTTCTCAAACAGTAATCAGCAGTAAGTGAGGAACACCACCAGTGCAGTTAGCTGTTCTGAAATTGGCCTAGTTTACAGATACCTTGGGTAGCTCTGACAGGAACTCCACCAGGAGGAGGTATGTGGACGGTCTTAGCATCCAACCTCTAGTGAGACACAAAACGAAGGAATTAGGGAGCACGTGTAGGAGATGGCGCTGGCTGAGCCTGACTCCTCTCCTAGTGCTCTGAGCCCAACTTAGGTAGCCAGGTATGATTACCATTTACATGGTGTTATGCCTAAGCCTACATGTTCTACTAACATGGCTGTATGGTGAGGTGTTACCATTACCAGTGTTGCCCAACAAGATGCAGTGGTGATACAGGGGCTCAGGTAGTTTGCAGCAGGATTTTTGCTTATACATGTATGCAATACTGTGTCCCATCCTCTCCCTCCTACCCTTTGATTTGTACATCAAAATTATTTGCAGAAAGCCTGGTGTGGAATAGAAACATTTTCTAGCCCTCACTTGGCAGACTTAAAATTCTTTTCATTCATGGTCATGCTGTGACATTGTTCAGAAAAAAACAACAAACGTGTAGCATTTTCTGTCTCATGGTTGCTGCAGCAGCACAACCTTTATAAGAACTTTTAGCTCTTATCTACTTTTTTTTTTTTAATTTTTATTATTATTATTATTATTATTATTACAGAGCAGTTGTTATAATGGTAATAATACCAATAACATGCCTGTCCATTTGAGTTCTGAGGCTTCTTGATTCATACATCTCCTTCATTGGGGTTGGGATTTTTGTGAGGAAACCTCCCTTCACCTGTGTCTAATTT
Organism: Aythya ferina; assembly: GCF_964211825.1. Taxonomy (NCBI): domain Eukaryota; kingdom Metazoa; phylum Chordata; class Aves; order Anseriformes; family Anatidae; genus Aythya; species Aythya ferina. The sequence goes on along the minus strand of NC_140298.1, from coordinate 103,181,998 downwards.
TGCATCTGTTGAGGTGAATGGAAGCTAAGTCAAGACAATAGGGAAGGTTACAAAAGGCCTCACCCAAAAAATACTAATTTACTTTAAAGAAGGGCTACAGATTCTATTGCTTTGGGGGTTAGGTGGAAAAGTATCTTTTTTTTTTTTTTTTTTTTTTTTTTTTTTAATAAACTTATGTCTGATACTTGATATAAAGATATAATCATGCAATAGAAATCGACTGTCCACTTAGACAAACTAACTTAAGAGCTCTCACATTTTATAGAGAATCTACAGAAATTTTCCTTAATTCACATTCAGCTTGAAAGCACCTAACAACAATAAAATATTAAACATAAATTACTAAATGTTTATTATCAAAGATAAATTGAAATACCACACTTAGCATAAACAATGTGTAACCTAAGATACATTAAGTATAATAAATACTAAACCCCAAATGTATACTTTCTGCATTTTACTTATGAACTTCTGGTCATTTAGGTAAATGGATTCATTTACATTAAGACAAAATGCACACAGGATATCCCCTGTGAAATAAAAAAGTCATTTATGGCTACTTGTTTGTACTCATATGCAAAAATACAACAAAATCACAAAAAGAAGAAGAAGAAGAGGAAGAAGAAGAAGAAGAAGAAGAAGAAGGAGAAGATGGAACAAATACATTAATGTTACTGTTGTGCTTTTAGCAATTGTTAATTTGACAAATGAATATTTCAGGATCTATCTCTGGCTGTTGCTGTTATGGATCTGCTGTACCATATGCTATTATTCAGGCTAGCAATGGTGACGCAGAGCTCATTTTCTGTCTACTGATCAGTGTAACTTTCTAAGCTTGTTCTGCACTATTGATAAAAATATCCTTTTTTTTTTTTTTTTTCCCTGACTTTCTAGCAATTAAAAGTGATCTCAGATACTGCCATTCTGTATTGCTGCATGATGTTTATTTGTTCTATCACCAACGCAACAAAGGAAAGGCAGCTTTAATTTGTTGTATGTTGTGTAATGCAAACGTGAGTTACTGTATATCCCTTAACAGCCCATCATTAATTTCCCTTGCATGCCGTTTCCAGGTTTCATATATTGCTGGCTGTTGTGATAGTATGTAAAGCATCAGCTGCTGTTTCACAGCTTGGATTTTAAGGGGTCCACAAGGAGAGATCAAAAGCTGAAATTCTAATATTGCCTCTAATGGAAGAACTATTACCCAAACAAGCAGGCTGTAGATTTCTTTCCTAGCAGAACGCTGCTGTGGCATTCTCTCACTAATAGCATTCCAGACTGTAGCTATGTGTGGTTTTCAGTCCTGAGAAACAATTATTTATTTTATTTTATACTTATTCTTTTGCCTAAGGGTGTGTGTGTGTGTGTGAGGAGGAAGCCTAGCCTAGCAAATTTGAAATCAAATTTATTTTGTATAAATTCTTACAATGTGCTCATCAGCATATTATATGGGTGTAGTACATAAAGCAAATTTACGGACATTTGCAGTAAACAGAGATTAAGTTTAAAGCCAAAACTGCATGACTATGTAAGAATCTCAGTTGTGCAGAGAGCTAAAATCTGGTAACTAGTAAAGTTACAGATTGGGACCAATTTCTATACAATTTCTATATGTACCTAATGTTGTTCCTAAATTGCTGAGCATCTTCAGCAGTTGTCTTGGAGGCAATGTGACTCTCATGTGACTCACAGATTCAAACCTCACTTTCTTTTCTGTGAATTTGAAAAGATAGACTTAGAATTGGGAAATCTGACATATCATGGGAGTCCAACCTTTATTACCTTAAAGAATGCTAACCTAAAAGAAACCTACCAAGATGTTTGTTATCAAAAAGGAAAGCCAAAAAAAAAAAAAAAAAAAAAAAAAAAAAGGAAATTTTCTTTCTAAACACAGAACAATCTCTATCTCTTAAAATCTTAAAAATTAGGATAGTATGTATTATTTTGGTTTGAAGAAAAATTTTTTTTTTTCTTCATGGTTGAAGGTACAGACTCTAGCTGTTGAAGGAGTGCCTGAGATTTTTATTCAGTCATCATCACTGTACATATTCTGAGCTAAAGATAAACATAGAGATAAACATGAGATTGCTATTCTAAGATCCTTCGAATAAAATTTGATTCCATGTTTAGGCATTTGCTGCCTTTTAGGATAAGACCATATAGAGCTTTATGTATTAAGACTGTTATTTCACATGCCTATTTTTGAGAAGTCAGTTGAAAATCTTTGCAAAGCTTACCATTTAGAAGCAAAATTATTTAACACATAAAAACTGTCATGAGAAATTGATTACCAACAAGGCAGTAAGCATCTTCTGAAGCCCATGTCCTGCTGGCTTGATGGTGAGTACAGCCATTCACAAAACACAGAATAAAACAGAATAGAACAGTTCAGTTGGAAGGGACCTTCAAAGATCATCTAGTCCAACTGCAAGTAGAAAGAAAAAAAAAAATAAAAAAATTAAAACAAGAGTCCAGAAGAAAGGAAACTGCTAGGGGAAAAGTAGAGGTACGGGACAGTTCAAAACCACAATCTCTCCAACCACTTGCTGTATAAATATTGTTATTTTGTGTTAAATTATTGCCTCTTCTGCTGTCAGAGTTTGAAGTTGCTTTAAATCTCTTTACCTTATTGAACACAGTCCCAAAGTCTCCATCTACTCTGGAACAGTGCAATGGAGTATAGTGGTATTTTAACTTATTCAGGTTTTAACTTAAAACCCAGAGAAATTAAGGAGCTTTGCAAAGAGGGGAGGATAAAGCTTTCTTTACCACATTAGGTATATAGATAGCTGTTTTTCCTTGTCTGCAACACAAAACGTCTCTTGACATTTTTCTGTAGATGCCTTTCTTGTAAAAGGATCATTTTTTCCCCAGAAACTTTTTCCTTTGCTGCAAAATGACTCATTTTCAAAAAATCCAAAAGTTGAAAAAAAAAAAATAATCCAAGCAAGCTGCAAATTTCATGCAAAACTCTGTGTCTTTTTAGCTTTTAAACTTGATGCACAGGGGAATGTATGTGATGGGATAGAAATCTGGGTCACAGCATGAAATTCCTGTTTTTGTATTCATAAAAAACAAACTCTATATATCAAAGGAAGGAGGTGTGAAGTAGTAAAAAAGAAAAAAAAAAAAAAAAAAGAAAAGCAGTCTAAAATATTCTCAGCTCTTGATGTTTCTCAAAAACATACTGAGATCTTTTAAGATATGATATGATTTCTTCTGACCAGTATTGAAACAAAACTATTCAGCCAATGCTGTGCTAATAACTGCTCTAAACTCATCTTCTGAAGATGAATTAGTGAAACAGTTCCAATTTTTACAGGATTTTTTTCTATCAAAGATGGTCCAAAGTCCTCTTGAGAAGTTCTCAAGTGAGTACAGAATTATACAGCAAAGCTGGACAAAGACATTGAATTCATCCTTCTCTATCTATATGTGATCATGAACTTAATGGATGACTGGAATTCAAACAAATATATGGTATCATAAGATGATCCTGATAACTTTAACCTTTTTAGGTCTAGAGTTCCTCATTAAATACAATGTGTAAAGAAAGAAATCATTGGATACACACTCCTTTTAAATAAGACTGTAATTTGTATGTCTCCTGCATAGCAGACCAAATTTTGGACCAATTATAGTGCAATCTGAATCTCCAGAGTGGATTGTTTGGGTGATTTTTGTTTACAAACTAAAGCTCAGCTCAAGGTCTTATGCTATGGAATAAATACTTGTTTTCTGAATGAGTTTACGTGTTACAGATGCAGCTAAAAATGTCAGTTTGAGACAAATCTTTAGTGCTTCAACCTGAGGATGACCAGTAAAATAGATTAATTCTTAAGGAAAGCATATGTCAAGTACAGCATTTGTAGTGGTAAAAACTAGGACTCTTTTAGGCAGCAGTGGGGAGGCTGTTTTTCCTAATGCAATTCTGTTTCAAAAAGACAAGGGAATACAGCGTGGTTTGAAGATGAACATGCCAGTAATTGCATGAAGTGTTGTTCTGCTCTGGGATTTTTGTCTCAAACAAACAAACAAACAAAATAATAATAGCCTAAAGTAATATAATGAGTGAAAAGATGTAGTTTTAGGATGCTTGTGAGGGAAAAAGTCAAAACAAGGAAAAATAGTTGCCCCTAGAATTTACTGGTTTCCAATTCTTTTTGAGAAGCTTGCTAAGCTCTCTAATACTTTTTGACAAGGAGTTCCACTGGCCCACTATTCCATTTCCAAGGAATGAGTAACATGTAGAAGGTACATGAATACATGATTCTCTGAGTTACTTTCTTTATTCTGTTTGCTTGCCACTACTTTCTTTGTGCACCCATTTGCTGTGGCAAAACACAAGTGTTATCAGCCATCACAGGGCAACTCAAATGAGGTTGGTTCCACAGACCAAGAGAGGAGATGGACATGCTCACTTTATGCTCACTCCCAGCGAAGATTCTTTGGGACCAGTGCTCAGATTATTTGGGACCCTGAACCTCAACTTATTGTCCTCCTTCAGAAGTTTATCCCCCAAACCTAAAGATCAATTTTGGTGTTTAGTGACTGAAAGGATGCATTGTCCTTTTGTAGTGGCCATAGATATTCACATTTGCACAAGAGAGATAGATGAATTTCCTCCCCATTTTCCCAAAGATACACATCCCCTCAAAAGGAGATAATACCATGCTTTAATATCACTTAAGGGAAATCAAGTTTCCAGGAAATTATGAAAGAAATACATCTTCCTAAATCCCTTGGGCATAATTGTCCCTTTGGGTGGAGGCTGTGTCCTAAAAGCATAATTGTGCCCTCATTGTTTTCATGTTATAAAACTCCCTCAACAATAAAGCATCAGTGGAATTCCAGCTGAATGTGCTAACTCCTGAGAGACGTGACTCCTCTCTACTATAATACAGTCAGATGGGAGAAAAAAAAAATAAAATAAAAAATGATAAAAGCCACGTTTACCCAGTGGCAGAATAGTTAAATGTTGACACCAGTTCACAAAAGTGGGTTATGTTGATCTACAAATTAATTATACTCTTGAAATACAAGAGATAGAATGTCAGCATTTGATGGGATTTGAATGAATCCTGATTTAGGCTTCAAAAGAGCACTTGCTCTCATGCTAGAGTTGAAGCACCTACTTTAGTCCCAAGTAAAAAGTCAGGACCTAAATTGTATTGTGTATTTCATTTGGAACTAATAAAAAGTAAGTACAAAAAGAGAGCATTTGAGTCAGTTTATTATACTGTATTTGACCCTATCTACCCTACTAAAACTTCACATTCTTTCTCCAGCGGTGCCGTATGGGAACACAAGATTGCAATTGTGCCCCAAGAGCATGACAGCAGTCCTTGTAATAGTTTCTTCAGTCTTTTTTTTACATTGCTTTCCAAAATGATGCTGCCATATGTGCTGTTATATTTAAGCAGCAGATGCTGTGAACTCACAAAGTTGAAGAATGCTGAAGTATGATACCATTTGAAAACAGGTTTTCTAGGGAAAGCTGACTTCTTGCAAAGCTTTGGATTTATTTCAGGCATTTCATTACTAATTACAACAGGCCATATAGAATGCATTTATACCACTTATTGGTTCTGTCTTGGGGCACCTAATATATAGTCTATATAGCTTTTACACTATATTGCTCTTCCCACAGCTACAGAGCTGTAATAGTGCCTATTTGCAACAGTGATAATGCTTTAATTTTAAAAAGATGCTGGGAGTGGGTCTTCATTTCCACACCCTTCCTTAACCTGAGTTTGAACTAGTGATGGTATTGTACCATTAAACCAGGGTCCTAGTGTTAGGCCAGTAAGCTAAATACAGGTATCATAAATATGCTAGCAAATTCAAATGACTTCAGGGTTCATTGCTAACTGTTTTTCTAGTCATTCCCATGTTTGAAAGTCAAAAAAAGCAAACTTACAGCCCACTCTGAAGTACACTGAGATCAGCAGACCCGCTAGACGCATGGGGAACCAGCTTAGTTACTACGGTATACACATTGCATGCAGCAAATAGGAGTTGAAAGAGGATGCAACAGAGGTATGGAAGAAAAGAGCCCCGAAGGAACATTTCTAATATAGAGGTTGGCGTTGGTCTTCATGGGCATGTTTTAGTAATATAACCAACAGGATCTGGGGATTGAAGTAAATAAAAGCATTCATCTAGCGCTGATGACTTTCATGCATAACCTCACTGGGTTTACAAGCCTGAAACACTGGGGGCTGTAGAATGGTTAGTCTTTTTCCACACATGGCCAGCTCTAAGTAACTGCAAACAGGGCAAGTTGCCACTAGGTCTTGTATTAATTGAAAGAAATTCTTACACCTTAGGGGAAAGAGACTGATTTGGAAGGAAGGGAATTACCCATTTGTAATGGCTGGGAACTGGTAGGCCCTGTGCCTTCTTTGCCTCTGAGCACACACAGATAATGTATAGTGTGGGATGGATCTCCTCTCATCAGTGGCATTGTTTAATGCTCCCATCAAATGAGTCAGTGGGAGTATATGTCTGACCTTCTTACGGTCAACCTAGAAAAGTTCATTTTCTTCAGAAGTGTATTGGGTGTAGACAGCAAAGTTTAGACAGTGTGGTGTGTGTGTGCAAACATGCATGTGTGTTGGATGGCCTTTGTGGGAAGAGGCCGAGGCCTGCCCCATGCTGGACTCAGGCAGTTCCATCTGGTTGCAAAATGGACACAACGTGGGACAGAGATGAACCTGACTTGGTGGCACCTCTGTGAAAATAGATTTGAGAAAGACCAGAAGACACAGGAAGAGGTGGAGGGAACAAAAAAGTGAGAAACAGTAAAGGGAACACCAGGCTTGGAGGAGGAGCTCCATGGCAGGACAGGTACACACCTGGATGGACTGTGGAGGACCCATGTTGGGGCACAGGGAAAGTGAAAAACAAGGAGTGTCAGAGCAAAACTGCTATGCACTGACCCGAACCACCTGTGCTGTAATGTGTAGTAATGAAATATTTATGCAAATTGACAAAAAATTAAGTTAAATAACCCAAGCTGAGGTGGCTATTTATTTTATTTTATTTTATTTTATTTTATTTTATTTTATTTTATTTTATTTTATTTTATTTTATTTTATTTTATTTTATTTATTTTTCTCACAGCTGTACTTGCTAACTGATTTTCCCTGTCTTTGACCCACACAATTTTTCATTTTTCTATTTTGCCCTGCTGTCCTGCCAGGGTGGGGGTGGAGGGGTAAATGAGAAGTGGCTGTGTGGGTACTTGGCTGCTAGCTGGGGCCAATCCACCACAAGAAGGAATTTTATTATTATTTTTCCCTCTCTTTTTCCCACCTCTTACTCTTTCATCTTATTTTCTTTGACTTCGTAATGGCTCAAATGGAAGAAGTTGTCATTAAGGTGAATTATTGTTCTTGCAAGGAATCCTTGCTTCTATCTATCTTCTATCTTGTTTCTATCCTTGCTTCCACAATAAAAGCATTATTATGAAACTGATCCTATTGTAGATACTTCCAACAGTAAATATTGGTGCCCAGATCTCATTAAGCAATGGGATATTCTAACCATACTGCCAGCACTGGAATGAAAAAGAGAACTCCTTGTTCTAAAAAGCTATTGGACCAACATACTCATTATGGTGGGTACATCAGGATTATATAAATGGACTTGTATTTTATACCTTTTTCTAGTTTACTTCCTCCTTTACTGTGTTTCCTTTTTTCTCATTCAATGGCCATTTTTGGGGTGATACGTTCATCTTTCTTCTGTTGCTGGTCTCTGCACTCCCCTACAACACTGCCAGTTCAGCACCACTGGAAGTGTTTATTCCAGTCACATGATAGCGTTTAATTAGAATTTCTTGGCTGAGATGATTACTAGTAGAATTTGGATCCTTTCACCTCTATGTGCCCCTGATAGCTGCCCATCCTCTTCTTGGTTAAGAATTCTGTGTGGTGCCCCTTTCCTTCTTACAGAAGAAGAATGAAAGACAAATGGTGGTAAAACCATTTGGAAGTGGTCCTGCAGCATTAGAGAATAAGTCTTAGAAGGAGCAGCTGAGGGAGCTGGAGTTATTTAGCCTAGAGAACAGGAGGCTCAGGGGAGACCTTATCTCTTTCTACAACTACCTCAAAGGAGGATGTAGCGAGGTGGGGTTTGGTCTCAACTCCCAAGCAACAAGGCAAGAGGAAATAGCCTTAAGTTGTGCTAGGGGAGGTTTAGGTTGGATATTAGGAAAAAATTCGTCACTAAAAGGTGAAGTATTAAAACAGGCTGCCCAGGGATGTAGATGAGTCACCATCCCTGGGGATATTAAAGAGACATATAGATGTGGTGCTTAGGGACATGGTTTAGTGGTAGACCTGGCAATGCTAGGTTAACAGTTGCACTTGATCTTAGAGGTCTTTTCCATCCTAAATAATGTTGTGAATCTATGATTCTATGACTGGAGTGGTAGGTTGTGGTGACAGAAAGAGAATTTGCAGACAGGTTGCTGAAGGATCAAAATGTCATAAAGGAGAAGGACCATTGCAATAGAAAAGGAATCCTAGACTGTGCTCTCTGTGGTTCCAGACTCCTTTGTTTGTTACACACTATTCAGTTCAACAGGTTTTATGTCTCAGCTGCAGTCTTGTGGTATGTTGATAGGCACAGAGAAGAAATGGTCTGAGAGAAGAAATTCTTAGATCCCCTTGTTTTAAGAGCTATGAAAGGCCTTCATTGGAACTGGCAAAGAAAGGTGTAGATGAAAGCAAGGGAGGGGAGAACAAAGTGTTAAGTATTCCAACTTGAGATGCTGGATTTAGCTGTTTGGAGAAGAGGGATGAAGCTATAAAACTGAGATTTAGATTTTTACAAGATCAAAGGATGTTGGCTCCCATTTGCAGTTCAGCTTTGAATCTCTCTAATAAAAAGAATCAGTCTTAGAATGAAGTTAGAGATGTTTACTGAACATTGCTAGTAAAGTTTCGTAGGAATCCCTCACTCAAAACCCTCTTACTTGTATAAAAAGATGATAGGAGCATATGGAGAAGGTAATGAAAATATTGAGTTTTTCAGTATTTCTGGTTTCTGAACAGAGTATCTGAAGCAGCTGAAACACTTATATGATTTTGCTTGTGTTTCTAAACTGATTGCTGCCCTAGTAAATGACAAAATCCAGATAGAGTGTGGGAGCAGCAGGATCCCAAATTAAACAACTGGGAGGTTGATAAATGCTTCCAGTAGCAGATTTAACTACAGATGGAATCGTTTGACCATTCGACACGCCACAGTCCACTTGTTGGGGGCTTCCGAACATCTCTCTGCAACATTAACTTCATAAAAACTTCCATCAAAGAGCCCCCACTAGAGTCTCAGTGCCTTTTTTAGAGCATTTTCAAACAGAAGAAATAAACATTGAAAGATTCTGCCCTTCCTTCCTTGACATTTTTCTGACAGTAAATTAGAATCAGATGGAAGGTATCATTATTTCCACAAAGATTATCATGCAAATTAATTACTTTATGATAAGTTATTTATCTATTTATTTATTTTAAAACATGTATACATTTGTCCAATAAATTCAAAGACATGAATAAGTTTTGTCCCCAGCTGAAGTGTCTCTTTGTTGCTGTCCTTGGCCAGAGATTGTTCTTCACTAACCACCACTTTTGAAAAGTAGTTTATTAATATCCTGGGCACTTGATAATTTTGTTCTTAATTTGTTTTCTCTCCATTTTTTTTTAAAGTACAGATGTTTTGCACTTCACAGTGACAAAATAATTAAATACCATTAAGAAAATAAATCTGTGAGAATTTGGAGTTCTTTGAATCTAAGAATATCTAAGATCTGGAGATGATGTAATTTTAAGCCACAGTGTTCAAAAAGTAGAGTTCCAGGCGTAAACAAGTGGTTCCCCTGACTTCATGTTGGTGAGTTCGAAGCAAAAGACTGCCAGTGCTCTCTAGAGAATCTGTTCATTGAGAATATGCTTTACTAGGATATCAAATTTGTGAACTGAAAATGTAACAGATATGTGGGATTGAATAGGAGGCTGAATGCAAGTACAGATGCAAGACATGACTGGGGTGTGTGCATTTATGAAGGATGATATTCATTCATTAGTATTCATTAGCTGATTCCCCAGCATAATTTAGCAAGGTTTATGACAAAAACACTTTCATTATTTTTTATATATTATATTTGCTAAAGAAGGCATCATTATAGGTTTATCCTTTAAGGTACATGTTTTCCACAGCACTGGAGTTAGAAATATCCGTTGCTTTTCTCTCTCCTCCCCCCCCCTCCCCCAGTGTGGCAGTTTGACACCAAATGCCCCTGAGAAGGTGCAGAATGATGATCCAGACAGTGTCTGTGTTTCCTTCTGAGTTATTTAGGCTTGCTTTACTGTAATAGTGACTTTCTAGAGCAGTGAAAATCCATGATTTTGCAGCTCTTTTATTCATTCATAGTTCTTTGGAAATTTTCTCAGGATCAAATAATATTTATTGACATTATACCTGAATTCTAGTTGGCAGATTGCTGCCTAATTATAATGGTCTCAAGTTAAAACTAAGCAGCTAAGTGTAGAGCTATTACTTTATAATTTGTGTTTACAATACTGTAGTATGCAGAACACACTGTCCAACTCCTACCCTTGCCATGCAGTATGCACACAAAGAAAGACTCAGTGCTTATTCAGAAATGCTCATGACCTATGCAAGTAGGTACTCAGAGGTCCTTGCATTAATTTCTGAATACTTATATTCACACATTTAAATATTTTTACTGTGAACATCTTTGTAATTGTTTCAGCTACAACATAAAACTAAATAATTGCTAGGATTAAAAGTCTGGTCACATCATACCTCCTCTTTATTCATATTGTGTACATCATCCAGGATGGGTCAATGGGCAGAGGCCAATGGGATGAGGTTCAATATGGCTAAGTGCTGGGTCCTGTACTTTGGTCACAACAATTCCATGCAATGCTACAGGCATGAGGTAGAGTGTCTGGAAAGCTGTGAGAGGAAAAGGATCTGGGATGCTGATTGGTGCTTGCCTGAACATGATCTGGCAGTATGCCCAGGTGGCCAAGCATCCTGGCTTACATCAGGAATAGTGTAGCCAGCAGGACCAGGGAGGTGATTGTCTCCCTGTACTCCGCTCTGGTGAGGTTGCACCTCAAGTACTGTGTTCAGTTTTGGGCCCCTCAGTACAAGAAGGACATCGAGGCCCTGGAGCGTGTCCAGAGAAGGGCTAAGAAGCTGGTGAAGGGCCTCTAGCACAAGTCCTGTGAGGAGCGGCTGAGGGAACTGAGGTTGTTTAATCTGGAGAAGAGGAGGCTCAGGGGAGACCTTATTGCTCTCTACAACTACCTGAAAGGAAGGTCTGGGGAGCTGGAGGTCAGACTTTTCTCACAGGTAACTAGTGATAGGACTAGAGGGAATGGTCTTAAGTTGCATCAGGGAAGGTTCAGGTTGGAAATGTGGAGACATTTCTTCTCAGAAGGAGTAGTCAAGCATTGAAACAGGTGACATTTTAACTTCTAAATACTTAGTTTCTCTTTATTTTCTGAAAGACTCAAGATCATTCAGATCATTCAAGATTCAAGATCACTCTGACTCAATTCAGAAGCAAGAACAGTATCTTGAACTCATGTTTCTTTTCCATATAGTTTGCCACAAGAAATAATATTTTCACCTACATTTATCCACCACTGAAGTAAATCCTTGCTTCCTTCATAAATGAAAATAAACCAGATGTATCTAGCAAAGACTAATAAATTCTCTTAAGCAATTTTATGCTTATTATTTATTTGAATGTCCTTCTGATGGGTGACTATGCCTTTGCTAGTGGCACTCAAAGAGCCAAAAGAAACATATGTTGTGAAAAGTACCTTTAGCAAAACAGACAGATGGATAGGTAACACTTTAAAACAGGGTGGCCAATGATTAGCAATTCATTTGGTATTCATTGCGATAACATTAATTGTGATGAATAAATTACATTTAGCATCACTTAGAATTTTGTGAAAAGAACGCTTGCCTTTTTGGTGCCTTTGTGCAAAGGGAAAAATAAAGCACTCTTCTATTTTTTCAATTTTGTGTTATTTTTCCCATCTCAGAAAACAGTTAATTTAGCAGCAGAGCCTATGCAAGAAAACCAGAAGTTGTTCATCAATGCTTTAAAATTTTAAATGCTTCTGAGGTTATTATCATCTACAAGTAAATTTTTACTTAGATCATGCTTTGAAGCTTTCCTTTTTTTATATAGCAATTGAAAAATTTCTAAACTGCTCAATCCATTTTGCTGGTTCATCACTCTCCTATTCAGTTAAATATACCACAGAAGTGAAAAAATATACCTATTGCTTGTAAGCTATAAACAGTCAGTAGATTGTGTTCTGTTGATTACAGACAGTTTATATTGGCTGGACAGGGCTTTAGCTGTCAGCACATAAAGAGAGAAATGGACAAAAGAGGCTCTGAGAGCAGATGTTGACACTGGAAGCTCAAATTCTGGGATCCTCAGCCTGTGGCTGTGGAAGCCCAGCTGGGAGAAAGAGACAGGCTGCATTCATAGAGCCTCTCTGGGATCCCTGCCCCATGCAGGTATCCAGCCATTGAGAGACAGAAAGATGAAAGGCTGCTTCACAGATGTCACCTGCTGAGGGTTCAGCAGCCTGTCCAGAAATGTCATGTTTGGCAGCTGGTGGAGGATCCCTCCCACCAGCTCTGGCGCACAGATTCTCACAGTATTCCGGGAAAGATGCTTACACGGGGGCTTCCTAATGAGATGACATTAAAGAGAATTTTTGGCTTCTGCCTCTAACAGCACTTTGACATTAACCTAGCTGTCCATTCATTACACAGTTCTACTGAAGATCAGTCACTCTAACAAAATGAATTTTAGGCATAAGCACCAAGCCAAATTACCCTAGAAAATTGTTGAGATGGTTATCGTTTCTCATTCTGTTAAATTGATTCTACTTTTCTTTGTTTCCGTGTAAGTCTCTGAAACTGTTCTGAATTCCACTGATACAGACTCAGTTGAGGCACTTGGCCCCAAAATCAGCAGAAACTGCAAAATTCCAGAGGATATAAGGCATTCAAACATGGCACACAGAAACTCATGGGTCCTATTATTTGCTTGGGTAATAACACATGACCTCATCAGAACACACATTGAGAACATTGGCAGAAAAGATCAGAGAGTATTGGTAAGAAGATAAAAAAGAAAGGCTATATAAGTTTGGCAAAAGAATGCCAAGATCTAAGCAGAAAGGTGCCAGAATTAATCAGAAAAAGGTTATTGCTTAAACTAGTTGGGAGGGGTTAATGTTTGCCCTTTTGCTTACCTACTACCTTCAGGTCAAAGCAAATAGTACATCTTGTCCTTTGCCTCTTTTTTTTTGGGGGGGGGGAGGGGGAACTACTTCTAATCTACATAGAAAGAACAAGGGGTTCTTTTCCCTATTGCACACAGGCTCAGAGAAGTGCCAGGACCTGATTGCTCTCTGAGAAATCAATTAAATTCCTTTAGATTTCAAAATATCTGAACATATTACTTAAATTCATGGGATCTAAAATTGGCATTTGGATGACCAGTAACAGAAAAAAATCACTCAAATTTCTCATTAAATTTTTGAAGCTTACAATCTTCACTTTTTTTTTTTTTTTTTTTTTTTTTTTTTTTTTTTTCTCTCTCTTCTTTCTGTATTCAACATGGTAAAAATAATAGTGTTTTTAGCAAGTGAGATTTTTGTTATGGAATCTGTCTAGTGGTGTATTGCTTCTTAATAGCATTCAGAGATATCAAAATGCCACTGAGTCCCAGTAGAGGACTTCTGTCAGTATCATCCATATTTTTTTCACAGATACAGTTTGGGTTATTGATAATATCCTTCCAAGAAGGCTGCTTGCACAACAGGCCAGACCAGGCAATGCTCCTGAGCACCTAGGGCATGAAAAGCTCATTTGAGGGTACCAAGTGGAAGAACTGACAATGAGATGTTTGTTATTAATTACATCAAATGGTTGAAAATAAAATCACTGTTAGAGCTAATACCCTTCTTAGTTGTGGTGAGTGAAATTTTAGAGCATTGTGGTCACCGTGGATCTTCTGTCATTGTTTTGCAGAAGCGAACAAAAAAAAAAATCATGAGTAAAAAAGTAATGAAGGAATTAATGGAAGGAAGTAAACACACACTGAACAATATGATCCTAAATAAATTCACAGCATTCACCAACTAGAGAAGTGTAAAAGCCATGAGCTTGTAATGGCCAACTAGCATTGACAGGATACTGGTGATTTAAGTTATTGGTAGCTCTCAAACTATGTAATTATTTCATTATTTTAAAAGAGGCTGGAAGGATGATCCAATCTCTGGCAGTCCAAATTGAGATATCTTAAAAAAAAACACCTCCTTTTGAAATGGTAGGAGGCTCAGCATTTTTTGACAATTAGATCTTTAATGATGAGATCTGACAGAGGAAGACACATAGTTCCAATGGTACTTATAACATTAGGACATCTTAAGATGAATAACACCATAAAATCAATACCTATCATAGACAAAAATAGGAAAAAAATAATAAAAACTCAGATCCTAGTGCATTTTAGAGTTGTTAGTATATTTCATGTCCCCTGTGAATGAATGTTAGCAAAAGTAGGGAACTTCTCTTTAGGAGAATTTCCTACCCTTTCTTTAGAACCTACAAAATATTAAGTATATGTATCCTTTTTTTTTTTTTTTTTAATGTTTATAAAAGTAATATTTTGTTTAAAATATAATATTATATTCTCTACCACCAGGTTAGACTTCTGTCTAGTTAAAAGGGAGTTTTAATTAAAGAACATAAAATTTAAACGGTTCAGAAAATGTCAACATGGGTTCCTATTTTCAGCCCAACACAGATGATAGAACGAGAGGGCATAAATGAAAATTAAAGAAAAACAAATTCAGAACAGATGTCAGGAAGTATTTTTTTTCAAGCAGCGAATCATAAATGTGTTGAATGGCTTACTAGGCAAGATAGTTAAGGCAAAAACACGGAGGTCATTAAAGAAACAATTAGAAGACATCATGGTGTAGAAGGAAAAGGGAATGAGACATGATAAGCCAAATGTCCTCTATTCGCTCCAAGAATGTCTCATGTTCTCAAGAAATCTGGACACTGGGAGAAGCTTTCAGGGCTCTAGGGTATGCACTAGCTAGAAATCCAGACAGATCCCTCTCTTTTTCCCTCTCTCACTTGCTCTCCCTCTCTCCCTGTCTCTCCCCCTTGCTTTCTGCAGGTGCCATAACACAACTTCCAGGAATTCCATCAAAGCAATTTTAAGGATGGGAGTGCCAGTGAAACCTTTGAAACATTTCCTATGCAAAGTGATCTTGATTACCATAAAATAAGTTTGCCAGTGTAAAGCAACAGGACACCTCTATTAGGAAAGATGTGTCTTCTACTAGGAAAAATTTAATATCATTTTTTTGTGTGTGAATATAAACTCTTTAAAGAAACATTAAATACCATATATAAATACTGTCATAGAAGGTAGAGAACTACTTAAAACAGAAAACCAAGCCTTATGAATAAGTCAGGACAGTGCACCTGGCAAGTTTTACAGAAGAAACAAAGACTTAGATTTTGTTGTTCTTTCAGACTGGGGCAACCAGAGGATCTTGCTTAGGTGAGGACGGATAATGGAAAAGAATTTGCTTTGCTATCACTCACCTACAGCTATGAATGGAAAAGGAGGGCAAACACATAACCTCTGTTTGTGCAAAATTATTTTGAAACAAAATAGAAATCTGAAGTGATAATTATATCTAGAAAGCAGCAGATGTTAAAACAACAAGATGCTTTATAAACAAGTACAGGCTAGAAATGAACTAAAACGGAATTATTGCAGTATTCCAGCTGACCGCAATTATTGCCAGTTTATGCTATTTCAATAACCTGTAAAATTCTAAATATGTGGAAATTAAGAGTCACATCTTTACTTTACAAGTCTAGAAAGGTTTCTTTATAGGGCTGGTTCTTTAGGAAGGTAGGATGATTTAAAATGTTCAGAGATCCAGCTCATGCTTGGTGAAAAAATTGCTCTCCTGCCAATGTGTGCATTACAAATTGAAAACTGCATCTTGTGAAGTTCTTGATAGAGATGAACTGATATGAAATGATATTATGCTACTCCAGATAACAGCAAGGATTTGGTTGTTTAGGCCTATTGAAATTGTGTTTTTGTGCTACAAAATTTGAACTTTCAAGAATACACAGTTGGCTTTGGATCTAGTCCCCTCAGCATACTGTCCACATATGAGGTAGGTGTCTGAGATCCCATGGGAATGGTGGTGATATGAACAATAAGGGCAATGCAACCAAAGTAGCAATTTAACCACTCAAGTGCAAAAAGTAGAGTGCATTCAGCTCAACCTGAAGTATATACATGTATATAGTCACATTATGTGAGCTGAATGTTTATTTAAGAACAGTGGCAACTTAAATCACAGTGGCTGTTTGAGAAAACCCTTTGTCTGGTTACTATTATTTTCATTTGCCTTAATCCATTTAGGAAGTGGGTAAATCTGAAATACATTGATCCTACCCCTTGGCCACCAGACTCATTTGGTAAAATGTTGGTATGTTTAAGATCTCGGTAACTGACTTTGGCACCATAAGTTTCATTTGTAATCAACAGAAAGAAATCTGCCCTTCCAAAGGCTGTTTCATCTCAGTCTAAAGGATGTCAGATGAATCACACTATAAAAGTGCTTATTGCTCTCTACTGAATGAATACAAAGGGAGCTCAGGGTGACTAAGCTGGTGTTGAAATCTAAAGAATAATAAACATAATGTTAATTTCCCACCTTCCTATAGACACTCTTTTGATCAATTTACACAGGTAAAATCATTAGTTCTCTAAGATTGTTCTTGCAGAATACAGAACTCTCAGTGGAATAATTATTTTTCCTTCCAATTGAAGGAACTAGAAGAGCTAAAATAAGCCAATAAGTGAGTCTTAACTGATATCCTTTTAACTTATTGCCTTAGTTTTGCCAGTATGTGGAGGACCAGATGCTAATTCTCCCTAAGGTATAGAGAACACTGGGAAGGAGTCTGTGGCTTTGTGATGAAGTCTGCTCCAGGACCTTCTAGCAACAGCAATCATCTTATATCAGACATTGAAACTCTGGCTATATTGAGTTCAAACAAGTTTCATTTCAATAAAATTTATTTTATAGTCAATATCAACAGAAAGCTAGAAAAGTACATTTCTGATTGGCTCTAGAATTTACCTGTAGCTGTTTTCCTTAAATTTTATACAATATTTGAAGCTAATTGAAATTATTTATTAAAATGTCCTCAGCTTCTTCAATCTCTCCCCATTTATAAAAGGGACGTGAATATGAAATTACAAAACCGAGATGTTATTTGGAAGCCATATAGTTTGTAGGAATGGAATTAATGCTTCTCAGGTAATTCAAGCTATTTGAAAAAAATGTCTAATTGTAAGGTGGTGTCTAGACTGCATCAATTCTCAAGAGAGAGAGGTGGGCCACCTGAGAGTCAATTACCTTCTTTTGTTTTTACAGTTAGACCAAGGGCAGAACAAAGTGCCTTCTGCAAGTGCCAGCCTCAGTCTGTTGAACATATAGGAAGACCAGACAATCAGCTCAAGTTTGAATCTTAACTTTAAGATGATTAAAACTAGACAAGGATGAATCCTGACTAGAAAGCCAAGATAACTACAGCTATTTTCAGCCGGAGGCCTGCACATTAAGAGTGCTCTTAAGCAGTGCTATGATAAACGCATGTAAAAATAATAAAAATAAAAAATAATAATTTAAGAACAAATAAAACTTTTGGAAGGAGAGTATACACAAACACATGTCTTAATTGGGCTCAGGAACTGTTATGTATGTTGCCAAATTTCATATCATTACATATGATTTGCAGTAAAACAGAAATACCTCAGATAGGGCAATTAGCAATACAGACTCACAACTGTGTCTGGGTGGGTACAGAAATGCTCATCAAGGTTTATCGCATAAAGTGCCAGACCCACTGTGACTTAGTGATTTTAAACACTATGGAAGTTAATAAAACAGAGAGTAAATTGGCTTATGCCATTGGAGCTGTGCATTTGGCTACATGGCTGAGCATTTGTTTTGGAAGCTGGAGACTCTGGTTTTGGTCCCAGTGTTAATTAATTGTACCATGCATTTGCACTGCAGTCCACTAAGGAAGGTGTAAGACAGTGTCTGGATGTGGATTATTTAAACATTACTGACTCATCCAAAGGGCTTTAGTGGTCAGGTAATGACCAGCTGGAACAGATAAAGGCTGTAGGTGAAGCCAATAGTTCTGCATTTGTGAAGGACCTCCAAGTGACTCTGCTGCTCAGACAATTTTGGACTATTTTTTTTCTTTTGTAATTTGATTTATTTTTTGAATGTTTAAAAAATCTGAGTCTTAATGTCATTATACTATTGCTCTGCTCTGCCAGCACACTCTGTTCAGTGGCTGCAGTCTGCTCAGGCTTGCTTTATCCTAATGGGAAATTGTTCCATTTGGAGCAAAGCAAAAGCAAAGTATTATATGCAAATTACCTTAAGAATAAATGGTTCTCTGTGGAAGGAAGATGTCAAGTCTCCCTCCAAATGATAAATCAAGATAAATAGTTTTTGAATAGAAAAACAGACAAAGTACAGCAGTTACCTGGTAGCTATTCAGATCTGTGGAGCTATCATTGCCTTCTTGCATCCAGAGCAGATAACTCCAGTCCTCACACTGAACTCAGGGCTACTGAGGCTTCAAGGCCAGCATGGAGCGAAGGCTGCCTCCCTTAGAGGCACAATCTGAGCCTGTCCTTTGCTCTGCTGAGTAGTGGGCTGCAGGACCAAGGCTATGCTGAAGGCCAGTACACAGTCTGAGCCATTCTGTGCTGGAGAGATGACGTGCTCTGATCCATCCAGCCATCAAGCATTGCTTGAGGACTGTGCTGAAGGCAGCATATTCTCTGCACCATGGCAGTCCAGCTTGCAAGTCACTTGCAAGTACTTGCAAGCCACTTGCAAGGCCACTGCATCCATTCCCCAGTTTGAAAGGGAGTAAGCTAGCCTCTGTTATACCTGGATGACAGTCATGACAGGAGGTAGACAGTAGAGTAGCATGTAGGCTATTTTAGTCCTTACAATACTGGAATATCCTTAGGTGGGTGTATGCTGATTAACATACTGGGATTTAAAGATTATTCCTCCTCCTTTTTATTTTTAAATTTATTCTAGAGAATTCTGTTGAATAAAAGAGCCCCGGAGAGCAAACTGTTAGTGATATATATTAGAAAAAAATGCATAAAGCTGAGGAAGACAAAGCAGTGGAAGGTTCCGCTGTGGAGAATCTATCGCCTTCCATGGAATGACCAAGTTCTGATGGAGATTTCCTTCAGGTGTCTGGTTGCCTCAGGCTGCCTACACAGTCATGGCATCTTTTGAAAGACAAAAGTACCTAGATTGGCTTCTACTCTGAATCTGAATCCATTCAGTGAAGCGAGCTTGCCTTTCTCCAGACTGCATAGGGAGCTTCATATTGTTCCATTACCAAATCCAGTTTTAGGATTGTGCTTAAGCCCAGTGGAAGCAAGTCCAGCTGAAAGTTGAGTGTGTACTTACTTTCTGCAACACTGGGAATAAGAAAAAGAGAAAATATCTATAGGGAACAAGGAAAGACCAGACTCCAAAGGAAAGAAAGAAAAGAAAATGATACAGAAACATAGTATGAGAAGGGAATAATTATAGAAGAATTGGAGCTGCAGATGAAGAGAGAAGTGTCTTAACAGAACGTTAAAAACAAACAAACAAACAAACAAAAATACACACACACAAAACTGTTACTGTTTTGATGCTAGTTTTCTATTTCTTCATAAACTGTGGGATTCAGTGAACCAGAACTGAAGAACATTTCTTCTATTTCTTGTTTCTCTCTTATGTTTTACCTTCTACTAGCAGCAAGCAGCAAGTAGGTAGCTGGTCCTTTTGTCCTGGCACATCTTTTCTCTAGAATAAATTCTCATACATTGTAAGATTCATTTTGATTTCATATGCTTTAAAGATATTTTTCTATCAATACTGTTCACAATTTAATTACAATAATTAGCATAGTTTTCCAATATTTTTTTGTGCATTTGATTATATGCCTAAAAATGTTGCAGCTGTGTTTACCTATATCCCTTTTGTCTCAGGCTTCATCTGAAATGAGAATGTCATTTTATATATAGCTTTCTACTGGCTTTGTGAACTGCTTTTCATAATACCCCAGTTTAGCTTCATATACATTCATACAAAGGAATGTACTCAGCTTGCTCAATTTGAGTGGTTCTGGAAGAGAAATCGGGATATGCAGAAATTCACGGTGTAAATTGTGTGACTTTTCAAGAAACAGGAAAATGTTTTCTGTTTAAACAACACGGAAATATATATTACCCAGAGAATGCTGAAAAACAAAAACAAAAACAAAACACAAAAACAAAAAACAACACACACACAAAACAAAACAAAACAAAACAAACAAACAAACAAAAAACAGAAAGACAAACAAACAAGCAAACAAAAAAAAAAGAGTGGTTGAAACATACCCCTTTTCCTATTCATCAGAGGAAGTAATGCCAGAAAAAGCTTTTGATTAGAAACTGATCTTTTCTCCTTGTTTCTAGTAATATGTCCAATGACTAAATGCTTTTCCATCATCCTTTGTCCAGAGAGATACTACTTTATCTTCTGTGTAGCTGACCTATTTCTGGGAAAGTGGCAAGGTAGAATATAATTAAGCTTTGTACAGCTGATGTGGACAAGAGATCTCTCACTCATTATCAGAGCATCAGCTACCATATGTGGTCTGTAGAGCAGCCAAACATTTGTGGTCCAGCAGCTGCTAACACGAATTTCTGATGGATTAGGCTTAGGAGTCTCTTCATAGATTTCATTGGGAATTGGAAAGGCCCACAGAGTTTCCAGAGAAGCTAGTGGGATTCCCTTCCTGCATGAGCAGAATCCAAAAGGGCCTGTCTGATAGCAACTGTTTCATCTAGATTGCTCTGCTGCCAGCTTCTGGAGGCAGCAGCTATCAGAAAGAGAAAAGCTGCTGTTGGAATGGGGAATTTTTAAACGATTCATGAAAGGACACAAAAATTGCTAGTTATGCAAAGATAAGAGTTGAAAGCAAAGATCATGAGAGGAAGAAGAATATGAAATCTGTGAGAGGAAGAAGAAGAACGGACAAAATTATATACAGACATGAATAACAAAAGGTGGGTGAACAGGGCTGCTAGGTCCTCAGGTGGAAGCTTTGCTGCTTCCCAGAAGTGGATGTTCTGAGCATGCTCTACCTTAAATCTTCTGTTATTACAGAAATATACTACCCTAATCAGATTTCATAGTGCATGGAACAGCCAAAGAGTAAAGTGGCGAAGTTCTTAAATGGCTTCATTTTCTCTGTAGGCTGTATAACACAGCAGAGGTTTTCTGCTGAAAATCAGTGTGCTGTGGATCAGCATCATCTTCCTCTGTTCTGCAGCTATTGCATCTGTGATCCTTTTTTTCATAAATGCTCCCAATAAGCTATTTATAATGAGACTAGGCACTCTGGGTTAAATTTTTGTAATTCCCTTGTGTACGTTCCACAGTATTTTCCAGGGAAATAATGTTATCAGAGGCTGGGATTATGTAATATTATCAGCCTCAAGCCCTCAGTAATAATGGAACTTAAGAAGTGGGAGATACCTTTTAAAATTTTATTTTCTGATTTCTGTTCATGTGGTATGATTAAATCTGTTTGTCACAACTGTGAGGGCTATACAGCTCCTGTTTTTTATTTATTTATTTGTTTATTTTTATTTTTACTTTTTATTGGAAGTTGAGACTTCCACTTAAGCAGTGTTACTTCAGAAGTTACTTTATGAAGAGTAATGAAAAATATTTCAGTAATCATAGTAAATTAATGAATTGTACAATACTCTCTTGACTTTTGAAGATATCTCAAGTTGCTGCTTACATTTTGTGGACAGCTCCTTATTAACTGACCATTTCCTGTGATAACTGCTGTTTTTAATTCTTGGTCATGTAAGACAGGTTTCCTGCTACAGCTACACCTGATGTCCTAAATACTGACTTGAAAGAGTTTAGTTGCTTAAGGCAAAGGGAAATAAATGCTTCCTTCACCCATTTTAAGTGAAGCTGATTTTAATACAAGATATAATAAAGTTCCTTCAATCATAAATATGATCAGAACACCCAGAATAACATAAGGTATTTCAACACTCCACATAATGGCATGTCCCAGCATTAAATATAGTCTGAGTTAATTAATATTGTGCTGTAATTCTGAAAGACTGTTTAATTTGCAGGATGCTTTCTGAAATTTGGCTTTGATTCTGGAACAAAAATATTTGTTTTACTACACAAAACATTAGGGAACAGTAAAAATGGGAAGCAAAATCCTTCGTATCCCTTTCCTCTATATCCTATTTTTTATGTCTGTGTTCACCGAAGGGGGTCAAGTTAATCTGAACCAACACAGGTTTCTAATATACTATGAGTTGGGTCAGAATTGTCTTCTTAGTGAGTAGACCTTCTTATTTAAGGCTTGGATTTTCTTCTTTCAGGAGATCCTTATTTGCTCTTTAAGTTTTCTGAAGGGATTTGAATTTCTGGCTCTGATAGCAAAAGACAAAACATTGTGTCTAAGCTCAGCAGATCACAAACAAGTGCTGTATGCTGCTGAAGAGTTGGTTGCAATGATTCGAGTAACCAACAGTTTGGGGTTCTTCTATTTCTGGGCTCTGACCTTTGAAGGATGAAAATGTCTTTGCACAGACTTGGGTATCCAGAGGTACATGCCCAAGTCTCAGCCTCTCTTTTACTCTTTACGAGTTATTTCATATTTGAGACACCCTGAATATCAGCTAATTCCACAGTAGCATAGCTCCCTTTTGGCTTTTTCTCAGCTGGATGAAATAGCAATGGAGTCCACACTCCTGGAGATGAACATCAGAGGGATGGATATAGCAAAAGAGTCTATGGCAATTCCTGAACACCAGGGCAGGAGGAAGCAGGGAGGCATCACCTTGCCTTCTGTTGGGGAGACCTTGTACCCAGGAGATGCAAGAGGGGACCACAGCGAATGTAGCTTCACTTTTGTAAAGGAGCAATGCAAAAAAAAACTTCTGGAGCTTTCCATCAGCTAGCCCTCTACCAGCCCTGAAAATAAAACTGCTTAGGGGGTTTTCTCCTTCCTTAGCAGGACTTGATCCAGGACAGTTTATTTACTTTTAATCTTGGCTGCTTTATGTGATGCACCTCAGTAATAATGCAGCCACCGAAATGCTTTGCTGTAGTGAAGGATGCTTAATTTTAAGCTGCTGAAATTGGAAAAGTTGACCTTGTGACTTCCATTGAAAAAGACGATGTTGTTCTGCTCTGTATTGCCTTCATTCATGGCTTCTGAAAAACAATTCCACAAGCCTTGCAAAAGCATGGATCAAAAACATTAAGAGGGACTGTACAATATTAAGCATATGAGAATAAATTATTGATATTGCATATTGATGGTCTTGAAATGATCTTATGGATTAAATCTACTACATGCATATGGAAAAGGTATTTTTCAAGGTATCATCTTGTGAACTCTCTCTGGGATCAGGGATGCTGGTAACTTCTTTCCTTTTTTTATATCAAAAGTATTCAAGAGCCAGTTATATTTCTACAGTCTCAGTATTTTCAGTAGATTTGTCTGGGGAGGGCCAAGCAGCTCCAGCTTTAAAGATGTGGTTGCTACAGCAGGAGAAATAAAACCTCAGTTGGATCAGAAGGACTATGAGTGAAATGTCTGTGAAGCTTTATTTTCATCAACAAAGTAAGCAGAGAGAGCTAAAAAGATGCATGCAGCAAGACTGCTCAGTGATAAATTGTGACTTTATGTGCTATCTGATGCAATTTAAAAGTCTTGTACAGCTAGAAACAGAATTTCTCATTTTTTAGACCATGAAGCTACTGTTCAACCCTCAACATTTCTGGTGAACCAGGAAGCATTTTTTACCAACCATGAGACATTCCTGTGGGCCACCCAGTATACTATTTGTGTATGGTTTTACTGAACACAAAGGCAACATGATATGGCTGATTATCATGCTTCAGCAGGCTTCTGCTGATCATTACCACAACCTCATGACCTGACAGTGGTACACAGAGCACAGCTTGGAAGCCACAGAGTCAGAAATGTGCCCACTGTCATACTGTTTGATGGAGGAAGAGTGAGAGGAGTTTCTGGAGAAGGCACTTGTACCCTGTTTGCTGTTCTGAGAGGGTGATGAAAGTGAGAGATTTATTATTTATTTATTTATTGTCATCTTCTGGTGGCCTTGGCAGTCTGTTTCAGAAGCCACAGCTTCTGAAGTTTCACATCAACTTGCTCAGCAGTACCTTGTCTTTCTGCTGCTGGTCCCACAGAAGCAAATGACAGGGCAAAATTAGGACTTGGGCCAACTTATTAACAAGTCTGGGAATGTCTGCAGACATATTGCCTAGCTTGAATGTTCCACAGTGTCAGTACATGAACTACTCAGGCTCATTTCCAGTAAAAAGGGAAAGGTGGACACAGTTTTAAGATGCAGTCAATCTCAGCGTTTTTTAGACATTTACTTTAGTGATAAATTGCAGTACAGAAACTCTTTTTGTTGGTTGACTATAGAAGTAATCTAGAAACTAACTCAGATTTTAGATGCCAGTCAAATTAATCCTGACTTCAAGACAGAATTGGTCTATATGAGTCACTGTATGTCTCACTTCAGCTGTGTGTTGTGCATGAGGTGTGGACTTTTCACTGATCTCCTATGAACTTGAAGATCTCTCAACAAGGAAATTTCTGTTCCACATATTTCAAATTTTTTTCTGAGTTATTCACTTTCTGTTTTCCCCAAATGCTTATGTGCTTCCAACCCTGACTACTTTTGTTTAATAATACTCTCCTTATTCTCTTTCTTCTAAAATAAATTGAAGGATCATAAATTGCAGGGTGAAAGGAGAAGGTTTTCTTTTGATTCAGCAGTCATCTTCTCTAGTTTATTCTCTTATATCTGGCTGCTTGGGTCAGCGAAACATGATTTGCTTTGTGTTTCTATAGTGCTTAGTACAATGGAGTCTACCTCATGGCCAGAGCTCCAAGGAACAATGGTTGTACAAAGGAGAGAGGAATAATGAATAGTAAATTAAGTAAGAGCTAAGTAAATAGAGAACTATGGTGAGGGAGAGGGGAATATATGGACAGTGATACGAGAGAAGACCAGAAACAAAGAAAAAAAGGGGAGAAAGAACCAGGAGAGGCAGTGAGAAATACACTAGAGACAGAGTAAAAAGACACAGGTGGGATAGGAATGGAAAACAAAAACTGAAGGAGAATAAAGATACCTAATGAAAATAAGAATGGAAGGTGAATACCATGGAAGTATTTCAGAAAGCCACATAAGGATTTAAAAATATAACAAAACAAACACTTGGAAGATAACAAGCAATGATGAGGGGCAAGAGGCAAAAAGAGGCAAACAGGACAACCAAGGCATGATACTGATTGAAGACAGGGAGCATATTTGGCTTAGGATATATTAATTGACTGAAGTCCTTTAAGAACACAGAGTACTGTACTGAGGGCTATCAAGCTTACTGGACTGTCTGTATATTTTTATTTTTTTTTTGGGGGGGGGGAGTGGGGAGAGGTGGGGGGGAGTAATTTATGCAATGCTTCTTGCCATGGTATGTTTACCAACCTATTTTCCTGAGGTGAGGAAATAGTCCATTTTTCCACCTGTACCCTCTGCAGTTTGCATTCAGGTATGGCTTAGTGTTACTGGGCAAAGGTAAAATCCATGCAACGAATTTTGCAGCCTGAGTGTGACAGTCCAGTCCTTACTTGTCAGCCAGACTCTGCCCTCAGACTGCTCTCACTGAGTTACACGTGTACAGTTGAGGGCAGGGTTTGGTACAGCTCTCCAGCATACAATTAACACAGAAGGTCTATACATTATCTCATCTTGCATTTTTATTATTTGCAGCTTATTGTTCAACTGAGCATGTATCATTGGTTAATTAATGCTGCCAACACTCTGCTCCACTAAATGATTGTTTAGCCTAGAGTGGAATAAAATACTACAATGACTAATACAGTATCATTATGTAACAGAAAATTAAAAATCTGATAATTTGATTGGAAGTCTCAGGTGAGTTTTTTGTATAAAAGTGTTAACCTCAAGTAGCTATAAACAGGTAAATGTTTTATTCAGCTGACTGATAAGGAATAAATGCTTATGATATAAATTATGTATAATTAATACTCCTGGGGAAAAAAAAAAAGTATGCTAATAGGTTGTCAGTTAATTAGGAAAGGAATATGAGGTAAACAAAGGTGATTAGAATGTACCCTGGGACCATAAACAGAAATTGTGCCTTAAATAATCTGTAAAAAAAAAGCCTTCACATCAAACAGCAAATAGTTCAGTTTTAATTCAGAGCAAAAACATAATGCTTTATGGAGAAAGGCATAGTGGAGATGTTAAATGAAGAAGCAGCTTGTGATAACAAATCTAGGGGCTGCAGAATAAGTTACCTTCCCTGTTGCTCTGCTCTACCTTGTTTTCTATATTGTTGTGGTCTGTCCTCAGATAAAAGATGGCTAAAATAAGTTTTGCAAAAAAATATGGCAAATAATGTACTAAATAACCAATCTTGGACTTTTGTTCATACAAAGGAGAGCTTAGACTGATGGATCGTAAATCTGCAACACAGGGAATGTTCCCCAAATGAGTTTATGTGTCTTACCTGCCCTCTGACTCACTGTTCCTCCTTGTTTCTGCCAGTATCTTCATGCGATAAATGACTCCTCCTTCCTGCCATTCTGTAATTTCATTTGGGTTCATGAAACAGGGCTAAAGTTGAGAAAGACATGACAGAGATGAATAATCATTACAATGGCAGCCAAGCCTTTCTGTTGTGTTGGAAAGAGACAGACCTGCACTGTCCTTAAAGCTGGAGTGATGCCTCCTAAGAACAGCCATCGTAGAGAGAACTACAGATTCATCTCCCCAGAATCTTGTTTAGGACTAATCAAAAGCAGCTATTGAGGAAAGAGTTTAACAGAACAAGTATATATGGTACTTCCTTTTAGAATTCTCCTAGCCTTCAATTATTTGCAGCCAAGGGGCTTTGAGAGCTGGATATATATGCTAATCTTCAGTGAATTTAGCTGCCATTAGCTTGACTATTCCTCCTCTGAATGTATATAAACTTTAGCTATTCCTGAGGCCATCCAAGGAGAAAGGTGAGACCATGGCCCCTAATATGAAACCCACCTGAGAAAGATAAGCCAGCAACAGACACTGTTTCCTTACAGCACCATGCAAACTAAAGAGGGTCGTTGCCTAAAGACTCAGATTTATTATGGGTTGTAGGGGGAAGAGATTTGGGGGACTACGCAAAATTTATAATGGGGTGTTTTAAGTAGATTGAAAGACTTACTAGGGATTGTCTAGGGAAGGGACTAAAGGTGGGGAAAGAGAGGAATCCAGATAGACTGGAAAGGAAAAAGCAGGGGAAAATAGAAGATAAATGGGATAAAATGGTCTGGTTAAGTTTAAACACGTGGGTGGTCAGTACATTTCTCTGAGTGTCAGACAAATTTGATTGCTCACTACAATCTATCATATATCCTTATTAAATCCTATTTATAACTACATTCTGTGTGGGTGCACTCTTTATTCTGAGCTTGTGTCTGTGACTGCCAGTGAAGTTCAAGCTGGACTGGCTGGTGAGTAGGAGAGGATTCAATGCCAGCCACTGGAATGAGAGGCTGTCAGCCTAAGGAGTGACAGTCAACCTATGGGGCTCATAGGTCTCATTGAGAGCCGGGGTGTTCCTGGGTAGACCTAGTGTCTAGGAACAGATACAGGACAGACCCAAGACATGTGTGTATATATTCCACCAGTGTATTTCAACAAATTGTGAGCAGAACAACCTGCTGTTGTTTTTCCTGAATCTCTCAATTGCTACCTTATTTGACAGCCTTTAGTTCATATTTTGGAAGAGGCTGTGATAGTTGGCACCTATCTGTTGTCTCTGCACCTCTAAAGAAAGTTCATCAGAGCAGTGACAGATCACGTGAAAACACCCCTTTAGGAAGTCACCTGCTTTCTGCACTTACAGTAGTGGTTATGGTATAGGGGGACTACATTTCCTCCTGCAAAACCTAGTCCTTTTAGAAAATAAGTTCATTTGCCTTAAGAATTGCTTTTTAGAGCTATCTTAACTGACTGTAAGGGAGCCTAATGCTGCTGCATTCCTAGTGATGTTCTTCAGGGCATTGCTGTTTTCATAAGGTGCAAAAAGAAATATTCTTCTGTCTCTTACAGAGTTCAGGCATAAAACTGACATGAAACTATTTGTAAACATGTTCAGCCTGCAGGGGTGTATCATTACTGGTTGTTCAGCTGACTGAAAATGTTAACTTGATAAAAATGTATCAGTGTAGACATCAGGGCCTGCTTTCCCAAAAGAATGGTGTAACCCTTGTTGGAG
The DNA here is from genome assembly GCF_964211825.1 of Aythya ferina. NCBI lineage: Eukaryota > Metazoa > Chordata > Aves > Anseriformes > Anatidae > Aythya > Aythya ferina. The sequence goes on along the minus strand of NC_140298.1, from coordinate 103,153,412 downwards.
TTGTTTGGAGAGTAAGGTACGCTTTCTTAATTGTAGGATCAGATCAGGAAATGCATAAATTAAATCTACTTTGTGTATTTTACAATTATGCCAAGGAACAGCGCAGGTTGGAGGCTCCCTTGGGGTTGTGGAGTCAAGGCTGAGCCAGGCCTGGCCTCATGCATGGCGCACAGTACCATAGGGCTCATTATGGGGTCCTTCAACAGCCCCTGACATGGTAAGTAATGAACCAGGGCCAGTGTGCAGCCAGAGGCGACAGACAGGAACAAAAGGAGATGGGACGAGGACAAGGCTTGAGACCGGCCCTGCTGTGGCCTCACTGAGGTGGGGCTGATGGCCCCAGGGGCTGCAAATGGGGTCCTGGGACATGCGCAGGGTGGGGGACAGGCAGTGGCCTGGTCAGGGACATAAGGCCTGGGAGTGTCCTCAGGGCCCTGGCAGATTTTTAATGGATGCTTGCTTTACTGGTGTATGGTGAAGAACTGTCACACATTTATTATTAGTAGTAATATTTATATCCCTGTACCACCCACACAGCCCAACAGACAATGACCTTTTCCAAGATTAGCAGGGGAAGTGACATCTGAAGGATGAAGGGTAAATGATAGAAACAAATATATGCTTTAACTCAGAACTTTTATCTATACAAAAATAAAATGAGGTCAATGTTTTCTTGGGATAACTTTTTGTTTGCTCAACATATTTTTTTCCATGCAGATTAAGATAAACTAAGTGCCGTCCTTTAGATATGATAACTTCTCATTCATACAGAAATCTACAGAATGTGATATAGCGAAAAAGATATAAAACAACAGAGAGACTCATGAAGGCAGCTAGCTTTTCACTGTGGAGCACTGTGGCCATACACTTCCATACATTTGAACTATCTGAATGTGGTGTTCGATTTCAGCCATGTATCAAGCTACCACAAAAAGTGGTCTGACATGGAAACTTAAGCTTAGCACGTGAGCCCTTCATCTCCTTTTAATGCATAGAAGATACAAAAATACTTTCAGATGGAAAGGTTTTAAATCATCAGGCTTGTAAACATAAATCAGAATATAGAAGATCTCAGGCACCTGGGTCTGTCCAAGTTCACATATAAAATCATCTCAGCTCCACAAATTAGTTGTGCATTTCCAAGAGGGCTTTTGCACAGCTTATTGCAAGTGACTAAGGCTGTATCTATCAGAAGATGGGAAGTACAAAACATTTTGCCAACCTTAAATATGGAGGTTTAAAATTACCAAATGTAAAGCTCTAGCAGTGGGCTTTTAATTTGGCTCAAGCTTTCAGAGTCTGGCAGGCTGATGAAGTGCAATTGCCATGGGTGAAAACAGAGCATCAATTAACAGACACATGCAAGGCTGGCACCTACCAAGAATTCACCCTGAAAGATTTAAAGACAAATAACTCAGTGATCAGACACACCTGGAAATCTTGGAACAAACTTCATAGAGTTATGAAAATTAAACCAGCTAAAAACTTCCAGTCGAGTATCTGGAACAATGGTATGTGGAAGCCAAGGAGGGAAATGATACTGTATATTACTTATTGTAAATACCAGATTATTTATGGAGCAGATTTTAAATAAATTTCTAGTAATGCAAAAGACAGTCAATATTAAAGGTGAACAGCACAATAACCAGTCCATTCCAAAAAAAGTTCTCTGAAGACCCAGTGGGACTGAATCAAACCTACAGATGTCTATTATTTTTTTTTTTTTTTCCATTTACTTCAAAGTCCTTGGAATCAGACTTACAGTTTAAGAAGCAGGATTAAAGCCTTCACAGATGCACTGGGGTCTTAGGTTTCCCAGAGAAGTTCAGCTGACTTTTCAAGGCATTTTACCATCGACTGAAAAATACTTGGTCTTTGCCTTAAGGTGATTCAGGATTTAAATGTTTTGAAACACTTTTTATTTATTTATTTATTTATTTATTTTACTTTCTAGGTGTTTTAGGTTTAAGTTCACAAGACTCCTGAAGTAGAAAAAGATGGAGATGCTGTCCTCAGTGATGTGGATGATAGTTACCCTGCATGGGCTCTTATGCATTTTAGTCCTATCCTTTAGATAATATGTTATGAAAAAATGTTTCTAAAAAATTTAAATGAATTTTCAAATAACATATTCATATGGTCAGTTCTCCATGTTATCAGAAAGAAGTTTATGGGAATGAATTCTTGAAAAGTAAAACCAAATGTCATAGAAAATGTCTATGATGAAAATGTTACCAGACAGCTCATTGTTTATTTGATGAAACTCCAGAACCTTCTTCATTATGGAAGACAATACAATCTGTTACAAAGACACTGATATATTTTAGATTTTTTAAAATTGCTTCCTAATTGAGTCAGTATTACTTGGTTCAACAAAGCACTTCAGAGTGTGTCAACCTTTAAGTCTGAAAAGGTTTATGTGCCAGTGATTTAATCTTAATCAAGCATTAACCATTAAATCAATACTTAAATGCTTTACTGAACAGTACTGATTTTAAAGCATGCTACAAATGAAGCCTCAACAATAGATCCTTTCCTTATTAGCCTTCTCTCCTCTTGCTTGTGTTTAAAAATTCTTCTAGTTTTCTTTTCTCAGTCTTTTTTTTTTCTTCTCAGATTGGCTGAGTTCACCAGTTCTCAGGACTCAGTTTTATGGGGACTCAGCACTATTTTATGGGGACTCAGGGCCACCACTGCTTTCCTTGGGCTACAGTGCTGCAGCCTTTACTTCTCCCCAGTGATTCCGCTGGTTTCCAAGCCAACCCTTTATAACTAAGGGTTTTCTAAATCACTATTTTATTTTATTATATATATATATATTTTATAGTACATCTAATTAAGTACATTCAGGTGGTTTATCTTCTTTTGTCTATCCTACAAAAAATAAATTTGTATTTAAGAACAGCTACCCAGGACAAATCCTGGCAGGAGTATACTTTGTCAAAACTAACCAGAATGGTTATTTTAGTATTAATTTTAGTCTAGTAATGCTATGTATTATGCTGAAGATGAAACTTGCCGTATTAAATCTTGAGCAAGTGTTGGGTTGGCAGCCAGCACTATTTGAAATTTCTCAGAAACAATATTATGGTTGAGAAGGTTTGTTCTCTTTGAAATAATTGATCTGAGCAGAGTCTCTTTGGGGAAACTGAACATGACAGTTCAGGAGGCATTTCAGAGACACATATAAATATGAGAAAAATGCCAATTCCAAAGTAATTTTTGAGAGGATCAGAGATGTGGAAGTTTGGTACATTACAGCTGAGAACACAGAAGGGCAGAGCCCTGGTAGGTGTGAACAGGTGCAGCCCTCTTGAAGTCAAGGAAAATATTCTGATTCAAACCAGCTGAGGTCTTGCTACCTGTAGTTTGTTTTATGAAATGTAGTTTGTTCTGGGCAAGAGATTCAGTTCTGACTTTGAAATAAGGTGGTTATGTTTGTTTGTTTTTGTTGTTGTTTGTTTGTTGTTTGTTTTGTTAGAAATTTGTTGTTATTTTCAAGACAGATTTGGATTTCATCTGTACTTAGACATGCTATATTGTAGAATATCTCTCCACTGTTTTCTTGGATAGGTCTAATAATTCGTGTTCTAAAGAGGTGATTTTTAATTCTTCAATTTCTTTAGCTGCATAGGTATGGTATGGTATACTGCCTATCTCTTATGCATAGGTCTATTTCAGAAGGAGGGAGAAATGAAGGGAAGAATAAACATGGGGTAGGAGTAACAAAATAAAAGAATATTTAAATGATTTCAAATGAATTGTAAAGTGTTGAATCATAAAGGATTGGCAAAAAAGCCCTCTCCTCATGAGGTCTGGCTAATATTAGGAATTATTGCCTCAAACGCTGCAGGTGTGGATCCATTTCTTTCATTGCTAGCAAATGGGGTTGCAACTGCCTTTGACAATGTAAAAGCTGCACAATCCCCATGCCCCAGGGCAGACAATGATGTTGGTGAGATGCTGATTTTAGGATAGAAAATTACAATGGTTATATAGTAAACAGCACCTGGAAGTTTACTAATGATTTTTACAATTAACAGCAGCACTGTGGTCTGATTATTCATGCGTGTTTTCTATGAAAGAAAAGAAAAGAGGCAGATGTTGAAAAGAATCACATCAGTTGAGGGATATTTATTTATTTTTTCTATATATATATATTTTTGTAACTGGAGGTAGAGACTCTGTCCTGTTATCAGTACTTGTCATAATAACATGCAAAACAAAAAAAAAAAAAAAGGAAAAAAAAAAATGTTTGGAATGTTCTAATCTTCTTTAACTCCTGGTACTCACAAAGGTATGTGTGAGTATACCTTTGTGTACACACATGAAATGCACATGAACAAGGAAAAGTATATGTATGTGTTTGTATGAATGTTTATGCAGATTTTAATTTCTGCCTGTGGTTTGATATGTAGATTTGGCATGCAGTTAAATAAAAAACAAAACAAGACAAAACAAAACTGCATGGCCATGCAGTTCTTCAGCTTTAACAACCGGATCTTCTATGATAATAATGGTTGGATGTCTCCCCTTAGAAGTCCACCAGGTGTGCACCTGCCAGGTTAGTTATTCAGAATGCTGAGATTCAAAAACACTCCACCATCTGCAGCATAAATTTAAAAGTACAGTAAGGCATACTGGTACCTCATATATTTTCTCTCTCTCTCTAGTCATCATTTATTTTCACAGCTGTTCTCGACCCACTGCCAAGCAAAGACCTCTTCAGTTTCTTTTCTGTCATATTGAGGCTTAGTCAGTATCTTGACAAAGAATGGGTGAGGCAATGTTCATAAAATAGAAACTCTCTTTTCCTTTAACCCTTTGTAAATTGCCACAACTAGATATTTTAGAAGGCTCTGAAATGTTATCTTTGCCCTCTTTTTTTTTTTTTTTCCCACCAATAGGCTTTTGCACCTTGTTCTCACAGCACCTTAGGGCTGATTTTGCAGATCCAAGAACTTATAGCAGTTCTAGCAAACTTCAGATATTCTCACCAATTTTTCAGGGGTTATCTGTGACAGACTCAGTACTTCTGGGATTTATTGGTCACTAATTTCAGCTAGAAGGGCAGGTAACAACATGGATATTTGTTCTTATCTCTGGTCAGCTGGCTTGTGAAAAAGTTATAAAGGACCTCACCATGAAGCAAAGTCAATATTATGGTGAATGTGAACTCTGGTAAATTCCTTTTCTGAACCAAGTCCAGGAGCTGGACAAATTATGTGCTGCTGTCTGCACAGCCTCCTGGTTTGCCATAGATAGAAAGTTCCCTGGTTTCCTGGTTAGTGGTCAGGAGAGGTGAGACTGAATTTAGACTTTAATTAGTAGTGGCTAAGTGATTGCTAAATATTTCAGCAAGTTTATTTTTAATTTAATGTCTCCGGTATCTTCTGAGGTCTTGGCCATGCTGGGTTGCTGCCTCTAGTCTTGGAAACAAAGTTGTCTTGGACCTATCCAAAATTTGGTTGAGAGAAACCATCTACAAAATTTAGGCACAAGCATGCATCATGGAAAATGCTTGCCCATGGAAGGTTGATGACCTGAAAGGTGTGTTCATCCCCATCAGCCTGCTGAATGATCCCCGGGGTGGGGTGGGGGGAAGCAGGATGTGCTGTGGAGCAGGATGTGGGCCTGGCATGAAGATGGACCTTGCTGTGTTACAGGGTTCTCAACCAGGCAATTAACTGTAGCTGCTGTACATCATTTTGTTGTTGTTGTTGTTTTGTTTTGTTTTGTTTTTGTCTCCCTAATTAGTCCTGCCTCTTTTGGGCTTTTCTTTGCTAGTTCAGGCTATACCTCTTAACATTTTTAGGTTTAACTTCCACGTGAGTTTGGAAAGTACAAATATATACTTATATGTGATCTATTAGCTATCTAAACTTACTCAAGGGCAAGTTGAGAATATAAATGCCTGTCTGTGATATATTGTCTTACAGATAAGAAAGTCTATCTGTTAATGAAGTCAGCTGTAATGGTTCAGATATGCAAGCACTTGTCCAGTCACTGAGAGGCTTTTGGTTAAATTTGGGTGCTGTCCTAGCCAACAGCTTCATGCTCTTATGAGACGAATATAAAATATGTAGTGGCTGTTTGGGTACACAGTGCAGGATGAAAAAAAAGGTTGAATAATGAGAACATGGAGACAACAAAACATCTAGATACTTCGATCTTCATTTACATTTTCTTGGTTAACTGGATGTATGCACACATGTGTATACATGTATACTCTGTAAAATTCAGGCTGCTAATTTTCAAGAGGTTCTCAAAAATCTTCTTTTCTTATGGTGAATCAGTAATAGGTGGATGAAAAGAATAAGTAACAAAGTTCACTGGCTCAAAAATCAGGTAAGACAAATGAAGTCACGTAGTTTTCAATCCTGACTTCAGTGAACTACCTCCTGGACTTCAGACAAAGGATCTTGTTCATGCTGATTTTTAATGCTTATAAACAGGGGCAGATTTATGTGGAGGAAAGGTGGGTGAGGGAGGCTGAACTCTTTCCTAGTCTAACCAACCATAGGAAGTGGTACTGTCTTGTATAGTCAGGTAAAGAGGAAGTATCAGTGTGGCTTGCATGGTCTCATTTCCAATTGTCCCTGTGTCATGTTCTGGCTCCTCACAATACTAAGCACCCTCATGTGTGGTGGATCCCACTTGAATCCTTTCATGTGGAAGCCTTTGGAGTGCTGAATTTTTAAAACAATTTGCAATCATTTTTTATTGGGTAGGATGAGGTGTGTTGTTGTTATCAAGATGTTAGATAAAAGACACTAATTGCAAATATCATAGCAATATCATATGAGACCTTTGAGACAAATTATTCTGTGTCTCTCAGGTTCCTGCATGAGTGCCATACACACCGTACAAATTATTTTGTGTTCTGAATACATTGTTCAAAATCATCCTATTATGCCAAGAAAGATATGGTTCACTTGCATTTCCTGACTTTGTTGCGTTGCAGTTTTTTCTCAAGAGAAGATGCTTCTGACAAAGAAGTTAGTCTGAAGGAAGAGAGCATGTAGTTTAAATAATGCAGAAATGGTATCTTTAGGATCTTCTAGATATGGAGAGAAGTCAAAACTGAAGTATGCTTTTATGCTGTTAAACTACAGTACATTAAGTCCATCAAGAGACTGATGTAATTGTGAGCCATACAGAGTGTCTGGACTGTGTGGCTTGTCCAGATGGGCAAAGTTATCTTTCCATTTGGTGCAGAAATATCAGGAATACTTTTCTTTGGTGTTATTTGACGATCATCTCACAGGTATATAGATGGTGAGAAAACAGTAGGAAAAAGGACAGTTTGATAAGCTCATTTAAGCCTTTCTTATGGCAGTACCTGTACTGTTTGGATTGTAAGGACACACTTTGTCAACTGTAACACTGGGGTTTCTTATAGCTTGATCAATCATACCAGGAAAGTGATCTCTATCTGTGCAAGCCATAGACCCTGTGATACCAGCTGTGATAGTTGTTGACCTAATAAAAATAAAAAAGAAGGAAGGCAAATAGGAGAGAAACTGCCTTTTGTGTGATTATATATATATATGCTGCCTTTGTAAGAACTAGTGAAGTGTTTTCAAATTAGTTTGTTTCAGCCTGGGGCCTAATCCTGCCAAGCACATTTTTAGCATGAGATCATGTGTCATCAGTAGGAATAAACTGAAATAAACAGAATCTGAGTGTGTTCAGTGCCTCTGAAAACTGGACTATTTATTAACATGTGGGGTTGAATTCAGTAGCATTTGAAAATTACGCTCACTTCTTCCTTTCCTTTGATTTTGTGTGTGTGTGTGTGTCTGCTTTGGAAACAATTAGATCACAATATGCAAGTAGAATAGAATGTCATACCTGAATCATGGAAATACTAACAGAAATAGCCAAATTCTCACCTCTATAACCCAAAGAATTGGAAATGTCAGAAAGACGGTATTTGGACTGAAAAAATAAATATTGAAATGTTTTACTAAATAGGAAAGACTCTTCTGACAATCTAAAACTGTCATTGCAGAACTATTTTAAGGTCTTTTACTAACAAATGCAAGTGATTAAAATTACTAGAATAGTACACTTTCTGCTTTTATGTTTCTGGTCATAATTATGTTCTCTCATGTCAAGAGTAGGCTCCACTTTACTGTCCTTGGTTAGCTTAGCATTCATAGCCAGCCAGTATCCATTTACAGATTTACCCAGCAGAAAATACCAAATGGGAACAACAAAGGTTGAGCCAAATACATTTAAAAAGAAATACCAGTCTTCTTATGTTCTGCTCTGCACCTGACAAACAGCACTTTGGTATGCAGTGGAGTGGGAGAAAAGCATGGAGAGCAAGGTACAAAAGAAGAAAGTGGTGGTGATGCTTCTGCTGTCACTCTTCTGAGTCAGATCTGAACTTAAGCCCCAGCCTTGTGTTAGGTACTATGGTGCTGCTGAGATTGCTATGTTTCAGCTGAGATATCAAATGAAGGTCCTGACCTTGTTCTCATTAGAGATCCCTGGGTACTTGTTCTCATTAAAGACCTCCTGGCACTTTTCAAAAGGGAAAGAGTGTTAGCCCCAGTGTCTTGGCCAAATTCCAGCTTGAGTAATTACGTTCTGCCTACCTAAATTCCCTTGGCTGTTTCAATTTGAGTTTTTTATTATTATTATTATTTTATTTATTTTATTTTTTTTATTTTTTCCCTAAATCTGTGTGTAGTTTTATCATGTGTTGGGAAACAACTGCGTCTGGCATCCTAGATATGTTTGCAATTTTTGAAGCAGAAGAACTGATATTTGTATATAACATTAATAATCTGTTAAGTCTACAAAGTACTTGTAGACTTATGGTTTAATGCAAGACCATGTTAGAATGTAATCCAAGTCTTTCATGTCTTGGAATGATCAGTTGCACACAAAGTAGTTCTACTAAGAAAATACTTTTTTCAGATGGGTAGTTGAATGTACCGTTTACATTATTTATTTTAGTTGATACTTTTAAAATCAAATGATGTAGTATCTATTGAATGTCAACACCCACAAAATAGTGGAAGGTATATTCAGCTGAGAAACTATTTCTGTATTCATTTTTTTTTATGAGCATGAAGAGACAGAACATGGAAGATGGGAGAGTAGGGAAGATTACAGACATAGCGTGTTTTAAATAATTTAAAAAGATAGTTAATCCTATCACTTACAGGCTTAATGGAATATTCTCAGTTATGGTAAAGGTGATGGGCCAAGAACCCTCAGAGAATAAAATAAAATGAAACAGGTGAAAGCCCTCTTTGAGGTTCCAACCTGTTACCATATTAGAGATAAACTAGCTAGCCTCTTGAATCCAGTTATTCTCTTAAACGAATTCTCAAATGCATCTCCTATAAATTTTGAGAAATTTTTTTTTGAAAAAAAATTGAGTTTATTTGGTATGGCCTTTCACAGAGACTAGCAGTCAGAAGTTCAGTCTACCTAGGTCAGTGATGTGATCCACCTTATGATAACACAATCCTCTGAGGCTGTTGGTTGGCAAGTGGAGGAGGTATATTTGTGGTTGGCAATGACTTTTGTCCTATTCAGTCCGGCTCTGTTCAGGTGTGTGAGTGATTTGGCCCACTATTCAGTACTGATAAATTTTGGCTCCCTGTACAATCAATGGAAACAGACTACTGTAGATATAACAGACCTCATGGACTGAGCAAATACTCATGACGTAGCACGTAAAACTTATGGCAATACTTATACAGTACTTAAATACATCTTTTCTGAATGCACGTTGCAGTGTATGTGCAGGAGCTCTTAGTCTTTTGAAGGATCTAACATGTTACCTGTATTTTTTCAGGGAAGCTCTTTTGTTCACTTCTTACTGCTCCTGCCATAACCACTGGGCTGTGGTTTGCTAACACATTTCCTCAGAGAAAAGGATCTTGGAAAGATCAGAACAAGGGGTTGAGTGCCCAGTCCCACTTGATGCTGTCCCATGCTTTAGCTTTGTGAAAGTGGTGGGAGCTGAGTTGCCTTTTTGCAGACATACAGGGAACTACTTCTGTCCAAATGTTGAAACCTTTGGTGGGAAGAGGAGATCATTGTTGTTGTTTTTAAGCTGTTCTCCAACCTGGAGAGGTTGTTCCACGTCTTTGTTCCACATCTTTGTTTGTGTGCCATTCACTCGGCGTTTTACTGATCTGTTTCGACAGATTCCTTCAAACTACACATTATTTTCATTACAATTTGTATCTGCTTTTTAAATAAAAAACCTCACCAGAGCTGTTGCCATGAAAATAAATTAAAATTAAGAAGTCTATAATTACAACATTAGCCTGTAATTATTACAACAAACAATAATACTGTACAGAGCAACAAAATAGGAGCAAGAGTCTGATAACAACTCACACATATAAACTTTGTTGAGTAACACTTTGTTGAGTTACAGCTGACTGTAAACTAAGAAAGTCCAGAAAATCCTGAGCCAAGACTTCCACTTGGACTGAAGTCCCTGTTCTGGATAGCCCCATTATATGAGATCACAGCCTTTTCTGAGAACCTTACAAATAACTAGTCCCTGAGAGAGTTGCGGGTGGAGTGAGACATCCTTACTCTGAAACTCTCTGGTAATTGTTAGTATCTAAAAATAAACTGCGTGACACAGACTGGAAGGATGTAGGTCCACTCAGGGCTTTTCAAGGAGACTTCTCTTTGCCCTATGCAGAGGCAGGGACAGCAGCACTGCATATGAAGGGCAGCTGGGATTTCAAGTACTGTGTCATCTCTCATTAAAGAGACACCCAAACCACCAAGGTGTGAAGAGGTTTGCTTGAGAACAAGATCCCCTACTAGATATAGTGTTTATGGTACCCAATACCACGTGACATTGATGGTGTTGGTGATACCCACGAGGACAGTAAATGAACAGGTGGTGATCTTGGTTTCAACTACCCTTATAGCACTCTTCTAAAGTATAGTTGAAGACACTGGAAACACAGAACTAATTTTAAATCTATTTTAGTACCTACCTATTCATACGTCCTTAGATGCTTTTTGAAGCCCCCCTCAGCACCTTACACCACTGTTATCCTACATGATTTATCTAAAGCCTAGTCTTGCAGCAAACAGAAAAGAAGGTTACAGCTGTAACATAAAGACTTCTGCACTGATCTCTGGTCAGAACTTTTTCAGATTAAAAAGGGGTATTTTTGTTGAAATATGAGAATTTTGTCTGAACTATTTTGTGGAGTTTTTCCAATTTTTTAAATTAAATTCATTTGAAACAGAAATAGCATTATACACATTTTAAAGCTGGGGAATAGGACTGTGAATTTCAAATTTCAATTTTACCTATTAAATTTTATTTTGAATTAATTTTCTGAACTTTGAACACTGTTGCTACTCATCTTATTTATTTTTAAAATATAACTCTGGGATTTAAAAATAAAAAGTATTAAAAGAACTTTCCCAGCTATGTTCTGTTTTCAGGAGATAGCCATGCTGTGGCTGCTTCTAACATCCTGAATATAGCCTCTATTTCTTGGATGGCTTTGCTCATGGGGCAGTGGCATTTGATATCTGGGAAGAATCTTTGAAAAGATGTTGTTGTCACCCTTTTGCCATAGTAATCACTTCTGACCGTATCTTAAAGAGAGGCCAAATGGAACTTGCAGGAGATATACATCCTTTGTTTCATCTGCCAGCTGTGCTTATACGGAGGTAAAAGACCTATTCTCAGAGTGCAGAGGCTGAATTTACACAGAGTCAAAAATAATGGAATTGGTATCCCTTTCCTATAGAGTGGTCTCAGTTCAAGATCCTGAGTAGAAATAGTGTTAGCATAGTGAGCTTTCCCCATTCTGGAAGTCCCTTCTTTCAAGCCAAGATAAATACACTTTTCATTTGATAAAGAAGTGTCCACCTGGAACAGCTAAGCTAGAACAGTTAATATACCAATTTCCAGTAACTCCCAATTAATTTAACCTCTGCAGACACCAGTTGATTCTTTGCTTTCATCAGAGACTACTTATTCTGGAAGAAATTATTTGAGAACAGGCTATCTGAAAAAAGGAATAGAATTGGTATAATTATAGCAGAACAGCATCTCTGACCAGTCCAGCCCGCAGTGTCACAGCGAATTCTTGGAGCAGATCTGCATCAAGGACACTGTAGCCACAACCTTGCTCTTTCCCTCAAGACAGAATGTCAAATCATAATATTTCCCCAAATTCTTTAAGGAGGAAGAATTACAAATTACATTTTAAATGTGTAAGCAGAATGTACCCTGAAGACACCACTCACCACAGACTTCTTTAACCAAATGTTTTTTTTTGTTGTTTGTTTTTTTTCTTCATATAATAACAGTAATTAAAAATACAGATTTAAGAAGCCTGAGCAGATTAGTTAAAGAGCATTTTAGGATTATAAAAGCACTTCCAGTTGCATCAAGCAGATGCCATTTCAAATGCTGCTGTTTGGATTAATTAACTGAGTTCAGGACACCACATATATTAGAACTGCTAGTTGTACTACCCATCCTCCCCCACACCCTTTTGTAATTTGTTATTAAAATCTTGGCCAATTAGAAAAACACAATGTATTAAGTAAAACAGCACACTGAACCAATCAAAAATAATTACTCAGACTAAGATTCATTTAAATGATTTATGGCAGCAATTAAGCTAGTTTAAAATGCTTCATAAAGGTGTGGTATGTTTCACACATTCACATATACAGTATGCAGAATGTATACTGTCTATGTTAAAAGGCTACTATTAATTGCTTTTACAGAAATGCCACAAATCATGTATTTTAGCAAAAAAGATCATTATAACAGAATGTAATTGATTTAAAGCACTATTCTGGTTAAGAAATACAGCTATAATGTGCTTCAGACTTTAGTGTAAGAGCAATTCTGTCTCTCTTATAGAGATATTTAATTACTTTAATAAGTCTGTAAAACTATTTTATGGAGAAGTAGCTTTTAAATTACTTTCACCATAGCAGAGATTGAGATCACTTTATAGAATATAATGCAAATACACTTGTCAGCATATTAATAAAACCCTAACATTTTTTGCATTGAAAGCTGGAAAAGTTCTATCTTTATTTAAATATGGGTGGCCATTACGCACATTTTCCCGCAGGCTAAAATAAATTAATTATAGATTAAGTACTGTATAATAATATATCCTTATCTAAAACAAAGAGCATAGTGTAAGTTTGGCTACTTTAAATTGGGTCAGTTCTCCAACTGGCTTGGGGCCAACAGCCAGTCTCCAGTGCTGGCCCATGACAGACACTCGGTTCAGAATTTAAGAGCATGATATTAAAACATCTTTAAATTCATTTGTCTCCAGCCCTCCCACATGACGACTCATTGTTTTCGTCCCTTTGCTACTCTGGTAGATGCTAGGCCTTCAACTGGAAGAACTGCCAATTAAAGAACCAAGTGCAAAGTCAGTGATGAAGAAACATCTCTGTCATATCAATACCTTGGTGATGGTCCAAGCCAACAAGGTATTGATGTGACTGAGAAAAGCATTTTTAGGTGTAGGCTCTCATTAGCATGTACAGCTGCTTAAATGCCACAAGTAGCATTTAGTAGAAGATACCAGTGTAGCAATACACGGCTCAGGTTACTTTATTTTTTTCAAAGAGCAACCTAACAGGAGGAAGTCACTGGAAGCCTTTGCAGCATCTTACCAATTTACCATAAAGCTGACCAAAAGTCAATAACTAGGATAAAATAGCTGATAAAATCTAATCTGTTATTAAAATAAAATAGATTAATCACAGGTTTATAATCGGTAACTCTCTGACAGCAGAGCAAAGTTTCTAGATGATGACAAAAGTTGATCGGATCCAGGGAAGTTCTATTTAGGTATTTGCCAGCTTCCAGAACTGATATTGCTATCTCTTGAAAAGAGCACAGTGTGATAGCTAAGGACATTTATTTTGCTAGCATGGCAATATAACGCAGTTGATCATGCTCCAGATAGGAATAGTACTACTGAGTATCTAGTTTGTAAATGCACAGATCTCCTATTCTAGGCTTGATCCTAAGTGCTTCCAGAAGAAACAACTTGTTTTTTTTTTTCCTTTTTTTTTTTCTTTCCCCTCTAATAAGGGTCTGGGTGGTGGTGGTGGAAGTGGATTAATTTACATAAGTAAAACAAATGCATTTCTTTCTACGTTTACAACCTCTGTCCACTTTCTACTTAAGGACAGGATCAGTTACTTTTTTAAGTAGCTATTTTTTTGTTTATGAAGCACACTTTCTCTGTAGTTCTCTTTCACCTCTCTTTGAAGCAAGTCTTTCTTTTAACACTGAACATAAAGTGTGATGCAAGAGAGAAGAGCTTTGGAGAACAGATCAGGGATAGTTCCCTAACAGAAATGAGCTGTACAATTTCTGTGGTCACTGGAATTAACTTTATAGAAAACAGTATACTGAGAGCAAAGCACATTGAAATCATACCCTTATATCAGCAAAACAATCTAAGATGAATAAAAAGACAGTCCACATTAAAGGACCAGGAGATCCATTTCTGCTTTCATTCAAGGAATTCATACGCAATGTGCTGATACAGATAGATAGTAACTATGTTATCAGACACATGAAAACGTGCTGTTTAAATCAGTTTCTTTCAAGATATTCAGTTCCAACAAAATTTTAATGATTAATTAAGAATGTGTGAATAAATTTGAATATATTATTTTTTTGAGTGTTTGACTGTTTATTATCTTCATAGTCTTATTTTAGGGAATTTCATGGCTGTATGGCAATCCTATTTGGTGGGTTATCTTAGTAGAAGAAGAGGCAGCAGAGGAATTGGGAAAGGAAGATGCTCAATTAATTAATAGGGTATTAGTTCCTGCTCCTAATTAAAATCTAACTGAAATAGGAATTTGACAGGTGTTTGGCCAGAATGGAAACATTAGACACTTTTTAACCTTTGGGGAAGCAAGAAGGAAGAGATAGAGCTTGAAAGGCATTTTGAGGGCATTTTGTATTAGCTTTTATTTCATTATTTAATAAATTCTTTTTGACAGCAATTCTAATAGAGACAATTTTTAATATATATATATATATATATATATATATATATATATATAACTTCAAATGACTGCATTCACACCCTTTGCTTCTTCCTGGGTATTGTAAATCAGTTGGGAGTCTCTTAGTTTTCTTTTTGTTTGCTTGTTTGTTTTTGCCTGAACTTTTCCTTTTACTGTGTTTTTGTCTGATTGCTTTTTTATTCCCTATTGATTATTTCCTGAAAAGATACAAGGTTAGAGCTTTCACCATCTTACCTTACTCTGCAAGGCTGTGTGTAAAAGGCGGTTTGAGGAAGGACATCTGCTTGGCAATTCTCTCTGTGGAAGATGTCTGTCCACATCATTCTGTCTGGATAGCAAAGATGAAGTCCACTACAGAAAAAGTCATGAGACCTTTCAAGTTAGATGTGCACATTAAAGTAGTGTAATGACACTAGAATCTATTTTGTAAATACTCAACCAACTGAATAACCCAAATCCTGCAGTAGCAATTTACTATTGGCTAGATACACGAATAATAGCTTGGTTTATAATTTAAATTACTCTTCATTATCTCTGTTCTGAGCATGTGAATAAGACAGTAGGGTTTGACTGAAGTAAGCAGCTTTGTAGATTTGACAGGAATTCTCTTCTGGGCTTCATATAAGCTTATCTCTAGCTTAACTCATAGAGTAGGTTTGGACAAAGGCTGTTACACGTAATTCACACAGTTGCCTCAACAGCAAGTGAAGACTTCCCTGGGAGACCACTTCTGACCAGATGCCTTTCTGGTGGGTGAGTTATTTGGCTATGGGGCAGGTAACTAGCTAGGGTCAGCAAGCTGTAGCTCTGGAGCTCTGCACCAGCTGCACATGCCATTACACATGGAGCACATTTTGGCTTGGAAATATGAATCTGTCCCTGTAGCAGTGATGCTGTTCTGTTTCTCGAACCAAATATTGTGGAATTGCAGCTCTAAAAAAATATTGTTTGTCTGGGAGGAGTTATTGACTTGATTTGCAATAATTTCCTTTTCAAAATCTTATCTCTTTTCTGGAGCTGAAGTTCTGTTTCTGGGCCAGATCTGTATGGAATCTGGAAAAAATGGTAAAAAAAAAAAAAATAAAAAAATAATCCTAATTGGAAACCAAACAGATTCCAAATGAAGATAAAATTCTAATGACTGCTACAGCTTACTTCATCAGACCAGAGCCAATTTATCTGCAAATTATGTAACAAACTTGTCAAAGAAAGCAGCTGAAGAAATTGTACTGTCATGGAGTTCTAGTGATTATTACAATGGTTATGAATACTAGACACTATTTCAACTGGATGAATTCCTATAGATGCTTCTTTTTGATGTCTAATGCTAAAAAACAAGTATTTCCCGACTTACAAATATAGTTCTATGGTATGTTTACATTAAAAGTTTGCATTCAGAGACGACAAAACCAGGTCAGTTTCTTGACTAACATTTCTAACCCTGTGCCATTTCAAGACTCTTTGCTATAAAAAGACTCTTTGCTATATGTTATTATAAAATGAATGTAAAACATCGAGTGTGATGTGATGTTCAGTATCCTCAAAACAGTGTGGTATCTGTGACTGCTAAGCTCTCAAGGGATATAAGGAATATGCTGTAATGACCCTTACTTACAGTTCCAAATCAGGGTGCAGTTAATCAACAGTTAACCTTCAGTGGTCTGTCAAGTATCGGGACAAACTAATAAGGACGGCACATCTCAATATTCTTCTATATTAATCAAAAAGTATTTTACAACTGCAACAGCTTTGAATAATAAATCTAAAATACAAATCATCGTACACTTTTTAGTATCGCACTCAACAACTAAATGTAATAAATTAAAATAACAACAGGGTATGGGTTACTGCCTACTTCCCTGTCTCTTGTCCATGTCCACCCCCCATCACCATGGGTTACTAAAATACCTACATAAACAAGTTGCTTCCATAGAATTGATATATTTGGACAGATTTTAATGTACCATATAGTAATCTGTCCATCTTCTTATTCTAAAGCTGAGAATGGCTAGTACCAGCTGATTCAGAAGAATATATTAGAAGTCTCATGAAATGGTAATGATTTTCTCAAGAAGGTTTCATTTTAATCTCCTGAAATAAAATGCATTTCAAACTATAATAAACAAAGTTTTCTAGTTGCTACATTTCTTTTTTCTTAGCATGAAACATTATACATTTGGACATTGTTATTCTATAAATTCTTATTTGAATTAACCTAGGTGGCATCCCACCACAATGAGTTCCACAGTCTAATTATTCTTTCAGTGAGGAAATTTCATTAGTTGTAAAAGAAGCAGAAAAGGTCATTTCATTATTTCTTTGCCTAAGGCCTCACCTAGAGAACTAAGTAGTCCTTTTCAGTTTGCTGAACCAGGAGCTTAGCTAAATTCAATTCAGGGTTTTATTGAAATAAAATTCACTTATTAAGAGGCAGAATAAAATTCGCCCTGTGAAGAAAATGATGGAACTGAAATTGGTTAAAATTCTATGTTCAGTCAAAAGTTGCCTGAGAGCCCACTATTTGAGTCCATTTAAAAGTGACCTTTAAGTGAGCAGTAAGAAGGGTAAAACTATTATAGCTTTACGAAGTTTGATTCATGTCTGAAGGATTTCAAATCAGGGGTTTTGATATTGCCATCTCAGTCAGAAACAAATTGTTGGCATTGATGTGCTTCTTGCAGCACACAGCTGGATAATCATAAAAGAGATTATAGAGGGCATTGAGGTAAGTGGAAGCTTTTCCTTCACTTAAACTTGTCTGTGGTCAATTCACCAAATAGCTGGAATACAGCATGGCTCACTGTGTGATGTTTGATGCAAAGGTAGGAAAATGCCAGTGGTAGATGGGTAAACACATTTGTTCTGTGCTGCACAGTCACTCATCCAAATCAGTTCACCTTATCTTTGCATCTACATCATGTCAGAGAAATAACTGCTCCTAATACCTCAGGAGTGCTTTGCTGGAAGGAAGTTTCAGCTTAAAACTGAGGTTCCTAATTTTAGTAGTAATAACACTGCTGTTCTAGTTAGATCACCTTCTGAAAAAAAAAATATATATTTCTGAGAGAAACAAAAGATTGTGGTTTTCGTTGTTGTTGCTGCTGTTGGCTAACACACACACACACACACACACAAAAGTGAAAAAAAGAAAAACTGTCACAGCTTTCCCATTATTAGTTCTAGGAAAACATAATAAAGCCACAGCTGGCAGGCACTTATTTTTTTTCTTAGCATTTGATAATAGAATTCATTGGTAAGTGGAAAGCTTACAACCCTGTGTGGGTCAAACCCTTATTCTGCTGCAAGTTGCCCTCTGCTAACATTATGAATAGATGGTAAAATACAAGCTAATTGTAATTCACCTAATAATGAATAAAGGTACCATCAGTAATCAAGGCTTTTTTTTTTTTTTTTTTTTTTTTTTTAATAAGTATTTTTAATATAGAGTGTCAATAAACTCTGGAAAAAGAGATAGTCAGGTCAGCATGAAAAGTTCAGAGAGACAGGTTATGTTCTAATGCATCACTCTAATATATATAGCTAGTCCCTGTGATTTTATTTTTAATGACATTTCCTTTAACAGCACAGCACTTCAGCAACCATGGAAGGTGAGGCGGGAAAATAATATCTATCTTACTAGTATACCACAAAGCTGAAGTTAGCAGTTCTGAGTGATGAACAGCAGTTTGAGTGGAGCTGTCTACAGTAGTTCAAGCCCATTACTCCACCCTCATTAGAGGCATTTATCATTTAGTTACTATGCTTATGCAACAGTATTCTAATGCTGAAAAAACAACAACAACAACAACAAAAATCAAACAAAAAAAAACATCACCAGCTCTATATTAGGGATGGGTGAATTCATTCTGATAAAATGAGAACTGTTCTTAATTTTTCCCAGACCTGTAACTGAACCAAAACCTCATATTCATCCATCATTATTTCAGACCTGAGATCTTGTGCTTTGCAAGCAGGGCCCCAATGTATCAGCTCAGCAAGGTCCCTGATGCAATGGCGGTGGGCATGGTGTAAGAACCTGACCAGAACAGAACAGATTATTTGGGAATTTCTTCATCCCTTTCCATCTGCAAACTTCTCTCCTAGGCTTCTTGCCAGTGGTGAAACCACGGTGAGGATGTAATCTGCTGGCAGCCCAAAAGAAGCACAGTGTCAGCAATATGGATTGATATGTATATTTAGGAATGGCTGGATATGAAATATAGCATAAACTTAGATTAATTCTGGGAAATGTTATCCAGTAAAAGAGTAAAAATAGTATACAAATAGTATACTTTTTTTTTTTTTTTTTAAATCTGTAACTACTATTTTGATTCCTGTGTCATTTTTATCACATTTCATTATTTATGAACCAGTATGATATACACATTTAAGAGCAGCTTTCAGCAAGTTCTTCTTGTGCAGGTATAGAAGATATATCTGTAATTATAACAAAATTCATGTCTTTCAATGCATAGTTATATTGCATCTTATTGACTTATCACCCCCACCTAAGTACAGATTGGTACATCCGACGAAGTTATGCTGTAAGTGAACAGTTATCAGAAATCACCAAGTTAGAGAACAGAAATTCTTAGTACTTGATGGAAGGTAAAGGCAGAAATACATTTTACAGCATTGATATGTAACATAATAAAACAGTCAGGCTTTACAAAGCTTGCTGATTTTTTTTTTTCCCAATGTCTAAAAAATAAGCAAAAAACAGTCCCAGTGATTGTACCTAATTTATTTTCAGTGTTTCAACTGTGACATTTCAGCACTTTCCCTCCGGAAACTATTCTTAAGTAATAAGTCTTCCTCAAGCCTCCATCCTTCTGTGAATGAATGTATTTCTGCCTGTTAAAATTCAAGGACTGTTCACAATTTACATTTAATCATCTGTAGCTAAGGAACAAAAAATGTTACAAGAATTTTTGAAGAGTTAAAGCAAGGACTCATGTAAGGACAAATTATTGGAGTATTATTGATGACTGCAGTGAAGATTCAGTACTACAGATTCTCAGGGAGACTATGGCCATGGGTTTATCTCAGAATTTCATCTGAGTCTTCTCTTTAAGGAATTTTTCCGATACTTTCAATGACAAAAAAAAAAATAAAAAAATAATGTTTTCATGACAATCAAATGGCATTGAACCTGTTCTCTTTTCTCCACCACAAGGATGTTGGTAAGCTCTCTCCAACAGGTGATTCTTTTCTTTGTGTGGTGATGGATATGGATATCTGACCCAGTTACTGGACAAGTAGGTGTGATCTGTGACTAACTTTTGGATTATTCAGTTATTTGCTCCTGGCACTACAGGTTTTTGGATGCTTTCTTAACAATATTCACCAGAACTTTGCCTTCAGTGCTAGTCCAGCTAGCTGAATGCTGTCCTGGATGTTATCAGACACGACCAGGTAGGAAAAAAAAAACAAAACAGCTTGGATATACTGCAGGTGTAGAGTGCATGGCACAAAACTAGGGGGACTGGCTGATGCACCAGAGGGCCATGCAGCTATCCAGAGAGACTTTGACAGGTGGACTGACAAAAACCTCATGAAGTTCAACAAGGAGAAGTGCAGGGTCCTGCACCTGGGGAGGACCAATCCCAGGCACCAGGACATACAGATGGCCATCCAGCTAGAAAGCAGCTTGACAGAAAAGCACCTATGAGTCCTTGTATACACCAAGTTTAACACAAGTCAGCAATGTCCCCTTGCTGCTAAGAAGGCTAACAGCATTCTTGGCTGCATTAGGCAAAGTATTGCCGGCTGGTCAAAAGAGGTGATCCTTCTGCTCTACTCAGCATTGTAGAGGCTGGAGCTAGTGCACTGAGTACAGTTCTGGACCCCCCAGTACAAGACAGACCTGGACATACTAGAGAAAGTCCAATGAAGGGCTATCAAGATGATCAAGGGGTTTGGAAGACCTCTCCTATGAGGAGAAGCTGAGAGACCTGGGACTGTTCCACCTGGAGATGAGGAGGCTCTGTGGGGATCTTATCAATGTCCATAAATACCTGAAGGGAGGGTGCAAAGAGGACAGAACCAGGCTCACAGGTAGAGACATTGCCACACAGGTAGAGATTTCTGCATGTCACTGAGAGGACATCGACAGGGATATTCCTGTGTTATAAAGTAAATGAGTAGAATTCATCAATTCATTAGTGAAAGCTCATAGGACAGAATAATGCCAACAAAACAAAACAAAAACAAATAAACAACAACAACAAACACACATACACACACAAACCATCATAAACCTAAAAATACCAAAGTACTCTCTGGTGTTCTATACTGGTATTTAACCATGCAGAAGAATGTTGTTGGATCTCTCGGATCTTATGATCATGGTTTGTGGTTTATATACTCTTATTTATTTTTTTTTTTGACTGTTTCAAACAAAAGGTGATATGGCAAATATAGCATACAAGAGCACTTCACCATGTGATACACTGAATGTACCCATGAAGTTAGATTCACATTTTCAGATCTGGGAACTGTGTGTTTGATTAGCTTAAGTAGAGACTGGTCGCGGCAAGAAATAAGTTCTGTATTATTTCAGTACTTGTTTCCAGCTTTACTGTGAAGCAACATATTTGGTACATAGACCATTGAGTCACTAAGGAATGTATCAGGTATCATAGCTGTTGGCTAAAATTTAGAATAAATAAATGGGATACTGAAAAGTGTGTAGTTCACCCCACTCCATTAATAAATTGTTAAACTGAAGGCTCAGATGTGCTTTCAGTAACCACTGACATTTTATCTGAAATAAGGATGAGAAATTTCACTTACTACAAAGCAAAGCATTAAAAAGGCTCCTTATCTATGGGACCAGAATAGGGATATTAGTAACACTGTCTGCTTCTTTAAAAAAACCCTATTAGTGTCAGGTAATATGTTTCTCCAATGGTGCTTGACACTCACTGGGCTCAAAAAACCCTGAGAATGAACTTTCTGAGGGAATATTTTAAGTAATACACTAATCACCAGCTAAAGAAAATGTGACCTTTGACATCAGTAAAACATACACTAGCTTTGTTCCTAAAACTGGTTTCTTAATACATACAGGCATTAGCAAAGTAATCTGCTATTTCTTTTTCTGTGCTTCTATTTTGGTCCGTATGTACACATGTATACACCAACCAAGCAAATATTGAGCTTGTGCTATTTCTGTGAGTTCAGGAAAATGCAAAGCTAGAAAGTGGGACTATTCTAGTGGCCAAAAGTTTATTTTATTTTATTTATTTATTTATTTATTTATTTATTTATTGCTGGTCTGTGTAATGCACATTAGGAAATTTGGATCCCACATTACTGTGTTAGTATTGATCAACCTTTTTCATGATAAAGTGATTTACATTACATAAAATTTCATGTGTGTAAGGCACCTAGAACTGTCTAGCTATGCCTCACAGATTATCCCTCCAAAGGTAAAAGGCCCAAGACTGTACAACTATCATGGACACTGAATGGTATGAATAGCACAGCTGGAATGCTTGTGGAAATACTCATATTTTTAAAGGACAGAAAAATAGCTTAGACTGCACTGCTGTGACTGGAAATCTGAAGATGGAAGACACCATATCATATGCAAGAATCATACAATCACAGAACTGTTTGTGTTGGAAAGGACCTTAAAGATCACCTAGTTCCAACTGCCCTGCCAGGAGCAGGGACACCTCCCAACAGACCAGGTTGCTCAAAGCCCCATCCAACCTGGCCTTGAACACTTCCAGGGATGGGGCATCTGCAGCTTCGCTGGGCAGCCATGGATGCTTGTATCCCTCCATTCTATACATCTCTCCATCAATATCTTTGCAGGCTGTATGTGTTCAAAGTCTTTGCCTTATTGTAATATATCCTGACCTTTTACATTTCCTTAGTTTTAGGCTCCTTGCATTGTTTCAGACCCTTAAACAGAGGCATGTACAACACGCAGTAACTGTGTCCTAAAACCACCTTGAGTGTCAAGAAGCCTCTGGACTAAGCACAATGTGATGTAGATGGCACCTCTGTGTGTCCTTTGGCCTCAAGGTCATAAGAGAATCCTTGTCACATCTATTTTGCAGGGTCAGTATAGATATATCTGATTGGAATAAATAGAAGACAACTCAAAAGCAGAATGTGGCAAATGCCACAGACAGATGGAACTGAAGCCCACTGTTTTGGAGACTTTCTGAAAAGCCACCATTTATTTTGGTGAAACATGCACCAAATATGCAAGCATATATTCCCCATAACTCTGTGTTTGACCAGTGCTTCTGAGCTGCTTTTCAGATCTATCCCTTAATATCCTAAAATGAAGCTTAAAGCTAAACTAATTAAATATTTGGATTACTCTAAAAATAAAACATCTCCTAAAATCTGTATGTTCATTAATGAAATGATTGATTCTGATTAATGGTGGCAGAAGGTTTCCACTGAAAAGTTCTCCTGAAGCTCCACAGTGAATGTGGGAGAAATGGTCCCAAGTGATGGATCACCTGCTGAGTGGCTCAGATAACTTTTCCCTGCATTCATTCTCTGGATAAATGTTCCTTTTGAGAGTGCTTCTGAGGTCAAAAGTCTTTCTGGCCATGAAGGCTGTGAAAAAGTGGAAGGCTTTCACCAAAGCACTGTTTGTCACCAAGCACCCTGGGCTGTGAAGCTTTTCATTGTTCCATGCCTCATTCCGATGAACCGGTTTGACAGCTGCAGTTTTAGAAAGATCTACCAAATACAAGGGAACAAAAAAAGAAATAAGGAAATGGGAAAAAAATTTCACTGAGAACATATGGGTCAGGAAAACAGTGAAAAAACTGCTGATCTATTGATTGGCTAGAGAGCACAAAATCTGTAGTTTTAGGTGATTAAAAGCTAGATTCTAATTTACTCACCCATTCTGGGTGGTAACTCACTCTCAACTGCTCCTGTTCATTTCAGTGGAACTACAGGAGAGCTTATGCACTGTGAGTAAGCAAGACAAAACCTCATGCTAATTTACATGCTGCAGTTAGCCATGGCTGATAAACATTTATCTCTTGAACATGACTACTTGCCACACTCTCACATTCTCAATATGAGGTATGATGGTGTTAAATATTGACACTGAATTGAACCTTGCCATACAAAACCCATCACATTTTACATGGTGAATCTTTTACGTAGCTTCTTTTGCTCCCAGCAAAGGTTTCAGACTCATCACCTGCTGTCACTGCAATATCCAACACTGGTAGTGCAATCTGACCTTAAAGCCCATATAGTAGCTAATGGAGGATTCCATGTGAAAAATACTATAGTGAGCATAATGCCTGTGTAATGTTCTGCCTCTTGCCTCCAAAATTGTAGCTGGTATGTCCAGTCCATGTTGTCCTTCTGTCATGTCAACCTCTGGATGCATTTTCAGTTCTCTGGCCATTATGCAGCTGGCATAAATGAAAGCAGGGCTGTACCTTCATTGATACACCATGCCTTAACGCTGCATCTGTTTCTTTACTTGTCTCTTCTTGACCTTCATTTAAATACTAGCAGAGTATTTCTCTTGTAAAAGGGCAGATGGACAGGCTAACAGGCCCTGAATCTGTGCAGGAGGAAAATTCTGCACTTACAGCCAGAATATAGTATACGATCCCATGCGTCCCTATAGAACTGCATGCCATGCAAATAAAGTTCTTTCTATATTATTCTTTATTGAATTTAAAAGACAGCTCACTCATTTTTTTCCCCTTTCTTTTCCTTTTTGACAGTCCTAGTCTGAGTAGATGGTCATTACTATTTTAAGCCTAGGCAGAAAAGATCTTTCCCCTTCAGACTTGCCACACAAAAATATAGTGCTTTACACAGCAAGTCATACTCACAGCTTCTTTTGTCCTCAGTAAGTCTCTGAAGTGCAAATTAGAGGGAAGCATATATAAATGACAATGATTTTTTAAGACATTGACATACTTGGTGTCACCTGTGTCTACCACAATAGTACCAAAGCATCCTTTCCCTTGCTACACATGGACTTTTGTTTTTCCTACACAGCTCTCTAATCGTGGTTTTCTTGTTTCAGTTGCCTGAAGCCAGAGACATAATGTTTCTTGTCTGACTCCAAGGCAAGTTAAATAACTGTCATATATCATATGGGCTCCCCTTTGTTATCAGTGCTCTGTAGTTGGTTCTAATTAGATGACTGAATTACTTAAGAAACCAGAAGGAGTGAGGTGGTTCCCCTGAATGTAATTAGCTACCTACTGCATGATCCTCTCGAAACTCCTGTGGCTAGGGATCTCCCAAACCTTCCTTCTTCCCTTCCAAAAGAGCTCGTGTTGTCTCGGCCTTTGTTCCCTCACTAGTAATTACAGAACCAGAATTTTCATGATCGTTTAAATTTTGTGTAAAAGCTGATACAGAGCAATTTCAGTGCTGCCTCATTCTGAGAACAAACAAAACCTTGCACCTTTTGAATCCACCTCCCTGCCTGTGTGATTACCACAGATCAAGGTTTCCAGTATATCTGAGAGATGGAGAAATACAATTACTTTTTGCAGTACTAGAAATAATGGCACTTTGCATTTCAGTTCATGTAAGGTAGTGCAACAAAAAGCAGAGAAAGTGATGCACAGACACTTATATGTGTTTATATTGATGAAAACAGACAGACACATTCTGCCCACACTTTCAGCTTTGCCTATAACTTGTAAATGCAGTTAATGTCCAAACTAGTAAAACCTGCTTTTAACAATGCTTACTACCTGGGCATTAGGCTGTGCTACTTCT
The DNA here is from genome assembly GCF_964211825.1 of Aythya ferina. Taxonomy (NCBI): domain Eukaryota; kingdom Metazoa; phylum Chordata; class Aves; order Anseriformes; family Anatidae; genus Aythya; species Aythya ferina. The sequence goes on along the minus strand of NC_140298.1, from coordinate 103,127,624 downwards.
GTGTGACCAGATTTGTGACCAGAACAGAAATGTCAAATCATCTGTACTCTGCTCTGAGTGAACTGATTGCAACCTGCTCATGTAGAAAAGTGCCCTGTGATACCTGATCTATGCTGTAGCTAGTGAATATGACATCCACCACCTGCAAGGATTTCTGTACTTTTTCTTAAGAGGCCTGAATATCAGGGTTCTCAGAAATGTTATCTGAAGCTTTTGCAATTTACATCATAAATATAGCTTACGGAGAAATAATGTCACTGCTGCTTCATATGCACTATACTACGAGTCATGTTTCATAAGGAATTCTGTGGTTTGTATTCCTAAATTTCCAAAGTGAAAGTGATGTTGATATATCCCTTACAGCATGTTTGCTTCATAAGACCACCTATTACAGTGTCGGTCTTCCTGCCTTCCATCTTATTAACCTTTGAAAATGCTTATTTGAGAAAAGGAAACATTCAAACTCTAATAGCTATATGCAGAAGTAGAAGCTATAGTATAGCAATACATCACTCCGCCACAGCTCTCCAACCCTGTTGTTTTTCCCTTAATGTTGAAATAGGGCTCCCTTTCAAAATCTTCTCCCTTTAGGTACAGGAAAGAATCCATCAGTATGATGCTGATAGGCTATACTCTGTATAACACATCAGGTCATCCATCAGCACAGCCATTATTATGCCAGGTGCTTCAAAGCTTGGGAAGCTACCAGCTCTCAAAACCCATTGTATTGCAAGCTGCTCTCAGTGCACAGAGACCATCTTCGTTATGCATATCAGTGGGAACTTGTAAAAATCAAAAGGTCTCTACAAGAGGGTGAATCTCAAAAGGTTTGATTCAGACACCATGAAAAAAAAAAAAAAAGTTTTTAAGTAGCTTCTTTGTTATGAAAATCAGTTAGAAAATCTCATGAGAATAGGTTTTCTGCTTATGAGAATTGCGGTATTGTCCCAGTTTTGGCTGAACTGAAAATACCAATAGAATGGTCTTTTCTTAAAATGCTTTAATAAATCAATAACTGTTTTTTATCAAAACCAACAAAAGTAAGAAGTCTGTGAAAACTCAAAATGTTAAACAGAGAAAGAAAATGTTTGAAAATGGATAACTTCACTCTGGAGCTGACTTCACAGACCTGGAAAAATACCCAATAGGCCTATCTTCAAGGAGGTTAGAACCATATGTTTCTGTGCATTTGTTCTTTATCTTTTCAGCTAAACCAGAAATGAAAGAAAAAAATAATAATACAGCCCTCCAGCTCTATTATAGCTTTTATCATTTCAGATCTTTCCCTTAATAATTCAAAGTAAACTAATTACCTAATTAAGTTAACAGGTGTCAGTCATTCAAACATAAAGAGCTACTTGATAGACCTGAACTGGGGAATTCTTTTCCTTAAGTGTCTGCACTTAAAATTTGAAACATAATGGCATTAAAACAACTGATTGAGTTCTTTTAAAGACATTGTAGCTTAGATCCTTACTGGAGGCATTCACCTGTGAGGTAATTAGGCTTTTACCTCCCATTACAATACTTTGGCAAGCTTCCTGATGAATCCTTTATGTGTGGTCCCTCATGTCTAGGAGCCTACAGTAAAGAGTTGTACTGTTTGAAAGGAGGATGAGGAGCTGCTTGTTAAAGGAAGGGGAGAATGCTGGCCTTGCTGTGAGTGGAATTGTGTTGATAATTATAGTGTGTCCATTATCATCCTTCAAAATACAGTATTATACTACGATAACAGGCAACAATATTGTTGGGGCTATTGTACGCGGGGCTAAGTGTTGTAAAATTAGTGGATGCTTTAAAAATATGCAGTACCTTTTTTTTTTTTTTTTTTTTTAAATGAAAACTTAAGATGATTTCTATCTCTTCTCCAGTATATTTTGTGGATCTTGATTTTTTTTGTCCTGCCTTTTTTTTTTTTTTTTTTTTTCCTCCCCTGAATGAATCCAAGTGGTTGCCTGTAAGAGCTCTTCAGTTCCATAATTTCCTGAAAAGCATAAAAACATTGTGTCTCAGTAATAAGCAGGAAGTCATTGGAAATGACAAAAATTGTCTGGGACCCCTGAATATAAAGAAAGCCTATCCTGTGAGATAAAGTAGACAAATATTTCACAACTATCTGTGCTGATTTGAGACCTTCCTTTCTACTCAAAATATTTCAGGTCTTGAATGTCTATGGTTTTCTTGAATGTCTATGGAAAATCAGGAAAACCCAGCATGTCTGCTTGTTTTTGATGCTCAGCAGAATATATATATATGTATTTTACAAAAGTAAGCTACAATCATGTCAACCAACAGAAATACTGCTTATTACTTGTTCATGCACTGCGCTCATTTATTAATGCTGTCCTTAGGGTATCTAGATATATGCCTGTGTGTACATGTATCATTTCTGTTGACTTGATTTCTTACTGCTGTTTAGTCCAGTGGCACAAGTAGTAACTGCGTATGTTGTAGTGGTGAAAGATCATGATCCATAGCCAGCTGCTGGTAGTTCTTTCGAAACTGATCCAAAGTAACACGATGCCAGGCTAGAAAAGTGGGTGTGATGAACTTTCAGGGGGAGCTCGACTGAGATTTGGACCTGTTTCTCAGTGACTGCCTGTGAGGCAGTCCTCTGGATGGTGCGCAAACAGGAGCTAAGCTATGTGTGGATGTGATCCAGAGCAGGGAGCTGAGTTCTGGTGAGTTGTCGTGTCAATATGTAGTGTGTGTGTGCATGTGCATATGTATATATACACACATACTATTCTATAATTACTATGCTTTTTATACAGAGTATAACATTTGACCACAGAAAATGGAATATCCTGAGTTGGAAGGCGCACAAGGACCATCAAGTCCAAATTCTGGCTCTGTACAGGACTACCCAAAAATTAAACCATATGTCTGACTGCGAGTGTAGTCCAACCACTCTTGAAATCTGGCAGGCTTGGACCCATGTCCACCTCCCTGGGGAGCCTGTTTCAGTTCCTGACCACACTCTCAGTGAAGAACCTTTTCCAGATATCCAACCTGACCCTCCCCTGTCCCAGGTCCGTGCTGTTCCCTTGGGTTCTGTCAGCAGAGCTCAGCACCTGCCCTTCCACCCCCCTTGTGAGGGAACTGCAGGCTGCCATGAGGCCTCCCCTCAGTCTCCTCTACTCTAGGCTGAACAAATCAAGTGGCCTCAGCCATTCTTCATACGACTTCCCCTCCAGGCTCCTCACTGTCTTTGTAGCCCTCCTTTGGACAATGTTATGGTTTTATGTCCTTCTTATATTGTGGCACCTAAAACTGCACACTGCTTGAGGTGAGGTAGCAGCAGCACAGAGCAGGACAAACCCTTCCCTTGACTGGCTAGCGGTGCCATGCCTGATGCACCCCAGGACACGGTTGGCCCTTTTGGCTGCCAGGGCACACTGTTGATGACTCAAATTTGAATAGCCTTGAAGCAGAACACCCAGGTCTCTTTCCTTGGGGCTTCTCTCTGGCCTCTTGTTCCCCATTGTGTATGTATATCCAAAGTTGCCCTGCCCCAGGTGCAGAATCTGTCACTGGCTATTCTTAAATTTCATATGGCTGCTGATTGTGCAGCCCTCTAATCTATCAAGAGCTCCCTGCAATACCTCTTTACCCTCTAGGGAGTCAACAGCTCCTCCCAAGTTAGTATCAGCTTCCAGGCTTGATTAAAAACAGCACTGTGTAAGTTGCATTAATTCTGTTGCTCTGAAAGCCTTTGAAATGTATAATAAATGGAGGTAAAATATTTAGTGCCTGGGTTCAAAAAAGCAGTGAGACAAATTCGTGAAAGAAATGCTTAGCAGAACAGTTAAACACAAAGGTGTTGACTTCTACTTAAAGTCTTTGATTGCCTTACTGCTGGAAGGTGCAAAAGTAAGGTGAGAAATACATCAGCTCGCATTTACCCTCTTCGGTTCTTTCTCAGGCTCTATTGGCTGATGATGGTAACAAATTATTGTGCTAAATGGACCTGCTGTCTAAACTGAAATGATTATTCTTGTCTTCATATGTTAGCAAATTTTGGTATTTGGCATTATTTTTGGTAGTATATTTATGTTGAAGCAGTGTACAATAACAATGTCACAGCTAGGAAAAACACTGGCAGAAATGAACAAACTGAGTGGTGGTATCATTTTTCATTCTTCAAATCTCCAGTGAGAAATTTTACTTGTAGTACAAATGATACGTGGGAAAATTGAATGAAAATCAAGCTTTTTTTTTTTAACTTGTGTAGCCTCAAAGTAAATAAATTTATTTTTTTATTATTGTATTTATGCTTTGGCAATGTGCAGGTGTCAGGCAGAACATATTTCATTCATGTTAGTAAAAGCATTCAGCAAGCAAAGGGCTTGTGTGCATTGGTAGAGGTAAGTTACAGGGAGTGGATGCATCACTGAATAAAGAGTACAGAGAAAAACAGATATTGTTTGATGTGGACACCTACAGACAAACTTCCCATGAACTCTGCCACCCAAAAAATTGTTATCTTAGATGAGCCATTATTTCTGGTTCTCTCTTTATTTATTCATTTTTAAAGAAGACAGATATGTAACTACCAAGCAATCCTATGATTAAGAGTGTGCCTTTTCTGTTTGTTACTGAAAAACAAAGCTATTCCTCTGACTGGGAAAGTTTATTTTAAACTGGCAAAACTATCAAAGGACATAGAGAATGAAGAATTTGGGGCAACATTTGCCTGCGTTATATAAACCACTCAGCAAATTGTGATGGTACTGCACATTTTTTGCTAGAGGCCTAGTTGGGAGAGTGGGGGCCTAAGGTCCTCAGGGAATTTAAATTCCCTGTTCAGTGAGAAAGGTCTTGGAACATGGCATCATTGTGTTTATGGAGCATCATATGTGTTTATAAGAAGGTTGAAAACGACAGAGAATCCTTTCACAACCAAAATGGCTTGTAGCCTGGTGCTAAGAGATCTGTTTTGGCACTGTAGGCACCATATCAATGACAGAGAGTCTGAGGGTAATGACGAAGACAGAAAATAAAAGGTCCTCTTATTCCAAGACAAGATATGAACTGTACTAGCTGGAGACTGCAATGGCAACAAAGCCCTCTGTATGAGGCATACCTGGTTATAAATCAAGTTCTTGGTTGCTTCTGGAAGTCTCCGTGGCTTGACTGTGGAGTTGAATTATCAGATCTGTATAGAGAGATGAAAACCATGTATGTAATTCGGGTTAATTCTCTGAGTTGTTTGCAAATAACCAATCTGGAGTTTGTATAGAATAACTTGACTGAACGCCTCTTAAAAATGGAATTTCTAACTTGTCTGCTAATATGTATTTTTACAGGTGGATAAATCATACAGTGGTGTACAGGCGTTGCTTAAGATAATATATGGAATACTGCATTATCTATCTATATAATTTATTCTGCTTAAATCTTTGAATAGGATGTCTATTATTCCTGCAAGAATTACTCATTACTTATTCTCTTATCTAGAAATGCATATATTTACAGGTAGTAACAACACCTGAATGTTTTCTCAAAGAAAAGCCTATGTTTTTTTTTTTTTTTTTTTTTTTCTCTGAAGAAACACACAACTCTTTCCTTCAAATGATCAATTTTAACCTTCAAAAAGAAGAAACTCCTCTAGAACAGAAAACATAACAAGCTGAAAACATTTTATTTTATGCTTGTATACACTAGGATACCAATAGCTGACTGAGAAGTGAACTGTTCCAAATATAACAATGAGCACAAAAAATATGTAACTAGGTTTAGGATCCTGAAATACAACTAACCACACCAGAGCCAAACATATTCAGTTGTCAGGTAACTGCTGCAAACACCATGCATTTTTCAACAGAACAAAATCAGAAATGCAGATTTACAGGGAGAAGGTTTGCAATACATTTATGGTAGATGTAAGTTTTTCATTTCTGGTATTCAGCTTAAACCACATTTCACCACAAAATGACACAATTCTGGCTGCTCTGGGAATCCAGCAATATCATGGAGGTTATAAATAAGAATCAAGAGAGAAGTCAGAACAGGTACTATAACAGCACAAGCACGAGATGGTATGGTTTCAGCTGTGTGAAGCATGGCTTTTTTATATAATGCTACATGGAATCATACAGAAAGCTACCACATGCTTTCAGTCCACTGAAGATAATTATGATGCTGGCTGATGCTCTACTTTCAGTGAGAGCAACTAAAATTACTTGAATCAATGGTTAGGTAGAAATAATATAAAAAAAAATCATAAAATTATTTGGATCCGTATTTTTTTCTTCTGAAAAGTAATGAAAAGAATACAGAAAAAATCTCTGAAATCTATCTGTTAATGAAAAGCTGAATATGTCACCCATAATTGACCATCTCACTTAAAAATATATATATATATATAATAATTTGGAAGTAAAAATTGAATTTTCTTATTCAAAAATGCCAATTTTGCTTTCAGAATGTTATTTGTCAGAATTGGCATGTAAAAATGACATTTGACTTATGAAAAATCTGTAATTTGTTGATGGGCAATTACTTATTGGAGGATTTTTAACCAGATGTAACTGAAACTATTATTTCAGAACAAAATGTTGTCCCTGTGATTAGAAACATAATGACATTACTGCACTCTCCTGTGCTAATCCTGACAAAACTATTATTTTGAAATCAATGATAAAATTATCGTCAATTTCAATGGGTGAGAATGTAAACTGCTAGATTACACAAGAAATTACATTTTCTGCAGTTGTTGAGTGTTTAAATGTTTTCTTGCAAGAGATGCATTGCTGAGATCTGGTCAGCAGTTACTTGTCTTTTTGCTGCTGTTCATTGAGGTTGTATGCAAAAAAATACACAATTTAGTAGCAGAGATCTGCTGCAAGAATGTAGTTGAGGGACTGTAGAATTAGACATCCATCAGCCTCCTCCTCTCAGTTTCAATTTAGTAGAGTCTGCTCTTGTTCCTGCACAAGGTTGCTGCTTGTACTTGGGCTGGGATACCCACACCAAATCCAGGACACCTGTTTAAAACCACCTATTGAAGGTCAGCCCATGCTAGATGAACCATGGTTGCTGTGGTCCTGTGGCTCAGGTGCAGAGAAGGGTCTCAGCCCCTGTTTGGCCCTAAAAGCTTGCATCTAAACCCTGTGCTCTGGGGCTTAGAGAAATAAAACCTGTAAGCACTGATCCATCCTGGGATTTCTTCCTTTTCAATGTGCCGTAAGACATTAGTGGTCATTACTGGATTGCTTCTCAGGGCTGAAATTTTCCAGCTTTACCTCCATTTTCACAGAAGACATTCCAGCACTGCTGGCATTCAGTGTTATTACCCTCTGAATCCAGTGCTGAATTTGCAGACCAGCTGGCAAGGGAAATGCCTCGAGCCTGAAAAATTAGTGATTTTGTAGGCTGTATGATTTCATGAAATGTCTGAAAGGGCTGTATATTTTTACCTGCCTTTCTAGTCTTTGGAGAGGCAAGTTTAAGGTTCTAATAAAATCTCAAAATCCTAGGGGAAAAGGCAACAGAAACCTCATTATTATCTCATTCATAATAAGAAACCTTATTATCTCATTCATGAACAATGAATATAATAGCAAATTGCACTCACAAATTCTAGAAAAAGGGGTTTAAAATACCAATGAGACTAATGTGTTACATCTAATAAAGGGGGCAGATAACTGAGGAGACTGAAGGCAGGAGACAGAACTCACCTGTGCATTTCAGCACAGCATTCTGTCAGTGATGGGTTCACAGAAAACCAGCTCACACTGATATTTCTACCAGGGTCCTAAGGGCATTGCTAATAATACCCCTGACCAGTCCCTACCGCAGGTACCCCCCACCCTGCCCAGGACCCCACATCAGCCCCCAGAGCTGTCAGCCCCTGCCCCAACAAGGCTGCATCAGGGCCATCCTCCAACTCCCCATAGCCTTCCCTTGCCTGGCCATGGGCCCCACTGAACCATGTCCACTTGCAGGCTCACATTCTGGCCTGGCCTTGGCCTGTTGCTGTCCTAAGGGAAATGCTCAGGCCTGTGGCTGTCTTGGTGCCTTTGGCTGGGGTGTTGTGAAGGGCCCTGGCTGTCAGGCCTTGCCCAGCTGCACTGGGGAGTCCCTGGCTCACTACATACCCTGAAGTTTTTATCTCATAGATTTTTGGGTACTTTCTTTCCTATGCTCCTTAAAATTCTTTTTGCAAATATTGTGGCTTTTCATAGTTTTCCTTCCGTCTTTCTTTCTTCTCTGTGAACTGCAGCACTGAAAGGCCAGATAATTATTTTATCCAAAAGAAAACAGGACTGCGATGAGACTGAATCCCCTTCTGTGCATTAATTTGTGTTAGAGCTATGTTACAATTACATGACGGAGGTAAGATTTAATGGATCAGGGCATTTATTGGATGCCAGGGGACCTGGCTGCCATTTTTGACTGTCCAGCTGCTACGTGAGATGGCTGCCGAGAATTGCCTTGCTTCCTTGCAGCTTACTTCCCTGTAAGCGAGTGGGAAAAAATGAGGATGGTATTTCTATGCACCTCTTTCTAGCTTTCTGAGTTGTAAATGCATGTTAAATGTTGAACCTGTGAAACAAAAGAGGTGCAAGTTAAGAACAGTGCAACTTCTCCATAAACCATGAAGAGCAGTAAGAGCTTACTGCACTTTGAGACCAAAGTAGCTTTCAAAACAAACAAAATCCTTATTTAACAGATATGAGAACTGAGACACAGACATGAAGTAGCATTTCTTGTTCCACACGCATAGGTTATATACTCAGCCTTATAATTTTCTCATATCAACAGCTTTTTAAGCCATTTCTACTACAGATACTCCAGGTGGGTGTAAATCATCCTTTAATCCATTAATTAAGAAAACAGATCTCCCAACAGTTTGTTTTCTCAATTTAGAAGAATAAAGGATTTTTTTTTTTGCTATACACTACAGGCACACATTGTTCTTCCCAAATTGATCTTTTCCTAAAAAAAAGCTGTTTGTTACTATGCTGCATTTCACATGCAAATACATTGTGTTCCTTTTACTTGTTCACAGTTTAATTGGAGAACAGCAGGTGATCAAAATCACAGTAGTAAGAAAGGTGTATTTCTGTAGAACAGATGAGTGCCATTTAAATCCATACAGGGGTGATTTTTGCTTCCTCTATTAAACAGACTTGCAAATCCCATCACAATAAAATCAAAGCTGAGCCTTACCCTACTTACAAGTTCCCGCAACCACACACACATGAAGAGAAATCTTAGGCTAGTTTGCAGCCTTGTTTCTTCAAATTTGGTCTGACTGATTTTTTTTTTTTTTTTTTTTTTTTTTTTTTTTTTTTCCAACTGAAGCTATATCACAAGAACGGATAGCAAACTAGAGAGAAAAATCTGTTTTCCTTTCACTAAGTAATTTTTATTTTTAAATTCATTGTGAGTAGTGACACATGATTGTTGTCCAGTGCATAATATAAGGTTTCAAGAAACAGATACACAATGCAATTTATGTAGAATAATTAAGTAACATACAGAAATTGAGTAAGACATTAAAGCATAGGAATGCTCTTTAATTAAGTCTATTTTTACAAGCTGGTTATGTTTTGGATGTATCTCTATAAACATGCAATCGTTCCTTCCAAATAATTGTGTGTGATTTGTCTTTCTGGAGTCCAAATCTTCATCCTTTCTAAGCCTTTATAAACATACAAATTAGTGATATACTTTCTTCCTAACAACTCATGAACTAGGCCTGGAAAACTAAATAGAAATGAATAAAGATGGCAGAAGTAGAGAACACAAAAGCAAAAGAGGTGGTTTGCTTTATTCTGCTCTCTCTGTTTTTTTTTTTTTTTTTTTTTTTTTTTTTCCCCCCCGTTGTTACATCCTTACTTTGCTATTATTTTTCACTTTTTTTTTTTTTAATATATTTTTAATATATATCCACACATTTATCATATGTGCACTTTTCAACCTTTAAAATATATATTAATACCAAAAACTCATAACAAACTGCCAGAGACTGTCAGGAAGCAGATGATCCCAGTATTAATTGCTCCTAACAAATGCCATAAGTTGGAAGTCCTGCAGCACACCATCATTTAAATATAAGACATCTTTCATCTAATACCTTTACAGGCAGGAGTCTGGATAAACATGCATATCTTTCTTGCCTTGTAGGTCAGCTCATTTGTGTTCTGACTGAGCAGAAAGGGAATGAATGTCAGCTATTGCCACAGATATTTTTGCTTTTCGTAAAAATCACTAATCAGGAAAAGCTCTATCTTCAGCCATTTTAAGTAAACCTTAGCCCTGAACAAGGATTACATTGCCCAGATGCTTTATTAGCATGATTAAATCAATATGTTGGATTTCCATAAGTTAGCTATACTTATGAAACACAACTGCTTACAGCTAAAGCATGTTTAGTGTTATTTGGCTTACATCATTGCTGCAACAGATTACAGGGAGAACTAGTTTTTGTGGTGTCAGCTTGAATTAGTAAGCAAGATCTTTTTATTTACCACTTTTATACCTATTGGGAAAATCTTATATATAAAATTTCTCTGGGCTATAGGTTTAAGGAAGTGGCACCCAGAGCAGCTTTGCTTCTTTACCCTGTGCTTGTTAATGTGTTTTAAGTGTGACTATGTATCATACAATAACACTTAAATTTATCATTCAATCTGAATTTTATTTGACTGCAAAACAGGTTTCAAAGGTGTTGCTGCAGGGTTAATTAAAATAGGAAGTCTGAAAGAGATGCTGACAAAGAAATGAGAGCTAAAAGGTTTATCTATTACAAGTAGATAATCTATATAGGAGAGGAACACCAGAAGTCAGACTTCATAAATTGTAGATAACTGCTTTTGGGATTGTTTTGTTCGTGGTTGGATTGAAGGCTGATAGGATAGAATAAAATAGTTCAATTGGAAGGGACTTTCAAAGATCATCTAGTCCAGCCGCCTGACCACTTCAGGGCTAACCAGAATTTAAAGCAAATTAATGAGGACATTATCCAAACACCTCTTGAATGCTGACAGGTATGGGGCATCAGACACCTCTCTAGGAAGCCTGTTCCTGTGTTTGACCACCCTCACAGATGTAACATCTTATGTGGCCTTCAGTATTTATTTACAATTTCTGCTTTGTATTAATGTAAATTCTTTTAGTGACGTTTGGAATATCATTAACAAGCTGATATATTTTAGATTCAGTATTTTTCTCATTTTTCTCCTAATTTTATTCGGCTGTGTTTGAAGAAGAAAAATTGGATCCCTGTCCTCTATTTACCTGTTTACATATACTTTTTTTTTTTTTTTTTTTTTTTTTCTGTAGAAGAGTTTGTAGTTCCAAACATAAAACATTTGTACACAGATTAAGGACTTACTTAATCATAATGAACCAAAATAAATCTATTTTTGTTGTTTGTGGAGGTGTCTCTAGCTGAATACACCACCTGGAGAAATGGACTGACAAAAAAACCATGAAATTCAACAAGGTGAATTACAAAGTCCTGCAATTGGAAAGGAACTACCCCAGGCACCATTACATGCTGGGGGCTATCCAGCTGGAAAACATCAGGAAAGGACCTGGGGGGTCCTGATGGACACCAAGCTTAACATGAGCCAGCAAGGTGCTCTTGCAGCAAAGGAGGATAATGGTGTCCTGGGCTGCATTAGGCAAAGTATTGCCAACAGGTTGAGGGATGTCAAGGGTCTATAGAGCAAGCCTTATGAGGAGTGGCTGAGGAAGTTTGGGTTGTTTAGTCTGGAGAAAAGGAGGTTCAGGAGAGACCTTATTGCACTCCATAATTATCTTTAAAAATGCAGTGGATCTATCCCAGAATTTGCCACTGGAACTGAGAGCAGAATTAGGCTGCCTGAATTTCCACAGGTTTAAATCAAGGCAGCATTCACCCCTGGATATAGTGTTGTTAGCGAGGATAGCAATGGGGGTCTTTCATCAGGATATTCTTTCATGGGAGATATCAAAATAATGATTTTATGTTGACTGGATGTTTTGTCATAGATAATACGAAGTCCCTTGTGCAGTTTGCTCAGGGACATGGTTTAGTAGTAGACTTGGCAGTGCTAGGTTAACAGTTGGACTTGATGATCTTAGAGGACTTTTCCACCCTAAATGATTCTATGATTCTATAGTGAGGTGGGGATCAGTCTCTTCTCCCAAGAACCAAGTGATTAGATGAGGAAATTGCCTTAAGTTGTGCCAGGGGAGGTTTAGGTTGGCTATTAGGAAAAATTCAATGAAAGGGTGGTGAAGTATTGGAACAGGATGCATGGGGAAGTAGTTGAGTCACTATCCCTAGAGGTCTTCCAAAAATATGTAGATTTAAAGCTTAGGGACATGCCTTAATGATGGACATGTCAGTGCTAGGTGAAATGTTGGACTAGATGATCTTGGAGGTCTTTTCCAATGTAAAAGATTCTTTATCAGAATTCCATTCCAGAAGAATTATGGAATTCTTCTTCACAATTCCAATATTAATGTAGGACTTCCTTGTTGTACTTAAATGCTCATCTGAGGTTAAAACTGCATTGAAAGAACAGTCATGCTTAAAAATTTCTGTACTATATGAAATATTTCCTATATTGAATATGAGCTGAAGTTTGATTTAATTGCTCCTGAGAAGGCATACCTTGAACATTTTGTAAAGTATCTGAACAAATGCTGTTTGTTCAGTACTCAAGATCAAATGTACTTAAAAATGTAAAAGCATGCTACGTTTAACATAGCATTGCCACAAAAGTATTGCAGAGTGGTTGGAATCAGTCTCTCTGTCCTCTCCGTTCCTTTAGCACTGTTAACATCCCTGTCTAAAGAGATTTATTTCTTTGACTTTGGTGGGTGCTGGATTGGGCCATTCAGGAGATAAAGTCATAGCTTCTCAAGCACAACCATCAGCAGGATGCTCACGAACAGTTTGGGCAGAATAAGAATAGTGGATCCCATGTCATTCACACAGGTCAGGGGGTTTCTGGAAACCCTGTCCACTGCTGCTATTGTGGTTGTGGCGGATAAAATGTTTTAAAGCCAGTACACTGGTCTGAGGTACTGTAAGGCGTTTCTTTCCTCACAGTCAAATCTTGGCAGAGGAATCAGGGGAGAGACTGAACAAGTTTTTCTGATGTAGATTTGTACTCCTCATCATTCATGTTCTCTCTTTCTCCTTTATGGTTAATTATTTAATCCAGACATCTGTAACACTCTGCTTTGTATTAACAAATATTTATCAGTGCTGTGACTCCTTTGCACTGTAGTTAGCCACTTGACTGAGAAAACTGCAATACTTAGCTGTTGAAATGCAGAGTTAATGTAAGCAATGAATTTCTATGTATTAATACAAACGTGGAGTAGAACTAATGTCAAAATAAGGAACGGTTTCTCTTTTGACCTACTGTGATTACTATTTTGAGCTACTCCTCCAAATTCCTACTTCTGTAATTCCTGCATATAATTAATTAATTAATTTGTTTAAAGTTAACATCCTCAGCCATCTGAGCTCTCCCTCAGGAGTCAGTGGGACTACTCACAATACTCATCTTGCTTGTGCTAGTGCAGGTTGCCATCCTGTGTGAAGAGAGCACTTTTTCTCCGCTGCTGTATTTCAGACTGTAGAAAGCTCTTAGCTGCAGCAGAGACATGCTAAGAAATTGGTTTGGAGAGCAAAGCAAATTTTGATTGGAGTCTTACCTTTGCACTACATTTTCCCTTCCTCTTCTACTGAGAGAGGCAGCAAATAGTAGAGCAACCCAAGAAGGTAACTGAGGCGGTGACACTGAGCATCTGCTCCCTAGCCAGGGAAAGCCTTGCCACTGCAAACTTGTTCAGAGTATGAAAGGTATGTTCAAAGAGGTGAAAGCTGGGGGGCAATGTTAATCACAGTTTTTACCTTTAATCTATTTTTTTCTTCAAATAATTAATACAGATCAAATTTTTTTTACCCTTTAACAAAATTAAAAGGGAACTTGTAACTACTGTGATCAGTAGTTTGTCTTTACATCTCTCAGTGAGGTATTGTTATCTCTTAGGTACAGAACTGGGGAGTGGAAAGCTTGGGAGACTTGTTCCTGGCCATCTTTCTTATGAAGAAATCAAATCCAAACTTTCCATGTGTTACTGGAGGGTTGTGACACCTACCAGATAGTGTGCATCTGCATGACAGTACTCTTTGTGGAGATCTCTGGAGATGTTATACATCACGTGGTACTTGCAGGGCAACCAGGCGATCAGGCCCAGGGTTTTATGAAAGGCAGGTCCTGCTTGACGAACCTGATCTCCTTCTATGATAAAGTGACACTCCGGGTGGATGAGGGAAAGGCTGTGGATGTGGTCTATGTTGACTTCAGTAAGGCTTTTGACACCGTTTCTCACAACATTCTCCTCAAGAAACTGTCTGCTCATGGCTTGGACTGGTGTATACATTGTTGGGTTAAAAACTGGCTTGATAGCTGGGCCCAAGGAGTTGTGGTGAATGGAGTCAAATCCAGCTGGAGGCTAGTCACTAGTAGTGTCCCCCAGGGCTCGGTGCTGGGGCCAGTCTTCTTAAATATCTTTATTGATGATCTGGATGAGGGGATCGAGTGCACCCTCAGTAAGTTCGCAGATGACACCAAGTTAGGTGTGTGTGTCGATCCGCTTGAGGGTAGGAAGGCTCTGAGGAGGATCTGGATAGGCTGGACCAACGGGCTGAGGCCAACTGTATGAAGTTCAACAAGGCCAAGTGCCGGGTCCTGCACCTGGGGCGCAATAACCCCAAGCAGAGCTACAGGCTGGGAGATGAGTGGTTGGAAAGCTGCCTGGCGGAGAAGGACCTGGGAGTATTGGTTGATAATCGGCTGAATATGAGCCAGCAGTGTGCTCAGGTGGCCAAGAAGGCCAACGGCATCCTGGCTTGCATAAGAAAGGGTGGCCAGCAGGGCTAGGGAAGAGATTGTCTGCCTATACTTGGCTCTGGTGAGGCTGCACCTCGAGTACTGTGTTTGGTTTTGGGCCCCTCGCTACAAGAAGAATATGGAGGTGCTCGAGAGAGTCCAGAGAAGGGCAATGAAGCTGGTGAGGGGTCTGGAGAACAAGTCCTACGAGGAGCGGCTGAGGGAGCTGGGTTTGTTCAGCCTGGAGAAAAGGAGGCTCAGGGGCGACCTTATCGCTTTTTATAAGTACATTAAAGGAGGCTGTAGAGAGGTGGGGGTTGGTCTATTTTCCCACGTGCCTGGTGACAGGACAAGGGGGAATGGGCTAAAGTTGCACCAGGGGTGTTTTAGGTTGGATATTAGGAAGAACTTCTTTAATGAGAGGGTTGTGAGGCATTTGAACGGGCTGCCCAGGGAAATGGTGGAGTCACTGGAGGTCTTTAAAAGACGTTTAGATGTAGAGCTTAGTGATATGGTTTAGTGGAGGACTGGTTAGTGTTAGGTCAGAGGTTGGACTAGGTGATCTTGGACGTCCCATCCAACCTAGATGATTCTGTGATTCTTTTAGTCACTTGACAAGTAGATTCTGAGTACCTGGAAAGGCTAGCATAACATTTTATGCAAAATTCAGAAGCTATGAAGGATCTCAGTGTGGGGCTGAGAGACATACACACTTTGTTTTCTTTTATCATTTTCCTCTTGCCAGTGAGTGCCTCAATCACCCAGTAGCATCTCCCATCCATTCCCATTTACTATCTACATGGACCACAGTAAAACAAAAGTCATCACCGCTTGCAAAGTCATGTTCGGATGAGAGCCTGGGAAGTAGGTTAATCTGCAAAAGGTGTATGTCTTGCCAAATACTATGCTTACTCTGTAACTTCTTCTTAATTTATCTTCCTAATTTCTTGCACATTCCTCTTTCACACTCTTTCTCAATTCCTTAGCAGTCTAAATAATTTATAGTAGACAACGGAACTGTGGATAGAAACAAATTTGCACAGGTGCGGTCTAATCCTCTCAGATCTTAATTGCTGGTGAAGGATTGGACAGTCTTTTCCGTTCTATCTCTTGCAAGTCTATATAGAAAATGAGCTGGCAGGTGGCATGTTCCACTCCTTTCATTTTTTTGTGTGGTCCCTCTAATAAGCAGATGCACAAAATGCATCTTTTGGATTGACATGTGTGAAGCTGAAATTTTGTAGGAAGGGTGGGACCTCTTTGTTTCATTTGAATATATTTACCCTTGCAACAGAATTCATTTATATGGATTTCCAGGAGGACTGCATGGGTTATCCAAAGACCATCTTTCAAAGGCAACTCTCATAAAATATGCATGTGAAACATGCCTATGCTGTCACAAGCAGGTAATTTCACATGCAAAAATATGCTGTTGTAGACTATGAAAAACAAGCTGTCATTCATGAGAGTAGTGTTTTACTTGTGCAGTTAATATTTACAGATTCATCTTAGGAACAGAGACCTGCAGGAGACCATCTGGGTCATCAGGTCTAGTTGCCATAAGTGCAGTCAAGAGAAGCATAAGACAGTGCCATTTTCTGGCACGCAGGATGGCACAAAACTGGTGCCATACTAGAATCTTTCAGATCAAATATCAAATGACATAAAAGACTGGGATGGGCTACAGGAAATGGAGAAGGTGAGATCAAGGGTATCACTAGTGTCCTAGGTCTTTCTAGGTCCTTGCTCTTTGGTTCAGTGAACAGCCATATAGTCCTAGAAAGTTCACCTTCTATGGAAAAGCTGTTGTATGCTCCTTTCTTGGAGATTCAGAACTGGCCTAGACAAGGTTCTGGTCAGTCTGTTCTAGCTGGCCCTGCTATGTTGGATTAGATGGCCTCGAGAATTCCCTTCCAATCTAAACTGCTTTTACTATGCTATGGTTGTTTTCCTGTTCTCCACTGCAGCACTTCCTTCTGAGCTGAAGTGCTCCCATGCTTTTTGACTAATTTCCTGTGGGCCAACAGTTGAAAAAAATGATGAAAGTGCTTTCAACATTTGACATCCTTGCTTAGTTTGGGATTCTCTTTGTCTCAGATTTTAGAGCCTTTCTCAAAGTTGGACAGTTGGGAGTGAAACCAATTGCACAAGACAAGATTAAATGTTAATGTTCTCATTAGGTTACGAAAAAAGATGCTTCTGATTTACTGTGTATTAAACTGGACACATAAGCCTGGCTTTGGGGTAATACAAGAAAAATACACAGACAAGAGTCCCGAGGGAAGGATGAGCTCTCTGTACCTTATGTAGTGTGATATTGTAACACTGTATGTTGCTGAAATTTGGGGGGTATATTCAGTATTTTGAACCTGATATCTGTTCTGTTTGCTTGAAGGACAACATGCAGATAGGAAGTTGGGCTGTAGGGGAGCTTGATCCTTCATTGATCGAAATCAGTGGTAAAAGTTGTCTGAGATTAGTAGAGCTGGATTAGGCACTTTTAGCTGTGAAACTCATTAGGAGAGTTTCCTTGTCCTTATGGGAGCCTGGAAGAGATCTGGTCAGCTAAACCCAACACAATGCTCAAAAGAATGATCCCGTACGTCATAAGATCGGACAGGTTCCCTCCATCAGTGAACATTTGTGCTGATAGTGTAATTCCATCTGAGCTCAGCAGAAAAGCAAGCACCCACATCTAGCTGATTTAATTTGGCAGAGCATAATTAATTAAAGTAGTATCTGTGATCTGTTAATTAAAAGAATGAAATCTGAAATTAGATTTTTGGTAAAACAGAAAATGTGGACTTGGCAAAAGTTTTCAAACTCACATAAAGCTTCTGATAAATTCACAGTGGATATGCAGTTATTTGGGGGGTGGGGTAGAGGTTAAAAAGGGTCTTTTATCTCCCCCACAAAACCATCTGTGAGCCTTTTTTTATCTGACAGGCAGGAGAAGAGGAGGAGATGTGCAGGAAAAATTAAATGTTCACATTGTTCAGGAAGAAGAAAGGCATGTGTCTTAGAAGCTGTCTTATCCAAACTTCTGCTTTTCCTAAAAGCCCTATAAGCCGTATTTAGGTCATGTCCTCTGAAGTGCATCGTTTGCCTTAAGGAACTTTTTTAGCAAAGATATCAGCATGTCCAATTACAGGCTGAGGGCCTGATCCAAATATCACTGAAGTAAATATCACCACATTCCATCTCAGTGATTGTAAATGAGGGGGTGAAGGTCTACTGTGCAAAGCCATGAAATTATTCTCCCTTTTCAGGGCACATGTAACTTAAAAATAATCTCTGATATGTAAACAAGCATTATCAACCTATGTGGAAGATAATGTTGAAACACAAAGCACCATTCAACATGTGCATTTATCCACAAGTTTCCTCACATCACCCAGTTTAATGTATAGCTCTTTTTTAGAAGTCCTTAGACATCTATGTTTTGTACGTATCTTGCTATTCAAAATCCTAAGATTGATTTTTCAAAGTAAAACCCCATGATAAGTTAAATCCTATGGATGACCTAAAATTATACATCCTTATATACAAATATCGTCTGTGTGTGTGTACATAAAAGAAATGTATGTAAGATACATTATTATATGTGGTAGATAAAAAGCTGAATACTCTACTCTGGTAAAACTGAATGTTTTTACATCACAAACATTCAAAATTGTTCCATTAGGCAGTATTGGAAATGAGTGGGTAAAAATGTTGGGAGAACGTTCAGCATCAGTAGTTATTTAACAAGAATATATTTAGAGGAATTATACCAGTGACTCCAGTGACTCTTAAAGTATCTGTATAATTTCATCCCATGACTGTATCAGGGTGACACAAAGGAAAAAGTGTACTGAGTGTGCTTATTTATTTATTTATTTATTTTTAAACAAGTGCTTTAAAGTAGTTCAAGATATCCTTTGGCTTTATTTTCCCAAGCAGCCATCTCCTAGTAGGTGTTACCACATCAGCCAGGGCTTTGACCCAACATGCAAATAGCTCAGTACTTGAAAAGCAAAACAAGTGAAGAAGAAAACAGTTGTCTGAGTACAAATACAAATGTGCATATGCACATAGACACACACAAAAAAATGTATTTTTCATAGGAAGTACTCTCACTAGTCTCATATATGACTAAGGTACAGGAAAATTTATGGTGCTCTTCTGTACGTGAGCACATACACAAGACAAACACTATAAAGGCTATGTGTCTAAAACTTGTAGGTATTTCTAAAAATGATTTTATTTAGAAACCAAAACTTGTTCTTCAGTATCTTAAAGGTCAGGTAAATTCAAATAAAGAAACACTTTAGTCTGACTATAAGCAAAGTGACAAGGATATGGTGTTTTCAGTACAATTTTGACAACCAATGTGATAGTCTTTATTTTATATGTTAAGAGAAAAATGATTTTTTCATCATGTATTGTAGATAAGTGTATGTAAAAAAAAATTCAATGTTTGTGTAACAGTATCTAAACATGATGACAGCTGATACAGAAATCAACAATTTTTCATAATAAGTAAGTGATGGATCCTTGCTAATTAATAGGATTTATTTATTTATTTATTATAGTTTCTTTGGTAGGAATAAGATTAGTGAGTTATTTCCAACCTGAGATGTAGGTCAGAACATAGTCGTGAAGAAATTTTCTTTCAGGTAATGTAACCTGGAAATGCTCTGAATATATATATATATATATATATATATATTATATATAAATATAATATTTATATATTTATATATTTATATATTTATAATATTTATATTTTTATATATTATATATAAATATAATATATATATTATTTCCTTTATATATATATATATATATATATATATATATATATATAAAGGAAACATCTTGAAGTTCTCCTGGGCTCCTTAGTAAAAGAGAGACTTGGATATACTGGGGAGAGTCCAACAAAGGGCCAGAAATATGCTGAATGGACTGGAACATCTCTCCAGTGGGAAAAGGCTGAGAAATCTGGGACTCTTTAGCCTAGAGAAGAGGAGACTTTGGGGAATCATTGATGTCTATAAATACCTGAAAGGAGGGTAAAAAAACAGAGCCAGGCTATACTCAGAAGCACTTGGGACATGGTCCTGGGCAAGTGGCTCTAGGTAGCCCTGCTTGAGCAGGGATATTGGGCAAATTGACCTCCAGCAGTCCTTTCTAACCTAACCACTCTGTGATTCTGTGATTTTTTTCTTCTTCTTAGTATGACAAAATTTTCACTTAAAAATTGATATCTGTAAATTCAATTTTATGATTAAGAAAAACATTATCTCTAAAATAGATGAAAGCTGCTTATCATTATCCAATTCCTGATTTAAATCCTTGTGTTTTCTACCTACTGTTTGAAGAGTCTCTTTAGTTAAAATTTGTTCATTCAGTCTGAAAATATGTGGCATATGACAAACCTCTAGTTTATCAACAATTGTGGTTTCTAGTGCCTTAATAATCTGCAAATATTATTAAGAGATACTTCTTGTAATCATATGTATTGCAATGGCTCCTGAGCTGAATGTTCTAGGTGAAGATAAGGGCTAGCCGAGCCAAGTGCATCTCTATTACATGCATCTTGAGCATCAGGAGAAGGTCTCAGACACATATTCAGATGTGGTCAGGTATCCACATGCCTTTAACTACATCAACAGTAGCAAATAAAACAGGTTAGGGACTCTTCTTTGGCCTTATGGACAACCAGCATGGCTGTCCTGGTTTCAGTTAGCACAGAATTAATTTTCTTCCTAGTAGCTGGTGGAATGCTGTGTTTTGGCTTAGAATGAGAAGAGTGCTGATAACACCCCGATGCTTTAATTGTTGCAGAGCAGTGCTTATACTAAGCCAAGGACATCTCAGCCTTTGCTCTGTCCTGCCAACGGGCAGGCTGGGGGGTGCAGTAAGAGCTGGGAGGGGACAGACCCAGGACAGGTGACCCAAACTAGCCAAAGGGGTATTCCATACCATCTGACGTCATGCTAAACAATATATAGGGGTGGCTAGCCGGGGGGAGGGGGCCGGACTGCTCGGGGTTAGGCTGGGCATCGGTCAGCGGGTGGTGAGCAATTGCATTGTGCATCACTTGTTTGTACATACTATTATTACTTTCGTATTATCACCATTGTATCATCATTATTATTATTGTTATTATTATTTTGTTATTTTTTTTTTCCTGTCTTATTAAACTGTCTTTATCTCAACTCACGGGCTTCACTTTCCATTTCTCTCCCCCGTCCCAGAGAGGGAGGGGGGAGGGTGAGCGAACGGCTGCGTGGTGTTTAGCTGCCGGTCGGGTTAAACCACGACAATGGCTGAAGTGTCTGCCCCACAGAAGGGTGGCCTCATCCTGACTGACAATAGACCATTGAGCTTACTGTTTCTGCAAACTGTACCTGGTCTTTTTCAGAGAGTGGACTAAACCAGTAGAGATTAACATATATTGGTGCTTATAATCTCCAGTCCTAGTCTACCTACATAGGCAAAACCTTTTTTTTTTTTTTTTTTTTTTTTTTTAATGTGCTTTTTCTGATGTTTCCTGCTAATATGAATAAATATAATTAGAAAATAAAATCTACTACATCAGAAACAATTGCTTCAAAATGGACAAGTAAGATCTTCTAAAGTTCTTGAAAATGATCAGATTTGTTCCATGAACCACTGAAGACCACCACACAACTCAGCATTGTCTGGCCAGTGAAGGCTGCATAAGAACCAGTGCAAATGATAGATGTGCAGAAGGATCCTTTATGGGTTCAGTGAAGCTGAAAGGTTGTTGCTATTCCTTTCTGTCAGCCTACAGGCCACAGTCTCAGTTCCTCTGCAAGGCCCTCAGCCTCACCCAAAGACATCTGTGTTTTTAATTACCAATACAGCTGCAACATTTTTAAGAAACTGTTTTCTCCTCTCTTTGCCCTTAAATGGAGGCAAGCAGACAGCCACAAATGACACTTTAATGAAACGTGTTGAAATACTCATAGATTACTCAGTGCCCTCATACCATTATCACTTTTTTCATTTTCTTATTATTTTCGAAATCCTCCTGTGTTCCTAATCGTTTCTTAGCCTGGGCAGAGCTAAGAAAAATAATGGGCGTTCCACTTATGTGTAGGTGAAGAAGGATGTAGCACAAGACAAAATTTTCTTTTCCCTCAGGATGACCTCTTTGTTTATGGAAGTCCTTGATTCACAGAGACCATCACCACCACCACAACCACCAAAGAAGAACAACAAAAAAATTCTTAGTCTTCACTGCAACTGTGTGATGGAGTGGTTGTGGTGAAAATAATGCTATTCTATCATGACTAATGTTGTCTTAATTTTGTGTGGGCTTTTCTGGTGGAATGTGAGGACAACAAGAAGAATGAAATAATTAGAGCTGATACACATACCACCTCATAGCAAACACTAGAAGGGTGCTATGAGACAACTCCAGATTAGAGGAAGGTAACCAAAACTGAGGTTCATCATAGAGGTCTACAATTTGGCTTTTGAAATCTGTGGTTATATGTTTGGAAAGTGCTATTTCTAACCTGCAGACTGGCTAAAGTAACCCTGTTTTCGCCCTAGACCCTAGTCCTCATTCCTGGCCTTTCTCTCCCAACAAATCCATTGTGGCAATTTTCTGTGCAGACATTCAGTGAAATGGATCAAAGAACTAGGGGACTAAAACCAGCCTTTCCAAAACTTTTTCATTTTTGCTGGATGTTATGTCATTTAAACACAGAAACACCATCCTGGAAAGCAGCTCTGCAAAGGACCTAGAAGTCCTGATATACACAAAGTTTAACATGAGTCAGCTTGCTGCTAAGAAGGTTAACAGTATTCTTGGCTGTGTTAGGCAAAGTATCACCAGCTGGTCAAAAGAGGTGATCCTTCTGCTCTACTCAGCAATGTAGAGGCCATACCTGGAGTACAGAGTCCAATTCTGGGCCCCCCAGTACAAGACAGACCTGGACATACTAGAGAAAGTCCAATGAAGGGCTATCAAGATGATCAAGGGGTTTGGAAGACCTCTCCTATGAGGAGAAGCTGACAGAGCTGGGACTGTTCTGCCTGGAGATGAGGAGACTCTGTGGGGACCTTATCAATGTCCATAAATACCTGAAGGGAGGGTGCAAAGAGGAAAGAACCAGGCTCTTTTCAGCGGTGCCCAGTGCTAGGACAAGAGGCAATGGGCACAAGCTGAAACATGGGAGGTTCTGTCTGAACATGAGGAAGCACTTCTTTACTGTGTGGGTGACAGAGCACTGGAGTTGCCCAGAGAGGTGGTGGAGATCTCCTTGGAGATCTTCAAAAGTCCACTGGAGATGGTCCTGTGCTCTGCTGGGTGTCTTTGCTTGAGCGGCGGTTGGACCAGATGGTCTCCAGAGTTCCCTTCCCAATTTAATCATTCTTTGATTATGTGATTTTCTGTGATCCTTGCATTTTTCTCTTTAAAGACCTTATAGCAAAGGAATACTGCCAGTACTTTGAAACAGAGAGAAGTGTTAGCTAGTCCTGTAAACAAGGTAGAATATGTCATGCAGAAAACAGTAATCTGTTTCTTTGTCCTTACATGAAGACAAACATAAAGTTGTAGTTTGACAAATCTAATGACAAATTCTGAAATTTTCATCATTTGTTTGGTAATAGCTAGAAACCTTTACACTTAATATGGGCAAAAGTTTTAGTAGCAAAAGTTACCTTGCATTCAAAATAATAATAATAATAATAAAATAGAGACTATATTGCAGAACCAGCACTTTTGCAGAGGCATGACGACTTCTTTGGGATTAATAAGGAGCCAGTTTGAGTTTCTAGTTACTCGGTTGCCAGCACTCTCCCTTGATTTCTGAGATGCTATTGAAATTATAGATGCCTATGGTCAAAAAAGGTAGGTTTTCTCAGTCATGTTTTGAAGGTGAAAGGTTTCTTCTTGAACAATACAGGCCCTCCCAAAACAATGACAACAAGGGATCCATCACAATAAATAAATAAATAAGTGTTTGGATAAATAAATAAGTGTTTCACCAAATTAAAGGTCCAGGTCAAGAATGACTGAGTTGAGACTGGTGATGGCTGATAACTGTTACCCGAATCTGATGCTTTGAGGATATAATTCATTTGACTTAGAAGACACAGCTATAGGGGTCTTCCAACACCTATGCCTCTGCTTTTGGTGGAAAAGCTTCTAAAGATTGAAAGTGCAGAAATATAACATCTCCTTAACATCACCTAACTCATCTTTGCAGGTTTACATGCAGAAGAGATGCTAGGTCCAAAGTACATTCACTGGAAAGTTCCCCTACAACTCCATATGCTTTGGGTCATGCTTAGAGGTGTATAGGTATGTATGGTCCATATAGCCAAACTGTGTTCACTCGTGGAACAGTGTGACTTACACCGCTTACTGAGATGAGCCCATGGTTTGTGCTAAATCCCTAAACTGAGTTTGGACATTGTCAACAATTTGTCCTGGCTCAAAACTGTGTCATGGTTTGTACTAATATTAAACAGTAGGGGTGACTGAGGCCTTGTGCTCAAATGTCTGTCCTGGTCTTGCACACTTTACTGTAAGGAAGACAGCTGAAGTTATTACCACCAGGAGAAGAGAAGGAAGAAGCTTGTTTGCAGGGGAATGTGTTCTCTCTTCAGTTCTAATGATTCCTGGCTATTTTTATGTACAGTAGTTAGTTTTCAGACTGATGAGAAGGAGTCTCATTTGTGCAGATGGGAAATGCTTATTATGCTAATAGTGTTCTGCATTGTTAGCAGAGATTATTAGACAGAGATGTTAGAAATGCCTCTAGTGGAATTAAGTAGGTGACAAGGTAAAACGAAGAGATAAATGACAACAGTGATTAGGAAATGGATCGTGCGAAGTACAGCAGTGCAAATGAAGAAGAGAAAGGAATTTCTTCTACAAGGATGTGTTTAATCAGTAATGTATCTACAAAAAAGAAACATAAAAAATAGTTTACCCAGATGGTACCAAACACTGCCCTTTAGATTAAATATAATGTTTAATCTGGAGAAAGCTGAGAGGAATGTCAAAACGGTCAGCAAGGAGGAAAAACAGAACACCACACCTGAAAGCAAGGAAACCACAGACAAGCTTGTGTTTTATAATGAATATATTCTGCCAAAGATCTATATTATATATGGCCAACTATATATTTTAACATGCAATTCAGTGAAATGTGCTATTCATCTTCTCTGAACTTGTAATAAATCAAGAAAATCCACCAGTGGGGGCAGGGACATAGGCCGCATAGTCACACAGTTGTGTTGCACTACATTGAAAACTGTTGCTTTTTGGCATGTTGTTTCTATACCTAGGTCCACTGTTCCAGCTGGAAGATGGCATTTGTGACTGCAACCTGAAAAACAGGCATTAGGATTTATTTCTGAAGCAACACATCTGCAGCCTAACTATGCTGTAAACTTTCATTAAATGCTTGATGGAAATCAATGCTCATTTATAAAGTGATATTGCAGCACTACAGTTTGATATGACAGAACTAGTCATGGTAAATAAATGATTCAGGGAATATGGCTTTTTTGCTTTTTCTGTGAATCACCAGTGAATCAGTCCTGCCAATGTATTGATTCTTCTTAATTATTCAGTATGGGTAAAGGCTTTCCTTGTTGTATCAATTACCATCTCATGGCATGTTCAAACATTGATCATTTTCACTTGTTCCAACTAACAACATGTAACATATCACTGAAGTTTCTGGAGTTATTTTTGACTCTCTCATCAGATGCTTGAAAATTCCATGAGGAGCAGAAAGAAGAGTAATGAAGAGCAAATAGTTACGGTTGTAAACTGATAACAAATATTCTCATTTGCCTTCACAGTTTCCTGATTTTCTATCTGGCAGGCAATATAACGATTACTTTTTCTCCCTAAGATTGAATATATGTTAAGCAGAGAATTTGGATAGGATGAACAGCATCTTTTGGATTAATTCTGTATAGTATTTGTGACTTGCTGGTAGGGAGAATCACAAATGCAAAAGGCTTATAGACCAGATAACTTCCCTTCACTAGTCATAAAGTGAGATCCCGAAGTCTGTCTGAAGTGGGCATACATGAAGAAGCTCTTTGTTGATTTCCATAATCACTGAAAAACTTAGGCAACAGCTGGGTTTATTTCCTCCCCTTCTGATTGTGTTGATGGAGGGCCAGATTCCCTGGCCAACCTGTCCAAAACTGGGGACTATCTATCTCCATAAGTTAGGGGTCGGTGTGCCCTCTTACTTCAGTATGTGAACACCTCAACATTTTTAAAACTCTGAGAGGGGCAAGGACAATTTTCTCATTTCATAGAATCATAGAATAGCTTGGGTTGAAAGGGACCCAGATGATCTAGTTACAACCCCCCTACCATGGCCAGGGATGTCAGCCATTAGATCAGGTTGCCAAGGACCTCATCCAAGGACCTAGAACACCTCCAGGGATGAGGCATTGTGGTGTTTTTACCCAGCTGGACAGCTGAGCTCCACCACAACGGGTCTCTCACTCCCCCTCCTCAAAGGGAAATTGGGAGAAAATACAATGAAGAAGGCTCAAAGTTTGAGATAAGGACAGGGAGATCACTCAACAGTTATCACAATGGGCAAAACAGACACAGCATAGGGAGATTAATGTAATTTATTATCTATTACTAACAAGCTAGAGCACTTAGAAATTAAAAAAAAAAAAAAAAAGTAAAAACATCTTCCCCCCATCCACTCTCTTCTACCTCCTCCCCCTGAGTGGCACTGGGGGCTGTGGTCAGTCCCTAAAGCTTCACCTCTGCCACTCCTTCACAGTCACTCTATGCTCCTGCTTCATGTGGCATCCCTCCCACGGGATGCCGTCCTTCACAAACTGATCCTGTGGGGTCTGCCCACAGGCAGCAGCTCTTCAAGAACTGCTTCCACATGGTTCTGTACCACAGGGTCCATCTCCCGGGAGCAAACTGCTCCAGCACGGGTCCCCCACAGGCGGCAGCTCCCCCCAGACCCCCTGCTCCTGCATGGGCTCCTCTCCTCTCCACAGGCTGCAGCTCCGGCCCCAGGCCTGCTCCTGTGGGGGCTCTCCATGGGCCACAGCCTCCTGCAGGCCACATCCACCTGCTCCACTGGGTGCTCCTCCATGGGCTGCAGTGTGGAGATCTGCTCCACGTGGGACCCATGGGCTACAGGGGCACAACCTGTGCCACCAGGGGCCTCTGCACAGGCTGCAGGGGAACTGCTGCTGTGTGCCTGGAACACCTCCTACCCTCCTGCTGCACTGACTTTGGGGGCTGCAGGGCTGGTTCTCACTCCTCACTCTCCCAGTTACTGTGGTGCAGCAGCTTTTTTCCTTTTCTTAAATCTTCTCTTACAGAGGTGCAAACAACATCACTTACCGGCTCAGCTCTGGGCAGTGGTGGGTCCTTTTGCAGCCAGTTTGAGCTGGCCCTTATCTAACATGGGGCAGCTTCTTCTAACAGAGGCCACCCCTGCACCCCCTGCTACCAAAACCTTGCCACATAAACATAATACAGATATCCACAGCTTTTCTGCGCAACCTTTTCCGATGCCTTACCACCCTCTGAGTTAAGAATTTCCTCATAACATCTAATTTAAATCTTCCCTCTTTTAGTTTAAACCTATTCACCCTTGTCTTTTCATTATCTGCCTGAGTTAAAAGTCACTCTCAATCTTTTTTCTTGGCCACCTTTAAGTATTGAATAGCTGCAATGATCCTGCCCAAAGCCTTCTCATCTCCTGGCTGAACATCCTTAGCGCTCATTCCCTCTGATCATCTTTCTAGCACTCTTCTGGACCCACTCCAAAAGGTCCATGCCCTTCTTGTGCTGGGAATCCCAGAGCTGAACACAGTACTTCAAGTGGAGCCTCACAAGGGCAGACTAAAAGAGAAAAATCACCTCCCTCAACCTGCTGGCCACTCCGATGTTGATATAGCCCAGGATGCAGTTGATCTTCTGGTCTGTGAGTGCACACTGCTGGCTCATATCAAGCTCTTTGTCAAAAAGAACACCCAAATCCTTCTCTGCAGGGCTGCTCTAAATGAATTCTTCACCTAGGCTGTCTGGGATTGTCCCAATCCAGATCTTGTACTTGGACATGTTGAACTTCATTAGGTTCAAATGTGCCCACTTACCTAACTTGTCCAGGTCCCTTTGGATGGCATCCCTCCTTCTGTTGTATCAACTGTACCATAAGGAGCTGTTTGCTGTGGTTCCCTGGAACAAAATAAGAACGAGGTAATCTTTCCTTTGGGTTACTACAGCTTTGGGGAGGAACAAAGTTACACTGCAGAGAATATTTCTGTATCACAAGTGACTCTGTGAATCCAGGTTGCCCTGACCAGGCATATTTTTGCAATACAATTAATTATCTTTTTTTTTTTTTTTTTTTAAAGTTGAGAATAGACACAGACACAATGTCCTCTTTTTGCTGCTCAGCCCATTCCCACACTGTCACAAAAGCATTGTCATCAGGCTACGCCTCCAACTGTGACTCTGACACTCTGACCTCTGTCCTTCCTGGACAGTAAAAACCTCATTCAGTACTTGAGACTCCTGCAAACAACGAGCTTTGATGAGAGTACGCTAAAGCCTCTAATGTTCCAAAACCGATCACTGAAAAAAAAAAAAAAAAGAATCCCTGGATGAATCCCTGGACAATATGGGTCTCAAAAACAGCCATTCAGACTATTTCTTTTATATGTAAGGCAACTAAGAGGCATGTAAGTGCCATTGCTGTCACTTCAGTTTCTCCTTAGACATCTGTTTGGCTTCAAATTTATATATGTCACAGGCAGCAATTCTTGTGGTGAAATTCTGACTTTGAAAAAAATTTTGGGATTCTTAGGGAAAACTAGCAAAACATTTTGGGATAAGGAAATCTGAATTGAAACTGCAACATTTAATTTTGGGCTAATTTTGATTTTCTTTATTTTCTCCTGACCTGCCAAGTTGCCTTCTCAAAGATTTGTTTCAGATATTTCTGAATATCTGGAGATTTGTGATTCAAAATAGAACATAAAAAGTACTGGGTACTGCAGTAAGTCCAGGTACAATTAATTCTTAAATGGGGCCAAAGTGAAACATCATGATTCAGTTCAATAAACTGAACTTAAATATCTAAGTGAAGAAATATTGTTATGCTGTATTTGGATTTTGTAAATTATACAATTTCCTTTGTGTTAAAGGCATTAATTAAGCAATTTTTGTCACTTTGTATCTGTGATGAGTTGGAAAATATCCTGCAAAAGAAAAAGTCTATTATTTACCAAATGCAGACCTGCTAACAATTATGTATACTTCTTGACTATTTAGATTCATTTATTACATTTAAAATTGAAACAGTCTGGAAAACTCCACTTAATAGAATAAACCAGCATACATTAAAAGTAATCTGAAAATATTTACCTGAAATACTGTATTTTTAAATAGATTTTATATTGGCTGGCAAAGAGTAAATGTGTTCTGTTTACTTTCTGAGTCAAGTGCTTACTTTCCCTGTAGATAAATACTACATGACATTGGTTCTCTAGAGCAAGTGAAGAGCTAAAGTGAGGGCTGAGCTCTCGTGAGAGGGGAATCACAGGATTCCTTAATGAAAGTGCAGACCTAATTGGATGTTCTTGTCCCTGTGTTCGTTCAGTGTAAGCACTGAAAAGATGAAGCACTGAAAAGTCTCTTGCATGACTTCTGTTCTGCCTGTGAGTACTTTTTGTTATTGCCTCCAGAAAAACTCAGACTAACTAAACTTTTAATCTATGTCTCAGAAACAAGCCTTCACATAGATGAGACAATTCCACGTTGCCCTCTGCCTAAAATTCAAGGTAGAGCTGCGCAAGAAATACTGTTCCCATCTAGTAAAACTCTTAGGACATGTTTCTCTGTTTTTCATCCTCCTTTGGGGTGATCAGGGATCTCATAAAGTGTTTTGGTAGAGAACAGAAGGGAAAGAAAATGAAGCATGAGGTAAGGGGTTTATGTTAAAATCCCCGCTCTGAACAAGTGCACTGTGACTAAAAGAATACATTGATTTGGGAAATAATGAGAGGTAAGGTGTGAGTCAGTGTGAACACAGCTTTTCTGCTTCATTTTCTGCCAGTTCCCTAGGATCCCAAAGTTTGAGTCAAATTTTCTGTCTGCTGCTAAGACTTTATGTGAGTCGTTTTTCTCTTTCTGAGGGTTTACTTCTCCATGACAATAAGAGCCTTTGGTGAGTACCTGCCACTGGGAAAACTGCTTCTGGTTAAGAGCAAGCTGATGAATTCAGAAACTTTCACAGAGCTGGATTTAGGCTACGGAACTCACAAAGGATTAGGAAATCTATGGAGGTGAGCATTTTCAGTCTAAACACTTTTTTTTGTTGTTGTTGTTTTTTCTCTTTGTATTCTCATTTCCTGCAAAATTTCAGAATGTACACCATTATCATAATTTTTCTTTCTTAAAACATTTTTTTTGCATCCACACAAGAATCAGAAAATAATATATCCAGACTACTTTCCCTGCAAGCAAGGTAGAAGATGGTGTAACAAAGACTGCAATATCTAAACAGCAAATTTTCAGGTGTAAAATCAGGAAGTCTATAAGGTAGATTAATACTTCTTTTTGCATTAACATATAACTCTAATTAACTACTGCTTCTGTAAACATAAGAAAAAATGGACATATCATCATCGATTTTTAAATTACAAGCCCTGTAGTACTTGTTTCAGAACTTTGGACGTTGGACTTCCCTGAATTAATTCTTGCTTGAACTAGAGTATAGCTTGTAGTAAAGAATCTAATCTCAATAATTTATTTAGCAGTTCTTAAATAACAGGATTGGGACTACATTATGCTAAAAATTAAGGCCAATTTAGTAAATATAAAATATGCTACATCTGCTATCACACAAGTGCACCAATCTCTATTCAGCTCCTTAAATGCTACTGTAGACCAAATCCAAATAAAAAGTGTACCTAAAATATATTTTTATTTCTTTTCAACCCCATAGCTTTTATTTTATTTTATTTTATTTTATTTTATTTTATTTTATTTTATTTTATTTTATTTTATTTTATTTTATTATTTTTAAGAAATCAGAACAATTCCTTCTGCGCAGACATTAGCTCCTGTTCTCTGCAACAGACATGCTGAGCTCCAGGAGACTTCCAAGACAGGATCACATTATATGCAATGAATGTATGTATGTATATATGGTATGATGTCACTGATTGCAACTTACACATTCATAACTCTTCACAAGGTGAAAAACTAAAATTAAAGGGTATGGACATGTCCCAAACTTTTGATTGCACTCACCAAATGTAATTTCCAGTGTTAGGAAAGATTAATTACTCTTTTCAGTGTGTATATTTAAAGTCAGTCTGGCATGCATGTTTAAAGTAATAAGGTAGACATCGACATCAGAAAGTTAACGGTTTAATAACAGGTTGCGCAAGAATTCCAGGGCTCTTACTGTGATCTGAACATAATTGACAGCTATTATTCTTCACTTAGGAGCAATGGCCCACCCCAGGAGAAATGAACAGACAAATCATATAGTATCATGTTCCTTCTTGACTGAACAACTTTAGGGGCCCATGGCTAACTGCATGGCCTCTTGTTCAGCTGCAAAAGTGTCTTTTTATTTGTTTGAGGAAGTGCACCATTGAATACAGAGGTGAAAGAGAGGCCATTTCTCTTCTCTCTCTCTCTCTCTTTTTTTTTTTTTTTTTTTTTTTTTTTTTTTTTTTCTCTCCTTTTTTGCCTCAGCCTCAGAAAGGTCAGGAGCCTGCTTCATCTGTCATGCTTAATCAGCTGATGAAAACTCTGCTGATGCACGAGGTTGTGGCTCCTCTATTTTAAGCATAAATCTTAATGGGAGAATCGTTCAGTAATGTGTTACTTCCTGAAATGTGGAGCTGCTCTTTTAGGAGTGTGCTGGAGGCTTCTGGTAGCATGGGTGTACAGTGTGTCTGGAGTTCTCCTGGGGCACCACGCTTTTGTTGGCTGATATATGTGACAGCTTCCCAATTGCATATGATAAGGCATGTGGTCCCAGACTTCAGCAGAAAGCTGTAACAAAGGAAATAGACGTCCCAATTGGAATGTGAAGCAAGTCATCATGCCTACAGTTAACAGGATGCTGCTGACTGAAGAACAAAGGCAGGAGTACATCTCAATTGCGAAAAATCAATTACCCTCATTACCCACCAACCCACCATTTTTCTGATTAAAACTATTTGAAGAACAGGGGAAGGGGGCTGTGTATCTAGTGAAGATTGCAAGAGATGTGCAAGCGTTCAGCTAGAGAGGAGGATGGAATTATACATTGTTGGCACAAGTACTCCTTTGTCCTGGCTGGTAGGTCTGGCTGAGCATGCAGAGGGACAGATATAGCCCCTCTTTTTTTAGTGACCCATCTCTTATATAAATCTTTTGAAATCTTTGTGTAAATATGTCTTAATATTTATCTATCTATCTATATCCCATATTATAGTTATTAATTTTCAGATATGGCTTTTGTTTTGTTTTGTTTTGCTTTCCTTATTCACATAGATTCCAGGATGGCTCTGGAAAAAAAGAAAGGGAGACAATACCTATGGACATGGCTCAGAATTGAAGAACCCTTGATGTGGCCAGTGTCGGGTATTCTGACAGGAAAATGTTTGCTACTTTAAAAAAATTAACAGACCTAGCTGGATTTCAAGAAATGTTTGTCCCATAGGATGACTGGCAAAGTTAAATAGTTCATCTTTGTATTCATATACATACTGAGTTTACCAAGATAAGCATGCAACAAAGAGCCTTCACAACACTCTCCCTCTGCCCTAGTTACATGTATATCTCATGAAACCAGGAGGCATTTCTTACTATATCACAACGTACCAAAAAACCACAAGTGAATGCACAGACGAGCCATGTTACATGCATGGAACATTAGTTAGCTCTCCGCTGCCGTACACAGAATCCAATGTCCTTTTGCTTACCAGTATATTTTACAAACATTGGCAATAATTTCGTAACTGTTTGAGGCTACAAATACCACCTCGAGCATTACTTATATAGTGCACATGGAAGCTGCATTTAAATATACAGCCAACTCAGATTGGCAGAAGTATATGTAGAGGATATTTTATTTTCTAGCACAGCTCTTCCAAACATACAAGGCTATGACCTCATGAAGAGTCATGATGGCAGTTCTGTTTCTAGTGCTAAGCCAGAAGTTCAGTTCACAACCATGTGTAAAGCTGCAAGTGGAAAGGATTTGGGAACTGGTATTCCAGTGACAAATGCAACTCTGCAAGTTTAAGCAATGTCTCAAGATTGAGTGCATGTGTACTCATGTGTGTGTGATTCATGTCACTAGTTCTCCACCTGCTGGTGGCATTTTTAAGGCCTATAAGCCCTAATGCCCTTGCTATGAGTGATGTGGAGGTTGCCACTAGTTAACCCCATAAAAATGTGCAATCAGCTAATTGGAAAATTCTAATTAAGCCTCTGCTCATGGTACAGACATCCACATGTGAAAGACACTCAGCTTCTCTATACGACTGGCCTGCTTGCCACTGGAGAGCAGCAATCAGGTTGGGCAAGCTTTGCTTTCCCAATCACTGGAGCATGATGGCCCGGACAACTGTGCTGATGGCTGGCTTGCTGAGGGCCGATTTTTCTGCTGCAGCCACCCATGGTTCCTTAGTTCCAGCTGCCTATTCAACCATGTTCCCTGTTCTCACTAATCGCCATTTCAGAAACAAAATGAACGGGGGTGTACACAACTATCATTAGGAAAAACGATGACAATTAAATATAATTAATAAACACTCCTATTACAGGGCATATGCATGCTGTGTGTCTAAACTGGACTGAGTCTGAAAATTAGCACACCTCATTACCCAAATGAATTGGAATTACACAGTGCAACTTCCACTATTAATACAGCTTAAAGAAATCCTCCATTTTTTCTCATGTATATCTGTGTCCAGAAAACGATGTGCTTTTTAGTCAAAGAATATTAGAATGAACATTGCTAATCACATCAGTCCAGATGGTTGGCTCTCTTCTTGCCAAGTGGCAGTATTGTAACCTATTTAATGTGCAATTTACATAAGCTCTGTGTTAATAAAGATCCATGAGCTTGTGGACTTTTCCTTTACTCTTTTCTGTATCTCAGGTTCAGTCCACAGAGGCACAGCATAGCGCTTGCGACTGCCATTGATGCTGGTTGCTGAAGTGAGGGCTACTTAGTACCTTGCCCACAACCCTCTGCCCCTGTCTTCTCACAGCAGTATGGGATCCTTTAATTGATCATTATCCCCTTTTGAACTTAAAAGTACAGTTAGGAGCATATATGCCAAGCCCACATAAATCTGTGGTGAAGGCTGGAGTGAAACCTAGAACTATCTCAAAATAAAATTATCCTGTTACAGTGTGCATTCAGCCTGCATTCTCAGACCAGCTGGAATTTGTTAGAATTGTTTTGTGTTTATGGACTCTCCATCTAAACCTTACACAATTTAATTTTCTTTGGAAATTTACTAACTCTGATGCTACTGTGCATCCTGTCCTCCAGTCCAGCTAGGATTTTGTGTGTGGCCGGTCACACTATACTGGCAATCAAAACATATTTTTCTGATAGGTGGAATGATGTGTCTATAAATTATTGTTGGTATCTCTACAACTCACATGAGAAAATATTTTGTAACTGAGAATATGTCTCCAGCAGGTTTGGCAGGTCATACACCTTTCTGTTATCCAACTGTTATGTGGAAAGAAATAATACAACCACAGATCATCTAACATTAAATCATGGGCTTGGCTGTACATCCCCCACATTTCCTGGATCTTCTATAGATACCCATGGAAACCAGAAACTATATTTTTCTAATCACTGCAGAAAGTCTAAGAGAAGGTACTTGTGCTTTGAAGAGCTTGCAGTATGTAAAAATGGGACAGACACCAGGTAAACAAAGGAAACAGGCAAATTTGTTTAGAAGGCCACATGGAAGTCATAGAAGTCTAGAATCACCTGGCTCCTTCTACAAGGCTGTGCTATCAAGACTAGCAAAAAAATCTGACTCATATCTGGAAAGGGGACCAATGCATCTGAATCTTTTCTAATTTAGTTGGTTGTTGGCCCACCTGGGCTTGTACTGTTAAAAGCATTAAAACCAATTTAATTATTCATTTAATGTTTTATACTTTAAATTATCAATTAACGTTTCAAAATGTATTAAAAGTACATTGGAAAAGCGTCCAGTGGAAGGCCACAAAGATGATACGGGGCCTGGAGCATCTCCCCGCTGAAGAAAGGCTGAGAGACCTGGGTCTGTTCAGCCTGGAGAAAAGAAGACTGAGAGGGGATCTTATCAATGTTTATAAACACCTGAAGTGTGGGAAACAAAGGGGTATGGCCAACCTCTTTTCAGGGGCCTGTGGGGACAGGAGAAGAGGTAATGTCCACAAAATGAAGCACAGGAAGTTCAGCACCAACTTACAAAAGAACTTCCTGGTGAGGGTGTCAGAGCACTAGAACAGGCTGCCCAGGGAAGATGTAGAGTCTCCTTCGCTGGAGATATTCAAGGTCTGTCTTGATACAGAGAAACTTTTCATTGCTATTAAATTGAGCTTGACTATTAAAATGAACTTTGTTATTGAAAATATGACATCAGAGGAGACTTTATAATAGAAAGGATGGTCAGTAGAATCAGTTGACTGGTGGGGTTCTGGGATTTTTGAAATTGGAGGTTTTTAAGAACAGCTTGCACAGAGGCCCGCTGGTCTCTTTAATGCTTTTCAGTGGCATTTCAAGTGAAATTTTTGTTGTAAGTTGTGTGTGTATATTTATGTGTGTACCTATGTGCACGCACAAAATGGGGGTTTAAGAGAACAAATTGTTATAAAGCAAGAACCTTACAGATTATCAATTACCAAGACAAGACTCATTATGGTAATATTTAGCTGTTATATGATAGAAAACATTAAAATAAACATATCATTTATTTGTAAAGAACCTTGTAAACTTCTCCTGTGCACAGCTTGTCACACACAGCTTAAGGTGACACTTACCTGTCTTTGTGAGCCTAGGGAAAGCCAGTGAAATCCCCCCCAAGGGATTTCACAGAATGCCTGGTGCCAGGCATGGAACTAGCACATGTACTGCTTGTGCTTAGCACTGCAAGAGTAGACTCAGAAGGTTTTACTGAGAGCTGCAAAGTTCTGTTTGGGATTCTTCTGCCTCAGTGTACAAGCTTCCCTTGAAAGCCTCTGTCAGTCTGGTGTAGCTTGAAGAACTCTTGATTTCTAAGGGAAAGGGGTTAATGGATAGGATGACTCCTCCATGTCCCTTTCTGTGACTTGTGAAAACAAACAACTCAAATTCTCAGTGAGATTATTTTCAATTACTACCAGTCTCAAGACTCCAAGACGCCTGAAAATTTATGGGAATGTTTTGGTGACAGGAAACTGTCACTTGCATTTCTGACAGACGTCCTGTTTGGTTGCTGTTTTTGCCTCCTTCAACTGAAATGTTGAAATATCCTTTCCATGTTTATGGCGAAGCTGGAGTAACTTAAAAGCGATTTCTTCTAACCTTTAGAAAACACCCCCAGAGTTTGCCATTGGCTGCTTCTAGTGCCTCCTGCTGCTTTAGCCTCTGTTTTCCTGCAGAATTCTGTGTTTATAGCATTTTAAATCATGTCTCCTTACTAAAGGTGTGAGCACCATTTTATATGAGACGAAGTCTTGAGCACAACCTACATCAACACCTGACAAAGCCTAGAGATTATACATAACCTACATAACAGCTTTTCTGTTACACTTTTGACTCAGATCTCACTCATTTCCTAAACCTTGACAAGACAGACAATCTGCCTTCCCATCATTAGAATCTCATGCCCACTGCTCACCATTACAGTCAGCTATCAATGAACAAGGTGACTGTAAACTAAACTACATTTTCTGGTACCTGCTAGTACCAGCTAAAACTTCTTTCTCTCTCTTTATATATATATATATATATATATATATATACACACACACAAAATCCGTGATGAATACATGTGCTTACAAGATTTAGAGTAGGGATTAGAATCTGAAAAATAAATTTTCCTTCACGTTACACATATGCAACCTATTGCCAGGTCAGGATGCATTCTGTCACTTAACACAAGGGAAGACTGGCATGAAAACCAGGATGTGTTTTAATCTATTAATCAAAATTGGTGTAAACCCATCTTTAGATGTTGTCCAGACAAGAATGAAAAATCAAGTCCAAGCATGAATAACTAAAACAAGTTCTTACCTGCTCTCTTTTCTTTCTCCCTCTCTCCTTCTCTCTCAATTATTTATTTGAGACTTGGTTGAGATTTTACTGTTGAACAGTAAACAGGGGTCTCTCAAAGGCCATATTTTAGCTCTGTAATGATTATGAGTATTTCTATTGCAGATAAAAAGTCCACAAGAAGAGTCTCCAAGAAGGTTTTCATTTGTACTGGATATTATTCCAACATTTAGAAAGACTTTTCTTCTACAAAGCCTTTAGAAAGGTTTAAGAACCTGAAAGTATTAAAACTTTACCAAAGCAAAACTTCAGTTGCTGAAACATTCAGTTCAACTTTCAGTTGCCAAAGTTTGGACACAGTTGCCTAATTGTAGCAAATATGTCATATGAATGACTGAATTATCATATCAGTAAGTACTGATTTCTACTTTTGGTTATTCAGATTACTTTTATTGCCTAATCTTACAATTGGTTCTGCCTAAGTAAGCCCAATAACCTTGCTACAGCACTGGTAGTAACTGGTTCTTTTCTGTCTTATAGGTAAGAGTACTCTCATAGGGTAATCTTACTCGTAAAAATTATTTCTCTAAACAAAGAAGAATCTCATGTCTCATTAGAAGAATAACATGCCTCATTAGTTTATCCTGTTGAAAAAATCAGGCAAATAGAAGGATAAACATATTTCTGTTCCACTTCCTCTGCCTGTTCTATCAGGTTGTCCCCCAATAGTTAAGAACATTGCAACACCAGAATTTAACAAGTGCCTCTCAAACTCAAGAAAGATAATTTTTTACCTTCTCTTTTATAGCTGGCCTCAGGCTCTAAATCTCCCTATATGACCCTCGAGTAATAATTAGAGCAATTAGTTCCTGCCCCTCTGGGATAATTGCTAGTATAAATCCAGCTGACTTTCCTAAAAGTTTGTTCAAAAAGTAGGTAAGAAAAAAAGAAGGAAATAAGGAAAAAGACACACACACACAAGGGGGAGGAAAAGGCTGCAGAGAAAAACAGGCAACAAGAAAAAGGAAAAACAAGACAAGACAGTTTTCCACATTCCATTCCCGTGATTCTGCCTCACTCACAAGCACCACATATATAACATTCCTTCTTGCATGCAACAGGCCTCCCTACCCCAGGTGCCATGAAAAATTATGGGAGGGAAAAAAAGAGAAACTAGAGAAACTCATATCTTAAAAGCAACCCTGTTTTTCATCAAAATGTATTGCTTTAAGGCAGCCATCTGACTGGAAAGGGGACAAAAAGAATTAAAAGAGTCCTGTTCTCTACATTTCTATGTAATGCTCAGCCAAAAGAATAACTGAACAGTAATGAGAAGGAACTTGAATTTACCAAGTTAAAGAGAAAAACACTGCAGTGGAATAATTTGCTAGAGGGCATTAGGTGCAGGTCAGTGTAGCCCTCTGTGGTCAGCAGCAACAAAAGCTGAATCGAGCAGAAATTCATTACAAAGCTGGTGCCGGGGCAGGAATGTTTTATTTAATGGTTTCAAAACCTGGCTTAGTTCACAATCAGCATAAGACATGACAATTTAAAATTTCTTTCTGAAGGAAAAAAACCAACAACAAGCTATTATACTATTATATTTCTTTCAAAGCCTTCTGTTTAAACAACATTAAAATATTTTTCAGTTTTGTTTTGTTTTGTTTTGTAGTGTGCAACATACATAGTAAATTTTTGAAGTAAACAAATAGGAAGCCCTCATAGTTGATTCATACAGAAATAGGATAGTCTAAACTGTGTCCTCCACTTGCTTTTTTTTTTTCATTTTTTTAAGTGAAAGTGAAACACTGGTGAATTTCAAGAAGTACTCATGTAGACACACATGGAAACATAATGTGTTCTCCCAATAATACTAAAGCCATCTCTTCTTCAGAATTTAATTGTCCACTGTTGCTTTACTGCAAATATATTACATAAGTGCGCACAGTCTAGCAGGAAATACAATGAAAGTAGTTAATATGAGACAATTATCTTGGGCTGTGAAAGAGCAAAAAAAAAAAATCAATAAAAGAATCTTGAAATGATTTCTTGTCACTTGTATAATTGTGTAACGCTTCTAATTACATCTCTTTTTCTTCTGTCTATAAGGATACTTTTGTGTCTTCTAACTCTGCCCCTATTTCCTTACAAAAACATCTTAGGACAAGACTGCCATTTTACCACAGTACCACTGGTGAGAAATACTGTGCTTTAGAAATGGAAAAAAATAGCTATGATTCAGAAAATGATTCAACTTCTGCTTTAGCATTGGCCCTTGGGAAAGATAATCATGCCCTGCGTGTAAATGAATATCAGTTTTCATGGCTCAGCTGCCCTGCTGAAGGGGTTCTGGGAGAGACAGCCCCTGCTCCCCTCTCTTGTGCAGGGAAACAACAGAAGCACAGAGGTTTGGAAGAACCAAGAGCAGGTCTCTGACTTCACTGAACCTATGTCAGTCTGTTTCATGTGGAACATCAAGGCTGAAGATGATCATCCATGAGCAGAAACAACAATTGGTAGGCTGGCTGCTGATATCTGGGAAATCGAAAAAAATTTTTGGTTTGAACATACAGTCAGACAAAAGGACACACGTTGAAGACTGGGTGCTTAATAAAAATAATAATTGTGTGTGTTTTGTAGGTTAACAAAATGTTGAGACTGTGGCCTAAGACAAAAACGTCAGTATAGGCACTGACCAATTATTTAGCTCTTTCCATCCATCATCTTTTTGAGCAATCACAAAAAGGCAGAAGAACTTGAGTGATAAAATATAGGATTAATGCAGTGCTAAAGAAGAAGGATAAGCAACACCTAAATCCTCACATAATGCTCTCCTCACATATGGTTAATGCAGTGTGAATTCAAATGAAATACATAAATCTAAAACAGGGAGAGCAAATCATGGCTGACATCAGACACCACAGGCATATTTATGTTTTCTTCAGTATTTCCTTTGAGATCAGGAAGCACAGCTGACATACATTCAGATGAAGTAATTTCCTTATCGTTGAAGACCATATAACGTGTACTTGGTCACTTTAAGTAGGTGAAGCAATATACAACTATTGGCTACATTAATCTCGGTTGTATAAAGGACCTCATGGACCTTTGAGAATTTACACCTTTCTAACTATTGGTATGAAATATAAATGGTACGACTTTAAATTGGTGAGTTAGGATGTCAGGTTACCAACATCCAGCAGCCAAGAATCATGGAGGGCATCAGGTCTTACAAGAACTCTGCTCTGAAAAACATGAATGGGAAAACTCAAACAAACTGTTGTTATGTACTACTCTGAGCTTTGGAGTAGCCTTTAAAGCTTTGCAGGAATCTAAATGAACGGGTTAAATATGTCTAGAATAGAGATGATAATGATACAGCCAAAAGAGACAACAGTAAGACAAGTGTGAGGTTAAGAACATTTCCTTTAGCTAAAAGTCTAGTAAAGTTTACACAGCTCTGCTTCATGGATGAAATGTCTTCCATTTTATTGTTTCTGATTGTTTCTTTTGTGTCAGGGTCTGGGGGAAAGGCATGCATCGCAGTTAAACCCTGATGAGAATGCGTGTTAAATCCCCACATCAAAGTTCTTTCAGTATTTTGCAAAGTCAAGTCCTTCTGTGAAGGTTCAAAAGATGTTGAAAATGTAGAAGTTGAGGGAGGCAATAAGGTGAGTGGTAGCACTGATAAGCTGAGTGAGTGCAGGTACATCACATGCCTTTGTGGGTGTGAAGAAGACTATGTGTGGGAGGACATGGGAGGGATTTAACTTTTCTAAGATGATATCAAACTTAACATCCCATCTACAAAGGATTTTTTTTAGCTTCAAACCTAAAAGTTCTGCAGTGAAATAAAATGCAACAACAGATATTTCATTATTTTGAAGCATAAACATAAGGATCTTCCCCTCTTAGGAAGGATCTTTTAAGATTCATTGACAAGAGAACTCTCTACTTACTGTTAAGGGGAACAATGTGCAAGTTCTCAGGAAGATACTCATTTCTCAAAGGTAAACATGTCTATAAAACACCACTGCATTGACCAGTGGCACAGTACTTCAAGAGGGATGATTTCCAGTGCAAATTTTATAGAAAAAGTAGAGACTTTGTTACCTGTTTCCAAGTGTATTTCTTAGCTTTTAAACTAAAAAATGTTTTTGTTCAGTGCTGAAAGTTCAAAGAACCTGACTACGTGCAAATAAACCTTTGTAACTAGAGTCCGAAGGATGAGTCTGCCTAAGGAACATCCTTTTACAAGATAGTACTGTCACTGAAGTCTGTGAAGCTGGGAATATGATTGTATTTCTCATCTGCACTTCCCTATGTTCAAGCAGTGTGGATTTTACATGATTAGGGAAGAGCGTGGGGAAGTAGCGAATTTCTGAGAGGGAATGTGTCAGATCTATAACTACACAGCGTTAACACACGCTTGGGCTCCCACTCTCATCATTCTCTCCTTTACATCACCTGCCTGCTCAGTTGAACACCTTGGAGATGGTGAGACAACATGACAAGAAAGGACTTTTCCAGCTCTGGCAGAACACAGGAAAAGTGTAAATGGGCCAGTTCACACAGGGGATGTTAGGATTTTAGAATAGGACTGAACTACTTCTGCATTTAATTTCTAATGTTCTGCAACACATCAGCCAGGTATACTGCCAATTCCTTCCCAAGCTGTAAGAAGGTTTAACACACATTGGACCATAATCCACTGAAGATCTTAACCAGATGAATATGACCTTTGTTGCATACACAAAGAGTTAGATTTCTGCATTTTGCACACAGTAGCCTATTTTTTACCATTGACTCAGTTTGAAATTGGATTGAAATGAGTCTCCAAATATTGATTCTTCTTACTTCAGTGGTAATTTCAGGTGCTCAGCATCTTTGAAAACATGGTTAGAAATACTGTAGGTGATTACCCAAAAGTATTATACTGGATCAGGCACTGAGTCATTTGACCAAAACGTGTGTCTTTGAAGGCTTTAGAACATGACCCAAAACAATTACAGGGAGAATATGGTATGTGCTATCTTAAGGCCTTCTAATCACTATTAGAGGTTAGATAAAACTTTGAAGCAATGCCTTCAAAAGCTGCATTAGCTGTTCTGACTCTAGATTCTTGCCATCCATATAAACATACATTTTCCCTTTAAGTTTTACCACTCATGAACTGCAACTATTTACAAACAGTAAGAAGTAGGTCACTCCCACTTCTTCAGATCCTGAAGCTGTAATGAAGTGTAAACATTAATGCATTCCTGTTGAGCTGATCATAAGTCAATTTTTATTCTCACACCTATCTGTGGGATTGAAGCCTAACCAGGGACTGTATGCAAAGCTACAGACAGAAATGGTTCGAAAGGAATGCATTACAAGACCGCTATTAATCTATCCATTTTTTACTGCCCTCTCCACTTTGTACTCTTTCTTTATACCATTGTTCTTTTTGTATTTATTTCCCCTACCATATTACTGGTCTTGCTTAAGAGCTTTCATTCCTGTTCAGAAGCTATTTTTCATTCAGTAGCTAATCATTCTTGTTTTCAGTAATATATTCCCAAATAACTTTTTAAATGGGATTTGACCATGCCAAGCCTTTCCTTGAGCATGATTTTCTTTAGGCATTTGAAAATTACAAAGAATTTAGTTCTTTTTAAGCATGAAGAGAATGGGCGAACAAAACAAAACAAAACAAAAAAATCCTGTTGTAAAAACAGCATAGGTACAACATTTTTTGATAGTAGTAAAGAAAAAGTGATTAGAACTCAGAGCTGAAAACTAAAATATTAAGATCGCTTAGTCCCATAAGAGCAACATTTGCTTACTTTAAATTCTGTTATTAATCTGCCCAAACTTATAGATCTGTAACAGAGATAGTCTCTTTGTTCTCTGTTAGTAATCAAAACAGTTAGAAACACTTTGGATTACAAGTTCTCAAGTTTATTTTGGAAATCCTGGACAAGAAATGGTTTATCTTAAAAAGCTAGCAAAAGTTACAGCACCTTTAATCAGATAAATGTTAGTTTTGTCCCTGATTCTCCATAGTTCATCACCTGCCACATCCATGTGAAAGAGATATTTCATGATTCAGCAGTAATGAGATGATGACTGGAGCTGCAGAGGAGATCTAAGGGAATTTATGCCCTATTTGGCAGTGCTAGTAGGCGAAGTCTCTGGTCACTTTTGTCTCCCTCTGGTAAACTTTAACCCATGAACTGTTTAAATGTCTCAA
The DNA here is from genome assembly GCF_964211825.1 of Aythya ferina. Classification (NCBI taxonomy): domain Eukaryota; kingdom Metazoa; phylum Chordata; class Aves; order Anseriformes; family Anatidae; genus Aythya; species Aythya ferina. The sequence continues at coordinate 103,084,275 of NC_140298.1, read as the reverse complement.
AGAATTAGGTCCTGATGGCTTTTGCACCTTCATTCTCAGACTTATGCACTCAAGCAGCCTCTATGAATATCAACAGTAGTAGCCTATTTGCAGTGAAGGGAAAATATACACTATTGTTGAGCTTAATTCCCTGTGATTTTTTTATTTTTTTTTTAATTTCCATCGAATTTCTTCTAGCTTTGATGGCTCATAGTTTCACTTCTCTGTTGGTCTAGTAGAAAGTCATTTTAAGCACTGCATGTCTGCCCACAGTAATGATCACTCTAAATGCCATTGTGTGGTTTGGATGTTCACAAATCAAAGCTGCTCTGTTACCTTTCCTGAGCAAAGGTTACAGGTCCAATAATTAGAGTGGTCCCTTGATGAGCACATTGAGATCCAGTTTGCATGCCTCAATTGCAGTGATAAGAATAAAATTATAGCTCTTCATAGAAATCTTTTTTTTTGATATGGTGTTAACTCTGTATTGCATTAAGTTAAAGTGTGGTTATTATATCCTTGGATGCCAGTACAATTTCACTCATAAGGAAATAAGGGAGTTTCATCCTCTTGGGACATTCTAAAACTCTGTTTAAAGAAAAAAGATCTAAATGTATAAAACACCTGGACAGAAGACTTTTTTATTTATTTATGTATTTATTTATTCTGTTTAATAAACAATATTATTATTACCTAGGGATACTAGGCAGGTAGGACAATCGTCCTGTTAATGGGGACCCAGATCAGACCAGCATCTGAACACAGGGCAGCACCTTATGACTTCAGTGGGATTTATATGTGTGCTTAAATGTTCAGCATATACTTATCCACCCTTCTGGAACAGCTACATTTTGCTGAATTAGGGCCAATTTTAGTGGTGCAGTGCAGTAAAAACAATTACTATAGGAATAAATAAAATGAATAGTGGTTTTAATACTATAAAAATGCTCACATGTATCTACAAGCAAAAAGAGAAAATAGTGGTGCTGACTGAACTGTGGGTAGTCAAAAGCAATGGAGTCGAGTCATGTTAAGTCCTTAAAATACTGAAGGACAGCTCATTCCCATTTTGAAGAGGCTGAATTCCTGTGAAGTTCCCATCAAAATAATATTTTAGGAATGAAAGTTACGTGAAAGAAAATGACATTTAAAAACTGTTGAAGACTAAAATCATTTGGTGTATCGGGTGTCTTTGTCTGGGTGTTGGCAGTGCGGACCTGCAAGAATGGCCTCTGAGAGGAGATGCTGGGGCCTCCCCATGACAGTTCCAGCCAGCTCTAACAGCCCCACCGCACGGCATGGTTGGGCCCAGCAGCCAAAATGGTGGTGCCTCTGCCAAAATGTACTTAAGAAATGGCATAAAATGCTGGACAATGTGGTGGTTTTACTCTGCTAGGACGCTGAACTACACCACTTTCCCACTGCCCTTCCTCAAAGAAAAAGGCGGAGAAAATATGATGGAAGGGGCTCAAGGATTAAGATAAGGACAGGAAGATCACCTTCCACCAGTTACTATCATGGGCAAAACAGGCTCAGCGTAGGGAGATTATTATAATTGCCATTAGCAGACAGCGAGAAACCAAAAAGCAAACTAAAACCACCTTCCCTCCATTCACCCTCTTCTACCTCCTCCCCCAAAGAAGTGCAGGGGAACAGGGAATGGGGGCTGCAAACAGTCCCTGATGCTCCCTCACAGTCACTCTCTGCCCCTGCTCCACGTGGGGTCTCTCCCACGGGATGCCGTCCTTCCTGAACTGAGCCTGTGGGGGCTGCCCACAGGCAGCAGCTCTTCAAGAACTGCTCCCACATGGCTCTGTACCATGGGGTCCATCCGTCAGGAGCAAACTGCTCCAGCACGGGTCCCCCACAGGCGGCAGCTCCCCCCAGACCCCCTGCTCCTTCATGGGCTCCTCTCCACAGGCTGCAGCTCCAGCCCGCGGCCTGCTCCTGCCGGGGCTCTCCATGGGCCGCAGCCTCCTCCAGGCCACATCCACCTGCTCCACTGGGGGCTCCTCCACGGGCTGCAGAGTGGAGATCTGCTCCACGTGGGACCCATAGGCTGCAGGGGGACAGCCTGCTCCACCAGGGGCCCCTGCACAGGCCACAGGGGAACTGCTGCTGTGTGCCTGGATCACCATTTCCCCTCCTTTTGCACTGATCTTGAGAGCTGCAGGGCTGGTTCTTTCACATTTCTCACTCCTCTCTCTCCCAGCTGCAGTTGCACAGCATTTTTTTTATCCCCCCCCCCCCCCCCCCGCCCCCTTTCTTCAATCGTCTCTCCCAGAGGCCCAACCAGTGTCTCTCACTTGCTCAGCTCTGGCCAGCAGCAGGTCCTTTTTGGAGACAGCTGAGCTGGCTCTGATCTGACATAGGGCAGCTGCTGGGCTCTGCCCACAGAGGCCACCCCTGCTGTCTCCCCACTACCAAAACCTTGCCACATAAGTCCAGTACAGACAGGCAGAGGAGCAGGGAACAAAAAGAGTGTGAAACAGCACACTCTTCTTGGGAGAACCAAGATCAGAGGAGGAGGAGCATAGCAGAGCAGTTATCCCCTGCAGTCCATTGAGAAGCCACACTGCAGCAGGGAAAAAGAGTGGCAGAGAGGAACCCTAACAAGCCCCATTATTGCCATGCAGTGCTCAGGGTGATAGAGGAGTCTGAAGTGAAGGAGTGAAAATGAGCGTGGGAATGGGAAGGTGTTGCTTTTAATGTTTGTATCTGTGTTTCCCACGATAAAAATTAGTAATTACATTTTTGGTTTTCGTTCACTACAAATTTAGTTAATTTTCCCAAGTCAATGTAACAAAACAGTAATTGATAAACAATTTCTTTGCCTTTGTTTGGCACTAAGGGACATGTGCCACTAATGGTCATGAGATATGGTTTAGGGGCGGGACTCAGTAGGTCAGATTGATGGTTGGACTTGATTGAAGGTCTTTTCCAACCTAGGTGATTCTATGATTCTCTCTTGACCTACTAGCTTTCTTATTCCTCTTCTTCCTATTTTTTTTCCTGGTCCTGCCGTGGGTTTCAAGGGAGTGGGCAAAGCAGCTGGCGTTTGGATCTTAGCCAAGGTTAACCCACTACACTGGACCCAGTCTTTAATACTGTGCCCTTTGCAGTTTGAATGCCTGAAATACCGACCGCATTGTATTGTACAGTTTTTCACTTGGATGTGCTGTGAAATCAGATTATAATCTTGCAAAGCATCATTTGTGGCATATTCAAGTTTTTCCATGACTTACTGAAAAGCATTACTTATTAGTTTTTTATCTCAGAAACTTAAACAGCAATGAAAACAAAACAAAACAAAACAACAACAACAACAAAAAACAACACCCCAAACCAACCAACCAACAAACCCAAAAGAAACAAGACAATTAACAATAAAAAAGAATGGGGTTGTAACATGATTACTCTGCCTTTTTAAACTGTTTTATGTAAAGATGGAACAACATTGCCTGCATAGCAGACACTGACTCCAGAAATCTTTGTAAATGACTTGTGGATCTGAAGGGATTATTCTGGCCAGAGATAAAGTGAAATAAGAATAATCTTAATTTATCTTTGGGCAGTTCTTGATATATAGCTTTCAGTTCTTTGAAGCGTCTAAACAAGTTTAATACATTGAGGAAATAGTCTCCATACAGACTTTTTTCAGAACAATTATAATTCCATAGATTCAAATTCCTCCTTTTTTACAAGTTAAAGCAATAAAGTAGAGCATATGTAAGGGTTTTAAATGGAATCTTTTGGAAATAAAATCATTCCTTTAAGTCAATTTCATACAATTTTCATATGTTTTGAACTTTCTAAAAGGAACATCTTCCAAAATTAAATTAAATGAAGCCCTGGGTAGAAAAAAATTTCCCATGAATGTTGTTTTTGTGTTACTGCTAAATTGCTTCCAGTACATTAGATTAGTTTCTTGTATAACATTGCATAATTCAGTGCTTGTGCTTTTTCCTCACTCCTATTTCTAGCTCTTACTCGTTATTCATCTCTGGGGACAGGGAGTTATCTGACAGATATTCCCACCTGCTGAGGTATAAACTTGGGAGATTGTCCTAAAATTAAACAAGTTCATGAACTAAAAATTTTGATAGGGTTGTCTACTGGGGCTGAGCATGATATCTCAAAGTACAGGTGACTTCAGCCAGTTCTGAAGCTAAAGGATCTGCTCCATCACAGACAGGCAGCAGTGAAGTTGTGCAAGTTGTGCCCCATTGAGTATGGACTAGCTAATGAAAAAGGACAGTGAACTGCACTGTCTTTGTAGAAAGCTACAGTCTGTAGCCAGAAAGAATCACTATGATCATCTTGACTGGGATTTCTGTGTATACAGGCTGTAGAGTTTCTTATAAAACTAGATTAAATCTGAGTGATGGGAAGGATGTGTGATGATTATATCCTTGGATGCCAGTAAAATTTCAGTAGTGAATGAAGAAAATTTGGCCACTTTGCCTGATAGAATGTAGATGTACATGCTGAAGTAGCTGATGTTAATTGAGAAGAGCTTCACCCTCCCGGATGCCCTTCCTTGCTAAATCAGTATTTGAGTCAAAAGCTTGTATCTTTAAAAAATAATAATATATATATAGATAGATATAAATATTAAAATATAAATATATATATGATTAGTTCCAAACATTTATATGATTTGTTCCAAACATTGATACTTTTCTGTAGCAATTACAGTTAAATACCCTAACTTGTAGGAAAATGTATCTTTTTTCTCTAAATTCAGTACTCAGCTATTTGTTGTAGGCTTTTCTTTGACAGCAAAATTCTTTTCCTCAGACACCTTTTCCCTTTGCAAATATCAGTGATCTAATCACTTATATTTACTGTGGCACAGAAAATGTTCCCTGAGCCTTGTCTTGTACAATACGTTCCTGGTCCCTGTCTTGTTTGAAGAGTGAATCCCAGAACTGGTTGCAATAATTTTACTATGTCTGTATTCAGGAATTTTATCAGTTAAACCCTTCATTTGTTTTTATGTTCATGGTTGTGGAATTGTGGCTTTGGGAGTGACAGCATTGGAACAAGGCACTCTGAAAATGTCATTTTTTGTTAATGCTTCCAATATTTCTTTTGATATTTCTGGATAGTTAGGGTTTAAGGTTGGGATGTTTTTTCTTTTAAAAGGCCCTTATATATTTATTACTCTGCAGTGCAATATTCTGGTTACACAAAATGCAAAATACTCTATATTCATAGAAAGTGTGAATGAATGTACATTAGAAATGCCATCATTTCTCTGGTCTGTATACATTTGTTCCAGGATAAAGCAGTGTCTTGTAATATATAGAACATTATTATCCCTCTGACAAGCAGTTCTGCTGTACTTCAGGTATTTTAAGCCAGGTTTCAACAGGTGTTTAATGGGAAAAGTATATGCTAAAAGATTTGCAAAAGCATAGTTTCTTCATTCCATTAATTTCACCAAGAGTTAGGTAAGTATGGTTGTGAATGTTTGCACGTACCTGTGTCTTGTTTGCTATTTACTGTCTAAATTACTAGTTGGTTGGCCTTGAAGTTAGTTACTAGTTCTTTGTCTGCAGATTAATTGGTCTGGAGATAACACTGGTTTTCCTTGAATTTCTGGTGTGGTGGTCAGTAAGTAACAAGCTCTTGGCTCTGTGGAGATTAGCTGATTACTACATTGATAGTGTTATAGATGAAGATAGAACTCATCTACGTGTTGGAGTGTCCTCCCTGTCCTGGAAGTCTACAAGATCCTTCACTTTCACAGGACTTCACATGAGCTACTTGTTGGAGGGGTCTAATGTGCTCTACTAGCAGACTGGGATTTATATATCAGTGCTCATTGCAGAAGAGCACACCTTTACTAAAGTTATCAGGAAGAAGAATTTATGGTTCTCATTCTTGGTCATTGTAAGGGTGAACATAAATGACAGTCATCATCTGGTTACATTTTCTGAAAATAATATCAGTCTTCAGTTGGAAGTTACTCTTTTATAGCCCTGTCAACAGATGAGATATTATTAACTATCCCTTAATCCATCTGGTGCAGAGTCATCTAGATTAGCATAGAGCCCTTCATCAGTTACTTAAGCCAATGTGGAAGTCTTTGCCTTAACTGCTTGCATGAACTTCACTGGTAGAGATGTAATCTCCATGCCAGTAAAATTTCTTCTCCATGCCAGTAAAGAATTTTTTTCTCCATGCTAGTAAATGTAACCTCCACCAGTGAAAAAACAAGCAATAAGATGCTGCTGCGTGCAAATAGTAAAGCAGTTTGCAGCCTGAACTCTCATGCATAGTCTCATGTTCATTTTTAAATATTTACGTTTTGTCAAAAGTGTGTTGTCTGTCCTTGAACCTTATCCATACCCAAAAGTTGTATCACTTTTATTAAGCTGGTATAGCCTAATACACCCCCCTTGCAAGCTGTGGAAAGAGTGCTTTTACTGATCTCCCTATGGAAAATGCAAATGAAAATTGGGTTATGGAGTCTTCCTGATTTTGATTTAATTTATGACTGCAAAAAGACAAATCCATTTTTCTTTATTTTTCTTTATTTTTATTTTTATTTTATTTTTATTTTTACATTTATTTATTTATTTTTTTATTTTTCCAAAGATTAGTTATAGTTTGAGTAATGGATTCTGCATTGTGGATTAAATAATGGTTTACTAAATGAAACACGATACCCATCATAAAAGAAAAAGTTCAGGAGTGAAGCACAGTTAGGCCAAAACTACCAGTAGTCATTCCTCTTTCTTCTTCCTCAGGAAGCTCATTCTGTGAGTAAGCTTCTGCAACTTTGGCAGTGAAAGGCCACTTTACAACTGAAAAAAAAAAAAAAAAAAAAAGAGAGAAAAGAAGGAAAGGGGAGAAGGAAGAAAATTCTTAGAAGTGCTCTGGCATTTTTGTGATATTTTTCCCAAATATGGCAAAACATAATCCATAGAGTACATGTAATTGTATGGAAGAAAGCCAAATACTTTCTTTTGAGAGAGAGGTGAATTATGTCCAATCAGAGATACAATTCAGCTATAAGGAATGAACATACTGAGAGGCTAGCAGAGAAAATACAGAAGTAACACAATTCCTTTCTAAGTACTTGTTCCTTTCTGAAAGGTGGTTTATGATCTGCAGTACTGATGACTCAGTATCATTGAAATTACTTTATTTGGCATTTGTCTAAAAGAGTGGTTTATTCACTTAAAGTACTTCTGCCTGGTTGTAGAATACAGAGGAACTACTTAAATATTTGAATGCATATGATTAAGTAAGAAACAACACAAGTCTTCACAGTGTATACTCCTATGCCAGCTGTCTGTATAAGCACAAATCACATCTTTAAGCTAGCCCCAAAACTCCAGGTTAATAGACAGACCTATGTCATTTATAGGGTATGTTTTAAATATGATGAACTAAGAAAGCATTTATTGAGTTTATTAATTTAATGAGTTTAGATAACTTTCTTTGGAGCTGAATGACCTAGGTCTCTTGCTCTGACCTAGGTGACACATCTTGAAAACAGTGGATTGGATTGCTAGTATCTCAAGGGTTGGATTGTAGTTTAGTTTTTGATTCTCTGGGAAAAATAAATAAAAAACTGAAGAACTGGAGAAGACAGCAGAATTTTACTACATGATGAAGATGCTGACTATCCTCATATCCACCAAAACTGAATGGGAAGAAACATACATACATTGGAATATATGAATCTTTTTTTTTTTTTTTTTTCCTTGATGTTATGGAGATGTGCAAATTGAAGAATTTTAAATATTCTGTGATTTGGGACTTTCTGTTACTCACCACTGAATCAGTGTCTGAACCCTAAAATTTTATTAGAAGTGCCCCAAGTATATATATTCACTGAGGCAGTCTCATTAGCAGAATGTTTTATGTAGACTTCTTTTGGTAGAAACATACCTGTTCTAGTACACTGTTTTGGTGCAAGAAGCTGGTAGCAGAGCATCACTGCTAACGAGGAGGGCTGGTTTCCTGCATGCTCATATATACATGTTAGTAATGATGAATGACTTACAGACTGCATGCTTCTATGTGTATTTTGGCAATTAAAGGGCTGCCTTGCTCCCTTTTACTACTGTATGTGTATTTTGGCATGTTGGTTTAGTGTGTGTTCATAAATAGTATGTAGATTTGTAATGCTGAGCCTAGGTTTGCATGTTGTATTCTTTCATAGCACTAGACAGGACAAGAATAATTAAAGGGGAAGTGGGATATTATTTTGCTAGTTTAATAACATTGTAAGTCAGCAGGGAAACTGAAAAAGTGTAAAAACTTTTGTATCACTATTGGCTGAGAATTGGAAAGCCAAGCTGGCCATGATTTAAGTAGCTGAAGAAGCAAACCAAAAAGTCTGAAATTTTGCTAAGAAACAAAGAGAAATGGACCCCCCTGCTTATCTCTAAAGTCACCTTATCCTTACATATGATATATACTCCATAATGATTTTTAAAGATTAGTTGAAATATCCCTGTCATAATTGAGTATGATTCATTTGTTATCTGCATCAGGATGAATTAGGAATAATTTCATGGAAATAAATGCCTTTAAACTGTCCAGAGAGAATATGGTCCACCAAATACAGTTCTGCTTTACTACTTGCCACAGACCATTACTGCCAAATTAAGAAGTGAGAAATATTGCATGTTATTTTGACCACATAGTCCATGTAAGAGTGAACATGTGGCTAAAGCAAAGTGTTGACTGTTGAGAGGCCTGGTTTATATTCCAAGCTCTACCATAAAATCCTAGTTTCTAATTTGACATAAGTATTTAACCCCTGTGTTCACCAGTTCTTCCTCATCCACAAAGGTGTCATCTCACAGGGATGGTAGGAATCCTAATATTTTAATAATTGCAATTTTGTTTAAAAACCTTTAATAAAGGATCCTACTAAACAAATATTAAGTATGAAGCAAGTTTTCTGAAGGTTTAGGAAGAGTGTAGGATAACCTTGCTGAAATACAACTTCTAATCTTCTAACAGTTTTGAGAGGTTTGTTTATATTTTCCTCCTTCGAGAAGCTGTATTTCACAGAATCACAGAATCATCTAGGTTGGAAGAGACGTCCAAGATCACTGAGTCCAACCTCTGACCTAACACTAATAAGTCCTCCACTAAACCATATCACTAAGCTCTAAATCTAAACGTCTTTTAAAGACCTCCAGGGATGGTGACTCAACCACTTCCCTGGGCAACCTATTCCAATGCCTAACAACCCTTTCAGTAAAGAAGTTCTTCCTAATTTCTCCTCTCTAGTCCCCTTGTCCTGAGATACAGCTTCAAAAAAAAACAAAAACAAACAAACAAAAAATGACGACAACAACAACAACAAAAAACGCTATCCAGAAAGTTCAGTCTATGTCTCAATGCAGAGTTTCTGAAATGAAACTAATGAAACTTTCTGAAAACCTGTATCTCTGAGAAATCAAATGAGATTTTAAAGGCCCATGGGACCTAGATACTTTGAATTAAACAACAAAAAAAATATATATTTTTTCCTTCTAAACATTTATCTCTGCATTGCTTGAGGGAATACAAGGGAAAGGGTATACTGTGTAACTTGCCAAGAAATGTACAGGAGTTTGGTGTGGGAATAGTTCTAATAAAATGCAAAACAAAACAAAAGGCTAGGAAACTCTCTTTTGAGTGGTCAGTGAGGAAGAATAATAGGGTAGGTATAATGCTTACTAATATTTATTAAAAAACTCCCCTTATCTTCACTATGAAATAGATAAAGCTGGTCAGTCCCTTCTGTATTTGCATACAATATGTGCCTAACTTAACTTCAGAAAGTTAACTCATTGTGCTGTGTCAGAGAGAGATTTCCTTCCACCTATTTACAATGAAATTATGTTGCAAAAGAAAATGAAGTTTTGTAGTAAAGTAAGGTTAGTTGAAAATATATAAAGAGAAAGTGCCTGGAAAGAAAGAGAGTAGTGGTGCAATTTAACCAAGCCATTTGCCTGTTTATACCACCTCTGTGTGGTATAATGGCTTGATTAAGCCATTTGCCTTGGTTCTTTTGCTTAGGACGTTTGTATCATGGCACAAGTTCTCGTAACACCACTAATTTAATCCCTTTTCCCTGACAAGGGTATCCCCCTTGTAAAGTAAAATTGGACTTGGTGGCTCTAATGCACACTTAGAGTACTCTATCTGGCTTCAGTAAATACAGATTTACACCAGGTAAGAGAGGAATGAGATTACTATTTCCTTGCCATCTCTGCTAGTGAGACACCAAGCAAACAAATGAGCCCCTTCCAAAGGACCTTCAGGGCTCTAAATGCAGCTTCCCGGCTTTGAATTTCAACCACCCTTTATCTTCTGTCTAAATCAGTGGGTGGAATTGTACCTCTGTGATTTCCTAGTAGGCTGCTAAGTCATCTTGATGATTCTTTGAAGGGTAGTGCTTTTACAGAGAAAGCAAGAACTTTCCCACTCCTGGTGTAAAGATACATTTTGAATTTATCTTTATGAATTTTCAAACTTCATATTTGAGAACTTAAACCTAATTGTAAGTATAAAATCATGTTGGGATGTAATGGAGAAAAGGTATTATCCTGTGCATGCCTACAGGAGGAATTTTACACCATGCTGAATTAGAGGGCCCTGTGTCTGAGTCTAGGACTGTTTCTACATTTTTGTAAAAATGTTCATTAAAGACAAGGCATTAGGGTAAATTTTTTGAAAGTGTCATGTAAGTCCAACTGTTAAGCTGAAGCTGTAGTTAGTGGGACAATTAAGAAGTAGTGTGTGGAAGAAGATTAAGGCAATATGAAATAAACAAGACGTAAATTGGAATTAATTTTAAAACAAACTAAGAGATATCTTCTAGTAACTCATGTAAAGCAGTATTTTATTTTATTTTATTTTATTTTATTTTATTTTATTTTATTTTATTTTATTTTATTTTATTTTATTTTATTTTATTTTATTTTTTCATTTCTTTTCTATGGACCGTTTTGTGTGCTCACAAAGGAAATGTGAAAACAGCATTCAAACATGGCAGTGACTTTTTTATTTTTATTTCATTTTTTATTATTATTTTGTGTGTCTCTTTCAAATAATATTCTATATATGAAATGTGGAATAAGGTGGGTTTTTGTACATGGCTCTCTGATGACTTTATTCGCTGCAATAGCTGAAGTCCAAAAGAATAATTCCCCCCCCACCCCCCCCAAGCTCTATCTCACTTTTTTTCTTGAAGCAACAGAGATGGGGTTTTAGCGCTTCATAGCACTCACCTCATCAGGAAAAATATGTCTTTTCTCTGGGCTGTGTCACACTGTATTTGCTTTTGCAGTTATACCCTTTGGACCAGGTTCTGCCACTGGTTACACTCAGCGGTGCTTATAGAAGAGTACAACAGAGGGACAAATTTGGTCCTCTGTTTGTAAGCAAGCACCCGGGGAATGACATGGGCTGCCTTATTAGGCAGCACAAAAGGAAATAGTGCCGCTTGGCGATCCTCACGTGTTCAGCCGCCAGCGTCTGTAGTTCCTCAGCCCTCTCAGGCCTGTGCTTTTTCATTGTGAAACAGCAAACCCTTGAAAATACAGTGCCGGCTTGGCAACTGACCGCTGCCAGATAACAATTGACACTAGGACTAATTTGGTAATGTGCAGCTTTGGGGAGTGACATTTACTGTATCTCCTGGCGCAATTGATAAAAAGCATGCAGCCGTGGCGAGCCCTGCATGGTATTTGCAAAGTGTCAACTTGAAAGAGTCAGGCTGCTCTTATGTCTGCTCTCAGAGGCAATTGCTGCAGCCCATCAAATCAACCTTCATGTAATATAAACAGGGAGACGTTCTCCCGCCATTCAGTGTTACTATTCTGTGCGGTTGCTGGTTATATCATATGTCAACACATTGTACAGATAATGAAAATGGGGAGTCTGAACTTGTACGGGAGATAAAGGTTTCCCTGGAGAAGCAAAATTACAGTGAACCTGTCAGGCAAAGATTAAGGATTTTACGAAATAATCAAAGACACAAAAGTTAGCACTTTTGATACGACTGTTAGCCATGGTGTGACTTACTGCACAGAATAATTCTATCAAAGTAGTTCATTAATATGTAAGTTGTAATGATCTCTGTAAAAGAGACTTTCAGCAGAAAATACTGGTAGTTCTTTCAGTATTTCAAGATGGGTTTTGAAAGCTATTGCGATAATGATTGCAGAACTAAAGATCTCACAAAGGAATTTTCACCTGGACTTATACATTAGACAGATATTTCGGAGGAAAGGTTTAAATAATGAGTATTATTGAATCCTCAGATAGGGCTATTGTTTTCATCATTTCTCCCCTTTCACAGAAAAAGGGTTGTTAAGCAATGGAAGGTTTCCAAACAGAACAATGGAAGGGTGTGTGTGGGCAATTTTACTTTCACCCACTGACTTTTTGCCAGAACAAGCAAAATGCTTAGATCTCAGCAATTCAATGGTGTTTTTTAATAAGAGCTGCAGTTGTAATCTATCGCTGTGCTGAGAGCAGAATATCTTGTCCTAACATCCAACTTCTTCCCGAGCCAGGCTCATTGTGAAGCTGCTCTGGGGCTGTCTCAGTGAAACCCTCTGATAACCAAGTGCACTGCACTACTATTTCTGCTGCAGAAGCTCACAACAGATGAGACATGTTGGTCATGCAGACCAACAAATGACATCACAGTTTCTCCTTGGTAACTGCTTCCTGCATCAGGTTGACTCTAACCCTCAGGAAGCTGATGAATCTGAATATTAAAGCCTATCAGAACTATTAATGTTTGTCTATCTCATGCAGAAGAAAAACCTCAGTCTGGAAAGACATGTCAGAGTTGTTAGCATGTTTCTCATGTTATTTTCCAAGCCACTTTTTATTGTTTGTTTGTTAGTTTTTGAGACTTTTCTGCAATTTAGAAACAAATTATTTTCAATCATGTGAACTTAGAAAGGAGTCACTGCTCAGTAGACCCAGTAATAATGAATTTCCAAAGGTTAACAATCTTTCAGTAGAAAATAGCAGAAAAATGTTGAAGAAATCAATTAAAAATGAATGCCAAACAACTTCTGTTAAAATTTCATTTTTGAAAAAATAAAAAAAGGTATTTGTAACAAGGTAAAGTTCTAGCAATGAAATTTTAATCTATCACAAGATGCTTATGATACATTTCTATCCATGATGAATTATTTCTGAAAGTACCTTGAAGCTTTACCAAAGTACAAACAGATCTGTGAACTGTGCCAGCGGTGTTTCTGCAGTATCTATGCTCCTGTACTTAATGTGGGAACATTAAGAACATGAAATGTTAAAATGTGATGACTTCAGTTTTCACTCCTCTGTATAACCTCCTAATGAGAAGTCACAAAACTCACTGTGGGAGAATTTTGGTGTCTCCATGGTTAATTACTCATTTCTTTTTTTTTTTTTTTCTTTTTTTTTTTTTTTTTTCTTCTTTCTTATAATAATACTGTTGTAGTTGTCTTAAGACAACATTTCCATGCGTAGATCAGTGATTTAAGCTCTTCTATCTATATAGGCCATGGATCAAAACTAAATGTTTTCTAGAAATCCTGAGGAATCTTAACTGGCTGAAATCAGTATCTAATAGGGTGAAGACAAACTTTAGTTACCCGGACTTGAAGATATTGTTCTTTATCAGTCTGTGTGAACTAATTACATGGATCATACAAGGGCTTTGAGGGAGCAGAATGCTGCTGCAGAATGGCACCCAAAAAACATCCTCCCTTCACAGCAGCCTGGCCTGTGAGCAGTCTTGCAGACACAAAAGGAGATATAAAATGACAGAGCCTACACATGAAGACAGCCCTACAGAACAGCAGGGAACAATTCAAGACACTTCTTAATATTCCCACTACAGTTGCAAATGCTATTTCATATTACAGGAGGGAGATAATACATGGATTTGGGAGGAAATTAGGGGAATATTAGATATTTGGGAAATAAAATATTTCTGTTTCAGTGCTGTCTGCAAGTCACAGAAGTGTACAGTTTACTGTGACATAGAGTTTTGCTTTAAATTATTTTCGTGGATTGTGATTAACAATTTGTTAGCAATCAATAGCATTAGTTATATATTTTCCAGTCACAAATATGAGCTCTATGATATGATCTTAGTAACATAATAAATTAATAGAAAAGGACAAATCAAGAAGAAAGTAAGTCTCCAGGAAAGAACGCAGTACCTGTGTGAAGTTTCACTGAAATTTACATGATGTAGCAACTGCAGTTGAGTGGACAATGAAGTTCAGCTCTATTTTATAGAAATAACACCATTGCTGCATGCCACATCAAACACAGTGACACATGCTAGCGAAGAAAAACAGAATAGGTTTTTCTGTAGATTATAGAGGAGAAACAATCTGTCCAATGTTAAGGTCTGAAACAAAGTAATGATTTTACAGTTTTATTTAGCCCTCCTCATTCTTTAATTTAGGTTGGGAAAATATATATATATTTTTTTCTGCAAATTGCCAGGTTTGCTCTAGGGGAAAAGGTAAATGTTTACGCAGTGTTTGAAAGCAATAAGCAATACATCAAATTGTTGCTGAGTTGGAGATCACTAAGTTCCATGTGAAATAGTAGATAAAATCCAAAAGAGCTTTTCCATCAACACCAGTAAGGCATTTGAACTTTTAAAGAAATATTTTACTACTTAAAATATGATTGTTATTAGCCATTTACAATTTGCTGTGCAGACCAAGCTTTTTGGAAAACTGGTGCCTATTCTATTTGAGGACAATACACTTTATGCTAATAATTACGATTTTTGAGGCTAAATTGACTGTGACTAGAAAGAAGTTTTCTTTTGTTTTTATTTTCTATTTTTGTTTTGGTTTGTTTCCTTATGTGAAAGCAGAAAATAAGCACTGAGAATAAAATTCATGTCAACTGAGGTCTCTTTAGAAGATTGCATTTTCTTCAGATGGACAGATTTTTCCCACTGTTGCTTTGTGTCACTTCAAGGTGATATTCTGATCATCTGAGAGAGGATGGTTCTCACAACTGTCTCCCAGCTGAGAGCTGTGCTTCAGAACGCACTTAGGCATTAAAATTTCACTTAAATAGTGTGGTTGTTTTTTATAGAGGCACAGAAGTTAATGAATAGCTAAAAATTGCTAATCAGATTGCGAGCACTCTTCAGCATTCATGATATTGTATGATTTGTGCAATGCAAAATATATTGTCTACTTAAACGGTAATTTTCTTGTTTAATCTAGAATTAGAATAAATTATTGTTCTTCCTTAGAGAAGATATGAAATTGATAATTTGACAAGAAACTGTAAATTGCTCTCCTGTTCTGAGTCAGTTTTGGAATATCCTGACTTTACTTGATGACTTTCAGTGACTTAAAGATATGTGAGTGCTCCAACTTAAAACAAACAAACAAACAAACAAAAACAATTCTCTCTCTCTGTTTTTTTGTTTGTTTGTTTGTTTGTTTGTTTTCCCTTCTTGTTTCAAGAATATTTATTTGCATTCATTTTTGTAAAATAAATCTAATCCTAATCTGTACACTGGGAACTCCTATTGCTTCATGCTGAAATATGAGTTATACAGACATGACAACAATCACAGAGAAACACTGTTTTGTTCAAGGTGCTTGTATTTAGAAGACATGAATACAAAATGACAGACTTTTCCCTATCTCTAGGGAGCAAATGTTGGGAATTGGTGTAACATTTTAAGCAATAATTTGGCATCTTTTGAGACTTTACGCCACTGCTGGTAGGAAGCGTATTCATGCAGAACTATAACAATATGTGCAAGACAAAACCAATATAAATATCTCACGAGATAAATACTGGCTATGGCTGTCTGAATTAACTCATATAATTTCCCTTATTGTATATATATGCATATATGCATGCACAAAATCTTATAAATTGGATGCTTATTATTTATATAAATATAAATAATTTATATTTATATAAATATAATATAAATATATAATATATATTTATATATATATAATATATATATAATATATAAATATAATATAAATATAATTTATTTATATAAATATAAATAATACAGTTTTTATATCATACTTTTATCAGGAAGTTCCAAAGTAATGTCATATAATTAAGAAGACAAAATCTAACTGTTAAGGATTTTCTCATCCAGATATTAATTCATTAAAATAAAATGGGAGGATGAGATTCTGGATGAGAACTTGTGAAATTTGGGTGACATTCCATCTCTGCATGAACTTTGAGAACTGATCTCATCTCAGTTTGTCTCTTTATGTATATAAGGTGATGATACTCAATTTGTCTTCATTGGGGAACACCCTAAGAAATGCATAAGTGACTTAGAGCTTGGCTCCCCTATTTCTCATAATGCTGAAAGAACAAAAAGGAGATTTTAAAGTGGGTATCTGACTGAGTGCTTGACAAGTTGATCATTTTAATGCATTTGTACAAACATGGTATTGTATGGTAATGGCATGGTCTCAGAGCATTTTGAACAGGTATCTTCTCTAAGTGATAGGTCATCATTTAACCATAGTCATTCGATATGACGTACTGGAAAAAAAGCTTTTTTTTCACGTTTCTGACTCAGCCGCTTTTGAGAAGTATTTCTCTTCACATTCCTGAGTCACAAATTCTAATGGACAAAAGCCATCTCTCTGCATTATTACAGTAGGATGCTCCTTGATGCAAATAGATACATGCTGCTAGAGTATGGCTGTTAGTACAAGGGCAAGTACATCTAGCATTGTAAGAGCTGTATCGAACTCCTGCTTTCTGGAGAGATAATTCAATGTCCTCAGTAGTACCACTGGGGGGAATTTACGCAGCAAACATTCAAATTTCACCATAAACCTTATGGCATAGATGATTATTGAATGGAAGCAGGAGATCTCTAGTACCTAACGAGTTTATTCTTTTTTCTCACTTTTCTCTTTAAACTGAAACTATTGCTTCCAAACATATATATATATATATATGTATATAAATTGACAACAGAAATAGCTTCAATTTCTTTAGGACTGGAGATGGTAGCAATCATTTTTGGTTTGACTATATCCCTGAATAAAATAATTCACCTATGCTTCAAGTCTATCACAAAAAATGTTGCTGTTTTCATAGATAAGCCTAAAGCTAGAAGCTCAGATCAAGACCAGATCTCGTTGCTCTGGCAAACATCACTGTGCAGCAAGGTTCATTATTACTTGTTTTCACAGTCTTCATAATAGTTGAATTTGTGGAGCAACTTGCACTCTACAAAGGGTTTTGAATGGTTTTAATTAAATGTTGATAAAACAGAAAAGGAATCTTGGGATGTGAAAACAAATTAATTCTGGTCATTAGTCACCTGACAAGCATATTACATACAGATTTTTTATAGCTCCATGGATGCCTGTGAAACTGGAAAGATGGTATTCTAAATGGATTCCTTGTTAGCTGCTTTGAGTCACTGTGAATATCACTTTAGTTACCTACAGTCATTACTGAAACAGTTATGTAAAGTGCTTTCAGGGCAATATATTTCCATGCATGTGTCTGATTTTGAAAATGAATTCTGAAGGCTAAACTATAAAAAAATACGGATTAGTTTAGTACAGTTCAGAAACTGCTGTAACCAAGTAGAATGTTTTAGTGATATGCAGCTGTGAGCTGCTCTCAGGGACATTGCAGAAATACGTCACATATTATGCTCCCATCCCCCTTCCCTTGTCTCCCCTTTATTCTTTTCTGTTTGTTTCATGTAAGATGAAGTTAACATTTAGCCTTTGTTCTTTGCATCCAGTATAGTCCTTATGTTAGCTGACAAAGACATAACTCAGGTAATCAAAATACGGTGAAACCCCATAGGTAAATCAAGGAATTAGAGACAAGCTCTTCCAATTTCACACATTGGTCAAGCCTGTTCTTTGATAAGGAAACTGGTCTGTGTAGATGGAAAACCATGTGATGTATATGGGACAAAGTCTTCCATGTTCCCTAGAAAACTGCTACTTAGATGTATATTACTGGGGTTAAGAGGGACAAATAATTCCCTCTTTCTATGCAAATTGTGTTGGCAGTTTCTGTCAGAAGTCGTACGAGATCTGATATTACTTTTACCAATGTGCTGTTGCTCATAGTTGCCTTTTAGCTGTTATGCAGAAAAAGGTTTCTTGTGTTATGTCCTATATATCAGCAAAGAATGTTACAGGGACTGAAGGATGTTTGGATATTCAGATTGTATATATTAATTTGCAGAAGAGTAGCAAAGTGGAGGAGAGCATAAAGTAAATGAGCTAAACTAGGCTAGCAAGATTTTTTATTTTCTTTTAACATAACATAACGTGATCATTAGATTTCCACCAAGAATTAATCCTGCTTGCTTTTTGTCTGTGGTAGAGCTATCAAAGAAAAAAGGAGAAGGGAAAATAATGAAAAATTTGCATTTTCCTGGCTGATTGACACAGATGTAGAAACCCTTGAAAAATGAGTCTACATAGGAAGCTGGAATGAAAATGGTATAACTGACATCAAGGTCTGCTTTCCTGTCTTTCAGGACTATGGAGTTCACATGAGTAACAGGCCTGAGATTGTCTGGGAAGCCCTGAACAACCTGCAGTAAGGCAGCTTGTGTGGATGTTCGCCCTGATATTCTGGGTCAGTGGATCTTTGGGCTCCTCTGTTGATGGAAGGAGTCTGCACAGAGTCTGCACAGTGTCTTGGTGATGCAGGGCAACCAGACTTTAGGGAAGTTCACTATTTTTGTGAAATATTGCAAGTTTCAAAGAAAGAAAAAATATTTGATCAGATTTTTTTCTGACCAACTGAACCTTATAATAGGGTGAAAGTTGCCTTACAGCTAAGTGGGAATTTACTGCCTTGTGATGAGAGTGTCCTAGTTATCCTCCAAATAATGTAATTGTTTCTTTCATAGCAATATTACATGCTTGTCTGCTTGTCAGTATGGCCACTGCATCTACAACTGCTGGGATATCCCACTTGCACAGAACAACAACAACAAAAACTACAACAACAAAAAGCCACAATATTTTTATGTTATGAAAAGATAATTATAAACTTTCCAGTGCAATGGTGTGCTCTTTGAGTGCATTCCATAGGAAATCTGTGTGCCAAAACTTTTGAATAAAGGACAGAAGAGGAATCATATCAGCAGCTATCACCAGGACAGCTCGTTTTGTTTCATATCCCTGTGCCTCTATATTTAATAGCTGCCACCTACAAAATGACATTATCTCTGGCAGAGGAGCATTAAGCGTAGCTAAACAAAAGGAAGAATTAGGTTCATTATCTTAAATTGGTTTATCGTAGAACTATCTTGGAGGATAATGTAATTTTTAAACAGTGCATTAAGGAAATAAAATACAAATGAACAATTCTTTTAATATGATTGACCAAAACCCAAACAGATTGAAACATTCATTCATTTAGAAAGCAAGACTGATCCTTTGAGCCTTTTCTACTGAATGTAATGCTTATATACATATAATGCTGTGAGTTAAAATCGATGGCATTACACCAAAAAGCAAGCACAACATGCTGCTTTGTAAGAGCCCACAGAAAAACAGACCCTCAGGAAGTCCCCACGAAAAATGTTAAAGTCTTCAGCACCTTCTGTTTGTTAAGGTGAGACACTCAGCTTTACCTCACAAAATGGCAGTTGTTATTGCTGGTTGTAGCTCTTAGTGATTGAAAGGGCTGAAATTACTGATCGCATCCTCACTGTGTAACACAAACTGCCACCACCAAGACAGAATCAGGAAAATTATCGCACTAGAAAAAAAGTATTGGTGTTTCAAAATGCATGCTGTGGAAGACACTTTTTCAAGGTCAGTGTTCATTTCTTTTCCTCCACATCCAACCCCCCTGTGTTCTTCAGGCTCATACTTCAGATTCAGGAGCTAGCAGAGGTGTGAAAAGAGAATGAAAAAACATTTCTTTTATAGGAGGAGATTATGTTGTTATTTCATAATGAAGATTCAGTCAGTGAGCACCAAACTCAGATATGACTTACTCTTTAAAACAAAAATTAAAAACAAAAACAAAAACAACCAACAACATAAGACCTTGTAAAACCATTTCAGTTCTCTAAAATCATGGTTAATAAATTCCCCAGCTGCCTTCTTGTACAATAATACATTCAAATACACTTTTCCAAGACCTGAGGTGTTATGATGCATTGTGTTTTCCTCTACCT
The DNA here is from genome assembly GCF_964211825.1 of Aythya ferina. Classification (NCBI taxonomy): domain Eukaryota; kingdom Metazoa; phylum Chordata; class Aves; order Anseriformes; family Anatidae; genus Aythya; species Aythya ferina. The sequence goes on along the minus strand of NC_140298.1, from coordinate 103,064,120 downwards.
CAGAACTGTTGCCAGTGACAATGAGACCTCTGCGTCCCTGAAAATCAGCCAGCGTGAATTTCATCTTGCACCTCTATCCCCAGTGAATCTGTCACCCATGACGAGACAACTCAGCAAATCCAATGCTAGCTGAGACTGAGGGCAGAAAGGTGGCTGTGAGGATGAGGAAACTGCAGATATTTTCCCCATAACTGAGCTGAAACAGCGTGCTAGTCCCATTGCTTTTATGTACATATTTTTGGCAGTAAATGAAATGGAATATGTTGTTTTCTGCTACCACAGAGAGTCATCCAGCACTTCAGTTAGTGAACACATTATTTCATTCTGAGGTTTTACTATTGCCACTCCAGATTCTGGTCTGCTTGTACTGTCTATAAGGAGACACAGTAAACACGGTCGATTTAATCCCAGTCTATGAAAAAGAAAATAAGTATTTTTTTTATCACATGGAGAAGACTTAAGATTTTAATTGCAAGTTCTCAGGAAAACTAACTTTGGCTTGGAGGCTTCCCATGTTCTTTATCAGAAGATCAAAGGGGGAAAATCCTTTTTTTTTTTTTTTTTTTTTTTTTTTTTCCTAATCGTTCTGCAATATTTTCCTGCATTTAAAGTGTCTCTAAAGCAATTTACATGTAAGGCATTTATGCAGCAATTTGATTAGGCAGCAGGCACAACAAGGAGAGCCATTTGGATAGTTAATATTTGCACCAGTTGTGGAGCTTTGAGGCATGCAGCCAGAGGCCAAGTGACATTAGCTTCTCAAGAAATGCACTAATCACCTTAGAAATGCAATGCCTGGAGAGTCTTTTTGTGTATTATGTAATGGAAATTGTAAGGGAAAGGATGAAAGCCAAACTCTGTGTATTTACTAAAGGTTATTGACGTAGCTGTGACATCACTGACAGGCAGTCACAGGACACCTTTTGCGTACAAAGTCCCAATGCCAGTTGGCAATTAGAGCAATGCCACCCAGGCAGCTGGAAATTTGGTTCTCTACCTAAAAACACAAGCCAGGAGGCATTTCAGTAATAGTGAGCTGCCTTCTGAACTCAATATACAGAAAGTGCTAAAGGACTGTCCATTTGTCTTGTCGTAACCATGTCAGTGTCATCTGAAGGGTTGAATTTTCCTCCTCTCCACTAAGACTGCTCAGCTTGAACTGCAACTGAAGGCTTGGCCACACAGATCACTTCTGTTAGGATCCATGCAATATGAAGGACTTCGCAAAACACAACTGTGCTTTTTACTTATTTGGGGAATTCAGTCAACTCACAGGAGAAATGAGCATGTCAATGAGGTAATTAAGGATGTGATGGATCATGACTCCTCCAGACCAACAGAAATCCCAAAGGAAAATAAAATTTCCCTTAGCTGCATGGAAACACCTGATGTACAGAGAAGGTCCTTGGGTAAAACAGTTAAGATGCATGACGTCCCGACAAATTCACAAGTCCAGAGGCCAGAAGAAGGTTGCCAGAAGGCCAAACAGAGGAGTCTGGATCTCTGAACACATAGCATCTACCTTCCTGACATCTGAGTTGTTCACTGCAGATCAATTGGATTTTCTAGACAGGATTTCCCCAAATATGTCCTTTATGGTCAAGCAAACTACTCTGTAGAAAGACTTTTGAACGTCACAAAAATTTTACAGCAGAAGAGGGGGGAAGGAATGTTGCCCATGGGTTTTAAAGCAGTTGTTTTACCTGCATTTATTAAGAACTGAGAAAGGTAACAAATTAAAACAGGAAAGCAGTAAGTTTCCTAGTAGCTAATAGTTCAGGTCAGGTATTAGGGCTGTGTGCCCTAATAGCTACAGCTGCCTCTGCCAGAATTCACAAGCCTGGTAAACAAGTCATACAAAGCTTGTAGCTTCAGCTAGCAAGTTCATTGCTGTTCAGCTGGTGGCCCTGATCTGATATAATTGTAAAAGCCATCTAAATAAAAATTAAATAAATAAATAAATAAAAAGTGTAACAAAAATCTTGATACAGGAGTAAAGAGAGAGTCTTGAATTCTGCTTAAAGTTATGTATTTTTATCACAAAAGAAAATTATGAAGCAGTGGTAAAAGAGAAGATGATAATTATCTTTAACCAGATGACTAGATACAGTAAATATTTAGGAATTGCTGAAGTGAATTGGACTAGTAACCTATGTGCTGTGACACCCTGCGCTCTGTTGTAGGAAGCGCTGCAGGAGTGAGGAACCAGGTAGTGAGCACCCCTGGGGCAGTCTGTCCTAGAAGAGACCTATCGGGTGAGGACTCCAGCCTTCTCTTCATGACTCCTCTCAGGTGCTCCTGGGGGAACCAGACTCAGAAAGGAGCAACCTGGCCTTAGAAAGTGCTCCTCTGCCTGATTTTATCATGAACTCATGCTTCTCCTTCTAGTGCCATGCAGACTGAGTATTAATTTAGGAAACATTTTGTATAATAAAATGGACACAGAAACATCCAAAAGTCATGTCATGTTTTCCCTTACCATGCTTTATTTTCTGAAGCCAGGGCTGACAGCAACTTGAAATACCACATTAGGAACAAAAGACGCTATTTATTTCTAGTCCCTCCAGTGACTACTGTATTTGGCTAGAGAAAGCATTACAGGCAGGAACGGTGAGCTGAGGACCAGACAGGATGGAAAGATTTTGATCTCCTGAGTACCAAGCAAATTCACCGGAGGTTTTATGTTCTGAATGCCCTTTCTTGGAACCTAGAGACATCTCTCTCTACCTCTACTACCAGCTAACTTCATCCTTACAGTACCTCCATCAAAGCAGGAAAGACTATCCAAATAATTACAAAACACTGTGACTGGGTTGGGCTTATCTTATATCTTAAACCATTCAGCTGAAGTTGAGAACATTACTTTCCCAAAGTAGGAAACTCTTAACAACAAGGGAAATAACACATTGGTTTCAGTCCAGTAGCTTGATGTTCATAGGAGCGACATTAAATTCTGGTTCATAAAAGTTTCAGACAATAGTGATTCAGATCATTCCTCTACTTTGAAAACATAAAGAGCTCAGGGAATGTTTGCCTCATAACTGTAAGCCATGGTGGACAAACACAGTGATGCAATTTGCCATGCAGAAGTGATTAAAATAAGTGTATCTACTCAAAAGGTAATCTGCAAAGATTCTGCTGATACATGATGCACTTTGGGCTCAGAGCTTATCCATGTTACCCTCTGCTTTGGTATCTGTGGTGCCTTAAAAAAGATTGTCATGCAATCCATCTGGCTGGTGGGTATGTGTCTGCTGGATAGTGGTAGACTCCTGCCTTTTCCACAGCACTTATGCAAGTTCCCATGAACAACAAAAAACTGAATTTTATCAACAGTCAGAAGAACAGGATTATGTTTACTCCATTAGGAGACCTACACACTCCCAAGTTTAAGCATCATACCTAAATAAAACTGCATCAGTATTTTTCCATCTTACAGGTCTGCAACATACATCAGCTTAGCAGACACTGATCATCTAGTAGTCTCTGTAAGCCCACAATTACTTCTTTGACACCAGAAATAAAGTGCAAGCGACACCAGAAAGTGCAAAATAAAGTAAAATACTATAAAAAAGAATATTATTTATTTTGATTTACTAATGCAATTTATTAATATTACTATCAATGCAATTTATTAATATATACTAATACTGCTTTACTATTGTTCTTGTAGAGGGCATATTACACACCTCCCCACCTTTCTGATTATTATTAGATCTTTCCCTGGTGATTAGCATTTACAAAAGAACCAAAGGGTAATTGAACCTTCCTCACCTTTCATGTTTTCAGCTAGGGAGAGCCACAAAGGCATTTGTGATGCAGTGACTACAGTGGCTAGCCTTGGCCAGACTGTTCTGATCTGATCTCCTTCATTTATGGATATCGGGAGTGGAATTTGGTGACAAGCATACCAAAAATGTTGTAATTTATGTGAGTAGCAGTTGTCTCTTACTCTATGTACATGCGTCTCAGTGAGAAAGGTTGATCAGTAAAGCAACAACTATATTTCATCATATGGTTCAGAAAATGGAATGAAAATGAAAACATGAAATAAAACAAACACAAGAAAAATGAGTTTGTGTTTCCAGAGTATGAAATTCCGGAGTTTTCTGTGATTTCTCCCATATTTCTAGAACCTGTATCTTTACAATTCTATGTCAAGATGAGAGAGAAACCAGTGAAAATGATTCCACTGATTGCAACACTACGTGCCTGGCAAAAGACGCACATAAATAGCATCAGAAACAAAAGGTTTGTCACCTCATGGAAGGTAGTACTACAAAAAACAAAAGCTAATATATGACCTGCAGGAGATTTTCCTCACAGAGCTGTGAAGGGACATTGACAATAGCAGTGTGATATTCTTGGTTTAGCTCACCAAATGATTTTGGCCATGAAATGCTGTTTAGAAGAGCTAGAGTCAGGAATGGAGTAAAGGGGAATGGAGTCAGTGTTTGGCAGCAGTTACATGCAGTGGGACCTGACCTGTCATCATATCACTTTGTAGCGAGAATGAGAAATAAATACGATTTTAGAATAAGAGGTGCCGCGTGTGACTTCCAAAGCACAACATGGGCCCTTTACAGCTCCACTGTTGCCAGGTCTCGATGTTTAGAGTGAGAGCTTGGTGGGAAGAAGGGCTTATAGAAGTCATTTGCCACTTGAACTGCCTGGCTCAGTGGAGTTGGATGGGACAAATGCAATATAACACTTGCAGCCTGCTGAACACTTCCAGAAACTGAAGCAACCACCGACAATTTTGCCAAACTGTTTTCAAATAAAAAAGTATACCTAATATATATATATATATATATATATATATATATTTAAATACATATATATATAATAGGATATTTAACTTGGGGAGTTGAACAGGAATATTGCACAAAACCTTGAATGCGGTTTCACAGCACGCTTTCTTAAAGGGCTAGAGATGTTTCCCCACACATGCCATGCACTGGGGTGAATGTTTGCCCAGGGAGGAGCAGAAGTCAGGGTTCTGCCACTTACAGCACCTCGAGGGCAGACGAGAACACAGGTGTGTGCGTGGGTGGGGAGTTTATAGCTGAGGAAGAATACCAAGTGAAGAGCAAAACCACACAAAGGGGCTGTGTTTGATCTTTGTTCTGAAAACTCAAAGACAGCGAGAGCTGTAAAAATTACTTGCTGTTCCCATGTAACAAGCAAATTGGTACAATATTTCGCAAAGGCCCAGGACTCTTCCACATTTCTTAAGGACAACTGAATGCATTTTGTCTCACTATGACCAATAGACCTCGTCTGGATAGATGGGAGCCGCTTTTTTTCCCTGACACTCTGAAACTGTGAAACTCTTCACTGTGTTAAAATCCTTTGATGCAGGAATTTCAGTCACAGGTCATTCTTTATGTAAGTTTATGTTCCCTTGGTTATTTAGATTTGTATATTATACATTCTCAAGCTTTTTACAAGCTCATTTGTGTGTCTCATGATTAAAAAATCTGTTTATGTTTTTTTGCTTGTCAAGACATAATCAGCTTTCATGCTGTGTCTATGTGATATGTTCAATAATCAGTCAGGTTTATGGGGAAAGCAGGAGCAGCAATGCCATACAAAGTACTTCTCGGGGATAAGTCTGAAGCTGTGAACTCGCTTTTCATTCTGCTTCACCTAAAATCTTAAAGCTATGCACCACCGTCAAGGAAGTTTTTGTAGCAACCTGGGTTCTGTTAGCTGACTAGCTCCCCCTTTTGAAACTCTGCAAACACTGACAGAAAACTAGTCAGGGCTGTAAAGAGGAGTGAAATGAAATCCAACGGTACTGTAGTACTTCATTTTTATATCAGTTCTGGATTTTTATTTTTTCATTTGCAACCTTGACAGCTGGGGAAAAGTTCTTTCCTTGCTGTTGCTGCCAGTTTCTGAAGTGAAGTTTTAAGAACATATCAGGGGTTTTGGTGCCTGTTGCAGAAGGGTTGAGGGCTGCAAAGTTCACCCTAATGCCGTGTCCAGGGGGGACGGAGAGCAGAGCTCCCCAGCTGAAGGGCACTGGAGAAGGACAGTGGAGGACAAGGATGGCTGAGGGACATCATGGTTCAGCTCCACCCTGCAGCAGACCCTATGCGGGGACTCCAGCAAGCAGCGGGGCAGGAAGGGTAGTGCCCATCTGTGCAGGAGTGCAAACATCAGCTGTGCCTCCTGGGGCATTCCCTCCTGACAATGAGCCCAGCTGACACAGGGAGGTGGCAGCTGTGCCTCCACGCTGCATGGCTTGGCTAGGAACAGGGCTGTAAACATGGTAGGTAACTACAGAAAGTAGTTTCTTTATAATTTTTGTTTTGTTTTGTTTTCTAGAACAGATACAAGGTATAGGAGGAGATTTTGTTCTTGGGTGTCACGGGGAGACAGGTATGTGGGTCTGCAGCTGTGAACAAGGTGTCCTTCCTCAGTGTGCAGCATGCCTCATTAAGTGGAGCAAAGCTCACGCACATCTTACAAAGAGCTGTCCCTGCCCTACCCTCTATAGAGGGGTAGCTGAGATATAGAACAACACTCAGACTTCATACCACATTGTTAAAGCATTTTATCAAAAGACTCTTTATTTGAAAATACATTTGGCAAATGTATTTCTGAATGTATATTCTGAAGCAAGAAACAGAACTCAGGACTCTTCCTTTTCTAGGGTTTTTCTGGCAGTGGGCTATAAAACCAGTCTCCTTTCATTTACCCTTCCTCTTTCTGCATGAATCATGCCTGCTTTTGGATACAGTGGCCCATTTTCAACAGGAAGGACAGAGAGTGAGACTACTATCTAATCAGGTGAATTTCTTTCTGGGTAAGGACAGAAATTGTTTGGAAAGTCTTTATGTTGAAGAGAGGGTGACCCAGTTTCTAGGTAGAAGTTTGTAAACAATGTTTAAAATGGAGAGAACTACCTCTAGCTTGATTTTAAGCTGATTTTGATGCTTTGTGTCATTTTCAAGGGTGCGTAAGTGTCAGCGGAAATAGCTGTTTTGGCACTCCATGTATGTAGCTGTTGCTTTTCCCTGAACCGCAATGGAGCAAACATCACAGCTAGTGATGCAACTGAGAGTTTATTCCCTTCTCGAGTGAACAACGTGGCATTTACTCACTTCTCATATAATCCAAATGGTTGAGGTTTTACAGTCTTAGAGTCATGCTTAAATCTTTCTGATCAGCCTAAAAACATCCTTGGAGATGCAGCTTAGTTGTTTAGGTGTCTTGAATCCTATGTAAATCCACAGTAAATCTTAAGTGTCATAATATCTTTCAAATATCTATAACTTATGTTGCCTGTCCCAAGTCATCATGAAAATCTGTAAGAACTGGAAACAAATTATCCATACTCTTCCCAAGAGTCTTAACTTCAAAATGATGCTTCACATAAATTAAATGAGAAGCATTTTTTAAATAAATGGCAGACACAAGGATCTCAATTTTTCTGTATCAGTTCTAGGACACCTTACATTTCACCTAACGGTGATAGGTGGATAAATACCCCCTTCTGGACAACAGAAACATCCCTCTGATTTGTTTACACTGTAAACTGTGAGCTGTAAACACTGACCCAATTACAATTACTTGCCTTTTTTGAAAATCTTAGCTTTCATTTCTAGGATTAAGAAAGACATGCATGAATGCTTTCAGGAATAAAAAAGAGGGTTAGAGATACCCTCTCAAATCTGCTGAACCGTATCTGAGAATCTGAGAAGAACCGTAGGATCAGTGAAAAACTAAAACAAACAAACTAACTAAAAACAAACAAACAAACAAAAACAACAAAAACAAACAAACAACAACAACAACAAAAAAAAACAACACAGAGTTTTAGTCTCCAAAATGTATTTAGTCTCCAGTATTTAGTCTAGTAAACTATCAACAAATAAAGAAAACTGCTAAGGAAGTACTTTTAGGTAAACTTTGTTTTAATATCTTCCCAAATATTTTAACAATATCTTATGTACCCAAACCATAATACATGTTTTTAATTTCAAGCAGTAATGATCTAAAATTGAAGGAAAGACAGATCTATTTTGTATTCAGTCTTCTAATATACATTTTTTCATACCTCTGAAAGCCCTTTCTGTGTGCTTTTAAAACAGAACTGTAAAATTCAGCTCTTCAGCTGATAACCTTAGAGAAACTCTGCCCACTTTTATCACTTAAAAATCTGAAGTTCAAATGTTGTCACAAAAACAAACAACCCCCCAAACCTCACTATTCCCAAATTATGCATACTGGAAACATGTCATGGAGTGCGGTGGTATGGTTCAAAATTACAGTGTATTATTCCTGATGTGCCTTTTATAAAATGCACAAATACCAGCACAAACTGAATGTCTGGGTCTGCATGCAGCAGTATTCTTTAATGCTCATCATGTTTAAAGCTGGGGGTCCTCTAGGCAAGAAGTGACTGTCTGGTTTGGAGGTGATGCAAAGAAGGTCATCTACATTAAATCAACTAGACTGGGCTCAATAATAGTGAGCCATTCTCAGATACTAATGACCATCTGGATTACAGATGCAGTAGCCAGATTGTCTGTTGTGTCCACCAAGTGAGTTGTCTTACCCTGGGAAAAAACTGTCATCTGTCTGTCTTGCCCTGTAGACACAAGCTTTCTTCCAACCTGTCCACATGGATTTACTGGTGGCAAGGTCATTCTGTTCTCTGGAACGTCACTCACTTGCGTTTGCTGGCTGCTTAGCAGCTGCCAAAATGTTTGGAACAGAGCAGAATGGCAAGGGGCTGAGAATAAGACAGTAAAACTGAAATATTTTCGATTTCTTTCTGGTGCACATTTACCAGTAGTTAAAGAAAACAATACCTATTTATTAGCTGAATAACAATTCTTTTTCCAGCTCTGTTTGTTAAATAGATGATGTCGGTTTTAGGGTGTTTCTCTTCTCTGCTCCCACGCTGTGAAACTCCTTCCCTTTTGTTTAGCAGAATAAGCAAATCATTGCAAGACCTAAAATCTTGTTAAAAATGCACCAGTTTGATTTGGCATTTAATTAACACATTTTTTGTTTTGTTTTACTGTGTGAATCCTGACTTTACTTTCAGGTTTCCTTTTCATTTTATTAATGTAATTATGCTTTGCTTTTAAACGTGGCCAGCAAACACATAATCTATATATTGCTATTGTTTGTTTGTTTGTTTGTGGTTTTAGCATCATGCTGTCTTTCACGCAATAGAGGATTGTACATATTTTTCTGAGTGCAAAAAGTAGAAGTTAACTATTTCTGAAGGTTTTATACTGCTGAACGTTATTCTTGTGTTTGAAATGCACAATCCTAAAGAACCTTTGCAATGTATCTCAAACAGTGTAATACACTGCAATATACAAACATCAAACACTTCCAATTATTTTCAGAACTTCCTTATATCCTTGTGAACACATACAAAATGAAGACATGAAAGGGGCTAATGCTTGTGTTAGCTTCAGATTCTGAGAAAATAGTCCTTCTGGAAAAGGTTTCATCCCCAAATCTACAGGTAGATATCCTGGGGATTCATTTGTGATTGTCATGGTGAAGTGTTTTTGCTAATTAATTTTGCTAATGAGGTGATAAACAAACTAAGGGAGTCCTCTCCTTTTTGACACTAGCTCAGATTTCATTAGTAAAAGCTTGTCTATGACAGATACAGGTAAATCCCAGACAGTGTGTGCTACAAACAGTACATATAAGGCACTGTGACACCAGTTTGAGCCCAAAGACTAGGGTTACTTGTATAACTCTCAAGCTGACTATTCAGTCAGCTACATGAATAAGGAAGGTCATACTTCCATGTTACTGCATGGCTTTGATGGGAACATGCTGTGAAGGACAGTATAGGCAATGGGGAGAGGGGAAGGAAGGAGAAGGGCTACTGTTCCTTACCCTGTCCTTTAAGATTTGCATCTCTGTGTGTGTTTAGACACATGTATTCAGCATATATATTTTCCACATGTATACATAATCTGGGCACCTAAGTAGGTTTACAGTGTTAAGAGTGTTGTTAAGTGTTGTGTTACCCCATGGTTGTAAGAAACATAGCTAAGAAAATAAAAAAGAGGATGGTGAAAAGGAAATAAATTAGGAGATCAAATGAAAAAGGAAGAACAATATGTTAATTTTGGTCACATTCTTCATGGACTGCTAATGTAGCCTGTATATACATGTCTCTGTGTATATAGATGTAGACAAGTGCATATGGTTAGATATTCAGAAATCCTGTGTGCAGATAGAGCTTTTATCTTCATTACATGTGAAAGAGAACCAAGTGTATGGCTTGAAAAAAAATAAAAAATCTTCTGTATGGTATTTCATCTGGCATCATCAGAAAAGGTGTTTTCCAAGCAGATCAGAAACAGTCTGTAGCTTACTGTGGCAATTCTGTTTGGAGTAAATGAGCTCTTAATTAGGTGAGGGCTGATTTCTTGGCATTTGAGACTCTTTGAACCTCTCAGACTACTCTTCACATTAAAAAAGAAAAAAGACTGTTCTTTGTAAAACTTCCTAGGAAGTGGGAGCATAGTACAGGGGAAAACAAGACTGAAAGAACACATACTTCACTGCAAAGGGCACGATGCAAAAGCAAACTGGAATCTGTTTTGCACTTGAACAGTTCAACAGAGGTGTCATTTGGCATATACTGGAGTAAGATAAAAGAAATAATCTGCTGGAACTATAGGTGATTCATGACCAAGACATGGGAGCTGAGAACCATCCTAAGAATTGTCCTCTGCTGTGGCAGGCATCACAAAGCACATCAGCTTCTTTCTGGAGCTGATTACTTTCTTGTCCTTGCAGCAGCAGAGGGAAAGCTGTTTATTAGCTTAATTCCAGGGGCGTTTAGAAACTATTTATCAGAAACCTTTTCATGGCTGTTCCATACCCACCTATATTTAACATTGGATGTCATCACATCACAAGGCACATCCACCCAAGAGTGATATCTGGTCCCCTGACCCAAGTAGCCTAGAGTGGCTAATACGCAAGGCTAATCCTGTATAGAGCAGATGAATCCCATCCATGCCATATTGCCCATATGGTGCTCACATACATCTAAAACATGTCTGTTTTTGTCTGTGGGGGTGGTTCAGTTCATTGTATTTAAAAATGTGAGGGCTGTGTTGCAAGCCCACAGAACAGTTTTTCTGTGGCATGAACTGCAGATTAGATGTTGCCTGCTCTGAGCCACAGCATAGATGTGCTGCGAATTCTTGAGGATTCCTGAATTTTGTTTTGGTGGTGACTGGTTGATTTCCTCCCAAAGAGACCTTCTTTCATAATCAATAGAGAGAAATAAGTGATTCATCTCATTCTGAAGTAAAGGTTTGAAAAAGGTCAGATCAATAACGTCTGGAAGTGCCTATTTGTCTCCTTTGACTGCAAATGCAGGCTGGGTTGAGCAGCTAGGGGAAATATGCCTACACTGTAGACACCTGAAGTTAGGTCAGATGAATTCCTGATTGATCAATACTGAAATGATCACCCTGACCTTCCTTCTTTGCTGTCAGTAGCACCTAAGAGCCTCTAATTTACAGGAATTATTCTTGTTATAAAACTGTAATTGCAGGAGCTTCCATATGTTGTATTAATTAGGTAATTCATGAATTTCTATTAGCCTGGTCCTCAGGGTTAATATAACACTTCTCCTGTGTGATATTCCAATTCTCTTCCATACTGGCAGTGTCTCTCAGCTTTATGTCAGCACCCAGATTGAATTTGTAGGCTCCTATATTTTGTGCTGTTTTTGAAAACTTTCAATCATTTGCTCCCTCACAGCTTTTAAAGAAACTTTAAGATTAATGTCCTTCAAATACAGGTGTCACCTTCGGTATAAACTGTTGCCATCTCATAGTTGGTTCCATTTTTAATATACAATACAATTCTCTGTTAATGCTTAGCTTCTCTACTAACTGACAGTGTAAGAGAAGCTTAATAACTTAGCAAAGTCCAGGTAGATGAGATACATGTTTTAGAAAAAAATTCTTTTTATAATAAAAATCAAGAAAGAATATACTGCTCAACCAAAAGGTATTTCTTGAAAATCTGTTACTGCCTTATCCTATTTGCAATGTAACTCCATGGCAAGTTATTGTTTCTTTCAAATTATGTTCTGAACAATGCAAATTCTTGAGGCAATATGAATGCAATCCTAATGTTTCTCTTCTTAAATATTAGTAGCTTATTTCCTTCCTCATTTATTATCAGATCGTGGTCTTTCCTCATTTATTATCTAATTTGATCAATTCTGTAAATACCACAGATTCACAGAATTGTAGGGGTTGGAAGAGACCTTGAAAGATCATTGGGTCCAACACCCCTGCCAAAGCAGGTTCCTTAGAGCAGGCTGCCCAGGTAGGTGTCCAGATGGGCCTTGAATATCTCCAGAGAAGGAGACTCCACAACCTCCCTGGGCCCTGAAGAAGGACATTTTCCTCTGATGGTTCTTTCAATATTCTGAAATGTTTCACCTCCCATACCTTCTTCAGCTTGAACTCTCTGACTTCTGTGTCTACCTCAGATTTCACTTTTGTTTCAGCTTTCATTTCTCTTTGCCTTCTTGCCTTCACATCTTCACATTCATTGTTAATTTCATTGAAAACTGGGGCAAAATATTCCTTTGATAGCTGGATTTTATCTAGATTAATTTCTCTTCTGCTATCTCACCCCTTGTCCTCAGTGATAAGCACTCTCTTCTTGCTTCATCTCTTCTTGCCCATGTGGCCGAGGGTATTTGTTTTATTTTGTTTTATTTTGTTTTACTTTTTTTGCTGTGATATGTAACTCAGCTTTACTGTGGCAGTTCTCACATTGTCCCTCCACTTTCTCACCTTCAGGATATATTTGTCATTTCTTTTCAGTCTTTTTAATTAATTTTTTTTTCAGTTGCTTGTAGAATTTGCTTACCTTTAATATACCTTCTATGGTAATTATTCCTCTAGTTATACCTAAAGCATTTTCTCCTTGCTTGCAAATTGAATGACAGACAAATTCAGAACTTCATCAAGGAAATTCCAAGCCTTACATATGAGCCTCTGAGCTCTTCAGCACAGTTGACGACACTTGCTAATTTCCTTAATTTCCCACAGTCTGTTTCTTGAATTAAAAAATCTTAACTGTAGACTTGTTTCATTTAAACTGAATCAGCTTATCATTACTCAGGGCAAAATTTCTTTTGTGACTAGAGTTTCTATAAAGCCTTTGCTGTTTACAAAAAATAAGCCTAAAACAATCTGTTAGGTGGTAGACTTCCTCTGCAGTCAAAGAGGAGAGACAGAAAAGTCCAAAGGTTGAGTTGGCCCATGCAAGGTCTCTAGAAGAGCATTTTTCACCTTCGTGACTTAGAGGAACTTTAGCTCAAACAGTTTGTGTGTCTTTTCTGGATCTGGCCTTTGGAGGCCACAGTTGGTCAGCTGTGGCATTCCCAGTGCCATTTGCTTACCCCATAATCGTGTTTCCCAGCAGTCTGCTGTGTGTGTTGTGTATGCATGTGTACCTGAGTGTTCTACAAAGCTCAAGCTATATTCAGATTTAAATGAAGGTCTGAAGGCCTCTCACACTGTGTCAGGATGAATTCCTTTGCACTGCTTTCCTAACGTATTTGTGAACTATGATAATCCCATTTCACTCATCCCACCACCTCCTATTTCTTTGCACTGTCTCACATAACTGATGCATTGATGTGATGATACCATCGTGATATGATTCTGATGACTGTACAACAGAGCTCACTGCCCTTACCTTGTTTCTACCAAGTTTGCATTTAGCAAGAAGTCAAAGGAGACCAGGACTTTCCTGTTGGCAGCACTTGGTGAAGTGAATGATCCCTTACAGATGTTACTGTGGAGTCTCCTCTTGCCCTTTCCCTGCTCTATAAGTATGCTGCAGTATACTGAATCCTTATTTTTACTTCTCTCAAGCCAGTCATATCCTTCATTCATTTCAGCCCTTAGAGCAATTAACTTAACCAAGCTCAACTCCAGCTTTTAAAAATAAGGCAGAACCTGTAGGAATAGATGTGACTATCCTGTCAACTATGGAGTCACAGATAGGTGATATGAATTAAAAAATTACTATATATATATATATATACGTTTTCACTGGGATACATTTTCTTTTCCTCCTGATCTTTTTCTCTCACTTTTTCTTCTTTGGTTGCTTTGTGGCTTCACCTTTTTCTTGCCTTCCTCTAAATTTCACTTATCCCCAGCTCTTTTATTTTTTAATGCCTTTCTAAGAAAAATCACAAACTCTATCAGTGGTCAAATTAAGTCCTATGGGGCTTCAGCAGATGCAATCTAAAGGTGATTACTTCTATTGTGAACCCTGCCAGCTGTCACAGTGGTTGTAAGAGCCGATGTCATGTCCAGGCTGATGGCTTAGGAGACCTCCAACCCTGTCACTATATGGCCATTTTTAACAGTCCCCCAAAAAGAAGCAAACACATAAAAGTAAACTCAGCTACTGCTGCTCTCAGTGCAGAAAGATATGTCACTGCCTAAAAAGTGACAAATCCCAGGAATCTGAAGATTCCTTTTGTTCTGATTTATGAAAAAATAAAACTGTTGCTTTGGTACAGGAAGTACCTTGACTGTATAATTTAGCATATAGTCTTGCTTTACTGGAAGTGTACTGAGCTATGTAATCTAGCAAACTTTTTAGCTCCCAAGGGACAGTCTCAGGGATTTCAATGAAAAATTCGGTTTCAGTTTAAGCCGTCTCAGTCAGGGAATATATCTTTTCCTGGTTTAGAAGTAAAGGTCATGCAAACAAAGAATTTTCATTCCTGAAGGTGAATCCTGCTCTTTATTTTATTTATTTATTTATTTTTATGTAGATTTTTCACAGATTTTCAACAGACAGAACAATTTCTTCAAAATTTCATGTGAGCTTTTGCTGTTTAAATTCTAACATGCTCATTAGGTAAAAAAGAGGGAGTTGAGGCTTTTAGGATTCAGGTTCTTAATTCTGCATAAAAGTGCCCTGGAAGTCTTGAAGTGCCTGAACTTAAAGAGTTGATCGCGATGGATCTACCTTGAAACTGCAGTCTTTGAAATTCTAGGCCAAATTCCCTTTTGCTTCAGTGGAAATTCATTGGAAGTAATACAGATATCTGTGATCCAATGTCTTATCAAGGAATAAAAGTCTTCTCTGATGAAAACGTGCTTTAGTGGGAAGTTCCATACTGGTGCTAAGTAAAATACTAGAAATAATGAATATCCCACTGAGGGAATATTTGGTAAGTATGCAAATCTGAAAGTGAACTGAATAATAGGGTGCAGCTGGTTCTTAGTCTTATATTTGACTGTTGCTGTTCACATACAGTATAACAGCCGTGCATGGGGGAGGAGTGTTAACATGATATTCAGTGAAGGCTGCATGGCGTGGGTGTATCACAGTTCCAGGAAGAGCCTGAGGTTATGGTTAACAGAGTTCACGCCAACTCTTCATTTTAAAATGTAGTGGCACACTGCAAGTCTGCTGCTGACAGAATGAAGTTTTACTGATGCTTGACATGGTGACTAAACTATTAGGCCCATCCAAGCTCAAAATATAAAGCTGTTTTCTGACAGCTTATCAGAAAACAAGACTAACTGCTTTTCAGCTGAATATTTGCTAAACCTCTCTCATTCCTCAACCAATACACATTCTTGTGACACACATTTTGAAAATCCACTTATGTATTTCGCTTTGTTTGGGAATTCAGGCCTGCCCTCTGTACAGAGAAAGCTTGAGCTTTTTTTTTTTTTTTTTTAATCAGACATCCCAAACAATTTGCTGTTAGCTCTTTTCCTAAATTTATAAGTTTCAGATAATTTCTAGTATTACAACTTGTAAAATTTTAAACAGACTGACTAATGCATGAAAAATATATTTCTGGAAAAAACATCTTGTGTTGTCAGGAGATAGATTTTTTCCACATCTTGCATCTTTCTTTGCTAGGTTTGGTGATTGTTTTCAGTGAAATGCATTTAATTATTCCCAAAGCTTCTATGCAAAACAATTGCAAAACTCTCCTTTTGTGAGTACACTAAGAAAATGGCATTACCTCTAAAACTTTAGTCTCTCTGCAGCTGACTTAGAATGTGTTTCTCATTTGCTCTGTAGATAAGTTTGATGTCTCATTAGGTTTTAGCATGTTCCAAACCCTGGTGTTTCTCATACTTTATTTGGATTGATCTCTGTACTAATATATACAGTAAGATGTGAGAAAATAAAAATAAGTCACTGCATGAATGAGACTCCTTTTATATTAACCCAGTGTTCTGTATAACCAGTTTCAGATTTTCAGTGTCAATGTCTATTTAGTTGGGAAATATAATATTTTAAAGTGCTTGATGGAGAGATATTTTGATCTTTATATGTTGAAAATTGAATTCTTTGTCTTTATATGTAATATCCATAAAATATATTTTTCCTCAGGTGCCTTTATCAGAAAAACAAATTTCAGTTATTCACACCAAAGTACATTTGAACAAAAAATAACTTTTAACACATGATGTGGAAACTGACACTAAGGAACTTGAAAAATGAAATACCCTACTGTTCAGCAGCCAAAACTATAACTGGTGCCTGGACGACAGGCTATTCCTTTGTCCAGTCATCATATTTCCTTCCGTGTCAAAATTCCCTACAGTCTGGAGTGGTCATCACATGATCATAGATCTTCTAATTTATTTCACTGTGAAGAATGTTAGGTTTGGAATATTTCTAATATGGTATCATGGAAAATTCAACAGGGAAGAAAAATACAATATTTTGAAATCTCTAGGAAACAGGAAACATGGTTGCTTTCTCCCTTTTTTCCTTTTCATAACACTGCAGTGTGTTGACTGCCTTTTGTTTTGCAGTATAATTGGAATCATATCTGTAGAATGGGAGTATCCTTACAATAAATGATTTTTTAAATTTTCAAATGCTTAAGCTTTGTTTGGCATTTAATTACCTCCTCCTCTCTCCAAAGCCATTTTTGTGGGCTCCACACCTCTGTCAGGAGCTGTTCATTACCCTACATTAGAGAAAGCTGTTTTATCTTGAAACATACATTTTTAATTAAAAATTTCACTTATGCTCAGAAGGCTTAGGTATGCGTCACCATGTACAAGCCTATTTTTTTAATCATAAAAGTCATATTGAAAAGCAGGTCTGTTATAGACAGAGCAGCGTGGGTTTAATCAGTTAATTGTACGGTTACACTGTTCATAATCACTTTATTTGCTTTTAATGACAATGAGATGGATATTTCCAAAGGAGTCTCATTGTCCTCTGTGTAAATAACTAATTGTTTTGTTATTAAGTACTGAAGTACTAAACATACCCTGTAAATGAAATCTGCATGTGAAACTAAACCCCACATTTTACCCACTTTACATTTCACAGAGAGGTAGTTGCATCCAAATAGTGCCCTGGTTCACCTCTGGGCAACGGTGAAGTCATTCCTTTACGTCAAGAGGTGAATAATCTGATTCTAAGTGATTAATTATTGCAATGTTCACTAATTATTTTACTTGATTTTATCTATTTCTCCACTGGAAAAGATACAGGGAAGACAACTATTCACACAGCCAGGCAGCCGTCTCATCTAAGAAGGTGCCAGCACTGAATCTGGGTGGAATATAAATGCTGCTCCTTTCTGCCTCTTAAATGAGACCAGTTCAAAGTAAGTTTGAGCTTTTCCTCCTTTCATCTGAATCAGGCAGAATAGGTGAGTACAAAAACCATGTAGGATATATATCACTTGGAAGATAATCTACTCAAGCTCCCGCTACAGAAACCATGTTTGGGTACTGTTTCCTCAGTTTTCCCCCTTCTTCCCGGGAAAGCATGGCCCTGAGGGCCCTTGTTTTATCTAGTTTCATCCAGATTGCATGGCTTTTGCTGTCACTCATGTTAAAGGAAAAACAAGCTGGAAATGATAGAAGACAGACTGGAAAACAGCTGATCTAAGACGGCTGCAGTGTGGAGATCTAAATCTGATCTAGTCGCACTAGGCTCCCTTTATAGTCAATAAGGAGAAGTAGGCACTTTAAAGACATGATTCATCTGACCTATATTCAGTGTCTACTGTGGGTTAAGATGAATCATACCCTAAAAGTGCCTATTTCTTTCTATTGACTATAAAGAGAGTTTTGACAATGGCTCAGTTGTAGACAGCTACATTTACTTTTGTTGCTGGTCAAAGATGTGCTGTGTAGCTGCTAATGGATTGTATTACTAAGATGGAAAGATCTGGGTTGGGAAAAATATAATAGAGAGCTATTACAGGAAAAGTCATGTCAAAGGAGGTGAGCACTAGTTTGAAGCAACGGAAGAAAAGCAGAAGTAGCAAAACAGCGGAAGGGGGAAGGAAAGTCTGAGTGAATTCAGTTGGCATAAAGATATGACTATATGATTATATTAGCAAATAATTTGACAGAATACAAGTATGAGATCTTTATATCTCTACTGTATACAGACTGGGGCTTTTACTTCAGCATAGATTTAGTGGTGTGCCCTGTACTGAACATCACTGCGACAAATATATTTCCGAGTTAACTAAAGGACCAATAGTTGGTTGCATCTCCTATATCCACATGAAGGGCCAAGGCACATTTGGTGTGCACCAAACACAGCCTCCAGAGGGATCTGGTTTGTAAACACTGAAAACTCTCCATGAAGTCAGCCAACGTGCAGTGAGTGGGGTGACTGAAAGAGTTATTTCAAGACTGCACAACTGCTCTGAACCAATATGCTAATGTAAATGAAGCCTAAGACAGGCATTTTGCATACAAAATTTAAAATTGTAATGAAACAGTCCTCTTGACATAACTGCCTAAAATCCTGATGGAAGTGGTGAGAAGTACATATCTCTGAGAGCTGCCAGATCAAGTTGATAGATGAACTAAAGAGGACAAGATTTTCCTCTGGAAGACTTTACAGGCACTTCTCATTCCTTGTTGATTATACGGGACACGTGAGGAAAATCTAGCAGCCTGGCACCCACTCTGGCAGTACACAACTGTGTGTGTCAGGTCTGATGGGAGAAAAACAGAACTAGGTTGTTTTTTGAGAGAATAACATGGCAGGGAAATAAAAACACAGTTTGAGCTGAGTTGTTGGGAGGAGACCTGAATAGTACCTGATCACCAAAAGTTGACCAAAAACAAAAGATGAGAAGGAGACAGGTGCAAAGAAGGAAAACATGACATGGCAAGTGCAAGGAAATTCAAATTTGAAATACTCTACAGTTAAAATACAATTTCACATAAGGCAGAGGACAAAGCAATACATATGGAGAGTTTTGTTTGCATTTGTACCGCATTGTCCAGACTTTCTGTTGCTATGGTTTTATGCCACCTGTCTGCTCTCAAGAACTGTTTACCTTTTTCAGTACTGCACGGGGTTATTTAGATGGTTATCTCAGCATGATAGATTGAGTTACCTTTCTGGCTTCACATGCTAAGAACTTGAATTCTGTAAAAAGTGTCTGTTGAACCATTGTGTTACTCTCTTATCTCTTTCTCTTTTTAAAGGAACAGTGTACGTGTCTTAATCACAATAATTGATTGTTTTATAAGAGGCCAGATGTGTTTTTCATAAAATGTGAAGAATGGTGAATGTAAGGAAAACCATTATCATGCAAAAAGACCACACAAAGCTGATGCCAGTTTTCGTTTCAACTTCATATACATTTTTTTTTTTTTTTCATCAATTACAGAACACACAATTTTGTTTACTTGTAGTTTGGAGTTAGTGAAAATTGTGAGCCAGTTTTTCAGGTAGTATGAAGCAATGCATTTCTATTGGTTTCGGTTTAACTGTTTTTGTTTACATCTTCTAAAGTTTATAGGATAGCATAAACATTTCAATAATGTATCTTTCTGTTAGCTTTGGAAAGACAATGTACCTAAGAAAGAATAAGATGGATTCTTGTGCTGATGCTCAGCCAAACTGTTCCTTCCTATATCTTCAGAAATCTGTGAAAAAAACAGGGGAAAACCTTGTAGCTTAATCAAAAACTACTTGATTGTATTCAAGGGGCTCATTGGAGCTCTGAAACCCTCATTAATATTGTTACAAATAGCAATGATCTTCCAAGTCCAGCTGGAGTTTGTAGACATAATATTCAGAAGTAATTTCTTTATGTGTAAGCTGAGTGCATTTAAATGACCATTATTGACAGATGACAATTGAGAAACATTATTTTGCTGTTTATTAAGTCAATTTTTAAAACAGGGCCATATTTTCAACCCTAAAGCTTTACTCCCCTCATGCATTTAAACCAGATCTCACAAAGGAAGTTGGTGTGAGGAACAGGAAGCTTAGGTAGGGCTTAGTCAGAAAGAGAGCTCCTGACACTAAGAAGTCAAAACAAACAATGTGTCATCCCTAGCCTCACTATGACAGAATCTATGAGCCATCAAACATGCCGTTTATCTGATCCTCCATTCTTCTGTATATGAACATCACTGTTTGCATCTTTCCCCTTCAAAAATTCTCTACCTGACCTTGATATATGTGGATATACCACATAGCTGAGTCTCTTAAGCCTGTTAGCAGTGTATCAGGGCTGAAAATCTTCAATAAAAAGAGAAACATGTTGCACAGACATCAAAGGCAAGAATTGTTGAAGCGGCCTACAGTAATAAGACTCTAACCTACCTGAGATAGAAACTGTACAGAGGTCTTGGGATGAAGGTAGTCTGCACTCAATTCTATTGAAGAATGAGAATGCAATGGAAAAACAACTCCTATTTCACCGCACAAATAAGAAAACTCTCTAAACCCTCCCTTTTTCAGACACCTTCATTATTTCTGAAGAGTATCTGGCCTATGGATTCCCATCATACCTTTTTAGGTACTTCAGAAAGAATGGAAGAAACTATTGTGTATGGAAATGGTGTCAAACAGCCTTGTGAATGATGTTTCCATCTCTCCTTGTCAGAAAGGAGTGGCAAATTGCTCATCAAAATTATCAGGTTTGTTGTATCAAAAAAGGAGCAAATACACAGCTGAAGGGAAACTAGAGGATGAGCCCTCTCATGGTTGCTGTTTAGTATGGCTGAATGGTTTCAGGGAACAGAGATAACAAGCTGCAGGTGACACTGTGAAATTAAAATAGTAATGATCTATAATTAGTGGTCATAAAACAAGATTGCAAGACAAGAAGAGGATTTCTTTTAAATCTTTATGGAATATGGCAGAACCTCTTCAGAATTTGGAGAAAGAGAACTTGGGAGAGCAAATCCTGAATTTGAACCTGCATGGAGCACTGGCTGACCTCTAGGTTAAAAGTTGACAAGCACCACTGAGCTTTTGCTAGCATTGAATTACATGAAAACTTTTAGTCTGCATGAACTCTGATGAAGCATTAAAAGCTCAAATCCATGAACATTATATCTAAACCTTTTTTGTTTTAACCCACGTCCTTAGAAGGTGTGACATTTCTTACTATTTAAAAGTTCAGAGTCAGTAGATCCTCGGGGAACTTTATTTTTTTATTTCTTTCAGAGAAAAATGAGATATTATTAAACTAATTATGGCCACGAAGAATCATTTTTAATATTTAAAGACTATTCATGTCTTTAAATAAAGTATGTACAGTCAAAAAAAAAGTTCCCTCATAACAGAAATTTTAAAGTCTTTGTCAGCTTTATCTATGTTAAACTTCAGGATGAAAACAGTCCACTCTGGCCCTAAAGTCACTGAATCTGTGCCATTTTAAAATGCTATTTTCCATTAAATAAACTAAAGTGTTTACCCCTTGTGCTTTTTATGGCACTAATGCATACGGAATACAAGAATTATCTTAAACTAATCCATGGACTTTAATAATTTGCAATCAGTTAATTGTTTCCTTGGGACTGAATCACAGGATTTAATTCCACCAGTTCTGATTATTTCAGGAAAGGTGATTGCAATTATTAGTATTAGTCATTCTTTCAAAAGTATTTGAATCCTCCCTTCTTGTGTCCACACAATGAAATTCTCAGCTATTGCCTTTCCAAAATAATCTAATGCAACTTAGTTTACGCTGCTAAAATCTAATTCTGAAATAACACTAGTCAAAAGACTTCTATTTCTGCAGGTCATGTGCAAAAGTGACCTCAACAGGTTCTAGCAACAGTACTGCTTTTTATATTAAGCAGTTATTTTGCTCTATAGCCCTCTGCTGGAGTGTTCAGCTGGCCTTTAAAGATTTTTTATAAACAAGAATTTAAGATATAGAGAGTAAAATACTTTTTTTTATCACTTCTATTTTCAACATCCTGTAAATCCCTGGTGAATCTCTGTGATGATTTCTTTTAATCATGTATGTCCAATCTTTTCATATAGTCCATGTATACTACCACGGGATTTCTGGTTCACTTATATATTTATATATACATATGTTTTTGTTTTTGTTTTTTTTTTTTTTTTTTCACGGACTGAGCTTTGTACTGAAGTTCCACCATTATGCAAGACTGTATCACTGACATTTTCTAAAATCTTACTTCTGAAAGTAAGTAAGCACTTCAGCAGCTGAGGTCTGGCAGTGCAGGAGCATCTCATTGCTACACCCCAGCAGTGGGACAGTAGCCTATCATTTTTTTGGAGGTTAAGGTCTGTTTTCCACCTGGAGGTCCTGGGATAACATAATCCAAATCAGGAAAGACAAGGCCAAGAGGAGTGATTGACAACAATTCCATGAGGAATATCCAGTCTCATTGTAGGACTCCAGCTGGGAATAGGAAGAGGTACAAGACTGGTGACGCAAATAGTCTTTGTCAGTGAATAACAATAACCAAAACTGCCAGATTTTCATGGCATCCATAGTTCTATCATAGATCCCAGATTTATTGCAGGCATTTCTACAATGGCAGGCATCTAGGGAGCTGTCGTGGTTCCGCTCGAGTGGGCAGCCGAGCTCCACCACAGCCACTCTCTCACTCCCCCTCCTCAAAGAGGAATGGGGAGAAAATATGTGAAAAGGGCTCAAGGATTGAGATAAGGACGAGAAAATCACGCAATAATTATTGTAACGGGCAAAACAGACTCGGCATAAGGAGATAGTAAGATTTATTGCCTACAACTAACAAGCGAGAGAAGTGAGAAAACAAAGGAAAAAAAAAACAAAAGCACCTTCCCCCCATCCACCCTCTTCCACCTCCTCCCCCCGAGCGGCGCAGGGGAACGGGGGAATGGGGGTTATGGTCAGTCTACAGCACTTCTTCTCTGCCGCTCCTTCTCAGTCACTCTTGTCCCCTGTGCTGCGGGGTCCCACCCACGGGATGCAGTCCTTGATGAACTGATCCGGCGTGGGCTTCCCACAGGCAGCAGCTCTTTCAGAACTGCTCCAGATATGGGTCCGTACCACGGGGTCCATCCCTCAGGAGAAAACTGCTCCAACCTGGCTCCCCTACGGGCAGCAGCTCCTGCCGGGTCACCTGCTCCTGCGTGGGCTCCTCTTCACGGGCTACAGGTCCGGCCCGGAATCTGCTCCGGCAGGGATCTTCCACAGGTGGCAGCCTCCGTCGGTGCAGGGCCACCTGCTCCACCGTGGTCTCCTCCATGGGCTGCAGCGTGGAACCCTGCTCCACCGTGGTACTCCATGGGCTGCAGGGGGACATCCTGCTTCACCATGGTCCTCACCACAGGCCGCAGGGGACTTCTGCTCCGGCGCCTGGAGTACCTCTCCCCCTCCCTCTACACTGACCTTGGCACGTGCAAGGCTGTTCTCTCACTCCCGGCTGCTGTCTGGCGCAGCGTTTTTTTTCCCTGTCTTAAATATGCTCTCACAGAGGCGCAAACAACATCGCTTATTGGCTCAGATCTGGAAAACAATGGGGCCCTTCCCAAACATGGGGCAGCTTCTAGATCTTTCTCACAGAAACCACCCCTATAGCCCCCTGCTACCAAAACCTTGCCACGTAAACCCACTACAGGAGCAAACTGACTTGTAATTTTATTGTGTGTCCACATCAAGGTGGTTGATTGGACCTGCTGAAAATAGGTCAGAAGCATTAGCACAGTGCCCTCGACATCACCAAGAACCTACCTATGAGTGGCCTATCACTGAAGCAAAGAGTTTCTGGAAATTATTCTAGTACATGGGACTGGATATTTCTCATCTACTAGAAGTCTCTTCTGTTTGGGCTACTTTTCTGAGAAAGGTTAGAAGGAGATTGTATTTACTTTTACCGGGGATAAACTGGGATTCCTGTTTGCCTGTATGTTTGTTTGTTTGTTTGTTTGTTTAATTTGATTTTATTTTTATTTGGTTTATGGACTTTTATCAAGTACATGGAAAGGCAGTACATAATTTGAAGACTGTCCTTTTATGGATATGCATTAATACTAGATTTTTTGTGAAATGCCTGCCTTCCTTTGAGTAATCTGTCCCCCATCTGTGGCCTTAAAAGGGCTTCTGTGTGCACTTAATCTGTTCTAAATGACCCAAATAAGCTACGACTGTTCTGATAGGAGCAGGTTATCTTCTCTGTAGGTGGACTGTGACTGAACTGCTCCCCTCATGAATTTGTTTCTGTAGAAAGGACAGGTCTGTAAGCTTGCCCTTCAATAAAAGGTGTGTGAAGGTGGACAATTTCTAGTACAGACTGCTGCTCTGAGATTTCCCTGCTCAGCAGTCTCTCTACACGGCCAGTATAGCTGTACAAACAGCAAATAATGTATTTGCTTGAGAATGTTAAAAGATTTTTTTTTCTTTTTCTTGGACAGCAACAAGAAATTTTGGCGTTTGATAGCACATAATGGTTCTCTTGACTGTGTCTGGTAGGAAAAATGAACTTACCCCCCACCAGGTGTGCCAGTGGCCCACTCACATTCTTTTGTGTGATCTTCTTGGAAGCCTCATAGGTTGTAAAGGCTCCATTCTCCTGATGTTAAGTGTGCAGAAAACACATGGATGATCTTTTCCACACTAGCATTGAACCATTCTCACTGTCAGAGTCCTAAAATAACCAAACACGCATCTGACAAATGTCTGGCAGAGGCTAAAAATCTTGTTGTATCCTCTCCATGAGTGCAATGGTCAAAAGGTCATAAGCAGAAGGCAAAAATTCTTGGTTGAGGTTAAGTGAAGTTGGCTTGAGGTGCAGATTTGGTATTTTCCTTAAGATAAGATGATATGTTGATTTTTTTTATTTTTTATTTTTTTTAGTCACAGAAGGATAATATCAGAGATTTGAAATAGACTGGCAATATGAGCATGGCTGGTAAAGACGATGCATGCAACTGGCCTACCATCATGAAGCATCCCTGTATGGTTATAATAAATTCAGATAGATTCAACAAACACTGTGGGGGTAGTGTATTCTGTTGATAGTCTTGTAGCGGCTGGATATGGTATTCTTATGGAACATGGTAATGATGCTTGAGCTATCAGAAATCTTGTCAAGGATGAAGCAGATGGAGAAGAGCCCTGCAGAAGCTCCTTGATAATGACAGCAATAAAATAATTCCTAACTTGGAACTGTTAAGCCTCAGCTCTATAGACGTCTGATACAGTCACTTTAATAAAGCTAATGAACCTATTAAGGCTCCAGAATAGTGTGTTGCTGCTCTAGAGCTGTCACCAGTTCCTGGCACAGAGCCAGCTGAGTAGCTTTTTGCAGCCTGAAATCATCAGCTTTGTGTCTACAGTATGGTGTCTTTTCACATGTGAGTGCTAATGCCCCGGACAAGTTAAAGAAAGGTGTCTTGATCCTGGTATTGATGCCATCCAATGTTTAGATCGTGATTCTGTTTTACAGAGAAGCTGAGAAACATCTGACAATCTCTCTGGTCATGGCATAGTGGTTTATGAGAAAAGGCTTCATTTTGGTAACCCTGCCATGACCCAGCCCTGCTCCCTTTTCTCCCCATCTTCATCCTCTCAGGCTGTAGTTTACCACTTTGTGCTACCACAACAGGATTAGTGTGAATCCTAAGACACCAGAGTGCTTCTTGGTGCAGGTGGTATGCATGGTGTGGGTGAGTCGAGGGCTGATGTCTTCTGTATGCTGGCCATTGGGTCGTGGGTGCTGTTCCTGCAGGCTGACCATACTCCATGAAGTGCAGACATGCTGCAAAAAAGTGGAGGTCTGCAGTACAGAAAACAAACAAACAAACAAACAAACACAACCTGGGAAGGGGTGTCCTCATTGGGATAGTCCTTGAAATAAAACTGCATAGAGAATAAGAATTATCAATAGTTTGATGTTTCTTTATTTCTGGTAAAGAATAGAATTTGGGGGCAGGGGAAGAGGATGTTAAGGGAGCTGAAGTAAAATAATCTTTCTTTAAATGTTTAAAATCAAGAATAATAAATTGTTCTTTCTCAGGTTGACTTGGCTTTTAGAGAAAACTTTCTAGCTGTAAACTGCAGAGTCTAAATGGTTGTGTCAACATGAGAACATGGTTCCTAAAAGTGCCCACTTCAATTTAGATTAAAAAAATGGAGGACTGGTAATAAAGCTGAAACCCAAAGAAATATATGAACCACATCTTGTTACTTCCTTAAAATTTGTGTGAAAATGATATGTTTCAATTTTCAGTAGTGCTTCAATTCTGACCAAAAAATTTCCACAGTCTAGGTCATGAATTAATTCCTGCAAAATAATATTTTTTCACCCAATGGCAGGAATCTCTTTCACCATATCAGAGAATTAATTTCATAGTCTTTAGAATAGTTTTAATAATAATAATATTAAAAAGGTCCAACCATCTGATAAAGCAGCCCGTCTTATTTTTACATTTTCTGTTGCTGCTGATCAGATTCCGTTTGTGTACAATACAGAAAACAGACCGCTACTGAAAGAAAGAACAAAAGGCAAATCATTGTAAAATCTGAACTGCCAGAATTAGGCCGTCATGTTACAAAGTGGTAATTCTTTCTGACAGCCTCAGCTGTACCAATCATGACATTCGGCAAATTAGCCAGGCCAAGAACAAATAAAAAGAAGAAACAGGTGTGAAACCAACTTCCTGCCTCCCAGGATAAATACATTGTACACTGAAGGGCAATGCACCTGCACTATTGTTTCTAGCATGTGTGTGTGGGGGGGAAGCTTTTAAGTGCAAATACACTTGAGACTTGATAAAGACTAGAGACTTCTCTATAATTTGGGTGTAAACGGGCATTTTCTTTCGTGATTATTTATAATAAGTTAACTCTTTGAGGAGACATTTAGAACTGGAGCTTGAATAAGTGATTGCTCTGCAAGGGAAGATGAAATGAAGTGAAGCAGAAAGCCTTCTCTGGGCTTGCCAGAGGAATAATAAGATAACCTCTCATTTCCTTTCTGGGTCTTGCCTTGCTTCTCAACATCACCATCCTGGCTGGGAGCACTCAGATCCTCAGTGGGATCCAGTGGGGCCAGGGAAAGGAGCCCACTGCTGTCTTCCTGCTGCACCTTTGTAGGAATTCCTATGTGACCAGATAATGTAGGGGGTGCTGGCCTGCCTGCACCTATTCAAGGGAAAAAGAGAAGTGAAAGAGTGGGAGACAAGAGAAGGGCAACAAATAGGCTGTAGCCTGCACACCCTAACAGTTATTTTATTTTATTTTTATTGTTATTTTTGTCTTCTTCTTAAATTCTTAAATTCTGCTTGTGACTTGGTGCATGGAAATATTTATTTCATGATAATAGCTACTGGCAGGCAAAGGAATGAGAAGGGAAGTGACTATGATTTAAATCTAAGAGAGGTCCCTTTCTGGAACCCAAATCACATGTATCAGCCAGACTGCTTTTCTGAATATTTTTTTTCTCCACTGGAACAGATTCTCAGAGACATATTCTAATATGTTCCTTTCTGCACACATGCAGATGCAGACCAATGGCATGACTGGAAGTCTAACATCCCTTTTGTTCTAGAAAGGCACAGTAAGTATGAGGTTTCAGCCTCTGTTGAGGAATAGGGACTTTTTTTTTTTTTTTTTTTTTTTTTTACCCCTAATACATATGGTATAAAATATCCACATTTCACATTTTTATTTTCAGTAGGAAGACAGAGTGGATCAGGAGTAACGCACTGAGTAGATGATTCTTAAGGGGCAACAGCAGTACAGCCATGAACTGGTTTCTAGTTTTTCTGGGACAGCTGCTGAGCAAACACATAGCACTGGCTTTTAGGGTAAGAGCTGCTCCCTGGTTCTCTGGGAAAGACTGACTCCCGCAACCAGCACTTTTACAGCTGCACCAGTGCCTGGGAAGTGTGATGGGAAATTTCTGTCATTCTCACAAATCCCCGGGAGGACAGGAAACACAGTTGTAGAGTTATGGGAATAAGAGAATGTCCAGGAGAGATGGACAAGGAGGTTTCTTGCATTGACCTCAAATGGTCCCCAGAGTTTTTTGTGAGCAACTTCATATACTACAGGTTCTTCTTGTTTGTTTGGTGCCTGGTTCCCTGTGACTTTTGGTGATGTGATTCTGAGAGCTGGCAAGCTCTCAGCAAGCCTGGCTCCTTGCACAGTCTGAACTAAGACAAGTGAAATAGGAGAATGAAGTTATTACATATCAATGTTTCTATTCTTGAATATTAGGGTTACTAAATGAGCATTTGTACATGGGGTGTCAGTATGCTTTATTAAAGCAGGCGATACCCCATGACATATGGGTACCTCCTCCACCTTCCCCTGCAGCCCCGTTATCCTTAACAACAAGGTGATCACTGTGACAAAACCCTTTAGAAAATGAATACCTGTGCACCCTTTAAGTCACACGAGCCTGCCATTAATCTGAAGTAGTTTAGGGCCAGGCTTTATGCAAGGTGAAGAAAGAAAGCTGCTTCCATGTAAATATAAAACAGTCCATGATGTAGTAGGTGGTGACAGGATTAGTACAGACATCACTAGTAATCAATGTTATATTTTGATTTATATTATAGAGTTATGGAGAGCAAAGGAATCAAGATGTACAGGACAGTACTGCTACTGTGGCATTTTTCTCTAGCTAAGGAGCAGAACTGCAAATGAAGAGACTGTAAAGGCTTTACTTTAAACATTATTTGGAATGAGTTGCTCAATTGCAGTGAAGATTAGTGCTTGACTGCACCTGACTTTTTATTTATTTATGATTTTATTCTATGGGAAATATGACAGAAAAAGACTTACTGAAGTTCTGTGAGTGAGCACAAGCACTTGCATCATTTTAACATCTGTCACCAAGCACAATTGATAATGGTGACTGCTATTATGGCATCTTCCTCCCCTCCGCACAAGGCCATCTGGGATTTGTGTTATGTAAGAGGATTAGCATTTTTGCTTTCCTCTGTTATTTAAAGTATTTCTCAGAACTAGTTTTTGAATAATAATAACAACAACAATAATAATTGGGCTGTTTTCTGTGTGGCTTTCTGAAAGGAATATTCGGGAATTCTAAAGCCATTGCTCTTAAGACGAACACCTGGCCTTGCCATTTGGGTTTCAATGGGATTCACTTGAAATGGGATTTTTCAAGCTGTGGTGGATAGGACTGATGGAAGGCTGATATGACTGCATGAAATGAAGGATAAAGCATAAATTATCGTGAGTGGATCTATTCCAGCAAGGAAACAATTGTGATTTCCTTTTCCTCCTCTCAGACCTGATTATTCATCACATTGTTTATAAGGAAAATTTCAGCTTCAAATACTATCTCATATAATTATAGTGGTGGCTGGTAATTTTGACTGTTAAGAAAGCCTGATATTTATCGTTATCTGACCCTGGCTTGGGTTGTTTATATATTTATGAAAATTGAATTATTTCATCTGAAATATCTCATATAGAGTATTCAGACATCATTAAGATAGAGAATTTTGGAAAGGTCTAATCAAAATATCTGGCTATTTTTCAAGACTTACCTAAACATAACAACAACAAAAATTTACCATGAAAAAAGCGTAATGCATTAGGAATACTACTCAAATTCACGTCATCTGGAGCTAAGACTCAGTACTGTAAGGGAGGAATAGGGAGAAGAGATGAGTAGTTAGACCTGTGACAGTTTCTGCCTTCACAGGAGCCTTTCAGATTTAGCCAGAAATATGTATTTGAAAAAAATGTTAATTCAATGAAGCCTTGAGGAGACACCTTGAACAAACACTTCAGTAATTAATGGTGTAGAATCTCAGATGGGAAAAAAAAATAATGAAAAAAGTAGGGTGAGAAACAAATCCCAGTCTGCCTACACTGTTCCTGCAGTCTCCTTCCCCTTCCTCTAGTTACCTTATGAAAAATCTCTTCCTGCCTGTCACTTCTGTGGCCAGGCCATATCCAGTGCTTGTTGTTTCCAGATATCACCCACTCCTTGTTTGCTGCATGTCTGACCCTGACCCACCATGTTTTCCAGAAGTGGAGTTTGCTCATGGATGGTCTCAGGAGGAGCAAGATATTCCACCCCCTATGGAGGACTTCACCTGAACTAGAGCAGAGCAATTAAATCAAGATAAGTGGTCACAGCCTGCTAAAGAAACAACATGAAATGCACAGCGAACTGCAAACAACCAAATAAAATGACTCACTGTTACACTATGCTCATATATTCCCACTAAAGAAATCTTAGTCCACAGCTTAAGACTCCATGGTTTCCAATATACATTAACTGTGATCCAGTCTCTCACTCATCCTTTACAAACCTATGCAAAAGAAACCTCTGCAGCAGAGCTTAGTATACACCAGTAAAAAGTATTAGACTTCTTGTTGGTGAACGCTGATGGTGTGGGAGCAGTCTGTTAAAAGCAATAAGGAAGCACTTACAGCCTCTGGACCAGGTGCTGGAGCTAAAAAACAATAAAAAATGGCTGAGTGAAGACTGGTAATTTGGACTGGGAGCTTAGCATTAGCTTCTTAGAGCTAAAGTCTGGATGGGAAACCAGGAGCAGAAGCGATGACTGTTGGGAGTAGAGATGGTAACTGGAACAAGCTGTGGTTGGAGGCTCATGCTGGAACAAGGCTCTTGGGCAGGGAGACAGAGGAGAGCTAGAAGAGTCAGGCAGCCCCGTGCATGTCAGCTTTTAATCCTGTCAAGCCTGCAGTGAAGCCAGTGAGTCTTGAGCCCTACCATTCCTCAGCTGCCAGCAATTTTCATGAAACCTCTTGCAGTTTTGCTGCTGTTAATGGTAAGTACATCAGACTGACTCGCTGGGTCAGACCATCTAACCCAATATCCTGTCTCCTCCCACAGCCAGAAGTAAATGCTAAGGGAAGAACACAAGAACAGACCCACAGACCTACAAAGTGTAAGTCAATGCATTCTCAATTACCATGTTTTTTTTTTTTTTTTTTTTTTTTTTTTTTTCCCACATAGAAGAGGTCCCTGCAGTAGATATAAAGTTTTCAAGTAGCTGCTGACTCATAGCAATGTCAAAATAATGCCATGTGACAGCTTTGCTTTCTTTTCAGCTTGCTTTTCAGAGCATTAGGAAACCACACATGAAAGCAGCTGTTGTGATGCTGTGCTCATGACTCGCTTGCTTCTCCCTAGGCTTGCCCTGGCCTGCAGCTGCATGGTGGCACACTTGTTTTCCACAAGGACTCACTCCCTGCCAGTGCAGAAAGGAGACCAGAGACCTGGTAGAGATCTGGTAGTGATAGAGATGTCCCAAAAGACCTGCAGTGCTAGGGAAGTTAAAAGTAGCCCTCAAAGGGTGGCTGCTGTAGAAGAGATTATTTTCAACTCATTTTAGAGGTTTAAACATTTAGGCCTCTAAACCGAAGTTAGTCATTACTAGTGCCTGTCTAATTCAGTGAAGACAGACACCTTGAGCAGATCTGTTTTTAACCTACGTAAGGATGAGATTAATTTTGAGGTGATTATTTTTTTCTGTTGATTGTAACAGGGACCTAAGACGCAGCCGGCAAACACTACCTTGCTTCCGTCACATCTTTCCCTACTTGAGGCTGTGAGGCATTATGTGCAAAAATATTGAATTGTCACAACTTGTTCCCTCAGAAAAGGGAGGGCAAAATAATCAAAGTAAGGAGGCTAAAAGAAAAAGTATAAAGAAGTAGGGCAGTAAGAAGGGCAAAGCCTATCAAACAGCTATACATTGAATGATTTTTGTCCATCCTGCATGCTGAGAAGTTAACTTTGCAACTACAATTGCCTTTGATTTATGATTATATAAATAAGCCTGTGTCTAGTAAATATAAAACTATCTGGACAGAAGTAGTCTTTTGATTTGTTTATTTATTTATTTTATCTTTCTAGTGTTGCAAAAACAATCTGCTAGCAACATGTCTGCCTACTATGTATATATATCCAAGGTGAGCTGTTTTGTTTATGATATACAGATACTTATACAGTTGTCTCTCTTTTCTGACATGACTGTGATCTCATGTGGAGACTGAAGAATGCCACAGTGATGCAGCTTCAGTCCCTAAGTCATAGTCTCACAGGTGGGTCTGCTAAACTTTAGGTTGCTTTTGGTTCTTTAGGAGGTATTTTTCATAAATGACGAAATAGGAAAGCAGATTGGAAACAAGGTAGAAAGATGAAACCTGTAAATGAAGTGATTACATGTATATGCAAGGCGTAGGCTCAAATTTCTGCTTTGAATGTGGTAGGGCAGAAATCTGAAGTTGTAGTGCAGTTCTGCTAAGTGCAAGTCTATAGCTTCTTGCAGTTAGGTTTCTTCCACATAAACATGAAACCTGAATCTCAGTTTTTCTTCACATGAAGTTTGAAAACAATTACAAAAATAATTTGTAGTAAGAAGAAATTCTTGATTGCCAGCCAGATAAGAAAGTAATTCCTCATAAAGTAAAGTTTCTGGTCATTGCCACGCAGATCATTGCCACGCAGATACCATAGGTTTAAGTAAAAAAAAATACATAAAAAATTGTCCATTTTTTTCCTATCTTCATGTCAACCATACCATTTTTATTTATTTTTTTTTCTTCGCCCTCTAAGTCTCCATTCTTCTGGTTGTGTTTTGCCAGTGGAGCAATCAACATTTTAAACAGAATCTGTAATACAATGTGATAGAGTTTAACAGAAAAAAAAAAAAAAGGTGGAAAAAAAAAAGGAAAAAATTATTTTAATAACACAGCAGATAGCAAAGGAATGCTATCCTTATTGCATCACTTAGGCAGACATGCAGTTCAGTAAATCCTTCCTCTATCCAACCCCCATTTTCTTGGAACCAGGTCACAGTTCCTATTGGGCTTCAGATTTCAGTGCTGTGCACTGCAGAAGTACATGATTTTTTCGCACAGTATGTTTTCAATGTGAAATAGAGTATATTTTTACTCTATGAAACTTCCAAACTCTGACTCCATGCTGTTGGAGTCATTTTGCATTGTGTTCCTGGTTGAATGCCTAGGAACAACCTTATTCCTAGCTGAGAACTAGATTGCAAGGAAGCTAATCCTTTTATTCATGTGTGTTCCTGCTTTCTCATTCGGACATAGTAAGTATTGTTAAGAATCTTGGCACTGCTCTTTGCCTTGACTTTCCATGCAAATCCATGTGCCAGATGTCATCAGAGAGTGTTTTTCTTCTTCCCTTTTTTTTTTTTTTTTTTACTTTTCTTTTCTTTTTTTTTTTTTTTTTTTTTTTTTCCCCAGCTGTATGTGTTTTGTTGATATACTAGTGGACCATTGTAACAATGTGGTCATAAAGTGGGGAGCCTGGTCGTTATATCTGCAGAAGTCCCTGATAGCATTTCCAGTATGGCTTTGAAGAAAGCTTTTACTGCCCCACCCCATCCTTAACTAGTCTCTTTTTGTCATAATCAAACCACAAAGAGTAAGGTCAGCAAAAAGGTATGAGGGAGGTTTAACAAGAAGGTTCTCTGAGAACATATCCTAATCTATAAATACATGAAACTTTATTTTTCTTGATGTAAATGTGCTGCAGAGCTGGAGCCCAACTGCTTGTGCTGAAGTCTGGACATAGATGCTAATATTTTTCTTAACATTTTGCAAGAGACCGTTGTCCAAATGCATTGTCCAAATAAGCCACAGGAGATATTAGTGTGCAATCTGGTGAATTTTAGCATATAGCATGCTAATATGATATTTTAATATGCACACTCATATGTTTTTGGAAACTAAGCCTTCTTTTTTAGGAGAAAAAAAAAAAAGAAACTGGTATTATTGGTTAAAAAAAAAAAAAAAAAAAAAAAAAACAACAGAAAGATATCCTTGGAAACATAGCCAGATGTAAAACAATGACTGGGGCTGAAAATTTGTCACAGATTTTTTTTTTTTTCCCTTAAAGATCACACATAGGTTATTTACTGTCCCCTCTACAGCTGGTCAGGGTTATGATTTTCAGCCTGTGATTATAGCAGGATTTTCTTTTTTTTTGTAAGAGCTAGCGCTCAACTAAAATATATGTGATATGCTTGTGTGAGGAGCAGAAAACACAGGAACTAAAGGAATGATAAAAAAAAAAATAGTTTCTCTTTTTGTCAGTTTGTAAATATGTTAATGTCCTTGAAAACTTAAATTTAGTTATGGTCAAAAAGAGTACTCATTCAATGAGTACAAGAAACTAATCTTCTCCCTAAAACATTTTTTTTATTATTTCACTAATATGAAACATGAAACATTTTCCTATCATTCTGATTTCTTTTATTTTTTTATTTTTTATTTTTTGTCTATGATATGCTAACCCTTACTAGCAAGAGAAGAAACTTAAGCAGCCTTTACCATAAAAGAATGACATGCAACACCTTGGTATCAGAAAATAATGAAATTGCTTGCAAGCTTGTATCTGAAATTTGGGGTTACAGGACACACAAATCGTGTAGTATTTAAATCCTCATTTCTGTGTGAAAATAGCAATGAACTCATGTTTCTTTTGGTGTTATAAAACTCCATTTTGTATTATAGTTGTCATTCTGCATTAAACGGGCTATAAACTTTCACCTATTTATCCTTCTGCAAAGACAAATGATTAAAACATAGCTTCCATGTAGTTTTGATTTCAGGGAATTGACATATGGTTGATTCATCAACTGTTATATTATTCCCATGATTATTTTTCTCCCCTAAAGATTTGTATCTGATTTCAAACTGGAAATTCTCTGATGCAAAATTGCAGCTGTTGGTTCAATTTGGGCTGTTCCTCCTCTTGATAAAAAATAACAGAATTTGAAATTTTAAGAATACCTGAAATTTAAGGAATAGTGAAATTTGAGATATCTGGAACTTTGTTAACCCAGCAATGTACTACTACATAGCAT
The DNA here is from genome assembly GCF_964211825.1 of Aythya ferina. Classification (NCBI taxonomy): domain Eukaryota; kingdom Metazoa; phylum Chordata; class Aves; order Anseriformes; family Anatidae; genus Aythya; species Aythya ferina. The sequence goes on along the minus strand of NC_140298.1, from coordinate 103,028,990 downwards.
TCACATCATCTCTCATTCCTTCTGAAAAATGAGACCAAACACTTGAATGAATTGTCTGCTCACTTCAGAGGAGAAAGGTCAAAATTATGTAAAAATTTCTAATGTTGTCCTATAGTCCTAATATGGATAATATGAAACCTAGACTTTGGTGCAGTACTGATTCATTAGTTTTGCTCTGTTTTCCAAGGTAAAATAAATCCACTAGTTTACTCATGACATCGCTTTCATACATTCAACAGTTTCACTGGCTCTTGGTATATTGGCTCCCAATATATGTAACACACACCTATTTATTTTTAATATTTTTTATATCAGAAAGTTAAATCAGAAATCCCAAATATATTAGAAAACTATATTGCATTTATGCTGTTGTCTGTATCAGCCAAACTATAACCTCACTCAGATAATGGAATCCTTTTTGTTCTCATACATTGTCTTCCATAAAAATATGTTGACATAAAATCATAAATATAGTATACCTATGAATTAATTCCCTCTCAGTTGTATCCACATATGTTTTCATTATTTAACTCAGAATTAGATTCAGGCCAGATAGCCTATGCTTATCCAGGTCATTTAATTTGCCCTTTTAAATACTGCCCCAACCTTTTTATTCATAATTCTTGTCTATTGAAAAATGCAGCAGAAATTAACAAGTCCAGAAGTTATTTTCCTGGCTCTTTTAGGAGTCTTAGGTACAGAATTAATACCAAGTCTATCAATTTAAAGGTGTTTAAACTTGGTAGGTACTAATTAATAATGGACTAGAAAATATTTCACATGTTCTATCCAACTTCACTCCAAACAGAAACCAAATTTGTTTACTGCCCCATTGCCTCTTCTGCCTTACTAACAGCTAGCAGAAAACATTTCTGAACAGCTAGTGATCTAAGTGCTAGAGAAAAGATAGCAGGTGGACACAGACAAGCAGACAGAGGCAGAGCACAAGGAAACCACATTGGTCACCAGGGAAGACGGTGATCTTGGCATGCTGCTGCCGAACCATTGCCAAGCTCTGGCAGGCATAGTGGAAAAGGAGAAAGTTAAGATGGAATTGAAAGACAATAAGTAACTGAAAGAACTTATTTCCCTGACTAAGCATTTGCTGTCTGGTATATTTGGGGCAGATGGCACCTACCTAAAGCAACAATGAAATAGAAATTGAGATGTGGAAAGGGTAGATCCAGTCCTTGTCACCGAGTTGTGGGTATCATTCTTGTCAAACCACTTAGCTGACAAAGTTTTTTTTTTTTTTTTTTTTTTTTTTTTTTAAATAAGTTTAAACCTCCTCCTCTTGTACAATTAGCATTTTTCAAGTGGAGCTGAGTTAGTTGAAGCAGATGGTTTATCTTTTTTGGTAGTGCTTCTAGTTGGACAAATGAGACTTATATCATTTCTACATCTTCCTCTCTCTTGCAGTGCTTACAAAGTCATTCCACATTTTACGCACCGTGTTTTGACTTATTTAATGCAGACATACTTTCCCTGCAGTAAACATGATTACCCAAATACTTTAACTAGAGAGCTTCTGCTTTCCTCTCTGGTATAATTAGTCACACTGCACTCACACTGCATTTAAAGGGGGAAAAAACCCACACATGGAGCATCTTGCAAATGTGCCTATAATCCCATACAGCTGCTTTCTTCACTTTATTCTTTTTTTGACTGCTTATAGAACAAAATTGCTGCAGCTGGGCAGCAAACTGAGCAGAGTTGCAAAGACACCTCTCTTTTCTTTTCTTTGTGGAATCCACCCATTCAGGTGTCGAGGGATAGCTCTTGATTAGCAATAGCTTAACATGGGGCTAAGTTTTCTTGGATTCTAGCATTGAATAACTTGGCAGGATTTCTATTAGGTTTGAATTTCAAAGCCAAAAGAGTGATCTGAGATCGCATACTGGCAGTTCCACAGTGGTAATTTCCATGTTAAAAGAATACTTATCACCAGCACCACAGCGAAAGAGGCAGCTTTACACAGAAAGGGCCTCTTGTGAAATTAATTTGGTGTTTATTTTATTAAGAAGCTGTTTCCAATTTTTTATTATTTTATTTTATTTATTTATTTTTTTTTGTAAAGAAACTGTTTCTAATTCTGCTGATATTTTAAGGGAAAGATCTGGTTGTTTAAAAAAATGTTCACAAAAATCTCACTGAAAGTTTTTTCATTTATGTGGCCAGCATACTTTTTATTCCAGCTTTTTAGAAATGGAGCAGGAGATGGAAAAGGAAGTATCTGTTCATATTCAGTAAGATGCTGGCTTGATTAGCTTGGCTACTGCTCTAAATTCAGTAGAAGGCTTACTTGAAAGATTATTGAAGTATTGACCTTTGATAAGTTTAAAATAATAAGGTTAAGGAAAGGGGAAAGGAAAACGTATATATGTAAAAGGTTTACAAAATCTTTCACCATAAGCAAGCTGATTTTCTTAATAAAGCACAAGCATAGGGAATAGAATACCAGGTGAGATTCACGTAACAATCATGGTGAATACAAAAATTTGTCTGAATCCTGGATGTCTAGAATACTCTAACTGCTGATAGAAGGAAATGGGCATTTCCAGTTCTGATTTATCTACTCTGAAAATATGTATTTATGACATGTCAGCTAAATTCTGTGCTTATTTTTATGTTAACTCTAAATGAACTTTAGTCAACTTGTTCAGATGTAGGCACCTAAAGTCAACTAAAATTAATTCCACGTTTCTCTTTCTCTGCTCCTAACTTGCTATGTTGCCTGGTCAATGTCTTTTCTGGGCAGAGATGTTTTCTGACACAAGACAATCTTGTCCTTTGTGTCGGTACAGTACTCAGTTCCTTCAGAATAAATACAATATTTTAGGATTCTTTAAAGAGCTGATGTATCCCAAGGAAGCAGCAGACGGACATCATTAATTTGTGCTCACAAATACAGAAGCAGTAGCTAGGATGGACACTAATGCAGGGAAAGATAAAAGCGTCATGAAGAGCTCTCTGTCTGTTACCATCACTGAGGAAGAAGGGATGAAAACATATGAATGCTCCCTAAGAAACATAGATCATAAAAAAAAAAAAAAAAAAAAAAAAAAAGAAAAAGAAAAAGGAAAAAAGAATCAAACCTGGCTTAAATCAGGTCAGAAAAAAACAAACTCATCCATATCTGAGTGCATCTGCCAATGCATACATAATTCCTGATGGCACAATTAAAACAGACCACTTTTTATATAATAGAGATTACTGTAGCATAACGCCTTTTCACCTTTGGAGATGTTAATATTGATCTGTTGATACAATAAACAATAAACTTTGCAAAAATATGCAAAGAGCTAAGTAGCTCTTCAGTTGTTGCAGGAGATCATTTCATGCACTGAGAAAGGATCACATTAAGTCCCAACAGCAGCAATGAAAGTGAAGAAGGCAGTAGGATCCAGACTGTCAGTTCAGGAAGATACAGCTGTGAGAAGAGGGACTGGAGAACTGGTCATTGAGTGACTGAGTCCATTGCATTACTGAAGAAGAAAACCCTAAATGGTAGATAAACAAAAGATCTTGAGAGTTTCTGACCTTGAGGAAGAAGATTGCAAAGTTTCTGAACAACCTTCTTGTCATTTAAACAAAAAATATTATTTTATTTTGAGAAGATAGTGCAACTAGAAGAAATGCAAAGCTATGCCACAGATAAATATTATATTATGCAGTATTCAAAAATATAATTGCTAATACATTTAGAAGATAAAATTTTGATTAATTTAAAACAACTGCATTCAGAAGATGGCAAATGAGTATTTTATTAGAACGATTGTATTAGTAGGGTTTCACTCATGTAATTATTATTTTCCTTCCCTCCCTGGCTCATTCTTATAATCTTTCTCTGCTTGTCTATTTTTGCATTTTATTTTTTTTTTCTTGTAGTTTGGAAAGGGTCTCTGTTCATTCTCTACATTTTCTCCAAAGTACAGCATAAATCCAGGAAACATTAGGATTGAACTTTCAACCCAGACCTGTAAAGGCAGAATCATAATTAGGCAAAGTTAGTTTGTCTGTCGCTGAATGTAAACACATTGAATAACTTCATTATTTTCAAGCTTTGCCCCTACATTAGAATAATTCACACTACTTCAGGGAAATGACACCTGCTAATTAAGCACAAGCAGACAAAGCACTTTAACAGTCATAATCAGTCATTTTCTTCTCCAGTTTTAAAAAAAGACTAAAAAAAAAAAAAGGAAAAAAAAAAGGAAGGAGATCAAAATGAGTCAAGATGTTTTCATGTATCCTCTTGAGGAAACCTTATTGCCTGAAGTAGACTTAACTACAATGACTTTAGGCAGTTTAGATTATAAGTAAAAACACATATATACCCCACCATGTACACAAATGCATGTTTGGGACCGTGAAGAGACTTAGTTACAACTAAAAGTAGATGTCAGTATGTACAGTTAGTATGCATTTCTTGTATGTAATTCATCTTATTCCCAAAGGGGGGGGTTTGTAATAACGAGCCAGCAACTTCCCTAAGAACCCTCTTTTTCCATTGAAGAGTTTTACTTTTGATGCACACATCAGCATTGTAGACGTCTGAAGTTAAATGGTATGAATCAAAACCCCAAACCCTTTTCCCTGGATAATATACATTCAACATGCACAAGAGAAATCAAATGTGGGCAAAAGGAAATTTTATTCCTATTTTATAGTGAGAGGATGAAGCATGGAAAATAAATCTTTTATGCAAAGGTTCAGTGAAGGTCTGTGATGGAATTAGGAAATTGGGAGTTAATCCCAAATTGTCGGAGTATTTGTTCAGGAATCTAGTCACACTTTTTATTTATTTTATTTATTTTTATTTTTTCCCCTCTGCTTTCACATCCTGGGACTCTGCAGAATTGTTGTTTCAACTGTACTTTTAAGAGTTCTCATAAATCCTAATTTCACAATTCATTTGCAATGTCTAACGAGGTACTTTATATGTCTTGGTGGGCTATCATGTTAACCAAAACTGTAGTGATATTCTCCAGAACTGAGTGGAAAACTTAGAACACGATCAATAATCCTTGCTGGAAACAGCAAAGCCTTCAAAGCCTTCTAGCTATTTTCTTATTGACTCATACTTATGCTGGATTGGAAAGAGATGCTTCCTGGGACATACTAGGAAGAAAAGCCTTAATGCTAAAAGTGGGAGACATACAAGAAAATGGCTTCAGAGTAATTAGCAGTTGGCAAGCTGAACGTAAAAACACAAAACACAGATAATACAGTCTCAGTTCTCCATTAGTATGGAGAGAAAAATGAGCCCTGGAGAAAAGTGGTGAATCATAGGGAAAGAAATTACAGAAATTCATTTAAGAAACTGAAATTGTGAATGGTATTCACAAAATAAAAGGGGACTCCAAGGACATAGAAGATGTCACAGCCTTCTTGCATTTGTCGAGAGAAGTGAGCATATTTGATATTTGTACCGTATACATGAAAACCAGGTAAATGCTATCATAAGGAGAAGGTGAACAGGCTGCAGGACTACAGACACTTTCTGCCATCACACACCTCAGAACAGTTTGGATAGTCCTAGTGCTAGAGACCTTTAGTCCTTTATTGAAGCTGATCATCTCTGGACATGTTCTTGTCCTCATCTTTATTTTGCTACGTATCTGCATACCTTTTAATAATCTGTGAGATAAATTAGAGAAGCTTTTATTAAAGAATTGTAATTTTCTCAACCACAGCTTCAGCTGTTACCAAAAAATAATTATAAACTTTGATCAGATTCTGGATGAGTTTATATGATGGGCTTGCTAGAGATGCTAGGAGAAGGGAAATTTTCACTAATCGTTAATAAAGGACCTGCCAGGAAATCTCATTCTGCACCTAAAGAAATTATTGTGGTCTTTGCTTTGAGAAATTCTGGTACCTCCACTGCTTCCATCAAGGCTTTGTTATTTGGCATGTGGTAGCTACATAGGTGAGAAAAGTATCTTTTCTTTCTCAGAAGAAATTCTACATGGATTGGCTGAGCTGTATAGTGTTGAGGATTACTGTCCTTAGCTTTTACAGGAAAATGCTGCTGATTGCCAAAATCTGGAACATTCCAGAGAACCTCATGCAAGACAGTGCCAAAAATGCAGCTGGACAACTGCAGCCAACAGCACTGTTCTGGGAACACTGAAGAGGAAGGGTAGTTGCCATACGTGGTAGAGAGTGACCCAGACTTCACATCTTGCAACTGCTGTGTAGTGTCAGGATGGTTACCACATCCTTGGAGAAATTTCTGGAAGAGGAACCCTACTGCTGAGGGACAGAGGGCTCATCTCCTGGACAGACATATGACCGATAGTCTTCTATCCCTGGTACCATATGGTCTGGAAGGACTGCAAGCAAGTATCAGGAGTCTCTGCCCTAAGTATCAGAGAGGGAATAAAGAGAGTGTGAGAGGCAGGAGGCTACCTTACCACCTTCTGAATCAAGGATCTGCTGCCTGCTCCCTTGGGGCCTTTCCCCTAAAGCTGCATCCTTTCTGTGCTACATGACAGAGAGATAGATGCAGTCCAGAGGACTTGAGTATTCAAGTAGCTCAAGTATTTGCAGTCTGTGATGTCATCCCATCAGGTTTCTCTGATATGTAACAGTAATGAATTCCATCTTTTCTCTACCAAAATTTGTGCGAAAATACTCCTGAAAGATTGTTGCTTAGGTTGCAAAATTGAAGTCCTGTGGATTATGTATATATATGTGAAAATCTGACCTTGCCCAGGATTTTGAAGAAATACCAGAGAAAGAATTAGGATGTCCACATATTTGGCATTTTCTAAAAATTAATTGAATTTACAACCCAAGCAACTTCACTTTACTGTTATTTTTGTTTTGTTTTAGTTTGGTATTTTAATTACAGACATGCACATACACTTACATGCTCATGTAAATTTATAATAGTGAGAGAAAGGAAGGTGTATTTTCCATTTAGTGTGAAAGTATGTCTGACTAACATGCTTGTCCTAACATGCTAGACCTTTGACTAGCGGTGTTCCCCAGGGGTTGTTGCTGGGTCCAGTCTTGATCAACATCTTCATTGATGACCTTGATGAGGGAATAGTGTCTGCCCTCAGCAAGTATGCTGATGACACAAAGCTGGGAGGAGTGGCTGACACGCCAGAAGGCTGTGCTGCCATTCAGCGAGACCTGGACTAGCTGGAGAGATGGGCAGGAAGAAACCAAATGAGATTTAATAAGAGCAAGTATAGAGTCCTGCACCTGGGAAGGAACAACCCAAAGTATCAGTACAGGCTGGGGGACGACCTGGTGGAGAGGAGCTCTGAGAAGGACCTGGGGGTCCTGGTGGATGACAGGTTGACCATGAGCCAGCAGTGTGCCCTCATGGCCAAGAAGGCCAATGGCATCCTGGCATGCATTAAAAGGAGTGTGGCCAGCAGGTCAAGGGAGGTGGTCCTCCCCCTCTACTCTGCCCTGGTCAGGCCTCACCTGGAGTCCTGTGTCCAGTTCTGGGCTTCCTGGTACAAGAAAGATAGGGATCTCCTGGAAAGAATCCAGCGGAGGGCCACAAAGATGATACGGGGCCTGGAGCATCTTCCCTATGAAGAAAGGCAGAAAGACCTGTGTCTGTTCAGCCTGGAGAAGAGAAGACTGAGAGGGGATCTCATCAATGTGTATAAATACCTGAGGTGTGGGAGACAGAGGGATTTGGCCAAACTCTTTTCAGTGGTTTGCGGGGACAGGACAAGGGGCAATGTCCACAAAATGGAGCACAGGAAGTTCTGCAACAACATGCGGAAGAACTTCTTCACGGTGAGGGTAATGGAGCACTGGAATAGGCTGCCCAGGGAGGCTGTGGGGTCTCCTTCTCTGTAGATATTCAAGACCTGTCTGGAAGCCTGTCTGGGCAGCCTGCTCTAAGGAACCTGCTTTGGCATGGGGTTTGGACCTGATGATCTTTCAAGGTCCCAGCCAACCCCTACAATTCTGTGTTTCTCTGATTCTGTGATTCTGTGATTATCGGTAACAATTCTTGAAAAAGACAGGTAAAGTAAAAAGGATAGTGACCTTACAAACTGTATGCTACATCCATACCCATAATTGTATGTAAAAGTACTTAAGGGTTCTTAACCACAGTGCACAAGAATCAAAGCACTCAAGCACTCTTGGATACATGCTAAAAGTCTGTTCACCTTTTTCATAGATCACAGGCTCCCACCAGCTGACCTAGTAAGTCCCTTCTGACTCCAGAAAATCTACTTTCGCCATTCCAGCTGGGAACGAGCAAGGTTGTATGTTGCCATGGCAGCAGTTAGACTGAGAAGGGGATAAGTAGAAAAGGTGGCAAAGGCAGCCAAAAATAACAAGTTATAAAGAAGTAGGATTCTGTTTATCTGCAGTTAGGTGGATAGTGCTAAGCACCCAACCCTGATGCTGTGGAGCTTTGGCTAGGAAAGAGTTTTAAACCCTGTTTCAGCATGGGTTCTGTGGTAATAGGCTGTTAACCTCTGGGATCACAGGCATTTAACATGATCTCATTTCTCCACTCTACAGAGCATCCTCCTGCTTCATTGCATGTACCCATTCTCTACTACCCACTTATTATTCAGCACTGTATATTGCAAGCTGTGACTCCTCAATTCTCTTCCTTGAGCAACATAAGATCAGAGTAGGAGTCTTGGAGTAACAAATGAGTATGACTAGGTAACAACAGTTCAGCAGTTCAATAATTTTCCTTTATATCTTGAGAGTTCATCACAGAAAATGTTGCTCCAGGTCTGCTTCAATGTAAGGGAGAGTCAAGTCCTTGCAGAAAAACATTCTGATGGGAGATAAATTATTCATAGCTTCTAATTTTAATTCTGCATCCTCCTATTGAATGTATTTGCAGTCAAATGCTTTTGGAGATACTTAAAAAAAAAAAAAAAGGAATAAAAACTCTGAAGTCTACAGACTTGCAGACCTCCATCATTACTTGCAGCCGAACAAACCATGCAATTCAAAACGTACCAAAGAGATGGCATGAAGCTAGAATCCCTGAGGTCTGTAAAAAGTTTTAAGTGAAGAACAAATAGTTATGGCAGTTTGATCTAGCCCAGCTATTTGATGTATGACTGATGTAGGAGCCGATGTGTGGCTGGTAGGCCAGGTTAAATCAGGAAGTACAATTAATTGTCTGTATGGATTGTTCTTATACCTATTTCCTCTTTCTTTGCTTTCTGAGAACTCTGCTGTATTTTATTCACCATGTTATAAGGTATTAACAGGTCATATATGATAGATGTGTGGAAATCCTGGAATGAAAATGGTCATGCATTTCACAACACATCAACTGATTTATTTATTTTTTGGTCATATAACCAGGAATGATCTGATCAAGAATTCATTTTCTTTTTGTTTTATTATGAGAAGTTGATATGTATGGTCCTTGAGTACTTCCGTGTGAGGCTGTTATGTTCCCCATTAGCTAAGATGCAGATCACTTGTGCAGGTGGCCGAACAGTGGTTATAACTTAAATTATTTAGGGATTAAAATTGAGACAACATTTGAAATGTGTCATGGCTAATTTCAAAAATAGGATTGTTGTGATGTCATGCCCACCCACATGTGCATAGCTTTGTCTATCTGTATATTTATCTCGATTTTGTACCCGAGAGCAACTTTGTCACCCTCCTCAGCCTGCCATCTCCACTTAATAATGAAAGAAACGTTACGATATTTAGGCTCCGAGAAACTATGAAGAATATAACCCAGTTTCAGCTGCAAATAAGAAATAACAAGGTGTAATGTGGAATAATGTCTGAAAACTCATTTATCTGAATAGTCCACTTATGTCAATAGAATTACTCAAGTGCTTAGAAGTGTAAAAATAAGAGCAACATTTTGTTAGAATGAATATTGTAATTTGGCTTTTAGACCTTTTATGTATTCATCTAACCACACTGTTGCTGTAGAACTTGCTGACATTGTCATTTAAACTCTCATAGTACTTTCAGCACCCACAGTAGGGACAACGCTCTTCTTGGGGACTGTGGAGTCTGCCCCCACAATAGCTTTATAGCAAAATCTTTTTCTGCTGGGAGGTGTGCTTTCCAGCACCGAGATAAAGACACACCAGATCAGGATGTTACTCTGACAGCCTGGTGAGATCCCACCAGCCAGACTGTAATGGTGTTGCCACTGTCCCACAGTTCTCTGAATTCCCTTAGAGCATAGTTTTTCAACTTACTGTAAATAAATTATCCATGCAACAGGCTGTAGTAAGATACCCCCACTAATCCCCATGCCCTGGTCAGTGTGAGAAAAGCATATGCATTAGCAGGGCTCCAAGACGGTCACCGAGTGCACCTGACCCACAGTGCATTGGACAGCCTAGTATGCTGGGCATTTGGAGCAGCTGTGCTCCACCTAACTCAAGGTATCCACTGTTTAAGTCTCAGCAAGTCATACCTCACCTTTAAAAAAATATATAATCAAAAAAGTGTTTGCTGTAAATGGAAATAACTACCTCTAGGGTAGGAATTGAGAAAGGCTCTGAAAATTAATTTGGGATGAAATCCCTTTCTATTAAGTAAAAATATTAATTGTCTTTACAGAAGCTGATGAATGGCTGTAAGCCAGCTAACTGTTGGACACTGAGGTGAGCACTGCCTTTTGTATCTTATTGTAGAATATTATCAAATTTGCATGGAAGAAGACTAATATACGTAATATATAAAATATAAATATAATTATATTTATTTATATATCTATATATAATATAGATAATATATATAATATATTTATATATTTATTTTATAAAATATAAAATATAAGTATAACTAATATAATTATATTTATTTATAAGCTTGTAAGCCCTAATAATTCTGTGGTTGCTCCACAAAAGACCTGAACTTATGGAATATCAGAACTTCTCATACTGCAGTATTTATTTATTTTTTAACAGCCTAATAATTAGTTTGCAGCTTATATATTGTTTCAAATAATGCTTTATGAAGTCAAGATTCAGTATTATAAGCACATCATTCAATCCCCAAACTTTTGTACCCTTTTTGAACTCTTTGGTATTTTGCAATTTCAGTTCCCCAGTGCAGCTGAGAGAAATTTGGTAGTAGCATATGTTTTGTAGTTTTAACTTGGAGGGATACAGCTAAATATATTTTAGAAATAAGTAGGTTATAGCATTACATTTTATTATTTATTATTGAAATAAAACAATGTTGTAGGACTTAGAAATCAAAATAAACCTTGGAAATACTTTACATTGCTTCTTTGGATTCATAGTAATGAAGGTAAAAATAAAATCAGAATATATTTTTGTGGGAGACAAACGAACAAACAGACAAACAAACCACTGACAAAATGTAGAGGATGAACAAACATCACTTAGTTTTTGCCTTCTTCAGGTTTATAAAAGAGGACTTTGTCATCTTGTAAACCACTATTCATTAGCAGTTAACAGTGTAACAGCCAGTATAATCCTAACCATTAAAACAATACAAGGAAAGCAAGAAAGAGATAAAAAAAATCAGCAGGCACCATCAACTCTCATGTGGGGATAAAACTGCAGGAAAAAAAGCAGTGCTCTAAAAGTACATATGATTGATTTGTAGAAACTTTTTTTTTTTTTTTTTTTTTTTTTTTTTTTTTTTTTTTGTCGGGCTTGCAGCTTTTTTTAAAGAAACAGCATGTGTCTTTTTCAGGTATTTCTGGGTGCTCTGCGCTGTTTCTGAAGCATTAGCAAACTGACAACAATCAGTACAGAGCAGATTTAAAATACTGTTGTTTAAACATACCCTACTTCTGTACATATTGCTCATTCTGCATGCTGGAAATGGAATACAATCCCCCTTTTTCTTAAAAAGTGTGTTCTTAACATAAACTAGATGCCTGCTTTTCTGATTTGGAACATGTAAACTCTCACTTCATGAACAGTCATGAGTCAAAAACTGAAGAATATTATTGGCACGTTCTGAGTCATATTGCTATTTTAATATCTACACATTACACTTGCACAGATCTCACAAGAGAATGAATTACCTCCAGACACACACACACACACGCACACATGCACACACAAAGACACAGTTGATATTTTCTTTATCTTCTAGGTCAAACTTTATATAAAATCTTTCTGAAAATGTATTTTTGATTACTACCAGGTTTTCTATAGCCGCTAAAATAAATGTGTCTAATGAATTTAAAAAGATTACAGAGAATTTCATCTATCTGGATTTACTGTGCTTAGATACTGGGAAAGATCAAGGAATTCATATTGGTTACTTATAATGAGGCAATCAGGCTTTAATGAAAATCAACAGTTATTAGATAATCAGTTCAGCCTGGTGACTATTGGCCTGTTATTGCAGGACAAGAATAATTAAAGGGCACTTAAGGTATGGAAAAAATGGCAGTCAGAAATTGATGTGTCTATAGAAGTCTCCAAACGACAGACATTTAATAGTCCTTTATATGTTACTATAGCAACCCACTTTGATAACTCATCTACCCGCACCATAGTAAAACAAGGGGCATGGGGCTCTTCGGAAAGTACAATCTCCTTTAAACAGATCTATAAGCACTGCAGATGAACAGAACTCTAAACATTCCTCCATGAATATTCATGAACTAAGTTGTTTTTTGTTGCCTGCCTAGTCAGCAGTCACAAAACACATGGTGTGTGTTGGCAGCATCTTGCCTAGGTAGAGGGCTATGGACTGAGGCAATGGCAGGAACCAGGACCTGTGAGGCTGACTGACATTTCCATCTGTAGCGAAGGCTGGTAATTAACAGGAAGGAGTGTGCCTGCAGCATTGCACCATCTGCTAGGGAAACGGCTCAATAAGAAAGGAGCTGGATATCATCTCAGTGGTGGCTCGATCTGGTTCCGACATGAGGCTGGGCATCTGTTAGCTGAGGAGATAGGCTATTAGGAAATTCGACTGGGAATGAACAACATGGAAAGAGCACTCTGACCTAGCCCATAAAAGCATCTCTTCAGAAATGGTGTCTTTTTATCTTACTTACACAAGTCTTCTGAAAATGGTTTGCTGAGGGACCATTATGGATCTGTTTGAAGTAACACAATGCTTTCAAAAATGCTGCTTAATTCCAACATGAAATTCTTGAAATCAGGATACAGCTGTCATCTTTTGACAATAGAGCTAATTTCAGAGTGAGGATATGAGGTTAAATTCCTTCTTGTTGTTTGTTTTTTTTGGGGGCAGGAAAGAAAATTAACTTTTAACTATTGTATAGTTTAACTCTCACAGCACAGTAAAATGGATACTCAAATGGAAAACGTGCAGAGATGAAAACATAAAACCTTGCCATTTTTTAAATGCAGGCATATGCAAAGCACAACAGTTGAAAAGGACATCAGTATATGTTCTCTGTGTGTATGTATACATGTATAAATATATATATATGTGTAAAAATTCTTAAACTTTTTTTTTCTGATAGGAATTTAAGTAGTTTGTGGGTTGCAGAAGGATTTTCAGGGACAAGTTTTGCATTTCAGGGTGTTATGATAGGTTTGTTCTTTGTGCTAGTACATAATTTAAATATTTCAGAATATAAACAGTGTTACTAAGGTCTTTTTAAACATAATGAATTATAGTGTTCTTGGAAATGACAGTCTGACATTCCTCAGGCCTCTGCTGATGTACAGATTCAGCAAAATTTGGGTAAATTTCTCCGTTTTTCTCTGCTTACGTTCTTGAAATATCTTCAGGTGAGGAAAAATCTTTGAATCCTTTTCCTGCCTGGCCCATGCTGCTGACAGCAAGTGTCCACGTCGTGTGCATGACATGATGTGATTCACTGCAACTGGCACTGACTGCGGGATAAAATAGCTCCAACCATCCTGCATTTGCAGGCTCTGAGAGGAAGTATGAGTACAACAGCTGGGCTGGTGTTCACTTAGACTATGATAACGTGGTTTTATGCCAGTCATAAGGGTATCTTCAGTCATCTCTGAGATCTTTCTGGGCTTTGTCTGCAGTCCAGGAACAGAGATAACACTTCCAGTAAACAGCTCCAGTGTTTCAAGGGGCTGATGTGATTATTTGTTGAGCCTAGACCTGACATATACCTCTTAAATCCTCATCCTAATAGTCATTCCCTTCCCAAAGAGTTCATAGAAACAGTGACATGCACAAATAACAGCTGGGAAATGAGCTTACATGTAAAGCATTGTCCAGAATATCCAGGAGAGGAAAACTATTTTTTATCATTACAGGAATGAGATGGATGGGAGCTTAGGGAAAAAAATAAAAAAGTAATAAAAAAAAAAGGTATAACCCTGAAAGGATGATTGCACAGAAGTGCCTGGAACAATAAAAAAAAAAAAAAAAAAAAAAGCTTTATTTGCATGTGCTGTATATTTTGGGAGTTTTCTGTTTATCTGCTTAGTTTTTAAGCTGCTCCTCTTGCAAAACAATTTTGTATTTTTTTCTTGAAACACTGAGGAACATTTGGCTTTTCCCTACAATGATAGGGACCAACTTGTCCCCCACAGGGGTTATACAGCTGTATTTATATTTCATCACCATCCCTTTCAAATGGAAACAGGAACGCTATAGGGCTTATTCTCCTAGGGACTCAGAAACCAGTTACCTGTAGTGGAACTTTGATCAAAGATATTAGCACCAAAAATGCCGTTGTAACAGTGTATGAGAAAGAATTGGAAGGCATTTATGCAGACAGTGAATAGTCAGGACATGCAGCCTTCCTGCTGCTGTTTGTGTTGGTATCTTTTACAGGGATCCATGCAAACTGGAGCTCCCACAAGTTACTCTCCCCTTACAGAGGTCTCCACTCACAAAACTGCAGGCAACAATATCCTCCTAGTCAAAATCAACAGGCAATTGGAAAAGCAATTTTTGTCAGCTGAGGGGCTAATCAAGCATAAATCACCATTGTCTGTCCTCGGCAACTGAAGGCTGACAATTGAAGGCTGATCCACACCCAGTAAAATGGACAAATCTTTTTTATTTTTTTTTTTATTATTATTTTTTTATTATTATTTTTTTTTAAGATTTCCCAAATATCTCTTTTCTTGACAGCAGGTTCCTCACTATTCAGTCAAGGGCAATATGACTTCAGTCAACAATTTTCCCTTTCTTTCTTTTCTTTGTGTGTGTGTGTATGTGTATAACACTGTTCTTAAAGCTCTCTGCAGCTGGTTGTCATCTGAATGACTGCCAATAGCCTCCGAGAGCACTACCCCCTCCTGAACACATCGTTTGGCTCCCTGAGATTATTTACTAGTGAAAACTCTGCATGCACTGAGTCGGTCTGATACGACTCTCTGAGGAAAGTGCTGGGTGTGGTTGTGGCATTTTGGGAAATGAGTTATGAGAGGAGACAGAAATACCACTTGGCAAGTAGAAGGATGTGTCCTCTGAAGCCACGTGTCAAGGCAGGGCAGCCCAGGACGGCCCAGAGGAAAATGTAGTTCTGATCAGCAGAGTCCTAAGACAACGGATAGTTTAACTGAAAGGCAGCACAACCTTTTGGATAGAGGATTTTCTTGGAGACAGGGAAGCAGAGAGTATGGTAATAGTGGAAAGGGAATGATACAAATCCTTTTGAAATCCACAGAAGAGTTAATTGATTTCAGTGGGTTTTCTTCTAGGCCCAAAATGTTTACTTCATAGCGAAAATGGTTTTAAATATACAGCTGTAATTATTTAGTTTAATATTAATTGAGTGTAAGTGGATTCAGTCCCAGAAGATTTTAACAATACGCTAAATAAGAATTCATTTAGGTATCATTTCGAAGAGGCTGATATTCAGTACTGGGCTATTAAGCCCACACACATGCTTGCACACACATGCAATTACAGCATCCAGCTTCTATCTGCAAACTTGATGTTTTACTCTGTCCCGTGAAATGAACCCAAAACTTGAGGGTCTTCACGTTACCTTTAGCACTCACCTCCCAAGCATTCCCCATGGGAAAGATCCAAAGGTAACTCTGGAAACCCAGGGTGCCAATTTGCACTTCCCTCAGCTGAAATAGGAGCCACTTCATCCCTACAGCTAGCAGTGTAATGAGTTGCTACAAAAGAAGAAAAATAAATATTAGTCATTATTTGAGTTATTGAATTATGTGAATTATTTGCATTTACATGTACAATCTTTTCAAGCTCATCCAAGGATGCTGAGTCAACAAACAAAATGCTAAAGAATACATGAGATTTTTGCTGCCTTATTAACACTATGGGGTAAATATTAAAGACAACGTATGTTATCAGGTGGCACTTGAAAGATATTAACTCTGGTTACGTTGCTTGAAAAGGTTAAACAGCTCTGCTTAGTCCATATCCTAGCCCTGCGTTTACAAACATTTCCAGAAAATTATGTCTTTAATCCAAAGAAAGGGATAGAATGAACTTCCAGATTTGAACCCGACATTAGGGTTCCCAGCAAAACAACTTAGGTGGGATTTCTCCTTGGTTTGAACCACGCAGACAATAGCATGGGCACACATCCAGGATTAGGGCCTTTCATTCATACCAGCTAAGCACTTGAAAGTCCAGATTCTGCTCAGGGTAATAAAACCTTCCAAGCTCTCCTTCCAAAAGCCCCGGTGCAGCTTGGCAGGGTAGAGCGAGTGCGGGGGCACAGGGAGGAGGGAGGCAGGATTGGCAGGGCTGCGTGGGGAGAGCTTGCACAGCACCTGCCTGCACAGGGTCTGGCTCCAGCCAGTGTCATTAGCCACTCGTTTCGTAAGCATTAAAACCAGCCATAACATAAATAAAATAATAAAAAAGGGGACTACAATGTAACAGAGCAGTGAAGGGCAAGAAACAACACTGTGAAAAACTTTAAAATGCTTTAACTTCAATGTTTAAGTCTAGCTCCTGCAGATGCAGAGAAACAGTTTGTGTTCATCAAGGCATTTAAACTGTACAGAGAAGGTATCCATGCACGTACAAAGCTTCCAGTGCTATACAGGATGAAAAGGGGAAGGAAATGAAAGCTGAAGGTTCGCTCTATAGTGAGGACACAATGCTCAAAGGCCGCAGCGTTTGGAACACATTGAAGTCAGTGTGATGCTCAATATTCTTCATAATGAAGAAGAGGGGTTGTATTTTATTTTTTTTTTTCTGCTTGCCTCAGTCATACTACTAATTATTTAGTGGTCTTTCAAACCTTTTGTAATCTCGACTTGAGAAAGCACTGAAAGATATTAATTCTTAGCCATGTGTCTCATAAATGAAGGCCATTCTGCTATACTTAATGACAAGGCTGAGGCAGCAAGATGTCATTTGCTTTTTTCTCGGTTTTTAAATTGCTTTCTAAATGAACTACAGCTGTGAGGGCCAGGTGCTGTGATCCCTTTAGAAAGATCAGGAAATGATGAAATCCAAAATTTCAAAGTGTGATGGATGTCAGCTCCCGATTTGGTGTGTGTGTGAGGTCACCCCCATGCACCTGGTGCTATCTCCACAGCAGAATCACTTTACTGTGGAAAAAAAAAATAGATGCACATGTTGAGTGTAAGTGTAACAATATGAGATGCAGTTTATAATTATCCCTTTGTTTTCTCCTCATCGAGATGGAAATGACGAATATACAGTGTGTGTGCTTCTTGTTCTAGGTGCTGTGGAGTATATTAAAGCAAGTTTTTAGTTAAAATAACCAACATGTCAGAGTAGTGAGTTGAACAGCCATCACACAGAGAATGCAATGTTAGGAAAATAAAAGATCACTGACTAACTTCACTTAATTAGAAATTCTAGCTGCAAGGTCAAGAACTCTATTAGCTAAAATTTATTTCACAAAACATGGCTTGGAAGGTGACTGAGGTGCACGAGAGCAAACAATGCTTTTGTTGCAGTTACTCCAGGCTCTACATCTGACTCTGCGATAATTCAAGCAGGCTGGCCAAACCATTTTAAAATATACTGTTGAAATATTATTACTATCTTTACTGAAGATATAGCTTAATCCTGCACAATCTGCATGCAGCCTGAGCAAGAGGGGATACACTCTAAGGGAAATACAAATAAAGCACAGACGCTGAAAGCCGGAGCCCTTCTCTCTGATATCAGCATCTGACGTGTTGCTGTGCAGAAGCAGCCACTGCAGATTCTGGGGTATGTGCAGACATAGTCAACTGCTCACCCTATTGCACCTCTCCTTGTGAATTGGCCAAATTGCTCCTCTGACCCAGCACAAAGACTAGCTTGCTCTGGCAAGCCACCAAAGAGATCCAGTCCACCAAACACAAGATATGTCAGATTCAGCCTCGGGACTGTCCAACAGAAGCACAAATAAAACCATTCAAAGGCAGTATTCTCTGTTGTTTAAAGACATGTTGCATCTTCTGCTGAGTTTTAGTAACAGAGGAAGTCAAAAATAAAACAGCTGGTTTTATTCAAAGTTTTCTAGCAACTGAGGTGTTTTTGACTGAGATTAATTCTTGAGAGAATATGTAATTTTACATGAAACACATCTAAGTTCTGGACGTTATTAGGAGCTTATCCTCAGTTCTCAAATCTGCATTGTCCAACCTGAATTGGAAACCTCTTGCAAGAAATATTTTGACTTCCAGTACTTTGTCATTCTTAGGTAGAGCGTAGTCATAGCAATGTGCAGAAAGGTGAATAAAAATTAAATTATCAAGCATAGATGGAAAGTTCAGAACAGGGCAAATGTATCTTCAAAATATATGACTGGGCAATTTACTTCACAAAACATTATATTCATTACTTGTGAAAATTTTTGATTTGTTGGGAATTTTCCACATCGATTAGAATAATGTCATACTCCAAAAAATAGCTGTCTATAAGGCTACCAACTCAGACAAAGAGTTTTAAGCTTCTCGTTGTAGGCATAAATGAAGTACTGGTTTTTACTTCTTGTCTGCACTGCACAAAGTGGAGAAGTTTTGAAACATCTACCTTAGCATAATATATGTGGCAAATGATGCTTGCATTGTCTTTGCTGAGAAAACAGGAAACATTTTTAATTTCATTTAACCCCATAAATTTTATGGGATGTCAAATCATGTGATTGCCTAAAGAAGTTCATGTCACCTATCCGCTTACCAATTTCTAAGTGATCCATTACCATGAAAGAACTACAGGGAGGTCTTCAGTCTAAAGGATTAACAAGCTATTAAGTAAAAGGTAGTGAATTATTAGTACAAACATGTCTAAACTCCTGATACAGAAATCTAAAACTCACAATTTAAATAAATAAATAAAATCTACAGAATATTTAGACGCCAACTAGCTTCAACACTTTCAGATTTATAGAGAGATCATTTGAGAAGGATGTTAGTTCTTGACCTAAAAGATGACTGCTCAGTTTGGGAAATTTTTTTATTTGTTTCCTCCATTAGCTCTGTATTTGTATATATTTGTATCAGAGATATGAGTGCACAAGTCTTTATGTCAGATCAGCTCAACTATGACATCACAAAATTGATTGATTTTTTTTTTTTTTCAGGCAATTGGTTCCAGAATATGAGCTCTTTTACTTACTTCAAAATCTTCAAATATTCCAATAAACAAGATTCCATTGACTCATTTCATGGCAAAGCACACAAAAGACATTTGTGCAATGCGTAAGAATGGCAGAACAGGCCACTCGATTTCCTCTAATGTCTTTTTTTTTTTTTTTTTTAAATATATATGTATTTATTTATTTTGTGCGGAACACTGTTTGGCTAAGAATTGTAACTCCTTACTAATGCTGATACCATTATCAAAATATTGACAGGTTCTGGAATGCTATCCTCTGGTTCTAATCTTTACAAGGTCTTTAGAAAGAAAAGACACAGAAAGGAAGAAATAGCCACTAAACAAAATCTGTGCATTGAGATGCTCCTGGATTATGGGGCTGTCAGTGTTACAAAACTAAGTACTCTGAAGATCAGTTTTGGAAATGTCTTTTTATCTGTATCAAAGTCTATATCAAAACACCAGATTGAGATTTCATGTGTCTGAAATCCAGATTCAAAGTCTGTGGTTTGAACCTATTTCTGGCTTTCTGTTGGTTCAGTTTGCAGAAGGCATTGTGAGAAATTAAACTCACAGATACTTGGTATAATGACAAACCAATTTAAAAAAAAAAAAAAAAAAGGAAAGAAAGAAAGGAAAGAAAACTCAAACTGCACCACCCTTCAGTCAGATTGGAACAAAATCAATTGTTAACCCCTGGGGAGCCACTAATTTTTCTAACACAGCTGCAACAAAGCAGCTTTCTCCATCCTCGTGTTGCTATTCTTTAATGGCATTATTGTAGTCAAAATGAGCAGGATTTGTGATGGTAATAATTTCTTTAAAATTACCTGTTTTAAATAGTTCCAGGATTTACTTTACATTGTTAAAATATTTTTGTCAGATTCGATTGTAATACAGCTTGATATAGCAGGAGAGCAGGGGGAGAGGAGTCTTTTGTAGACAGGTTTGAATATATGGTTCCGCAGATCAGCTATTTGTTAATTTTA
Source organism: Aythya ferina (assembly GCF_964211825.1). Classification (NCBI taxonomy): domain Eukaryota; kingdom Metazoa; phylum Chordata; class Aves; order Anseriformes; family Anatidae; genus Aythya; species Aythya ferina. Next base: position 103,008,564 of record NC_140298.1, on the reverse strand, counting down.
TGCAGGCTGTCTCCAGTTTCTGCATCTCACAGTTTGGGCACAACAGGAGGTGACACTGTTAACTGTTACTCTTTTCACTTACTTTTTTTCCACTAGCTGAACATAAACATATCATTACACAGTTACACTACACTATATTTAGAGTTGATTTTTAACTATCTATTAGATAAAAAGACTAGAGCTGAGCTAAAGTACCTGGAATGAACTGGGAAGGTCTGACAGAATGGCACTACCCACAAAAATTCCAGTATGAGTAGGCTATTTCAGCAGTGTGATGATGCTACCTATTTCATTTACTGCTGAGAATTCTCTGATTTGACTGGACAAGCTGAGTCTATGTGATGTGGTCCGTGGAGTGGCTGTCAGTAATTTGGGATTAAGTTTTGATTAATTTGGGATGCCCAAGTACAAATTATATAGGCCCACTACTGTAGGCTCCCTACATGAGAAAGGAACTTACACTAAGTCCACTAAGGAGTTTAGTCACCAACACTGAGTCCCTTAGTCTTTTCTTTCCCCTGAAGGCAAGAACCATGCCTGGACTGTGAAACCTGGGAATATTTCCGTCATCTGACTGGGCATCCTGGCTGCATCAGAGGGGCACATGAGTCTGCTTCCTTCGTACCTCTCCCCCATAACTGGCTTCTTGCAGAACTAACATGGGTCCCATGCCAGGAAGGAAATAGCAGACATTCCAGCAGATTGTCCAGCTTGGATGTTCATGGGATGAAATTCAGGAGTATGTTGTGGAGCACATTCCTTCCACTATGTAACTCAACCTATGCGCTAAGTGTTTGCCAATTTATGTATATATAACCATTAAAACATTTGAGAGGTTAAGTTATTCCCACTGTAACCCTGGCAAAACACTTGCCAGACACCCTGTTCCAGAGAACAGGGTGGTCTCAACACTGAGATTTCCTCACAGGATCTTTACCTGCTGGGACCACAGGAAAAAGCATGAGGAAAAAGATGTGTCCACCCATCACCAATTTGACAAACAAGGTAAGGCATTTACCTGGAAGCCAAAATATTATTATTATTATTATTTTCCTTCACATTTCACTTGAACATGATCTGAAGCACAGATTAAAATGTCAGTCATTAACATCTGAGTTGAGTGTTTATCAACCAGACCAGGCAATTCTTCTCATGAATCTCTATCTTTGTCTCCTGTACAAACTATTCTGTTTTGTAAAATGATAGGATACGCTGAACTTGAGACCTGAACCCTTCTACCACATACCGATTCAGTGCTGTAAATGCTGGTATAAAGATCTCTCTCTTTTTTTTTTTTTTTTTTTTTTATGAGAAAAAGGTGTACCTAGCTAAGGCATCCAGCTCTGGACGGCTGAAAGTGTTAAAATGTATTCCATGTGTTCAAACAGCTCTATATGTTCTTCCACATTTGGATGCAATATTTATAATAAGGAACATACATATACCACTTAAGAATGTATCTTTTGCCAGCAGTTCCCATATATCTGGGAATACTGTACCTTTCCTCTGTGTTTCAAAAAAGAAGTATTACAGACTCATGATCATTGGTTGATAGCTGGTAAGTGACTGATTGTTCTATGACTTCTTGGCTGCAATTCTCTTTTTATCACAGGGGAAGGGAAAACAACTTTTTAATATGCTTAGCAAATTTATTTTGTTGGTGGTCTGTTTCTTACAGTGCATAGGTTTTCCACATAAAACCTGACAGCTATAAATAACTACATGAACCAAAGCAATCTCCAAAGTAATTGTATTAATTCAAATGAGGTCAATTGAAGTATAAATTGGACTCAGTGATGCTTCAGTAATGTATCTGACTAGTACAAAAGAAGGGTCAAACATCCAAGACTGAATATCTTTCTCAGAGAAACAGAGACTTAATGGAGGAGTACCTATATTGATGGTAACTGTGCTGCTTATTTGTCTGTGCTCTTATATACTGTGTTTTCTGCATGTTCAGTCTTAAGTACACCCTGGAAAGGAAGTGCTAAAAACATAGCCTGTCTTAGACATCTGTGCACCACTTAGAGTCAAAATATCTGAGCATAAAACCATAGAATCAGAGAATCATCTAGGTTGGAAAAGACCTTCAAGATCATCAAGACTGAACATCAACCTGACCTATCGAGTCACATCACTAAGCCATGTCACTTAGTGCCATACCCATGCATCTCTTAAATACCTCCAAAGATGGGGACTTTTCACTTCCCTGTGAAGCCTATTCCAATGCTTGACAACCATCTCTGTGAAGAATTTTTTCTTAATATCCAATACAAACCTCTCATAGTACAACTTGAAGCCATTTCCTCACATCCTATCACTTTTTCACCTGAGAAAAGAGACTGACACCCTCCTTGCTGCAATCTTCTTTCAGGTAGTTATAGACAGTGATGAGGTCTCCCCTCAGCCTCCTTTTATCCAGACTAAACAATCCCAAATCCTTCAGTTGCTTCTCATATGTCTTGTTTTCTAGTCATCTCACTAACTTTGTTGCTCTTCTCTTCACATATCCTTCTTGTAGTGAGGGGCTCCAAATGGAACAAAATATTCGTAATGCAGTCTCACTAGCACCTCAAACAAGGGGAAAAATCCTTCCCTAGGCCTGCTGACCACACTGTTTCTGATGCAGGCCAGGATGCCATTGGCCTTCTTGGCCCCCTGGGCACACTGCTGGCTTGTGTTCAGCTGGATGTCAGCCATCAGCCCCAGGTCATTTTCTGCCAGGCAACTTTCCAGACACTCTTTCCTAAGTCTATACCTCTGCATGGGTTTGTTATGACCCAAGTACGGGACTCAGCACTTAATCTTATTAAATATGCTGTTGGACTCAGCCAGTTGATCCAGCCTATACAGATCTTACCCTCAAGCTGATCAACAGTCCCACCTAAATTGGTATCATCTGCAAACTTACTGAGGGTACACTCAATCTTCTCATCCAGATTGTTGATAAAAATATTAAACATAACTGGCCCTAATACTGAGCCCTGGGGAGCACCACTGGTGACTGGCCTCCATCTGGCTTGAACTCCATTCACTGTGACTCTCTGAACCCAGACATCCAGCCAGTTCTTTACCTACTACACTTTTCCAAGCCATGAGCAGCCAGTTTGTCCAGAAGAATACTGTGGGAATCAGTGTCAAACACTTTACTAAAATCTAGGTAAACATCCACAGCCTTTCCCTTATCTGCTAAACACATCATCTTGACATAGAAGGAATCAGTTTAGTCAGGCAGGACCTGCCCTTCTTAAACATGTACTGTCTACATCTGATCACTCAATTGTCCCGCATGTGCCATCTGATGACATTCAAGATGATCTGCTCCATGAATTCCCCTAGCACCAATGCCAGACTTACAGGAATGTAATTCCCTGGATCCTCTTTCCTGACATTCTTGTAGATTGGAATCACATTCACTAGCATCCAGTCAACTGGGACCTCCCTGGTTAGCCAGGACTGCTGGTAAATTGTTGAAAGTGATGCATACTTCCATTGATCCTCAGGCACCCTGTATAGAAACCAAGGTGAATATTTTTTTTTAAAATGAATTTAAGAATTGTTCAATTTAAGGAAATGAACATCAGATTTCAATTCATTGCTCACATTTTAATTTTTATTGTTATTGATGAGTGGTCCTTCACCAGTGAGCTATCTTCAGTGGCTGCACTGACTTGTGCTGTTCCCATTTTAACATAATTGCTTGCAAGACCTATCTTTAGGTCATCTCTTTATCTGATCCAGCTTTACGAAGGCCCCCCTCAAAATTTCTGTGTTACAGTGTTTTTATTTTTTTTTTTAAAGCCAGAACTCTTCATCGATCCAGCTCACAACATGAGCTACAAATGACATGTCATTGCTGAAATACTGGTATACTATGCACAGGGGCAGGGTTGCATACAACCTATTTACAGCTTTTCTTGAGCTAAAATAATGTAAAACTCCTTAAAAGAAAGTAAAAGGAAAACCAAAAGATTTATATCAAATTTATCTGACTTAAAGCATAGATGTACAAATGGAAAAGTATTGAAACATGAGGTTCCAGGCCTATTAAGGACTGTCACACTCAGATGAGGCTGCTTTTGTCTTCAGCATAGAGCTAGTTGGTTTCCATTAGTGGTGAGGACTCTACACAGTGGATTGTGGATGCAAACCTAATACACAAGTTTTTCAGTGTAATAACCAGAGCTCAAATGGGTAGCAGGTTTCAGTAATCAAAGTGAAATTTCTAGTCTGTGTTCTATTAATTACTGGAAGAAAACCACAAAATTTGAAAGAATTACTCAGTATATTCTTGCCTTGAATACTGTAATATCACTTTCATGGTCAAGCAATGCAAGGGAGGGAGAGTGGTTCATCTGAGAGAAGAAATCAGAGACACTGCACATCTGGCTTGTAGAACACTGTTGCAGGATAAGAAAGTTTGATAAGAAACATTTACAGTTTTGTTTCATGTCAGAGTAGAGACACTGCTGGGAAGAAGTGCATCCTATTGGTATAAAACTTGTTATCCTGTGGGAATCTATAATAATGTCACACTATGAACAAAGATAGCAGGTTCCATAATAATAATTAAGGTCTGACTTCTGTTTCTGAGCCTGGTTATTTTAAGTGTCTTATGTTGTTTTTGAAGAAAAAAACCTGGCTTGTGTTTATTTTTAAAGATTTATTGTCTCTGTTTTCAAGTAAACAAGTCAGTTTATTCATCCTGAATACTTTAGTATCATCAGGGGCTCCATTGTTTCCCATTGCAAATTTTGGAAGCACCATCTCCAGAAATTTTCAAGAGTCTCTTGTGCCTCTTGTGTACTGAAGCAATTGTACAAACACCACATGCACTTCTGCTTTGCTATGGCAATTATTTGCTCCATATCACCCACCTCCAACAATGCTAGTGTTATTTCTTCCTCATGCCCACACAGATTTGTGTGTATTCTCATGAAATGCACCATCAAATAACAAGCAGAATTCAGTGCTAGAAAAATTATGACAGAGTCCACAATGGATACAGAGACGCATCGTGTTGTAGGACAAAAAAGAAAAACAAACAAACAAACAAAATGTTTTGAGGTTTGAATTAAAGTGTTCTTCTCATTAACAGTTATGCCACCATGAAAGCAAACAACCAAACTAAAAGCAAAACAGTTTCTAGCTGAAAAAGAACAAAATACTGTGCATATATATAGTTGTCATGGTGTGCACACTGCTAAAACTTTATTTTTAGTGATTAGCTTGTTTGTAATGGAGTTTGAAATAATGTTAAGTATAGTACGAAAAATCTATGGCCAATTTAGTCACTCAAGCAGGGATAGAAATCTTCTTGTTCAGGCTGCAGTGGGAGATAACTTGCCACAAGATGCAGTGATTGGAAGTCTGCGAAGTCTATGCTTCAGTGACTCCTGGAACAGACAAAAGCAGTGCATGAATTCAGAGGGGAGCACAAAGGAGGCAAAGGCATTTGCCAGCAGTGACAGACTTTGGAATTTAATAGGGGATTGTTCTCTTCTCCCACTTTTCAAAAGGAATTCTTGGAATATGTATTAATTGACTTAAAGCACAATAACTGTCTCAGGGTAGGGAAAGTGGAGCGGGTCCTAACTGGTACAAGACTGGCAGCCCATGTATGGTTGCTGGGTGACTGGACAGTGCAGAAACAATGATGTATATATCAATAAGATCAGTGTGCTAACAGCCTTGGAACATGGTAAGAATGTTTTCATGGGTTTCATCATCAAAGATGAGTACATATTAGGCATTCAATGCTTAACAAACAGTCAGAAGATGGATTGAAGTGCAGGACAGTATTTTATTATTTGCATAAGCAGACAGCTCAATCCAAATCTCTTTAGGCTTTCCTTTGCTCTTTTCTGCTGACCCTGAAGAAATCCCAGAGTAGCCCTTCCCAAAAACACATGCATTGCAGTTGGTCTGCTTGTATCTTGCAACACAAAGTAGAGGCAAGCATGAGCTGGGAAAAGCAAATGAACTTTGAATGGAAAATGAATGATTCTAGGAAGCAGATAATACTAGGATATGGTTACATGTTCTCCCAATCTCCAGCCTCAGAAGGCTATGCATTTAAGTGCATGCCTATCCTATATCTGAAGTCTTTACTTCTAAACTGCCATAATGACTCTACCATTTTAATAAATCAGCCAACACCCACTTCTTGAAGGTATCTCTTCGTTTTAGGAAATGGTAAAACCGATCTCATACAATGAAAATAGCACATACCTAAGCACAGGGAGGTGAGAACAAGAGAGAAAGATAGAGCATGACAACAAACTTACATTTTTTTATTATTGTTTTTATTATTATTTTTAATTTTTATATGATATTTACTTCAGGTATGTCCATAACACTTGCTATGAAAGCTGAAAAGTTTGAAAAGCTGTTATCACTGTGGGGAAAAAAAAAAAAGAAAAAAAAAAAGGAAAAAAAATATGATTTGCTATTTCAGAGATTCTTTTTAATATAAGTGGATTGTGCTTTTTATAACACTGTTCTGCAGAATACTGAAAGTTCCTAACATATCTGTAAAAATGATAACAAAATGTCTATACACTGTATATCGAGAAATACATATGTTGCAACTTCAAATATGCATTTTTGTATATACAATAAAAATAACCTTTTATACTTTTGCTCTTTTTTTTTTTTTTGACTTGGTTACATTAATTTCTAAATGACTCTTTTTTATTTTTTTTTCAGAAATGAGGAAAATTAAGAAAAATATATCAATTTAAAATCTGGAAGGCAAAATTCACTTATCATTATAGAAAACAGCAATCGGCTCAAATGCACAAAAATAACTCAGGCAGTTATCTCTCACCAGCTTGCACACTCTACTGATATATTTCGTTTACTACTTTATATCCATCTGCCAAACCCACCTGGGTTTCATATGGGGCATTTGCTAGCTCTGTTAATGATAAGCTTCACTCTATTCCCTATCATCCTCTCAACACCTTCTGAAAAAAAAAAAAAAAAAAAGGAAGAAATTATACAGAGTGTATTGTGTCATAGTGTGTTAATCTAAATACTACATTAAGCGAAGAGCATATTAAAAAGTATGTCAGAGAGTGTTTTCTTCTCATTATGACCCCCAGAATGAGTCAGGTAGAAGTCATATAATCTACAGTCAAAAGCCAAAAATAGATGGATGGTGGGTAAGGCAGAATAATATATATATATATATATATATTTTTATGAAGCACTTTTCAGGATGAAGTTATCTCCAAGCACTTGCAGAAATACTACAAGTGCTAATATTTTAGTGGATTTGTTGTAGTAGTATTTAAGGCCTGCTGGAACTGGATAATTAGAGCATCACAGACCATCTTTGGCTTACAGGGAGCTTCAGGTCTGCACAGAGATAATGCAGGGAGAGTGGAAAGTTCCCTGTCATGATCATGCAATGTGAGGGACTACCTTGTCCTCCAATTTCTCTAAGGCCCAGATGAACCAGGAGTCTTTACCCAAGTAGGTAGCATCAGCATACATTTTATTCTCATTCAAACCAACAGTGTTCAAACATTCTCTGAAAGTAACCCATGCTTAACGGGTTTCATGAACAAGAACCCCAGCTCCAGAGAAGCACCCACATGTGCAAACTGCACAGTATTTGGGAAGCTGTGGCAGACAGCAGATAGGTGAGTAATACACTCTCACTGACCTGGAAAAAATCTATACGATATCCCTTCTCTCTGACATGCTATGTCTTCCTTTTGCAGGAAGACGAACTTGGCAAGTCACGAGCTCCAGCAGAATGGAGATGCACAGCACTGCCTTCAGGACACAGATAAAGTGGCAAGGAGCTGACCAGCTACTTGGTCATATCTACAGGCTGATACACAATACAGTATTGTTTCATTTGAGAGAATCCCTGCTTACTATAGGGAAAAGCCCTTCCCAACTTTTGCACACAAGCACCCCCCAGGAAAAACTTTGTCCCCTGAACACTCCAGCACTGAGCAGGAGATAATGAGTCACTCTAACGATGGTGGTGTAATAACTATCAGTTTGAGTGGGTCATCGCCTCTGGGTGTTTTCATATACTAGTGAACATTATGGGTGATCTTATTTCAAGAATTCAGATTGCATCAAGTTTTGTTTGTTTTTTCTTACCAAAGCATTAAAGTCACCTTCATTCTGTGAAGATAACAGAGCAGAAGACAGAGAAAAGGTCAGCACTGCTCGCTAGTGCAGCAAGAAAAAGTAAATTGCTTTCTTTTGGGGCAGAATTTCGCATAGATGGTGCACAGGTGTTTCCTGTACATCATAGTAATATGTGAGTAATACACAGGGAAATTAGTAGGGTGGTTCATGTCCATGAGGTTGTCCCCTTCTTATGGCTTTTTGTCAGACTTTAGTGACTAAAAGTATGTCTTAAGCTTGTCAGCCTAAGTCCTGCAATTTCCCATAGCTAACAGTCAGGAATCCTTCCCAAACTCAAGGGCTGAAAAGGGATTATTCTAGACATTATCAAGTAATTGACTTTCAGCTTTTTTACTTTACATTTTGACACTGAGCTCTGAAATAAGTAGAGCTGGAAACCATTTCTGTGTTACGTGAAGGGTAAAAGAAAGAGATAGTATCCCTTCAAATAGGCTAGGTGTGTAAGAGATAGCTCTATCAGCTGAAGATCAGCAGTATCAACTACAAACTTCTCCATCAAAGCTAATTTTCCAGTCTCCCTGGAGAAGATCAGTTGTGTACACATTCCTCTCCAGGCACCTGCACAGGATGTGGGCACACTCAAGGACAGGAAGGCTTTCTGTTCCCCAAACATGCAGGTGTGTGCAAAGTCAGGCGTCAGCTCTGCATTTTCAGGATCATTTCATATTGCACACGCAGTGCTGTTTTGCTGGATGTCAGCAATCTGAAGCTGTTTTCTCACTGATAGAGTTGTGGTAAATACAACAGTAAATGGACGGCTCTGATGGATGGTTCCCCTCCAGCTCTTTCAAGATGGGGGATTATCAGTGTTCTCTGCTGCATTCTCCAAACCACAGCCAAGAAGGGAGGGTTTAGTGAGCACACTCTATATTGCACTTTAATGTGGCTGAGAAAGGAGTTATTTTTATTTCATTAACAGAAACATGAGCCAAATAATAAGAAGTAAGGCAACTGTTGATGGCTTACTGTTTTCCAGGTTGGTGCTTATTTTGGTATTTATATCATAGGATAATTGTTGACTTGCCTCCATGAGCAAAATGAAGTGACCAGCAGAGACAGACAAGATCATGTTAAAACTCAAATAAGGAGAGACATGTCAAACAGTAAAAAATATGAAGCAGACAAGCTAAGTATATTTAAAGTCATAAGCAATTAGTAATTAAAAGATAAGATAAAACAGAAATAAGGAGTTTGCAATATAATTCTTATCTGGTTCTTGTAATTGCTTCTAAGCCTGAGGCTAGTGTTTGGGGTCTATTTCTTTTCCTAATCCTACCAAAGTAAAATTTAATCCTCCCGAGTAGGTCATTTACAATCTCATCTATGTGAAGACCCTTAAGTAAATATCACAGAATCACAGAATAATCTAGGTTGGAAGAGACCTTCAATATCACTGAGTCCAACCTGTGACCTAACACTAACAAGTCCTTCACTAAACCATATCACTAAGCTCTACATCTAAACGTCTTCTAAAGACCTCCAGGGATGGTGACTCAACCACTTCCCTGGGCAGCCTATTACAATGCCTAACAACCCTTTCAGTTCTTCCTAATATCCAACCTAAATCTCCCTTGGTGCAACTTTAGCCCATTCCCCCTTGTCCTGTCACCAGGCACATGGGAGAATACACAGGTGCATATTGTCAAAGTAATGTATTTGGAAGCAAAATAGAATGCTGTTTAGACATTCATTTATTTATTTATTCTGCTTCTTCATATTTTTACTTATATTTTGATTATGTAAATCAGGGGTACTCTAATCCCAGGAACAATGAGGGTCAGATGGACCTTTCTGGGCCCTCCAACTGAGCACGTGATATTCTTCCCCTCAGAGCTGCAGCTTCTGGCATTGTCTGGCACTGACATTCACTTGGTGCTGCTGCTTCAGGAGAAAGGAATTGTTTTTGAGGAGGTAAGGGAAAGTGCCTACACCCCCTCCCACAGGTGACATCAGCAGCTTTACTCCATGTGCTGACTGTGTCTATAGAAGGAGATGTCTTTCAGCTGTTTGCATTGCTTCTGATGCATGAATGCTGATTTCACTGCTTTTCCAGGGAAAAAAAGCCCTCTGCCTTGGATGAGGATGTTTAGTGGGCCACCATCTAACCAAGGTAATAAGACCAAAGGTCCTTCCTAAAAATGGGGTATTAAAAGAAGACAATGTATTGTGTTGAGTTATACTGAAACTGTGAAGATGGAAGACCAATCTGAGGACTGTCTCCTAAAGCAGAGCAAACCCAAACAGAACAATGTAAAATATCACATCTAAATGATACCTATGTTATTCTTCAGGAAATCAGTAATCACCCATAAAGGTATAACAGAAAAACTGTGATATGCTAATGGTGTTTTAATACAGAGGATTTCAAAAGAAAAATACCATTCCTTTAATCATTAATATTATTTTAGGAGGAAAAAATGACTTTACTTGTTGTGAAAAAAAAAAAAAAAAAAGGAGAAAAATTCTGAATTTTATGTCCCTTTTCCTGGTCCAACAAACCCCCTTTCTCTTAAAAGTAGGGAGAAAAAAGTGAACAGAACTTGTCAGAGATGCTTAGGTTTTAAGTCAATAGTTGAAGAAAAGCCTACTTTTGAAATATTATTGATATATTTTGATATATATTTATTGTATAGCTCAGTCTCACTGGTTGTAAGTCTTGAACTGGGGATGAGAATAAAACTAGATGCAGTCTTTCAGCTATAACCCTATCCAAAATACTTTAGAAATACCTACTATCAATGCAAAGCAATCCATTTTGAAATCCAGAGAAGGTTCTTCAGAAACATTTTATGTCCCTGAGAGGTAATTCATCTCTGGCAGGGATTATTTAGTAGTATCTAGACAAAGTTAGAATTGTATCAGAGGAAGGGGAATCATCCCAATTTTACCTTCAGTTTGGCAATGAAATTATAACAATCATAAATTGCTCCCAGCTGTCCCTGAAATCTCCCCTTCAGTACATCACTGTAGGGAAGACAACAAGTTCTGCAACAATCAATCCCTTTTATATCTCTCTACAGACACATAGGCATTGTACTGGAGCTCAAACTATATTGCTGGCTGCAAAAAGATGACTGGTAAATCAAATACCCAATTAAATCACTCATATACTATCCACTACCTTCATTTAAGCAAGGGAGCTATTCTTGAAATACTTTCTTCACTTTTTACCAAATGTATATATATATAAACCAGCAGTTCCTTCTTAATGTTTCTAACCTCTATGCACCTCAGATACTTACTCTTGTGGGTACCATTTCTCTCATTGTGTGACCTACAGGTTGCCTCCCCCTAATTCCTTTTTGTTTGTGAACCTCTGTAGAGTCTTCTTTCCAGGTGCCCTCTATTCAGTGTATGCTTACCTCGGTCACCGGACATCATCATATGTACGGTCATTACTTCCTTGCTCGGAGTGCTTTTTCTGATTCCTACACTATGGTACTTTCTGGACTGAATGAATCTCTGTCTGTCAGTGATCAAAGCTGTCAGTTGCTGTTTATTTCCTCACCTCCTCAATTTGGCTCCTGGGAGGATGTTTCAACAGACGTTTTAGAGAGATGGAAAAAAACAATGTCCTATTAAACTAATGACCCTTGGCTGTACTATCTACAAATGAATGCAGGCACAAACAATTGCCCAGTTTTGTACTGAGGTTCTGTATGCATATTTTTGATATCAATACTCTTTTTTTTTTTTTTTATTTCAAAACTCTTATGCATATTTTCTAGCTATAAAATGTATGCATATAACATCAAAAAAAAAGTGTATTATTTCCACTTAACAGTAATTATCCCAATGTAACTATGCTACTCCATTAATTATTTTTGCTTATTAAGAATATTAACAAAGTTCATGTCCAGATTTTCTGGAAGAAAGCACTGGTGGCTCTTCTGTTTATTCTTTTCAGAAGGCTTCTGTAAAGAATTTCTGAAGCCTTTTTATTACATTAGTTTTTGTTTGTTTGTTTGTTTTGTTTTGTTTTGTTTTTACAGAATCAAAAATCTGGGATAAATTTGTTGTGACTAGCTATTAGCAAACAAGATTTTCTATTCAGAACAGCAATAAGCTCTTTCTTTTGGATAACATAGCTGTAGTGTTTCGCAAATTCAACTCCATCTTCATGTCCTACGATCACCACACTAATGCATTAATCCCAAATATTGCTGGTGATTTTTACTAACAAATGGTTTCTCCACTACCAACATTCTGCTTAATAGGTTATATTTAATATATTTGCATTAAACAAATGTTGAGAGGACTTTTTAAAAAAGACTTATTTTACTGTATTGGATGAGGGATTTTGGGGACCATGATGGAGATAAAAAAAAAAAAAAAAAAAAAAAAAGTGGAAAGACCTTGAGAAAGAGAGAAAAAGAAAGATAAAGATTTTTTTTTTTTTTTTTTTTATGTCATTGAACAGAATAGCTGACTAGGAATACATGAAGAGCTATTCAGGATGAGATTTTAGCATGAACAGAAAAACAATGGTCTGAAAGAGAGACACAGATCTTTGCACAGAAACAGCAGTTGAATATGTATTTAAAAGAGGGAGGAGGAGAGGAAAGGACGGGGGGTGGGGAGGGGAGGAGATTTCTAACGACTTGTTGGACTCTAAAGAAGGCTGAAGGTGACTGCACTCGGATGCTCTAAAGGAAAAACAAACAAACAAACAAAACACACAGGAAGAGTAAAAACTTACCAGTTAAAAAGAAAGGTGAGGGCTGATGTTGGGTCAGCACGAGGAGAAAATACTATGAGTGTAGACTAAAATGTCAAAAGTACTGGAATCATTGTTAAGAGCAGATCCAGTAAAGCCTAAGAAGTGAGGAGAGGGAAAGAGGAGAAAGAGATGAAAATGAAAGAACAACTCTTCACAGTTAATGTTGAGAATATATTCAGTATTTTTAAAATTGAAAGGAGGCAGAGAGATTTACAGTTGGAGAAGCAGAGGAGTTCACTTGACAGTTTTTAAAATTTACTTTTATATGCATTAAAATTTATTAAACAAGGAGAAACTTGAAGTGTATTTTTATTTCTAGAAGAAAGAACTCTAAGATACAGGGAAAAAGAGGCTATGATAAAGTAGTGAAAGGATGAGAGTAGCCACACTGGAATTTGGAAAACATGGTCAGACAGGGCCGTAAAAATGGAAATGTGAGGACGCAAGGTATCAAATGCTGAGGAGAGTGGACTAAATCATCTCTGTCTTTGAAAGAAAAACATAGGAGCTGTGGTTAAAGGGAATGAGAAAGGGAAAAAACTCAAGCCATAGTGTGTTTGTTAATTTTTCTCCTGGAAGAAATCATCCACATTACCGGGAAAGACACAGAAACTTTATTGTAATAACCGATTCCTCATAACACTTTGTAATACATATAGCATATAATAAAGCAAAACACTGTGAACTGCAAAATTATCTCTTAAAAATATAGAGGAAACAAAGGTTTTATTGGATTCATCAAAAGCTTGTGCAGGTGATCTAGCTAAAATTACCCTTGTTTGGATAAACACTAGTAAAATGTGCATAAAAGTATAAAACACAGGTCATTATTCACTGTTTCCAAGGCACTGTTCATACAGAAAAGCAAATGAGAAATCATGAGAATGGTTTAAGCATTACTGTTGATTCATGCCAAATTAGGTTTCTAATCTGTGCATACAGCTATTATTATTAAAACAAAACATTTATCCTCTTGAGTACACTATTGCTTTTTCTGACTTCAGATGATGTCCTGTACCTACCAGTGCTGTGCACCCATCTTTTAATCTGTGTTTTTTGGCACAATTCCTTGTTTGTTGAGCAATAGATTGATACACTCGCAAGGAATAAAAGAAAGTGCTTTGCAGTACTAGCATACATGCTGTGGTATTTTGAATACACTGGAAATACCAGCTAATGGTAACAGGTTGTAATGAAATCTGTCAGGGCTGTAAGGCTGAATGGAAAAAAAAAATAAAAAAACCTCCTTCTAATTTGTAGTGGGGAGGACTATAATAAATGGTTCTGTACCTCAGTGTGTTTGCATGCATTCAGTGTGTATAGGAGGTAATGTTTAAAATGATAGTTGCATTTGGCCTAACCATTTACAAACTGAAGATGCTTCTGAGACATTTCTGCAGCTGGTTACCATTTTATATCTTCTATCAGGGGAATATTTTGCATGATAGCCTTGTCTTCCTCACACAAAGGACAATAATTATGCAACAGAGATGAATAAAGCAGCTCAGATAAGGAGTATATCAAATTCATATCCTGTGCTACCTCAGAAATCTGATAGGAGATTGAATTTATTTCCACAATACAGATCACAGTTACAAAAAGCTTTTCAGTCACTTCTGGACAGAGTTAGGACACTGGCTCATGAGAAAAGTTACAGCAAGCTAAACTATAGCATGATTTTAAAGCCTGTCAGCTTCAAGGGTTGCTTCAGTGGATGATTCAGTGCATGGTCTTACCACAGAGAAAAGGCAAGGTAGGTCACCCAGCTTTTATTGAAGAGTAAAGTAAGCTTCCTTGTATACAGGCAGTTCTCACAGACTCTACACGTTTTACTTCTCAATAAGCTAATTGTTTATTGATACCACCAGTCTCCTGTGCTGCTAACAGTTAACATTCTATCTGCATTTTCTCTTTATGTTGAAAATAAAAAAGGATCAAAAAAGAATCATTAAAACAATAATAGCACCCTTAGAGAAATATAGTCATGCATACTCACCTAGACAATAAAACTGGATGTAGAAGGTGGGCTTATTAGGAGCTCAGACTAGATGGCCTTTCTGATATCACAGCCATTTCTAATTAGCAAAATGTTTACTCTGAAGTGTCTTGTTCAGCTCTGGAGGGAGATTCATCTACAGTCTTCATCAGGTCATTCAGGGCTATTCTTGCATGTTTGGCCTGGGTCTTAATTACATAAAAAACTTCCCTCATCTGGGGACTCACCACCTTAATTCTCCTCTGGTAAAACACAACACACCCCCCACTTGATGAGCTCCCTAAGAGTTGAAAAGTTTGATTGTAAAGCCATCTTGTCTAGGAACTCTTGAAGAGTACAGTTAGTATCTCCAGACCCTGGGGAAGAAGATTTGTTCTCGGACATAGTGTAGCACAGAGACCTGTGATTCAGGGGTACATAAGCTGGATCAGGCTTCTGGTAGCATTCTCTCTGTATCCTCTCCAAAGATGTCCAGCCCTCCATTTGGACTACAGCACAACAGGTCTCACAGTCATCATGAGGTCACCCGTTCATTTAAGTAATTCTCTCTTTCTAATTCTATTTCTCTTCCTAATTCTAATACTTGGAAGTTGGCTTAAAACAATGAGCATGAGGTTTTACATTCCTTTCCACCATCTATTTTTAGCTTTCACTATCATAACATGGAGTATTCTCAGCATTCATATAAATGCCCATTTCCCCATGGATTTTTGCTAAACTTTTGGCCTTGGTGGTATCTATTGTCAGTGATTTATGAAGTTTAATTGCACATTGTCTGCTCTCTCCCCCCCCCCTTTTATGCATTTTCAATTGACTGCCTTCAAATTTAATCAAGTGTACTAATCTGCCACTATATTATTTTAGAATAGCTTATCCTTTCTGAAATTCTTTACTGTCCCTCTGGACTTCAATAAAATCTAAATAAATTCATGTTATCTGTAAATTTTAGTATCTCACTGCTTGACTCCATTTCTGGATAATTAATAAATACATTAAATCATTCCTTAATCTCTGATGCAGCCTTAAAACCTTCTGTTGCTAGTGGTTTATTATCATGCATCTCCTGCTTTCTGATTCTTAGCTACTTTTGAAAGCATAACAATACTTTGCAACTTTTTCCTTGTTGTTCACAGCTGCATTGTATCCAATGAATTTTCACAAGCAATGGTAAATGTATTCTCTTGAAACTTCTGTATTCTTCTCAGGGACTTTGTCAATTTTTCAAAGCAGGGTTAATTAACTGGTAGTTTACACTAACTTTGGACTTTGAGTATAAAATAGCTAATGTATGTCTCACAAAAGCACACATATACATCACTTCTTAAGCTTTGCATTCACTGGTCTTTTCGAAATTTCCATAGAGCTATTAGGATTTTTATTTTCCTCAGTCCTTGAGAGAAAATGTGTTTGTCCTTTAATTCGTTTGAGAAGGGCCCTGTATGGGCCAGTTTGGGAATGAGCATCCCAGAACCCCATCAACAAAATGTCTTTGAAGCAAGAAAATTTTAAATATCTATCTTCTAAAGTCTTTTTTTTTTTTTTTTTTTTTTTTTTAAATTCCTCTGAGTTTCTCTTAAGTAATTCTTCTCTAAGTAAGAGTTCTTTGAAGCCCAGTCTCCCATGTGCAGTTACAGGGTCCACCTGTGCATCCATCCACACAGAGAAGGGTTGGTGTGTCAATCTGATGTGCTACACTTACAGGAAATCATCATCAATAATAATCGCGTAATGAGGTATTGCACTTTGTATGAAAATAGAAAAAGAATCAGACCTGAGTTTCACTGTTATTCTTTTTAAAAGTTTTACATTTTACAAAAGGTGGGGCAGACAACAATTTTCCTTTGAAAAAGCACAGCCTCCCTAGTATACTCCCAGCATTTTCCAAATCATTGTCTTTTCATATAGTTCTCAAATAGCCCTGGGAAATAAAATATGTTTTTACTCTTTCACTCTTCCCCTTGTTCAGAATGTTACTAAGTTTAAAAAAAAAAAAAAAAAAAAAAAAAAAGTTTATAAAGGACAACATGAAAACCAGTAAAGAATTGAAAAAACTATCTGTTATCTAAAAAGACATTTTTTCCTCTTCAGTTTAAAATGCTCAGACAAAACCTGTATTAATTTTAAATTACTAACTTGAGAGAGAAATGTAATAAAATGTTTTGCTAATGCTTTGTTATCCTTATGGTTTCAACTCCAGCTCAAAAATGCAATTAATTCTGCAACTTACACTCTGTGGCGGATGTCATTCAAGCTGCGACAGCTTATTGGGTAGTTAAAAGGATAAAATCAAGTAGTCATTCTACTAATCCCTTTACAAGGAAACAGCTTTATGCATAAAAAGTGGAACTTATGTGGTCATTAGCAGATGCTACATCAAGCAACCAAAAATACACACATTTAAATTCTTAAGCACAATCTATGAACACTACACAGATGGTTTCCAAGAAACTGTACCTAAATTGATTACGATAAAAATGATCTGCTGCAATTGTTTCTGTCAAAAGGGAGAACAGAATTTGTCCCAATGTGTCGCTCTGCCCACTCATGCAGAGAACCCAGCTGCTGAGACAGATGTTGCTCTAAGCACTTTATTTTAGGGTCATTAAAATGGTTACAGGGGTTAGTCATTCATTGTTTTATAAATTGTGCTTACTAGCTGAGCTCCATAGATGCTAGAAAACTTCTTTGTGGTTGATCAAAAAAAGTTGCATGTTATATCACATTTACCTTATGCTAGCAGTAAAAATGAGTGAAGCACTTGCATAGGACAGGATGAGAACAAACAAAAAAACAAAAGCAAAAGAAAAAATAGTTACTTTTTCTGGTTTGTTTAGACCTGATAAAAACCTGCCTGTTCTGTAATCAGTAGAAATACATAACTTGCCTCTAAGGCCTTCTTTCATTTTAGTTTCTTTAGTCATTAAAGACTTTGTTTTTTCAACATAACTCATTCCTGTAATCATTCTTCCATGGTATTATGAGAAAGAAGTGTCAGACAAGCAAAGGTTTAAGATCAGCTGATTAGATCAGTGCAGAATGAGTCCGTCTACCTCCCCGCTGTCTTTGCAAATGCTGCTCTTTGGCAGTTTGAGCATACTCAAGCTTTACTTAGAAATATTTGGCTAAATCTCTTCACTGTTGGCAGATTCTATGGTTTTCCATGGCTCATCTAATTCAGGATTGACTTAGCTGTGTGCATGTGATGTATTGGTGCAGCAGCTAATGTGTCAATGAGAAACAGAACAGTAAAAGATGAAGCTCAGAGAAAAACAGCAAGGATAGGAGATCCAACTTCTTTTCAGATCATACTGTAGCCTTTTATAGCCTGCACTACAAAGCATAGCCAACATCCACTCTTTTATTTCATTTTTGTCCCTATACACTTGTTATTATGTAGATGGTTGTATTTATCTTACATAATTGGTGGCTAAACTCTGGCAACCAAATTCTTAATTCTAAGCGGTGATCATCCACACAGTTTAACAGACATTTTTTGACCTTTCCTTTGTACATTTAGACAGTAATCTATGAAAATCTAGCAGAAAATATTAGTATCATTTGACCTGCCTCCTTCAAACATGGCTGCTTTGGTCGTGGGTTGACTTCCTGCATTTTTGCAGAGAGATTAATTTATTTTCCCTGGCTTAATATGCTTCATTTAGATAATTGTGGACTATGTACATGTAGTTCCTCATAACTAAACAGCACAGTATTTCACTGCTTTGAAAATGCCCAAAGTTACAATTTTTAAATTAAATTAAAAATAGCCTCAGAAAATTCCAAAACTGGAAGAATGAAGCCCACAAATCTGGCTGTTTCTGAATAGTAATTCCATGGTAAAACATTTTTAAAAGACCCCACCAAAACTATTAGGTTAGGATTTGGATGGCAGACATTCTTCCAGAATATGTAATTCTTACAAATGCAGTGAGACATTCTCTCAGAAACAGGCACATTTCACCCACTTCAACATTCACTGAAAACAAACTAACCAACACAAATACAAATTCATCCAAGAGAGCCATACTTTCACCTGGGTGAATGTTAAAATCTATACATTATTTTAGTTTAATGTAAATTTGAATTTAATTTTATCTCTATTTTGATGACGAAACAAGACCTTTAAACTAGTGATTTTTATTTATTTATTTCCCTTCTCCCCTGGCATTTCTCGATATTGTAAAACAGATTCATCCATAAACTGCATCTGTATCAAAAGCAGTGAGGGGGCCTTTCATACATAATGCCAATTTATTACAATTTCATGGCAGGAAAATTTTTATTTGCTAAGTAAGGTGTTAGGAGTTGATTTGACTGCAATATAAGCTTAATAGAAACTGCAGTCAGTGGCTCCTGGGCTGCATTAGAAGCTTGGAGACATTCTGTTCATAGTCTCCTGTTGATCTACACAATGAAAATCACATTTCTGCTCTGTTTTCCTCTTCCTATATTGTAAGGTTTTCAGGACAAAAACTGTTACCCACTCTGCCTATATGCAATATTCACTATAAAGATTATTGTTTTGGAATACATTTCTTGGGACATTAGATACTAATGAGTGTTCTCATCTTCTCATGTGTTGCATTTGGAGGAGAGATTCAGTGGACCTGTGCAAGTCCAAAACAGTGGCAGACCTACACTTTCAGAACAAATGTCCTTTTTCACATTGGTGGTTCGTGCATTTTCACAGAACAGCATAAAGAGAAACATCCTGATGAAAAGCAAGCCTGAGTTCTTAAAAGAGTTTTTGATATTCTGCACACCAGGCATGACAACATAAGGCTGCTCACAGCCTGGGTGTCACTCCAAATTCCATTATACTTACATTAGATTCTGTTTGTTCCTCCTGCAAATGCACTGACAGATTTTTGCAGCCCTGTACATGGCTTTTTTTAGTGTATGAAAGGTTTGTAGTTATTTTAGCCATGGAGTTGCTAAAAAATTATTAAAGAAAATCAAAGTTTGCTCTCATCTACCCTGAATTAAGCCAAAAAATATGTTATTTTTTTAGAAAAAAATCAGTGGGAGCTGGCTAGTAAACCAGATGATACTGATGCACTGAGATGTCTGGGGCTGCAAAAAGGGTGTGATTACTTGATTACAAGTTACAGAAATTAAACTATTTCTCCTTGAAAAGCCATCATGATACCTATCTCCAATTCTTTTTGTTTTTCTTTCTTTTTTTTTTTTTTGCTATCTTTTTGTTATGTAGCGTCAGATTTTCAGCTGAGATGTGAAGCAGACATATACTTACCCTGAAAAGTATAGATTTTTATATAAAATGAGAAAACAAAACCAAACCAAACCACAATGCAATAACAGCCTAAAAACCCAACAACAACAATTAAAAAACTTAAATAGGAATGCAGTCTGTTGCGCACCATAGGTTTTCTCAAGGTAACATTATTTAGTGTTAAGATGAACAATTCCTGCAGATTTAAAACATCACAAAATATAACATAAGCATATATATACTCAGTCACACTGAGTCCTGCTATCCCAACCTACAGACTTCGAAAGTGGATGCTTATGAAAAAGCATAAGAATAAAATATCAGTCTTTTTTTCCTTTCTCTGAACAATCTCTCAGCCTTCAAAAATTCGTGGCTCAAGGACTTCTTCTGTGTGGTCCACCTATCCCACCCTCCATGGTATTCACAAGCCAGAAATATTATCTAAGGTATCAAAGGAGAAATCTTGGCTCCCTTAACATCCAAACGTTAACTACCTTATATTGAACAGAAGAGGGTTTACTTTTTCTGCTATTCTCAGACTTCCCAGCCTTGACACAAAGTCAAAACTGAGTGGATGACACTAATATCAAATTTACCAGCTAGAAATAAAGACTACGTGACCTAAAGATTAGGATATGATTATAAATATTACACTACCTTTGCCAAAGATGAGAAGCCTAGGAGGTTTTTAGATGGTATTCAGAAGAATCTATACATATATTCACATCTTCAGTTTGAAATGAAACTGGTGTGAAGCTAAACAAAAGCTGTACCTAAGCTATGAACTATTGTATGTTTATGTAAGGGTATTAAGTTAAGGTACGTGATAACTGGAAAGTGAGGAGTAAACGGCCCCTGGTCCAGCTAAAACTATGGTCTTTTACATCTACGTATGTCTTCATCATCGTGCAATCTCTCAGTTAAAAATAAAAACCAAAAGAAAACATAGCTCAAATATCTGGTTAAACTTAGTTCATGTGGTGATAGAAAAGAAAGAACGCTAATACATTTGGGCTATTCACCATTGGTTGGAGGATCTGAATGCACCTGTGAGAGCGTAGGTGTGTTTTTCTACTCTTGTTGATTATCTTCTAAAGGTTTCTGATGGAAACCACATCCTCTCACCCAGAATTGGGAGGTGTTTATTAAAGTCACTGAGAACACACAATGAGCAGCCCTCACCCCCTAAAAAATAACTGATATAGATATGATTGTCTATAATTTTCTCTTTAACTTAACTGTTAATGTGACCTTTGCAAACCAACAGTACTTTCCACAATGAAAAGGTGTTTCAACTACATGACAATGTAGTGCATCATTTTGCAGTGCTTTGCACTTTCACCTTTGGATAAAGTAAATTAAAAATGCCACTGTCTTGATTTGGTGATATATGGCACCTGTTTTTCATCAGTGCAAATGACTCTTCAAAGAGCTAAGCATGAGACAGTCAGATAGTTTTTTTTTAAACAACAACTTTAATACTTTGGTGTTAAAGGAGTGATCAACTTGACATCAGAAAGACCAGCCAATTAATGCCTAAAATTCCCATTTCTTCTGTCAGCCATTTCATTTTCTGTCTTATAGGGGTTTCCAGTAAGTGTTTAGCAATGTTGAAGATTGTGAAATTTAGTCTGAATGAAGGAATCAAAAAATCAATGAGATAATGAATCTTCTATTTTCTATTTCAGTTGAGGTGGGTTTGTTAACTGACGAAATCCTTTTTTTCTCCATGTTATCAATGGATCTGGTTTTAAAGCTATATAAATGCAATAGAGAATAAGGAGTTTTTTTGTTTTGTTTTGTTTTGTTTTGTTTGTTTGTTTGGTTTTGCTACAAATAACTTGTATATATTTAAATGTCCAGGGAAAAAAATTGATTTGTTATAAACCACCAGGACTTAGATCATGAGCACAGCAGATCTCTGTGTAGTTGATGAACTTACAGGGACTTTTCTTTGTTCTACTAAACATATAATATTTTTATAAAATCCATTCTGAACTATATATATGTTTTTTTTTTTTTTTTTTTTTTTTTTTTTTTGTTAAGTTGATCTTCCATAGTGGATATATGTATATAAATATAATGGTATTTTTCACTGTGCGTGTTGCTCAACTTCCAGCTACTTCCAGCTGTCTTCTGATTGAAGGAGTGATACAAGGGAGCCTGTGGGCCCTTCGGCTGTCCATTGGGCTCACACTTTTTTCTTTCCATAAGATGGCAGACAAGATATGTAAGCCAGAAGGAAGTAATCCACCAACATACCCACAAGCTCTTCAGTTTGGCTGCCTGGGGATGAAGTACTCTGGCCCCTTATAGGATATTTATAATATACATGTACATATATAATCCTGAGGTTGCCACTGAAATATTCACATACTTGAAAATATGTTAATAAATATATTTAACTGAGGCAACTAAAGGAGGAGTCCAACAAGCTCTAGTCCAACACTAGCAGTTGGTGAAGAGAAGAGGCATGTTCAGAAGACGATCGACTTTGGGTAGCCTGAACTATGAGCTGGGATGCCCATCCAGTATTTCTAGAGCTAAGATCTCATTCTCCTTCTTTCATCCCAGAAAAAAAATCTCACCCACACTCTTTATTCCTCTCTGGCTCAGTGTTATAACAAGACACTGGAGAAAGTGATTGTTTTAACATTTTTTTTGGATATATAATGTGCCTAATTTTCTGAAGATGGTGGAATATTCCAAAAATAGCTTTAAACATTTTACAACAGGTGTTTCTGTTTAAAGAATAACCAAATAAACTTTCAAATATGTTTGCTGAAAGACAAGTAGTCTAGTGTTGGTCCAGCAGGGAGGATTTCTGGTAATAATAATTTGAAGACTTTCACATGATGCAAATAACAAGGTTACTTTTATCATCTACAAAAAGAAGGTGGTAAAAAGAAGCCTAGTCAATGGGAAGTCAGTGGATTATGAGAGTCAATGAAAAAGGGGAAAAGGAACACATACTAATATTTACAAAGTAAACAGTCCAGATGGAACAAAGAATTGGAGCAGCAGTTCAGCTTCAGAATAAAAGGAGAATATGCATCATTGATTCTGAAGAGTTTAAACTTCTTGAGCTGCTTTTTTGAACTGCTTTTATTTTTATTTTATTTTATTTTATTTTATTTTATTTTATTTTATTTTATTTTATTTTATTATTATTTTTTTTTTTCATTTGCACCAGAGTTAAACTGGTTTCTAGTTTTATGTGATGAATCTACCCATAAGATGCCATTAGTCCTCTGCTCACTAAGGATGAGTATGCACTGTTGCACCTTATTGGAAGAAACTGAGTAGAAACACCAGCTTTTTATCTCATTTTTTTCCTATTTTCTGAATAACATCCAATGTATAGCACAAGCATTTCACAAAGACACCTGTTCCAAGAAAACACATCTACAGTCAAGCAAAACAAAGCAATTCATTGCTAGAGAGAATGGTGTAGACTTTCGTCATCCAAGCTCCATACCTATGCATCTTTCCCATGCAGTGTTTCTCCAGCTGTAATGGGCACAAGGTTACAGATCAGTTCTTATTACTTTCAGGATCTAGTTCAAAGGTCTGATGAAAACCAGTTCATAATACTTGCTTAATAATGTTATCAGGATGAAGTTTATTACAAAGAGGAGGGTGAATAGGCTGATAAAGACTCTTTTTAACTAAGACTTAAAGGTAGCTTGGCAGAAGAGAGATGGTAATGCCTCCTAACTCTTGCACAGAACCTTTCATCCAGAGATCCTAAAGCACTTGGAAAAGACAAATCAAGGTCACATGTGGAGATTTTGGAACTGGCAAAAATGAGAAGCAGCTGAGCGGTATTACTGATGAGATAGGACAGTAGAGCTGAGACTACAGATTAGCTTTGCTACACTGATATATCTGACAGTGACAGGAGTTACTATAAATGAACAGTGCATAGCATTATACCCTGAGTAAATCTTTGCTATGCACTTATGGAAACAGAGGCAAAAGGCTTTTCCTTTGGCAATAATAAATCTACATTTCTCAACCCTTCGTCTGTAACCTAACAGTAGGATTAGCAGTGCGACCTTTTTCAGGTATAGACAAAACAATTATATATTATGTGTTACAAATACTTTTTAACAAAACATATTTGATGCTCACTTAGCTTAGATACAAAGAAAAATCTTCATTTGCCGTAAGTGGATGTAGTTCTATTCGAACCTTTGTTTCTAAAAAGTGTGTTCAGTATGGAACAACTGAAGAACTAGTCTATACACCTTACATGATCTATGCTATATGATAACATCATCCAAAGGAGAAAATATTCTTTTAAACAATAACTTGTATTAAAAATCCTTTGATTATAATAGATCATCATTTATAGCACATGGTTTCAACACTGTGTAGAAATATTTTTAAAATAGTTAAGTGCATTCCGGACTAGATATCTGTGTGTCCAATTTCCTTGCAATGCAGAAATGATAGTTTTGCAACGTGCTCTATTACTGTTGCATGCTAACTTTACATTTGAATTGTAAGCATTTGGCCCTGTGAGATCAAATTTAATTTTAACAGTACCAGCATAGATTACAGGATGATTTAAACAAATTGTGTCCTGCCAACGAATCCAGACAAGTTACTTCATTTTAGAGGAACTGTTTTAAATGATTTATTTTATTTTATTTTATTTTATTTTATTTTATTTTATTTTATTTTATTTTATTTTATTTTATTTTATTTTAACTAACACCCAATATATTTCTATCCCAGTAGTATTTTGTTGTACTCTGTCACTTTTTAGGTATGGGATCAATCCTGTCCTTGAGGAAATACATGTAGGTTTTAAATCACCATAATGGGAACATGATTGACTGAAATTCACTGCAAGTTATAAAATGTCTGCCATGATAGAGTTTTCTCTGTGATATTTAAAATGCCAGTCCTGCAACCCTTCACGGGGACGGGAAGTTTACTAGTTGAGTACTCTAACTGAGTAAGGGTTGTCTGAGCAGATCCTGGGAGATCTTCAGTAGTCACACCATGGCTTTACTCTGATGCTATCAAGTCAGGTTAGGTGAAATGACAATTAGTCTACTGAACTTTATGTGGGAACTTCTACAAGGGTAAATATTGATTTTTTATTTTGCTGTTTTAAATCATAGTAGCACTTAGGGATTATTATACAGCCATTGAAGTCAATGGTGAAACTTGAACAGAGATTTCCTGCTTGCCTCACATCAGCTAACAAACAGCTGTCAGATGATAATAGCTGTCAGATAACAACAACCCGAGCTGAATTTGAACCAGCCAAATTTTACACAGTTTGTTTCTAATGATACTAGCTGTCTTTTGCCATGTCATATTGTGGCTTTTTAATACACTGGTTCAGAAAAATATCTTTGCCTCCATTTTCCTAGGTATCTGACAAGTATATTGCTGCCACTCTAATAAAGGCAAGGCAACTAATGACATGTAGTTGATTACCTGCAGTTGAGAATAGATATACCTGTTGGCTGAAACCACAATATTTCATAGAATAGCATCAGAGAGGAAACCAAACCATTATATAAGCAGTAACTGAATGAGAGAAATTTCTCACCTAAAATGGCATATTTGGTTGCAGTTGTTCTCTGTTTCTTCCACAAAGATTTTAACAGGAAGACTATTAGAAAAGTTGGTTTCTTTTAAAAGAGATTTGCTGTACTGAGACATTATTTATCTGTAACTGAATCTTATATTTCTATACAGTGCTGAGCAAAAGAAATCAATGTCACTTATCAAATTATTTATACAAACAAATGATTATTGACATTAGGAGCTTCTTAATATTAAACAGATTTGTGGATTACAGGAAGCAACATGGGAAGTAGAGCAGGTATTGGCTTCATAAAATATTTAATGTTTGGCTTCTAGTACAGTTTTCCATTGTGACTGTTCCCTACAACATACATAATAAGGAGCTCTTGAGAAAATACCTATGTCTAGTATTTATTGCTCTGGTCATAGCAAACTGGCCTTACTGAGTTGTGTTCTCAAGAACTTGAGTTAAATGCTTCATCTATTCATATATTTGAGGAAAATTCAGCCATCAGATATGAAAACATCTAAAAAAAAATAGAGATTTGCAGTAACAAGTTGAATGGCACTATAATCACAATCAAGCTGTCTTCACAGCAAGGTTCTCAATGGCAAAAGCATTTGTAAAAGGGGTGCCATAGGCAGAATTCTCATTAATGAGGTTAATTCAGTTCATGTGCTGAAATTTAAATTATGTGGAATTTTCAGATTAATTCAAACAAACATTAATACAGAAATAAAAATGCAATATAAATACAAATGAGTATATATTAGTTTCATTTTGATGGAATAAATATCACAAAAACTGCAAAATAAAATGGGTATACCCTGTCTTCCATTTTTATTTTTATTTATTTATTTTTTTAAGTAGTATGTTGAAGGACTGTATTGTCTTCATAAAAGTCAGCTATACTTTTTAAAGTAAAGCATGCAATTTGCCTCATCATTTTTTTCTTTTTAAATCTGCATATATCCAGTAATGTCCTGACATGTCTCAGCTAAAATTATAGCCATATTTTTGTCAAATTGAAAGGAATTAAATATGTTAGAAATTAGGAATGTTGTCCACTCCAGTTTTCTTTTCTTCTTAATGGGCTTCAGCTGAAGCTTTCAGAGTAGATGAAAATTCTGTGTGAGGCTGACAGTGCATATAATTGAGCAGAACTTATTCTGCTGCTACTTTCTGCAAGAGAACAATGGGCCTGATTTTAGTCAGAGAATTTGGGAAAGGCTCTGCCATTTGGCATTTTGCAGTTGGTCCTGTGGGGCACTGGGGAATTAAATGTACCTCCCCTCTAGGCTAGATGGATTTTAGAGGATGACTGACATCTGGTGTTGAGGGAATGGGCACTTGGTTTTCCATAGTGTCTGTAGGCTGTTCCAGCTGGAAAGGGTGCAGGGTCGATGGCAAGGAGCAGCAGAGATGAATTCCAAGGCAAGCTGATCATTTTACAGCTCAGTGAGCAATGCGTACTG
Organism: Aythya ferina; assembly: GCF_964211825.1. Lineage (NCBI taxonomy): Eukaryota > Metazoa > Chordata > Aves > Anseriformes > Anatidae > Aythya > Aythya ferina. The sequence continues at coordinate 102,981,414 of NC_140298.1, read as the reverse complement.
TGCTGGACAGTTTGGGGTCTTTTTAAAGAACACTGGAAAGAGTTTAAATGCTGTGAGTGGTGAATGCCTTAAAATACCTGCAAGGGATGAAACTGATAAAATATTAAGTGATTCATAATTATTGATTCCTTATATCAGTGTGAAGCTTTAGAATAAGTCTTCACTTACTAGAAGATAACATTGTGAAGCATGTTTGATAATTAACTATCTTTGCTATTAATCTGCTTGAAGAAAAATATTTGGGTGGCTATTATTTTCCTTCGCCATCAGGCAGCATATATCACAGCATCAATGTGAGATGTCAGATGCCAATCGTTGGTTATCAGGTACAGGTAATAAACATATTGAATCTGGTGTCAAACAGGTTTGCCTCGGAGGGTTATAGGCATAGGACAGCAGGTGTTATAGAAACAAATAAGTCCTAGCCACCCTTACAGCAACTGATGTGTACTAAATCTCCTTCTTAATAACATAGGCTTGTAAGCAAAGTATTCTCTTCTGTTTCATTACTTTAGTACACTGCTTGTCAGCCTTTGTCTTAAAATGTGTATGTCGTTACCACCTTAAACACATTCACTGTTTCCTCTGGAAGACGAGCACAACAGCTCTGGAGAATTCTTAAGTCTGAAGTATCATTGTAGAAACACATTTCTTTAACACCACAGTGCAGGTCAGACTCACTTCTGAACAATCAACTCATGAATCATCTGAAACTTCAGAAAGGTGCTTTCATTTTCATAGTCACAATACCTAGTTACAAAAAGTGATAGTACAGAAATCAAATAGTTTTCTTCATTATATATGCACATTGAAAATATATACAGAATTGAATAGACATTTGAAAATGTGCCATGTAATAAGCAAGGAGCTTAAATACCAGATAGGGAAAAACATAGTAGCAATTCAAAAACAATGACCAAAAGAAATTGTTACAAGCAAGACCAATGAATTACAGATTAGGGAAGAATCTAGCTGGAGATATGCTTTTTAAATGAAGATGAAAGTGTAATTTAACTAAATATGACACCAAAATTGGAAGGGGAGCAATGCAAGAGAAAAGACTGGAATGTTTTAAGAGTCCAAGAAACATTTGAAAAGTAGGTTACTTTCAACACATTGCAGAATCAATATTTGGAAGTGAAGAAGAAGAGAATTCATATAAGACTTGAGCATCTGTTTAAAGACAGTCTCCTGGACTTTCTCCTTAACTCTTAATTGGAGACAGGCATAGGAGCCTTCAGAAGATGGCTAGCTCTTCCTAAGATAAGTGCACAGATAAGTGAAATAAATTCTCTTCTGTGGGTGTCCATCTCTTTCCATTGAAGTTAGAAGAAATTTATATTGCCAGTCAGAGTAAAAAATATCCTTTGTGTGGAATTCAGCTCAGTTCTGAGGATGTAAACAGTCAATAATGAAATGTAAACGTCTAGAAGAAATACTGTATTTCGGCCATGCCAGATCTTCCAGTCCAACTTTTGACTGAATATTTTAACGACATGTTGACAAGCAAGCTTTCATGTGCTCTAATTTCTATTTTCCATTTCTTGTAATAATATGCATACTAACACAATTCAAAAAGTGATTTCAATGTGAATTTATTTCACTGAATTTCTCAGATTTTATACTTCTTCGAAGCACATGGTTGAGGAACTAACATTGATTTGCATCACTATGTACTGATTCAGAACCGAACTCAATATCAAATTCTTCTCCTTGTGTCTGAGAAATGGCTACTGCTCTTGATGTGTCTAACACCTGCTAATTCTAGTCTGAGGGTAAAGGGGCAAGTGAATGAACTTTATTCCATTTCTTAGGCTGCAGTTTATTAAAGCAAGAAATAATACAGAAGTTGAGGAGGATGTTTGCTGTAACTTCGGTTTTCTAATTTAAACTTGGTAAGCCAGAATTTCAGTAATGAGTGATTTCAGAGGGCATACAGGAATAAGACGAAGTACTGCAGTATTGCCCATCTAACGAATGAGATTTCTGAGAAAAAAAAAAAATCAATCTTGTAAACACAGAATTCTGAATGTGTGGAATTGCCTCCACAATCCAGTAAATATTTTGGCCTGTCAGTAGAAGTAGCTCAGCTTTCATTTTTTCTACTGGCCTGAACAGCTCTTGAAAGAATTATCCATTTGGTGCTGGTATACTCACTGTCCACTGCTGTTTTTTTTTTTTTTTTTCTTTTTTTCTTTTTTTCTTTCATAGGATCATACAATAATGCAGTTTATCTCATCTGGCAGGGAAAGTATTCCAAACCTGGCCATTTAGGTGACCTCCACTGAACTCAGACAGGAAACCAAGGACCCTGAACTATATGCATGATCTAGATATGGTCTAAAAAGTACTGAGCAGAGCAGGATAATCATTTGCTCCAGGCTGTGCTTCTGCTCATACAGCCCAGTATTTTTTTGGTCTTTAATTGGCCCGTTCCACCTTGTGTGAACCAGGATCCCTAGTTCTTGTCAAGACACCTCAGTCAGGAGTGAATGCAGCAAGAACTTGATTGTCCTGCCCATACTCCACTGGGACCCCCACACACTCTTCCTCACCAGGACCACCCAAGATTTTCAGTCACTGCAGCCAGACTGCAGCTGTGGTGGCCTCCAGTCCTGGTTTTGTTCCTGTCTCCTATTGCTTCTGGCTGGAACCTCTGTCTGTGTCCTCACTCTGGTTCATTACTTGCCATGTTGAAGGTTGTCAATGGACCCCATTACCAGCCCCATGTGACTGTGTCCTGTGGGCATGGGGAATGCTGGAACTGGGTCATCCTTGGCTCCATCTCCCTGGCCCTGGGGGAGATGCTGGCCTGTGCCACTCTCTGGCAAGCTGCATCCCCACTAGGCAGCACCATCTTGTATTTCTGCCAAGGTTTCTTCCTTCCCAGATGCAGGACTTTGCACTTGTCCTCACTGAATTTCATAAGGTTCCTGTTGGCCCACTCCTCCAACCTGGCTAGGTCTCTCTGAATGGCAGCCTTGCCATTTTCCTTCATAATATATGTATGCAAAACATACACATATATATACATAAATGTATCACACTGCTCTACATTTCAGAGTATCAAAATGGTTTTTAAGTATGTCACCCTTCACGACTGTATACGCTTCTACAAGAACTACAACGTTAATGAAATTCTGTACAATTACTGTGCTGTCTACTGCCTTTGACATGTAGAAAATAACTCTCCTAATTTGTAAGTGAAGAATCACCACTGTAATTCTTAGTTCTTCAAATGAGAATTAAAATTACCACACTATTTCTTCAGCTCAGACATTTTAAAAGGAGAATAAATAATGAAGCAGTTGCAATGGTTACTTACATTTGTAAATCTCTTGTAGGTATACAAAATTATTGAGTACAAATTAAATTTCAGTCTTCAATTAAGAACCTGGTGCATTTGTATTTTGTAACAATGGGTTCACTCCACCATTTTTAACGTATGTTATTCTACTTGGAAAAATGGTTTGTGAATCTTATGGTGAGAGGTGATCCCCATCAATACCATATAAATCTTATTTTAGTGTTCCTGGATACTGCTGAAACATTATTTTTAGAAAGATTTTATTCTATGCAAAGACAGCCATTTAATTTTATATATTCTGTCTAGCTATACAGAAAGATCAGATCAAAGAGATCCAGAGTAGATTTCACTTTCTTAAAGATTTGCTTATTTATTCTTGCAATATGAAGACTTTTTTATATATATATTCTTTGTAAATATCTGAATGTCATCCTTTATTTATTTACATATTTGTTTATTTTCTGGATTACAAACGAAACTTTTCTTAAGTGCTCACAAAAACTGGTGAATTTTTCAAAACAGAAATTGGTTAGGCTATGCCTTGCTGATGCAAAAGGTTCAGGGTTAATTCCTTATTACAAACACACACACACACAAAAAAACCCAAAAACATAAAGGGCTGAAAATGGTCTAAGTCTTATGTCTTTCTACTGGGTATATAGGATACTTAAGCTATTAATTAGGGAGCATCAGTTAGGTTCCTGAAAATAGTCATGGTGAGATATATGTTTCTTATCCACTGAATATTTAATTACATGATATCAGACAATTGCAGAAAATGGAATAAAAGACCATGACTCTAAAAAAAGCACTTTTCTGCTATGAGACCAAAGTACAGGTCTTAGTTTTGAATCAAGTAGATGTGAACTCCCTGCATTCCAGATGAGTGCTGTATGTGGTTTCTGTTTGTTTGTCTCTCCAGAAAATGGGTTCTGGACATGAGGTAATTTCATGATAAAATAAGTCACTTATGTTACCACATAAACTTTTGTTTTGAGTAAAAAAACATTTTCCATTTATCACAAAAATACATATTGTTTTCCAAGTTATAACAATCATCTGCTCTTATGAAAGACAGTATACAAGTACACATTAAAAGGATAGCTCCCTGCCCAAAAGAGAACCCACAAGGTGCTAAAAAGGCAGCATTATACCTTGTTAACAGATAGGCAATTGTGAGCTGGGACAGTGCAAATAAATTGGCTGGGGATGACACAGCCTGCGGTAAAACTCAGCTTTCATTCCTGTTATTCTATATTCCCTCTTTTGCTGCAACTCCAAGGCTGAAAAGACTAAAGACTAAAGAAATATGTGCCAGCCACACAAAAACAAAATACTCTGTCCACCCAGCAAATGAACTGTAACTCCCTCCCTCCCTCCCTCCCTCCCTCCCTCATGTTTTTGGGCATAAAAGGAAACAAGATATAAAGGTAGTCAGAGGAGTTATACCAGATTTACATCCACACTTCAGTTTTATTTTTACAAATTCCTCTTGTCATAAATCGGTGTTACAAGCAAGATTTCATATTGGCATCTGACCCTACTCTGGTGTAAACATCTTTAGAAATAAAGAGGAAGGGAAAAAGCAAATACAGAGGCACAACATAACCTGACAAATTACTTTGATGAGAATAGCACCAAAGTCCTGTACAAGAAATGTAGCATTTTGAATGGTTTCTCATTCCTCTTCAGAGGGTCTGTGAAAATTATCTAAGGTTTATGCATGCTGCTTCTATATCTTCTGTAACAGTTTGAGAGACTTTATGATGTGACAATTTAAAATAAAATATCTGTCTTCTTACAAACATTTTTCCCATTTCCCAACTGTCTTGTTATTTCTAGGGAACTGTCAGCAGTACACACGCATTTAAATTCCTGCTCTTATAATGGAGCTTTTATCTGGATAAGCCTTGTTATATGGAAAACAACATTCAAGTTTGGGCGATACAATGAAGCCAATTTTTGTTTGTTTGTTTGTTTTCTCATTATTCTTCTTTACAAGAAGCTCTTATAAAATCCACTGATTCTGTTGTAGTCCAAAGAACGTTGGTATTCTTAAGCCTAATGTGGCAGTGTTGCACAGAATAGGTCAAACATTTTCCAGTAAATCAGATTTTCATGTTTAATGGATTTGCAGTGATGTCAACAAACTTACAACTGGCTTCTCTCTGAAACTTGATTGGTCTTTTTCCAGTGGACTTTTGCCTACAGATATCCAGGACTTTCTATGGGGGTGCTCTGGGTCAAAGACTGTAGATTTCCAGCTTAGTATTCCCAAATATTGGCATTGAGACCATACAAGTCTTGCTAATTCTAAGGCATCTGATAGTCTCAGAGTAACACAGGCTGTATATGAGGCTGTATCATATGGATTAATATGACTTTAAGTGCTTACACGAGGTACCTTAATTAGAAACTCTCCTTATCCTGTCAATAAGGAACCTACGGACAGCAGCTAAAATCTCTGTTGGATTGGATCTCCAGAGTTCAAACTAATTTCAAAATTTGTGTAAAAAAATGAACATCATACACAAATTAACATCTACAGTAGGATTTCTTATGTCTCTTCTAAAAATTTTGTATTTTACTTTCTGAAATAAATACTTTTTTTCTTTCTTTCTTTTTTTTTTTTTTTTTTCCCCATAAGTTCCAAAGTTTCCAAAAATTCCATGATAACCTCTTTTCTCTTTTATTTATTTATTTATTTATTTTTCCAGATATAATCAGATACATTTTGAGGTTCTAGATTAATATATTTAGTCTATTTTTTTTCAAAGACAGTGGGATAGTACTATGTCACCCCTCTGGACACAGGAGGGTTGGGTAGTAGTTTTCTCTTAGTAGTGAAAGGCAGGACACTCCTAAAACACAATTGTGTAAGTGGATAGTGAATACTGCTTCCACTGCTATTTCCAGCTTGTTCCTTCTTGCTGTTTTTGGGGTGAATCAGAAGTCCTAAAGGGTTTATGGAAGGAACCTTTCCTCTATTCCCCTGAACAGCTGGAAGAAGATCTTTAAAAAGGCATATGGTTCTGATTGATTTTCCCTGTTGTTGATGCCTTGGATGTTTGATTCAGATAAGTCATCCAAACTACAAAAGCTCAGAACTGCAGACCCTGGGTACTGATTTTGATCTGTGGTTTGCAGATGTCCAGAACTGAGGCATAATTTGGATTTGTCCATGACACAGTTAGCTAGTTTGGGAAGTCTAGAAATTGGACAATAAATCTTGAGAGTTCAAACTGTTTTCTGCTATTTCTAGAATTTCAAGGTATGGCAACCACAGATACCACACAAATTGCCACATCACAGACTTGTGATCCTTTTTCTCCTCAGTCTAACTAAAAGAGATTAAAAAACATAGGCACAATCATGAAAACTCAGTCTTTTAACGAGCATTTTCTAGTCTTGAGAGCTGTTCTACATTAGGAAACAAACAAACAAACCCTGATTATTGTATTCATCTGATGATTAACATATTGTAATAAATATTGTAATATCATGGTTTCTCCAAGTGTAATTGACATCTACTAGTTTTAATCAATATCCTTAGAATTTCCATTCTCAGGGTCAGCCCCCCTGGTCCAGTTCTGTTTCTTTGTGCAGCTTCAGGAATGCAAAGCAGCTGCAAATCTAGTTAAAATTGCAACTCTGTTCAGGTGCATAGTTCTTTTCCACATGCAATGTAGTTTGAAGTATCTGGTAGGTAACTGTATGACCTGTCTGCTTTATGTTGCTGTCATGTATTGACAATAGAGTCCCTGCTTAGGCATTGGAGAGAGAAGCATGAGCCTGAAACAAATAATGATTCAAAAAAATATTAAAAAAAAAAAGACTTAAATCCCTTTTCTTGAGAGCTTGGCCAAAGCACGTTGAAGAAGCCAACCTATAATTTAAAAAATAAGGAAAATTCTGGAATGGGTCAGCAGGGCCTCTTTATAGTTTAAGTATTATGCTGGTTTGGAGTTTGGCAACGTCTGGGATTTCATATATCACTCAGTGCCAACTGATAGCCTGCAAGTTGAATCAGTATTTAGCCGGCTTGTGGTTCCTTTTTTTTTTTTTTTTTTCCCCCCACTAGATTGTTGTTGGTCTTATGGTTTTCATTTGAACTTGTTTTTATACTTCTGCCAGTTGTTGAATATTTCCCCTTCCCTGTTTGTTAATGGGATTTAATGTGTTTTATGGTGTTGATTTTTTTTATGAGTATCTCTTTTGTTCAGCAAGTTTCCAACATGTAGGCAGATTTCCTAATTCCTTTTAATGTTTGTGAAATAAAGATGGTACTTTGAAGAATGATCTTTCAAATTGATTACTGTTCTCCACCATTTGTATAAATATCTTATTTTTGTTAGTTTTTATAGATTTTTTAATGATTTCTTAGGTGAAGTATACCATACCTATTGCACAGGCATTTAATGACTGATTCTTTATTTCTCTATTGGCTTCCTATTTGTTTCGTCCCATTTGCCTAAACTATATAAGATATAAAAACAGAGACGAAGATTATTCTTGCAACATATGTAAATCATGTTGTTGGCACATCTATATGATATCTTCATATGTCACCTATTTTCATAAACAGTGAACTGTGTGTTGTAATCCTGTCTTGAGAAGCATAGGGATTATGTAGGAAGTAAAGCATTAATAAACTGGAAAATTAACATTTTTAACCTCAAATACTGTATTTCAGGTTTTACTCCTCATTTGGGGATGATAACAGTTTATTTGGAAGTTGCTTTTCTTTGTTTGTTTTGTATTTTAAATAGGGTTTCACAGGAAACAGTTCAGAGATATTGTTATGTGAACATAATTATTATTTTAATCATACCATTTCACGTATTGTTCTGTTATCTCTTATTAATCATTTTATGAGGAAGAAACTAACATGAGATTAAAAAAAAAAAAAAAATTGCTGCACCTTAATGACTTTTCCAGCCTCTAGCTTTCCTACTGAGATTTATTTATTTATTTATTTATTTTTTAATTCAGTGATATTAACTATTAGAAATAGGTGTCTTAGGTTGAGTTATTAGAAGTTGGGGAAGTGATTTTTTTTTCCAAAAAATAAGTTGTATGGTTCAAAAAATAGTATTATTTATTTATTTATTTCCCCCCCTACACACACCATTTTAATTGTGGAATGACCATCTCCAAAGCAAAAGCAAATTCTCTATAGGATCAACAATTCTTAAACTATGGATATGCACTAGTAGATCTTAAAAGAAATGGTTTGTTTCAGCAGTCCTTGTTTTAACATGTATTCTTGTTAATGAAATTGTTCAGAATTAGATTGGAAGTAGCTATTTTTGTTTGTAGGTAGTAGCTTTGTTGTTCACTAGTATCTAGATTTTCCACAGAAGTGATCCAAAATCCTGTCTCTGATTAAAATATGCAATTGTATGATAGCTTAGTTATTTATTCAGCATGTCACTGTTACTTCATGTCATGTTGTAAATTGAAATATATTAGTTTTCTACTTTAGAAGTTAACATATTGAAAAAGTCATATTGATTTTGGATCTTCTGCTGGGTTTGGCTTAAGACTTTGGTGTGCTTTGTTGAGTTTGGAAAGTTAATTTGAACATATCTCTGACAAAGCTCTTAGCATATTTGGGGATATATTCTGGCCCTGCTGAAGATGGTGGCAAGAATCCAATTGAACATTAGCAGTGTAGGATTTTGTTATTGCTATATACCATGTTTTGACATCCATATTAGGAGGAAGTGAATCACATTCTAGAAGTGCCTATTTTCCCTCTTGATTATAAAAGAAATCTGCCTCAGATGTAGTTGAAGTTAGATGAGGTTAACTCATTTGAAGTAGCCAAACCATCTATTTTTTCATTGAGCTGCAGACATATGAAATATACATAAAACCAAGCCATCAGAAACATTATATATACTTGCATTGTTATATTAGCTATGATCTTGGTTATGATTCAGTATCTTTTTTTTTTTTTTTTTTTTATATCTATCGATTAATACATATATAGAGGGAAAAGTGTGAATCCTTAGAAACGGCTGAGAGGTCTTATGCAAAGAAAGAAGCTGAGGAAGAAGAAAAGAGAGGGACACAGATTGAGCTAAACAGGGAGAAATCATCTTTAGAAAGTGTTTTGACACTTTGCTCCTAATTCATTTAATTATAGATGTTAATGTACCTATATGACAAAAGTGAAATGTTTCATCTTACTACACTGTAAGTGGAAACTTTTTTCCTGTGGAAGAACAATCGTTTCATTTGGCAGATACTCTAATAACATTAATCATGGTGAACTCTTTTAGTATTGCTGTGAGTATAATATAATCCAGTAGGAATTCCACTGTAATGAAACTAATTTAACCTTTTTTTTTTTTTTTTTTTTTTACTTTCTATTTACATTTATTTTTTAATTTTTGTTCTGATCTGCTTACAGCATGAGTTACACATTCATTACAAAGATCAGTGTACTCTAATATATTTGATATAAAATTTTAAGTGGAGAATCAGAGAATTTAGAAACGAAAAAGATATTGCCTCTATTGGCTGGCAATGACATTTCAAATTTTACTGTCCTTTAACTCTTCTGCAAGGCACTGTGATGCCTTAACCCCACAGAGACTGCGCTGCTGTCCAGCCCATTCTAGTGACTAAAGAAAATCACATTCATCATTGGCTGGACAAAAGAGCAAGAGCATCCATGTTTCTGCTTGTTATCTGCTACGTTGCCTTAGAAGTGAACTTAAGTGCTATGTACCACTTCTAACACTATATTCTTTAAAAAGCTAAACTTTGTAGTCTTAATATGTTTACCTGACTTTCACTACTCTATTCCAAGAAAGCTGTATTTCTGTGATCTCATGCCTCACTTCCACAATACTCAAACACAAGCCACGCCTTGCATAGCTAACTAAACTCTATCCTTTGTTTCATGTACACAGAAATAAATAGGTGAACATAGGTATGGTTAGGTGAAAGAGTCTTTTAGGCTAGAAAAATCCTTGTTCTGGTATAAATGGTACAACCCTTGAGATCTCCAACATGTTATTACAGATTCAGCAGCATGGGAATCAGCACTTGAGGTGCTGAATTCTGGGTAAATGGTAACTAACAGTAGAGATTTAGAAAGGTCTCTGAACATGAAAAACAGCTACCCAACAGAGACAATAAAGACCTGAATTAAAGACTCTACAGTCTCCTGAGGTGGAAAGTTCTGTGTCCTGGAGAAGATAAAATTAAACTTATTCATGATTTAATTGTAATTTCAGAATAAGAGAATTCTGATAGGCTTTGTATTTTAGTTCAGCAATGTCAAGTGACATGGAAAAATGTCAACACCAGTTACACTGCAAATACTGACAGATAAATACAGTTCTGGAAACATCAGAATGAAAGGACCAGAGACCTTGTCATATGACTAATAGGCAAAATAAAAAATAAATAAAAAATCAGAAATTATTTCAGTTCTGAAATTGAACCTTTGAAGATGAATGTCAATGAAAACATCAGTGTGAAAGATTTTTTCAAGCACTTCTGGAAGATTAGAAGCATAAGGATTTGATGTGCCTGTAAGGATAATGAAGCAATGCCTTATTCTATCAGAGGTGGTAGGAAATACTGTTCCTGTGATTCACGCTAGTGCAATGTATATACAATTTGCATCACTTCCTAAACCTACTTTAAAATGTAACTCTTTCAAAGTGTGTATAAATAACTCTTCAGGCACTATAACCCATAAAAATGCATCCTCTACACACTGAGGTTCAGGCATTTTAAAATGCATGTCTTGCTATTGTTGCATTTACCCTCTATAGCTTTCTAAATATGATGACCCTCATGAATACTTTCTGTCTTCACTGGAAATTGAGTGTCTCCACTTTTCTCACCTTCATGTCATTCATACTATGTTATTCCAGGTAAGTAACAGAGCTAACAGGGAAACAAAATATGCAAAGACAAGCAGGAAAAAATAAAAAAAAAATGGGGGGGGGGACACTGGAATTAAGATTATCATAAAGCAAATGATTTTATGAGCAGAAAACCAGTAAAACTGGACTCCCATAGTTTTGTGTGTCATTGCTGTCATTACTGCATTTTCTGTTGTCCAGGAAGGTGGCAAACATGGGAAAGATAATAATTATTATTTTTTTTTATAATGAAGTTCTTTGTAACATCTCTCTTCTGCACGTGTTTTCTAGCTTGACAGAGCAGCCTTCTTCTCTCAGTTAGGAACAATAATATTGTTTTCCTTTTACCCAGATATTTTTAATGAAATTTGCAAGAAAATATTTGTGAGCTTTCAGCCTTCTGTGAATATCTGTTCAGACTGAATGTTTACTTCTACAAGTGCAGGTGTGTAGTTCAATAGGTGTACACATTAAAGCACTCAGACAATGAAAAGAATTATCTAAAATTTATGATCTTAAAAGGACATGAAATCTTTTACACTATAGTTTATGAGACAAACAAACAAAAGATTAATGCACAGAAATCCCAGGCAATAACAACAAAGAAAGTAGTAAATCTTATAAAAACTTTGCATAACAAGTCATGGCCAAATTCTTATACAAAATGCCAATGATAAACCAACTGTACAAAAACATACACCAAAAAAGCAGATCTCCCTCCAAATCCCAAGACCTCAAGACATACCAAACCAGCAATTTCTGCTTTCAATTTTTTGTTTTGAAAATACAGCTGATTGCAGAAATTGAAAAATATGAAAATAAATCTGAGTATGAAAAAGTAAGGGAATAGTATGTCAAGAATAGCCAACTGTGACAGAGAAAGACATGACAAGAATATTCATCAAAGTGAAATAAAAGAAACCAAGGAAGAACAAGATTTTTTTAGGCTTCATAAGCAGTGATAATTATATTAAAGGTAAGCAAGCTGAAATATAGTATTGAGTGCCCATATGGAGTTCTGAAGAGTAAATTCTAGTGGACTGTGCAATAATCTCCTTTAAGGGAACAAGTTTAATATCCAACCAATTTACAAAGATCCTTTCCAAATTTACTAAGATAGTACTGTAGAAATAAAATAACCTGAAAATGATTCCAGTGAATGCATAAGTTGCCTAAAGAAGGCAAAGTGCCTGAAAACATATCATAGGGAACAACACTGCAATCTAATACATTAAGAGATGGATGGGAATGGTAAAGACAATCATTTCTATGTTATGGTATTGGTAAAAAAATATATAGTATTTCAAACATAATAAGATGTATGGATAAAAACTTTTTTAACTGAGAGACCTAATTTAGGTTAATTGTTGCTTAAATATTTGCTGACATTTAGTTTACAATGGTAAAGCTGAAAGGTGGACTTTGAAGGATTTCTAATTAAAACCACATCATATGATGTGATATAGTTCAGAGAGTTCCTACTGCAAAAATGACATTAAGCAATTTTTCCGTATATAAATATCTCAGAACTGGTTCTCTGCCTGCCCATTCCTCATGGGTGCATTACTTTACAAGTGTCGAGGGCCTCTGGGGTCACAGAGTGACTGGAAAGCCCTGAGATGTGAAGAGCAATCTGCTCTTCAAGAAGCATGAGGAAGACTCTTCTTTTGTTGGTGGAAGCTTTCAGGTGGTGTTAAATTGATGTTACTAATCCTGAAACTATTCTTGTACAAAACCCTAGATGAGACATGTTGCCGATAGAAGGGAGTCTTTACCAGAGCACTCTAATGTCTGACAAGCCAGTAACTCTAGAAAATTTAGATTCAACCTGAAAATACTTGGAGAATCCTGAGCTATTCAGCAACATGTTGTAACTTATGTAGTGTGACAATCATGTCTGGAGTCAGGGGCAAAAACCTGGTCCTTTGCAATGCCCTGAAGTGCCTAGCAGAGAAAGGCTGCAGTCAAGTAACATGCTGCTGCTATTTCTCTAGCAGTTTAGCTAAATTATATTGGAGAAGTCCAAATCACTAAAATTAGCAAATATTTTCTTGCTTCACCAGAGTGAAGTAAAGCCTAATTAATCAGTATGAGTGAGGAGTTTATGATAATGAACACTATAGCATGTTTATATGAAAAAGTTTAAAATGAACAGTCATGGACTTTTACAAATCAGTGGTGTATCTTGGCATAATTTATAAGATCCAAAGCAATGTATTCTTGATATTGTTCCAGCTACTCTCTCTGAGATTTTGTGCTATTTGTTCATCATAAATTGAAAACTCATAAATAACATATATTCTATTTAGTATAATATATCCAGTTTACTCAGTTACGGGATGAGCCATACATATATATATATATAATATATATATAATCTTCTTATTTTTCTCAGCAACTATAATTTGCAGTATCAGGTACCTGATTGCCTGCATGCAAATCTAGATGAGACTAGTTAACTGCAACTGGTGGCGAGTATTATGCATATGAACAGCCCATTTTCATCAGATCATTGATGTAAGAAACCCTGAGACAAAAGGAATCCTTTGTCTAATTGGTAACAAAAGAACTGATTAGGAGGAGGTTTCTCAGGATTATATCATTAAATGGTAATGATACAGGTACATAGCAATGTGCTCATGAAACCAAATGTGGAGGTGAATATTTTAGACTTCAAAAAGATCACTTATAAAAAAAGATCTTGGCATACTAATGAGTCTTTCAGTCTTCGATGTAGTTTGCCACTTGCACAATTAAATATTTTTAGTTATGAAATGCAGAACTGCATAAAATACAATTTTACAAAGAGAAAATGAAACCATAAAATTTTCGAAAGGCTGCAACACACATCACATGAGTCTTAAAAGTGATTGTGCTTTGTCTTTTTTTTAGTGTAAAACAATTTTCTGATTAATTTACGAAGCAATAAATGAATACTTAAGACGTAGCTTTGTGCTTTGAAACTCAGCCACTGAATGTCCTAAATAGTAAATTAGCACCCATTGCAAATTCTTAAGATGAAAACCTGTAATTCCTTGTAGAGGTATCTTTGCCCTGTCAAACTCAGCATTCTCTCTGTGATGATGATTAGGTGGAAAATTCATTGTCCAGGTGCTGAGTTCTGCTTGCTAAAAAAATTAAGCAAATCACTAAGCTGCTGCTGCTATTGTAGTCTAATCATTGGTTTTCTACAGTAAATGACAAGCCTGTTTTCCAGCAAGTGGCAGCAGCAGTGGGTTGCTTTCTTCCTTTGTGCTTCCACAAGGCTTAATTGTTCTCTTGTTCTGACAATAGGAAGAATCCCATATGACCCAGCCTGGATAGAGTGTTTCAGGATGCTATCATGTTTTAATAGTGACATGGGTAAGAATAACATTAGCAAAGTTGTTGCATGAAGCAGCCAGAATTTTAAGTCGATGCAGTGTTTATTCAAATAGAAAATTTGTTTTAAACAGGTATTTTGCTATTTAAAAAATAACATGTAAAAGGTGAATACTTTCAAGCTGGAAATTCCAATAAGAGATCAAGCAATTTCAAATGACATTAGCAAATCATGTCCCTCAGAGAACCATTGGTTGTTACCATGTCCCACATTCATGGCCACTCATGATGCCGAAAGATCAATTTCTTCCAGCTGTGCATATCATAATTCGCAAATGAACAGTTCTTATGCTATTAAAATTAGTGGATCAAATTATTTACGGTACGTGAAACACAACACTATCACATGAACAGTGGGAGTTTTCAGTCTAATATTTTTTGTTCTGGTAAAAAACTTAGACAAGAAGTAGAAGTTCCATCGACAGCACAGAACAGACTACCCTTTCTTGATGGTGCTCAGACTCAGTTTGATTATGAGCTGGCAGGAGATGAGAGCTGCAACCAATACAGTTTCTCTGTTGAAAAGAGAATTATTTCAGTGATACACTGGCCTATGACCATGTAGGATTTATATTTACATATCTCTAGCACTTGCCTGGATACAGCTGTATACGTTTAAGTCGTCTGTTTCCTAGGAATGCTGAGGAACACAAGACAGACTGACACCAATAGGTCTTTGCAATGAAGTCTCAGCTTATATGGAGGCTCTTGTCTTTATGCAGCTAGTCCTAAATGTTGTCTCTCTCTCTTAAATATTCAAACTAGGAACAACATTATTTAACTTCGCAAATTGTATAAAACTTGATTAAAAGGTATACAGAGTTTTCTTTGAAAATATACAAATGCTTAAAAGCTGCCTAACAGAAAACTTACAGGGAATTTAACAGGATTAAAGCCAAGAAAAGACATTTCTCTGTGTAGTTAAGGTGTAGTTAAGGAATTTAACTCCAGTTTCCAAAATTAAAGAGGATATTTTGTGCATGGGAGGGGAGGAGGCATGAAAGGGATGCCTGTCTGCTAGTCAGTCTCTATCTAATAACTTCTGAATTTGTTACTAATTGCAACCAAATTGCACAGAGGGACAGTTCTCTCAACAATATTAATTTCCTGTATGTTTCAGTGACCAATAACACAGAAAGCTCTAATCAGAGCTATTCTTGTGGGAGCCCAAAAAACAAAACTGCAAGAGAACCGAAAGTATTGGTTCAATTACTTAGAGCACACTTGTTGAACTGTCCCAAAAAAATAAATAGCAGAAATGCATTTGATATGAATTTAAATTCTGTAGGATAATAAGAAAATAAAATACACTAAATTTTGTTATTATTATTAATAGTAGTAGTAGTAGAAATAGTATTGGGTTTCTTTCTCATTTTTTGATGATGTGATATTTTTAGTCTGTTGATAATGTGAAATTTGCTGATATCCTTCCAGGTGTTCTGTTCCATGTCTCATCTTATCTGAATGCTTGCATTCCTCTCGTTAAAATGGTCTCCAGTGGACTCACTGCAAGCATTTTTTTGTATCTAGCTATTGCAATATGCCACTTGCTAGGGTTTGTTGGCTGAATATGCAAGGATCAGAAAATAACTGAAGGTGTCAAACAGTATTTTTCCTCCTTTTTATTTCCACACTGCTAACATACTATTTCACTGAAGCTGAAAATTTTCATGGAACACTTTTGATGAAACTTCATTGGGAAAATTGGCCAAGATCAGACAGTTCATACTGATGTGGCTATTAACATAGCCAGTGTTTCATGAGTCTTATGAGTTTTAAGAATGCTTATTGGCAAATGCAAATTGAAGCACCTGCTTTTGTCTATTGAATTTCCTTGGGTTGATTTGTTAAAATTAATTGAATGGACTCAGTTCTGTCTCTTGCAGGAAAAGGAGGTCTCCAAAATCTTTACATTATTTCTGAGATAGAGGAGTTTGATGTTTTTAGTGGCTAAATGAATAATGTCTGTGGCTTAGGGAAAACATATTTGCTGTGAAGCTGCCACAAGATCAGATAACTTAAAGTATGGTAAATAAATTGTCTTGAAAAAAATACGTTATTTAAAATAAAGTATTTTCTTTTTGAGTACCGTGAAGCATGTGGACACCTCACAGAAAAAGAACTTTTAGCTGAGGCATTGTGAACAGCCTCAATCTATCCTTCTTATGAGCTCATGGTTCAAAGGACACTTTCATGTTTTTATATTAAGCACTTAGAATTCTTTGTATGCAAAAACTTCCAGCTTTTAAGAAGACTCTTTCCAATATTTCTGGGAGACTGCACAAGCAACATATCCAGGATTCAGAACAATCCCATAAAATGAATAAACTTTGACATACAAGTGCCTATCACATCTTGAAAGTGTTTGGCTTTTAAGAACACCTTTTAGATATTTTTTTCTTATGTGGAACTTTCAGCCATTTTCCCATCCACATATAGGGGCCAAAATTTATTATCAGACAAACCTGTGCAGCACTCACAAAATAAAAATGAAGGTGTTTTGGAAGGTGAAATTTCAGTTCTTTATGTTTATATCAGTTTATATCAGAGTTCAAGAGAAAGATTTGCTACAATCTCCAGTCAGGCATAAAGGAAGAAAAAGTTACAGGGCCCATGAAGCTTGTATTTCCTAAACAAGTGTTAACAAATCACCATTTATCTAATTTAAAATATGTATAAAAGCATTGAGTTGAACACATTTAACAAACAAAATCTGATAACCTGAGGCAAAAGTGTCCAGTACAAGTAGGGTAGTGTTTTAGCTTTGCAAAAATCAAGAAACTATTTTACAAAGTTGTTTTGAAAATGCCTCTTGGAGACATTGACTACTACAACTGTACACTGATAGGATCATGTTAACATTTTTGACTCTTAGATTAAAATAGTCTAAAATAGTCTAGTAATAGTCTTGGATTTCTTAATAGACTACAAGCCAGTTTGTCTTCACAGGGTCACAACCTTATTTATCTAAGATCTTTCCCAGAATCTTAAAGTGATAAAGATTGGGGACTTAGAGTAGTAAGGTCACTGTACACTGATAACAAACGAGAAATATACCTTGGAAGTGGCTGGTTCCTTATGCTGAGTAATTTCTTTCATTGTATAAGGTCCTTATATTTTATATTTTCATACTTCTTTATACTGTAAGATTCCTGCTGATCTAAAAAAAGAATAAGGATGTTGTAACATATCAGCATTATTAACATATCAGCCCTCCTATAGAGAAAACAGTCCAGAAATTATCTCTATAAATATTTGATTTTCTCTGTATTATTTTCAGTAATTCAGAATCATTGAATCTATTGTACATGAAGACACCTAAAACAATATTTGATTGGTGTTATGCACACCAGTTTTTACCTTTTGGTCATCTCAGATTTCTGGTTCTTTAGAGGTAAATCTTTAAAAAATGCACTACATCCCTCTCTCTTCACAAAAATGACTGTTTGTTAAAGTGATCCTCACAAACGTTACTTGCTTCAGGACAGGGGATGTGGTTAGGAAATACCACACAGTACCTTGTCCCAAAATAAATTATCTTGCTAGTCATTAAATAATATAAGCTTTTAATAACAAGTAGTATTACCAAAAAGAACATACATAAAAAATAAAATATTAATCATCTAAGCACAGCCTTCAGATTCTATCTAGAAACCTGGCAGAGCTCCTTTATTCTATTAGTTACAGAGAAAACTGATGATTTAAACCAGTCCCAATCACTTAAGTGAAGGCTGTAGGAAATTCCATGCTTTTTCTCACGACAATGACTACTTGTATATTAGAATATAGTGTTACAACACTTATGGCATTTCTCTAAACATCTCTTTTCCCACTTTTTTTTTTTTTTTATCCAGGCAGAAAATAGAATTTTGGCTATTTTACTAGGGAATTCCTGGCATAATACAAAAGCCCAGACAGTGCAGTGACTATAAATCCTTGGGCAGTGAATCACAACATGTGTTCAGTGCAGCTCTACTGGACATGCAGGGACTGGAAGACATCTAAGACCAGAAGAGGACTATGCTTTTTTTGCTATTCAGATACACAGTGCCTGTGTAATAAAATTTCATATTCTAGGTGTATTGGAATTGTTGCACACCTCTGTATAGCTGACCTGACTGATGCATATGGAATGTATTTGGATGCACAATACAAATACAGACTCCCTATAAAGCAATGCCCAATATGTTGGATAAACCCCAAACACATCAGAAACGATGTTTTATGCATGTGTACCTATCTCTATCCAAGAAATTCTGACTTAAATATGGGAGCCTCATGTGAATACAAAATAAATGGCAATCATGGTCACTGTAAATTTCACATCCATTAATGTATATTATGAACTGTTAAAAGTAATATTCTTTCTATTTATTATTTTATTTTATTATTTATTTTATTTTATTTATTTTATTTTATTTCATTTTATTTAATTTCATTTCATTCCATTTTGCTTCTACACCAAGGGGAATATATCTTATTCCCATGATTTTGGTGTTCATATACCTGAAATTTTAGTAATAAGTGTTTTCTAACCCACAAAAAGTGGCTCAGAACTCTGAGGTGCTGTTTGATAAAGGTAAAAAAATAATTGAGATATTAACAACTAAACCAAATATTTCCTTATGGCAAGTGATGGAGAAGAAGAAAAGGAAATGTCATGCTAGACAAGATGATGATTTAAATCCAGTTAAAGAAACACCCACAACAGAATTTTTCTATAAATGGAAGAAAATTTTCAACCTCCCAAGACCTATTGGTACAAATTTACAAGAACAAACTATTTACAAGATGAAGGTCAAAGTAAGGATTCAAATTTCAAGGAGATATGTAAAAGTTCAGTAGCTGCAAATCAAGGTAGCACTGACTATGGGTTTAAAGTATCATTATTATTTTTTTTATTCTAATTGTCTATGTCAGGAAAGCTCTTTTCCAAAATGGCACTAGATTCTAATAGGATGTGGTTTCCAACAATGCACAGATTAAATAAATCAATCAGTGAAATAGATAATCAAAGATTCATAGAATCATTCAGGTTGGAAAACACCTCTAAAATCATCGAGTCATCGAGTTGAACCTTTAACCTAGTACTAAAGTCCACCGCTAACCCATGCTATTAAGTTCTAAATCTACACATTTCTTGAAGACCTCTAGGGATGGTGACTCAACCACTTCCCTGGGCAGCCTGTTCCAATGATGTACAACTCTTAGTACATTCTCTTAATATCCAGCCTAAATAATAGGTATCACATTTGTGATGATTTGTTACAAAATAATGTATCATATTTGACCCTAATATAATTAAGTACTTTTTCACTAGGATATCCACTATGGATGTGAATCATAAAAAAACTCTCAGTCCTTTCCACAAGGCTTTGACTATCTATTGTGACTATAAAGGGACAGTTTCTTCTGGTGGCTATAGGACTGAAATCTACATTACGGAATTCAGACTTTACCTTAAACATCGTTCTGTTTTAATGTTTTATCTCTGCTAGGAAAAAGATTCAAAATAAAAGAACATAGAAACAGTTTGAACCACAGCTCACTGTTCACTGGAAATAAGACATAAAAGAAACATTGTCCTCAACTGTGCATAAAGACAGTTTGGCATAAACTGTAATTTCCCTCATTGCACAACTAACATCTTGAAACTGCACCCCGTCCGTTGTAGTGTTTTTCCAAAGCAACCACCTTAAGACTAGAAGTATTTCTTATGTTTATAATCTTCAGTGATTTTTGTAGATGTTTTTCTTGTTTTGCCTCCATTTGAGGCAATATTGTTTTTTTCTGAAGAGTTTATTTAGTAAGATCAGCACTGTCTTTTAGCACTACTGTGCACTGTTCTGGTGTATCTAGGAGGAAGCCACAGCCTGAATGGACTGAATTTAGTCCAGAAGACTTTCTCCTGGCTATATGTGGTATTGAAGCTGTGGATCAATGTGTGGGAACAAAAGTGGGCAGAAGCAAGAGGTATAGGGATGTGCTCACCCAGCTCCTCTGAGTCTAGACAGCTTCATTTTCTGCCAGCTAGAACCACAGCTGTGCATTCAGGTGTAGCAATATCATGTTTTGGGAATTCAATCAGAGAGGAAAAAAATATCTGGTATCACTATGGTTCTAGCTTCTTCTGTTAAGAAGGGCTGGACATCAGCAATAGGTCTCAGAAGAATAGAGCTTTTTAATCAGAGAGGCTACTAACTTAATTAGTCTCCTTGATGAATCAAATGGGTTCTAATGACTCAGACTACTTTGAAGGTTATAGGATAGGAGGTAATAGAAAGAGAGGATCTCAAGCTAAAAACAAAATAAAATAAAATAAAAATAATAATAAAAAACACTCCAAAACTTTTCTGAATTGAATCTTTCCCCCAGTTTCAATTAATCTGTTTGCATCCAAGGGACAGCCTCTTATAGTTTTTTTTTTGGCTTCATTATGATGACATTCCAACTGGCTTGCAAAATGGGAAACACATCAGGGTGTTACTGCCATTCTCAAGGCAGCTAAGCTACAGCATTTGAGCCATCTACCCATCCTGCATAGGCACTCAAAAAGGAAAGAAGCAGCATGAATACACATGCTATCCAATAGATCGGGGTTTCTGGAAAAACATACATTTTGAAATACCTGGCTCAATGACAGTATGTCTAAAAAATCCATATGTATATAAAAGCTCACTCCTCAGCTCAACAAAGCACTGCTGCAGTGAATAGAGGGAGGCCCCAAACTTCAAATGGGAACAAAATACCCCAAAATGAGACTATGGGATGGAATTTCCGCTGGAGCCCTTTGTCATTTATTTTGTATGGTCTAAATTAACCAATTAAACATTTCAGAAATAAAATTATTTGGCCTGTAAACTGTGTAGAATAAAATGTTTGAATAGCTGGGTTCCATAAATCAACCTATGTAATATAAGACACTAGTCCTGTTTTTACCTACCCTTTTAAAGCATTAACAGGGAACTGGCAAGAAGAACAGTAATGTTGATATGAGCTTCCAGCTGGGATTGATTACAGGCTACAGCCTAATACAGTAATGTTTTGTGCTAGCACAACAGTTTAACTAGAGAGTGCTCACAATACATATCCCCCACCTTCTGCCTTATAAGTGGTGATATAAAGAAACCAGCTAATTTTGTTGTGATTTTGACCTTTGATCTGTTAAATCCCCAAATTAATTATCTAGCACGCATGTGATCTTCTACTGTTTAAATTAGGGTACATTAGTAAAACACATCTTATGTTAATAGCTTGTTTCTAGGCAAGTCTCTTGTCTAGACCCCATTCTCAGCCAGAGGATGGTGTGAGTTGGACAGAATGGGCACAGAGAGAGAACACAGATGTTATTTCCTTACCAGAAAAATAAGGGTCAAGACAATACTGTGGAATTTAAAAACAAAAATGGCAGAGAGTCATCAGGCTACATTTCCTACAGATTACCCAATATACATGGAGAAAATGAAATATAAGGCAATGTCAGAAGTACAATTAATGCTTTGCTTAGTGGACTGAGATATTTGGAAGTTGTTTTTATTATGAGAGAAATTCCTGGGATGGAATCACAAGGCAGGAAGTGTGTTGTAAGATGTGTCAACAGATACTGCAGTCTAGGACAATGAGGATCAACTGTTCTTGTCTAGATATTAATATTTCCAGAGATATTCTTATTGATGTTTTTAGGTTTCTGAACCTGAAATTACTTATTTCTGAATATTTCACATTTGGAGGAATTGCATGCTGTCACAGAAATTGCAGAATATACACGAAGGTGCCAAAGTAAAAAACTGACACATTAACAACAACGTGCTTGCCATTATAGCCATTATTCCCACTGTGGAAATTAGAGGTGACTAAAGTGCAGTGTTGATCTGAAGTCTTGTATCCCTTTAACTAACTCTAGGCCTAATAGTAGCAAAAACTAATTGCAATCTTTTCTTCTAGAACTTAGGGTGGGAAGGTAGTGCAGAAAAGGAATGAGTTCCACATGAAAACAATAAAAAAGTGTAGTGCTTAATGCTGGTACTCTTTTGGATGCAGAATCCATTATTTCAATCATAAAGTTTCTTGAAAGAAAGTGTCCACAGTTGCAGTTTGAATTAAACCTCTCAATCCTGTCCCTACATGTCAAGTAAGTTCAAGAACACATAGAATGTGGATGCACAGGAAATGTGGATGTCCGAGACTGCTTTTTCCTCTCTTGAAACTGCTGGGGCAGAGCTGAAATACTAAGAGATTTCTTGGGATGTGCAGATTTAGAACTGCCAGGAACAGGAATCAATGTAAAACAGATGCAGAATACTAGAGCTATGCTGTGCATTGGAGATTTTGGGCCTGGATTTTTCATTCTGTTTAAAGGCTGCATCAGACACCTGAGTCCATGAGATGTAGCCCTATGTGAATAGAAGGAGAAGCAGTATTACAGAAACATTCTAACAATCAAGTTTTCCAGTGCATTAACAGACCTTTGTCAGATAATCATTACAACTTTCAATGTGTATATGAAAGTTTGAATCTTTTGGGACAGGGGAAAGTTAGCTATGAAGTGCGATATGACATACTCTCTACAGTGTATGACTATGGGTGTATTTGTTCATAAAATATTTATTTGCAGAGATATTAATGGCAGCTGACCTGAAATAGAAGAAACGCTAAAGAAGGAAAATTGTAGTTTTTTGTTTGTTTGTTTGTTTGTTTGTTTTCTATACTTTTAAGGAATGTGAGGACTGTCTTATATAAAGATCCATTTAACAATGATTGCAGGGATGCAGTGCTCTTAACTAGGGTTCTTAAAATGACCAAAATGATTTTTAACATGCTAGTTCTGAAATCCTGTATATACAATACAGAGCCTTTTATCACCACACCTTGACAAGTCCCTGATATCACAGTACTTTTATCAGTTCACAATATATGTGGTCATATATGGTCATGCCCTTTGCTAATATGATTCTGCACTAACGGAAGATAGCAAACACTGGTGGTATTTTTTAGAAGTGGTAAAAGCAAACTGCATTGATAAATGCAACCTTCTTTACTAATAATGCATATATGAGAACAAATGAATGGTGGTTGTTTTACAAAGAATTAGTTGGAATAGGAAAGCTATTCACATGATTATATGAAGTTTTTAATCTGAAAGATTTTAAAACTGAATGGAATCACTTAATCATCTGTTCTGATCTACATGAAACATGCTTTAGGAGCTCCTGCATTGATTCTTGCTTCAAGGCTAAGAGCTGTAACTTCGTTGGAGCCTATCTTTTAGGGTGAAACCACACACACAAAAAAATAAATTATAGAACTTATAGCAAGGGAAACATGACTCATGAAACGTTTTCTAGCTGTATGTGCTTCTTAACAACATGAAGGATATAACAAGGCAGAAGCATTTGCTTCCCTCACCCCATGCACATAACACAACTTAATGCAACAGGACTGGGCTATTGGCTGGGACTTCAAGACCCTCACAGAACACTAGAATATGAAGCATGTTATAAGAAGTACTAGTGCCACATGGCCTGGTCAGCCACTGGAGACATTGAGTTTTGCAGGCTGGAGCACAGCAAGACTGGGAAGTAAAATGAGACATTCTAAAGCTGAATCTGTTAGCCTGGGAATATGAAGCATTCTAGCTTCCCTTTCTAAGGAAATAAAGGTTATAAATGACATTTTCTACCTATTTTTCAGTCTCTCTCTGAAACAATGCACTCATCACTTCTCCACTTCTCCTAAGTGAAGGAACCCGTTAATCAATTTCAAACAAAATTGACATGGACACAGACAAACAGACAAGGAGAAGATTTAGGGGAAAGGGAAAGAAGAAATGTGCTAGGAGTTCTGGAAGAAGCCTGTAGCAAACTAGGCTTCATTTGTTCTGTTCACAGAATAGCTTTTTTTTTTTTTTTTTTTTTAACTGATCTGTAGCCCTCTGTATGCCTGAGTCATATCTACATACTTTTCTGACAATAAGTGCTTTCTATTTACTACAGCATCAGAGCCAAGAGAGTTAAGGACAAGAAAATTGGATTCTATTCTTCCTTATGAGTCACTAGTAAAAATGCCAGCTATGTGACTGTACAATCTTTATTATCAAAGATAATATAAAGCAAAGAAAACAACAAGATTTTCACATTCCAGGCTATGTATGCACTTCTGGAAGCTGGAAAGTTTCTCTCCAGGGCCATAAACTGAACACATTTGTACATATGGGATACAAATGGAATGAAATCCTCTTTTTTTTTTTTTTTCTTTTTTTTTTTTTTTTTTCTCCTGACTCTTGAAAATGCATGAAGTAGAGCATTTAGCTATGCATATTAAAGGCTGGACTGAATTGTTCTTCAGTGTTGTTGTATAATAGTGAAATAATAGTCTACCTTAATAACAACATGAAATGAAGAATATTGAAACAAGGAGGCTAGATGCCAGGTTAATATCAAGAGACTACACAGTACTAGTGCCACATGGCTGGGTCGACCACTGCAGACATTGAGTTTTGCTGGCAAGAGCGTAACAAAACTGGGCAGTAAGATGGGACATTCTAAAGCTGAATCTGTTACTCTCTGAATGAATCATTACTTACCACTGGAAAGCTGTTAGAGACTAACTTAGCATCCATAGCTCATTAAAAGCATCTTCAAAGTGAATATTAATTACATCTTGGAAAATGTCAGGTTTTGAACAGTTGGAATGACAAAGTAGGCTAGTTCGGTGGGGAGACTTATCTTGCCCATCAGCAACCAGCCTTCCGCTTATGTTCCTTTGGACATCTCTTGCTTTACTTTCTTGTTGTTGCCAAGAAAACACTTCCATATTTCTGTACATACTGTACTGGACATTGCATGCCCATGTGCTGTTTACAGAATAAGAAAAACAGCTGATATCAAAGTAATTTTCCATACTCCTTGCTTTTTTTCTCAAAATGGAAGCCAAAAAAGTTAGCTATTTGTTCAGTTGTTGAGCTTGGGTCTGCAATTCAAGAATTAGAACTCTGGTGTGACAAATTAGGGGCTATGTGACATGTTATACAGGAGGTAAGATTAAATGATGAGACTAGTTCTTTCTGGCCTTATAAACCACTGTTCTATTTTTATTGTATTTATTAACATCTACTTCATTATAGAATGATATTCTGATCATGGGAAAGTTGTTTCTATTTTACCAGTATACAATCATAAAATTATACAGTGTGGTAATGGAGAACAAAGAGACTGCTAGAAAAAAAAGGATACTGTGGAATGATCTTTACTATTTTGGGAAAAACTGTCTCAGAGGAGTATATCACAAGTTAATCACAATTCTTGTGGTTTGCAACTTAGATGGGATCATGTCGAGGCTGGCAGCAAAATGCCGGGCAGAGACTGTTGAAAAGAAATTGTATTCTGCAGACTTCCAGAGCAAAAACATAGAAAAATCTTGAATATTTTCTCTTCACTTTAAGATTAACAAACAATAGGGTAATGCAACTACTCAGCACTATGTTCCTTTCAGAGCTTCTGCAGCTGTCCTCTGCTCTTCAAGAGAGACTGTTAGAACATCCTTTGTCTGACCTTATCTCATATGAACTAACCACAACAGTCCATAAAGCAGAAATCTTAAGTACATTGTACATCACTGGTTTAAGAAAATATAGTTTTGTTTTTTATTAGTTCTTTCATTTTTGCAGATCAACAGAAAGAAAACAAACAAACAAACAAAACAGGAACAGAAGTCAAAAATGTATTTTTTCTTAACTTTCTTGTGGTAACTGGGGACAATGGAATTATTGCTTTCCCTCTGCTCCTCTTTACATTGTGCAATTTGGATGCTACCTTGCTGCTAAAACTGTTTTACCATGCTCAATTTCAGAATTTAAACCTGTCCCATGAAAAGCACGTGTGAGGAGTTGTAACTTCAGAGAGCTGACTGTAATTTTTCTAGAGATTTTTTTCATCACATTTAAAAAATAAATAAATAAAGAAGAAAAAAAAAAAAAAGCAAAACCAAACAACAACAACAAAAAAGATACCTGTAATCCATTCTTGTTATGTCCTCCTGAACATTCAGAATCCTCCTTCGCAAAAGTTATTTTATGAAGGTACCAGACGATGAAGTAGTATTTAGTAGGGAAGCAAGGTTTGATGTGCAACTCATTCATCCCAGCTTCAAACCATTTTTTCTTAACAGTGAGCAAGTATTCATTGCACCTACTACAGCATGGAGTAGTCCTTTCTTATGCTAGCAATGATATATTCCTTCCAGTCTATTTTGGACAGCATTCTTTCAGCCTTCAAGGCAACTACATAAGTATTTTTAAGGAACAAGGCCATTAAGAAGTCTCAAGCTTTCAATAGATTTTTTAACAATCTGACTGAGATAATAGAGAACTATACCATCGTCCAACAATTGTTACAGAAAAATTATAATTTCTAAGTGAAAAATAATTTTCAAAACCCCTCTACTTCTCATCTGTATTAGCATTTTTTCTATTTTCCTTTAGAAGACTGTTCAAAATGCTTTTTTACTTCTAACCATCTAGGTCTTAACTCAGTGGCATCCACATACCCCCCGATCCCAATAATTCTATTCTTCTGCAGTCCTGGGGAACACAGAGAACAGCTGTCTGATGCACCTGCCTCTGCCACCAAGGCACCTCTCTCCCAGCTTCCTGAGCCAGGGAGTCAGCTCTCAGCTGAGTGCATTTACTCCCTCCCAGGGAGAAGAAAATATATCAGAGGCCAACAGTCGCCAGGTGCCTATTATACCAAATTATTCCCACAGGTATTATATGCACTGCATTGTAAGTCCAGTGTGTAGTGTACAAGATAAATTTATTTGCTGAAGAGTCCAAAGTCTTATTTTGCAGTAGCACATTTGGCTGTGGCAATGGTTGCTTGCACCAGGCGTCCCTAGTGTTACTGCATGCGGTGCTGCACTTGTGAGAGGGTTACTGGGCAGTCAGGCTGTAGCCACCATACAGATTCCAGTTTAGCAATCAAAATTAGTATCTGTGGTGTTGGCCTGGCAGCAGGAAGAACTTTTTCTTTTTTCTTCTTGGGATCCTAGTGATCCCAATGAAATATTCTCTATGTGAAATATGTTATTGAATACATATCCAGGCCATTCTGCTGATCCAGCCAGGAGCAGGTCAGCTGGCACCTCACTGGAGATGGGCTGAAGCCAGGCTGGGATATGGGCCCACCTCAGTGAGACCCATGTCTAGGCAAGGCAGGACTGTGGAGACCAGCCCTGCTATGGCCTCACTAGGGCAGGGAGTGATGTCCTCAGGGGCTGACATGGGGTCCCGGGCCATGGAGGAAGCCATAAGTGAGCTGGCCAGGGATAGTTCAAATCTAGAGGTGCCCTCAGAGATGCCCCCATCTAGAGATGCCCCCATGATACCACTGTAGTAGCAGATGCACAGTTAAAAAAACAAACAAACAAACAAACACTATTTCATATAGATTTCAGTCAGTGAACCTGGTAATTTATACCAAATTAGGCAGAAGAAACAATAATGACAATAATGATCAAAAAACTGTTACTGAAGACAAATGTGTTCCCAACATGGTTTTGTACTTGCATTATAATAAAATGGAAATGCAAGTGAGACGTACAAAAGCAAACAAAATCAACCCTGTTGCTGACAAGCCATTTTAAATAATATGGCTGTGGTTGATAACCTATCTGTAAAATAAATGGTTCTCCTCATGAACACTGCAGCTTTTTTACAGCAGTTTTTTAACATGCACAGTGAAGCCTTTCATTAAGAAACAAATCAACAACAAAAATGAAAAACCCTCATCAGCCCAAACAGTAAAAGATTCAAACTCATGGTCTGACGATAAAATGTAAGTTCTTTGGAGATACGTGATGCTGCTCTTTCTCTGAAACTGTATCACTTCAAAACCAGTTTCACTCAATTTAACTGCTTGTTGATCCTTCAGAATTACAG
Source organism: Aythya ferina (assembly GCF_964211825.1). Classification (NCBI taxonomy): domain Eukaryota; kingdom Metazoa; phylum Chordata; class Aves; order Anseriformes; family Anatidae; genus Aythya; species Aythya ferina. The sequence goes on along the minus strand of NC_140298.1, from coordinate 102,952,904 downwards.
ATATTAAACACTTGGTTTCACAACAAACTTAATTAACAGTTCTGAGTCTCTTTAAGCATGGCCACGGGAAATACATGGACCAGTTGGAATCAGAGATTACAGCAATGTCCCATTGGCCTGCAATTTTCTGGCAGCTGAGTCATTGCCTGGATATATATATATATGTATGCTGCAACTTTTTTCTCCTAAGAATGGTATCTAAAATCCTAGCTGCAGAGGATAAACATACTGAAATAGATAATTCTGTTATTGTGGGACATGTAAAGCTGTAGAGAGGGGTTCGGACCAGAGGAGAAACATTTATGTTAAGTTCTTTGGATAGATTTACCCTCTGAACAAGAAAAAAGATGAAATGGAAGATTAAAAGAGATGAGAGTGAATGTGTGCACAGAGTGAAAGAAAGAAAAGGAAAATACAAGAGGGGAAAAAGGAGAGGTTTAAATTTGCTGGAACTGCATGATGGTGTTGTAAACTATGAAGATTTCTAGTAAGCTAGAAATCTCTGTGGTCCCTCCCTTGTGTCCAAATTTGTGCACTAATTCTTCATTCACCCAAACCATTGAATCCTTAAGTTGTGACTCTGTTGTCAGAGGACTGTGAGGGCCAATACAAGTGAAACAGTGAGTTGCAACTGAGGGGTGGTTACAAAAGGTGTTTCTATTTGAAAGAAATTGTAAACTCAGAGGGTTGTGAGGGCACTGGCACAGGCTGTGCAGAGAAGCTGTGGATACCCCATCCTTGGAGGTGTTCAAGGCCAGGCTTGATGGGGCTTTGGGCAACCTGGTCTACTCAGAGGTGTCCCTGCCCATGGCAGGGTGGTTGTAACTAGATGATCTAAAGTCCTTCCCAACCTCAAACATTCTATGATTCTATGATTGCACGATTCTAGTCTTCTCCCAGCAAATGAATTGTTGCTTCCCACCTGACACCAGAGTCCCATTGCAAGAGAGATCTTGAGACTATACAGCCAGATGTAAAATATAGTACTAGCTGTCTTTTAGCTGAAAACTTTGTTCGTTGTGTGAGAAACTCCTTTCCATACAGCTCACCTCCCCTATCATCAGGGCCCTTTTAGAAAATAGTGTTCGAAGAGAAGCATTTAACACATAGGCAGATCCTGGTGTCAGCTAAGAGGTCCCAGCTGAAATTGGTCGCTGTATAGATTAATCTGCTAAATTTTTTAAGAGGGCATACCAGTCTGAGTTGGGGTTCATTAAGGTAAGTCATATAGCTTAGTCCTCAGTCACAGTTACTGCATATTCACTGTAAAATTGGGAAGGTCAGCTGAACATCCTGATATGCAGTTGTAACAATAAGACTTCAATGCAGGAGAAAAACAGAAGTTGGAATTGAAAGACTTGAGCTGTATAAGCTTTTCTATGGTCCTGCACATGTATGCGGATTCCCAAAACCCATGCTGAAAAAGTACTGTTTCAAATTCCATTGATGATATTGGAGGTACCTTGGAAAGACCTCTCTTCCACAGTATAAATGCCGAGTGTTCCCAGGATTCAAGAATTGAGGAGTAATCTTTAATTGGATAGAATATTTTGTGTGAAAGAAAGGAGTCAGTCATATTAGTTTAATTTAAATGAGATATGGTCGAGTAAAAACAGAACATTTGGGAGGAAGCTATGCTCAGGAGATAGTGATAGAGAGGAGATAGAACAGATTCATAGAATCATAACATGGTTTGTGCTGGATGGGACGTTAAAGATCACCTAGTTCCAAACCCCCTGCTATGGGCAGGGACAACTTCTACTAAATCAGATTGTCCCATCTGTTCCCATTGTCCCATTGTTCCCATCCAGCCTGGTCTTGAACACTTCCAGGGATGGGGCATCAACACCTTCTCTGGGCAACCTGTTCCAGTGGCTCACTAGCCTCACATTGAAGAATTTCTTTCTTATATCTAATCTAAACCTACACTCTTTTAGTTTAAAGCTACTACTCCTTGTCCTATATAACTATTTTTTCATAACATCATTGAAGTTCAGTATCTGTAAGTTTTGAAAGACAAGTCAGAAGAACAGCTGCCAGGGACAGTTCAGGTATATTTGCTTTTGTTTTCAAACAGAAAAAAAGCTAGATAATTTCTCAAGATACTTTCTATGCCTACTTTATGTGATTCTAGTTATTGGCTGCAATCACTACTGCAGGACGTCTGTGTTTTCTGCTATTGATCTGAATGTAGGAAAATGTCTGCAACAAGGGAAAATGCAGTACTTCAAGTTATTTGACTGAAAAAGGAAGTTTTTTCTTTGTATTGTTGTTTGGGTTTTCTTGCATAATTGTTGCTGTTAAGACACTTGTGTGTACCATCAGGCTATAAAAGAGAAATTAATCTCTGAAGTCCAGATTCTGGACTTTCTATGTCAGAACTTTCTATGTACTGAACACGTCATTTAATAGAATGAAATCTGTGGTTTCCTTTACTGCAGTGGGAATGCATGTCCTGAAAGGGCAGAATCATCTCAGAGGTCACTGGACAATAACTCAGAGACTTTTAAAAAAGATCTTACTGGTGGTCCAAAAGAAGTTGAATGCTGATACATGACAATGTAACTGCGCTCAGAATCTTGCAGGATATACTCATAAACCCTAAAAAATAGTAACAGATATTTCTAGCATGGTGCCATCACATATGGCACTTATACTTCCTGAAACCTTAACACAATAAAGAGCTAACATTATCTGGGCAATACTCCTACCTGAAGCTTAATGTTACATTTCTTCCAATGAGTTCTACTTAAATGAGTTTGACAGTTGTGTATTTAATTGCAGCTTAAATACTGAGTAACAATAAAGATGGTGTTCTAAACTAAAATTAGGTCAATGGGAAGATCATTATCTTTTTTTTTTTTTTTTTTTTTTTTTTTTAGAGACAAACTGATGATCTGATGATCAGAGAACAGAGTAAGTTAACAGCAATGTATCCTACCTGCACAGGCTGCAAACAGATTCAGCTCCATTTATTATTCTGAAATAGCAGGTGCACCAAAACCAACTAGAGAATACCCAGTATATGTACTGCTTTTCATGTACTTTTTGTATAAAGAACAGATTGGCTTTATTGCTCCTGACCTTACATTTCTTTGTCAAACATATCAATCAATCCCCCTAACCTTTAATAGGAAAGGCTAAAGTTGTTTACTGCAGCAGTTCCTATTCACCACAAGGACACCACTTCCATTCTGAACCAGTCAGATTTGCATAACTTCCACTGATTATCCAAAAAGATTGCTTCTTCCCCTAAAATATTAGTCCATTTTATACATTTTTTTCCCAGGCAGGTCATTCATTGCCAGTGAGGTTAAATCTAAAAGTCAGCAGTATTTGGCAGAGATTTATGTGGGAATAGATATGGGTCTGTACTGCTCTCAGACTGATTAAATAAAGACTGTCATGGGAGTAGTATGATAGTATATGCATACTCCAGTAAATGAAAGTAATGCATTAGAATGCAGCTTTAGGGTCTAATTTAAAAACATAATTCAGACACAAGCAGAAGCCTTTAAAATATTGGCAGATGTCTTCATACTGTATTTCATATAGAGGACAAAGTGGATTAAAGATAAATGTAATCCAAATAATGGTGCTGTTTCATTTATTTTTTCACTTATGTTTTATTTCTTTTAAAGAAATTCAATTTGTAGAGGATTGTTTTCTGGGTTTTCATAGTTTTATGCAGATCCGCTTAAAAACATGAGCAGGGGAAAAAACGCATTCATTACAAATTGATGCTTTTCCTGAGGCAGCCTATGTTAAGTCACAGCCTTTACTCAGCCTAGGTGAAATAAATACTGTTGTTAAAAGAAGCATTTCAATAAGCAGAAACTTTAATTCCTCTCTTTCTGTCTCCCACCCCCTTTCAATCTCATTATTTGTCAAGGTGATTAGGCTTAACTGGTTATTCTCACTTAGGATTCTCAACTTTTATTGTTGGCCATTGCTGAAGGACAGGAAGGCTATTATTGTCTCTGTTCCAAGTTATATTTTTCCCTAGTGACATTCTATCAGGTTGGTGCTTTTACAACATTTTTTTTTTCTTCCTCCTTCTCCGCACTGCTTTAGAAGTCAGGAGAAAATGAATAAAAATTCAAATGTGGCTCAAATACATATTTAAATGGATAATTTATCAATTCAGGAAAAGTTGGCTGGAGGTCATGACACATATTTATGTCCTCATATGTCTGAAAAGGGAGAGAGTTGATCCTATGTTGAGATCTTCCAATTTCCTTACTCATTTATATTCTTTTGAATGTATGATTGCAATTGTCACAGGAACACCACAGCACCTATTTCATTGAGAAAATTTTATGACTAAAGCCAGAGGTTTTGAAGGGAAGAAGGAAATTTTTTATGTTGTTTCGAGCTTGAGACTTAGTTGAAATAATAAGATGAATGCAGATACAATGTTAAAAATAATATTGACTAGCTCAACATTGTAATTCTATTTTGATTGGTTTTATCTAGTCACTTTATTTTCAATCATGCCTTTAAAAACATGGGGAACTTCTGAATCTCTTCAATCTCTTCTATTTTGGGTTTGATCTTCTCAGCCTTTCACAATTACTGTGAGATTTATGTGATTGGTTTAATTTTTTGGAGGTAACAAGCACTTTACACTTTCTTGAGAAAAATGGCAGCTGCCATTGTTCTCTATTTTGAAAGAATAAGCATGTAGCTGACTTGAAAAATGACTGCAGCACATAAACCAAAAGCATTCCTTCTCAGAAGGAAGTTTATTAACATTGTTCAAACTAAACACCATTCATATGCATTCTCTTTTATTAGTTCAAAGTGGTCTTGGAGACTGCTATAACCTCTCTACACTTTCCCTAATTTTGAAAAAAGTTAGCAATCATATTTTGATCTATGAGGTTAATTAAACTTTGAAGTAATTTTCTCATTCAGGAGTGAAATCTCTGTTCCTGATGTGTTTAAATCAAGACAGATGGTTTATTTATTTATTTATTTATTTAAAGAAATTAAAGTCCAGCTCAGGAAGAAATTCTGCAAAAGGTCCAGCTGTGGTATCAAAAAAGAATCTTAAAGTTATAAAATTTTTCACTAGAAGGAGTGTCTGGAAAGCATCTTGTCTAACTTGAAGTAGGACTACTGCCAACTAGATCAGATCATCCATGGCCTTACCAGTCATGTCTTGAAAATTTCCAAGGACGGAAAATTGATCTATCATGAATATAACACTTTAAAATGTCCATTAAAATACAGTTCATTTAGTCACGTATTATGGCTATGTTTATAGTTACGAAACCATCCACAACCTGGAATAATCCTCATATCTCAGGACAGAAGATGTAGAGTACGTGTTCTTACAATGTTCTAGGTTTGGAGTGGACTGTTTCTTTTCCTGGTGTTTAATACTATATATAAATGTCCCCAGAACAATGAGAGATATGGCTGGAAAACATATCTGCTGCTGTAATATTTTTTTTTCTCCTTTCAAAGACTCTGGAGTACACCAGAGTGGAATTTTTGTATCATGAGGGCAAGGATATTGATAGCATGTAAGTGTGTGAGGGGTGGTGATGATGGGATAGCACTGACAGATAAGGGATGAACTTGGCAGATAAGGGATGGCATGCTTCTTGTGTGTTTTTCCCATATAACCCATAGAGAGTCATATCTGGACGGCAAGAAGAAACTGTTTTTCAGATGAAACTTGCTTATTTTATTAAAAATAAAACATACATATCAACAAAAATATAGGTCCTGCAGATAGGGCCAAGACACAGAACCAAACCAGTGAGCTAAATTATATGACTACTGATGAGGTATACCCTGTAAACATCCTCCAGTTGTATCTTCCAGGTAGTACACTTGTTCCCTGATTCACTTGCTACCTTCTCTTTGTCCATTTGCAGAGTAAGAGTGATGCCTATGCAGAATCTGAAATGGAAATAAAGTAAATAGTATCTCTCTTTTCCCATTACCGTACAGACATAGGTGTGAAAATCCTAACCACTTACAGTGTCAATCCACCATAATAATGAAGCAAGAATCCCTACTCATGGGCATTATGTTGAGTTGATATTGGCAGTTATGGGTGTGTAGCTTAGTTTTTGGGGTTACTGTAGCATCTAGATTCAACAGCATGACAAGTAACTTGTACTTAGGCCAACTGGCACTGTGGCTATTTTTCTCTTTCAAGACATCCTCTTACAGCCCTAAATAGAGACAGGTACAAGTCTGCCATTGGTGAATTTAAATATCTGTATACAGCTTTGATAAATGTGTGAGAAGTAATTAAAAGTCAGCAGTTTGATGAAATTTGATGAATTGTGATGTCAGGGTATATATTTTTACAGATAAGTATTTTGGACAAAGCTAAAGTTAACAGATATTTTTCTATCCTTCTGATATCGTTCAACTAAAAATTGAAAACCTTTTTAAAATTCTCTTGTAAAACTGGAAAAGGTGAAGAGAGAAGCCACAGAATAATGAGAGGACTGGAACAAATAGTTTACAGTGGGAAACTTAAGGACCTTGATCTGTGTAGCTCATCAAATGCACCAAGTGTTGATTTGATTGTAGGATAGTCTAAATGCTCTCATGTGGAGAAAATATTGAATATTTCAATCTTCTTAATATAGCTGAAAGAACATAAGAGAAAACAAAGGCTGAATTTAAAGACAGATGAATTCAGACTGGGAAGAAAACATTTATTTATGATAGTGAAAGTGATTAATCCTTGGAAATAGTAAACATGAGAAATGTTATGGACTTCATCTTTTGTTATCCTTCAGCTGAGGTTATGGACAGAGCTATATCCAGTCTCAGAGATGAATGATGTTTGATACAGTAATATAGATGTTTTAAAATTGCAAAGAGGAAAGGCAGAAAAAGTGCATCTGATATGCCTTTGCCATATATGTCTTTGTCTATAATGACATGAGATAACCACCTTCTAAGCTGTGCAGAAGGTTAACAAAGATGATGTAATTGCTTTTTCTAGCTTCCATACCTGATTTCTACCTTTAAAAATCTACAGCACAACAGATCAAAAACATGTTTTTCAGAAGATTCCAAGGTATGTGAATGCATTCATTGCAAGTTAAATATCTTTATTTTACTAAGTAATGACGTCTGTTTTAAAACTCCTATATACTTTCCTAACTGCAGAGGAGATCCTTATCCTGGATATGACTCAGCCTCTTGTGAGAATCTCATGGTAAAGATGAAGCTTCACTATCTTCAAGAGTACCAGTGGACACTTTCTCACTGAGGTCGGGTGAGGGTTGGTAATCCCAGACTATTTTCCCTCTCTCATGAGTAGGACTATCAGCACAGGCAAAAAAAACAACAACAACAACAACAAAAAAAAAGAATAAAAAAAAATAAAACACAGGTAGGATATTAACAGTTACAGCTCTGGAAATTCTCAGACAAACATTGATAGAAAGGGAATCATCTTGCAGCTGAGAAGCATTTGTGTAACAAATTTGAACAGAAGGTGACCCTGTGTGCTTCAGAATAAGCTCTCATTGTATTCTAATTTAAATTCCTTTGCACAGCCCTCCTACCACAGTAATGCATGATTCTTGAATGTATTCAATGCTAAACTCGACCCAAACCACACAATTTTGTTCCTCCATTAAAACTGAACAGGAAACAGACAGGTCCTACATACTTTCCACAGTGCCTGTCCCCGGTGCTGATAATCTCTTTACTGTGAAGGTTGCTCCAGTATACTTGTGAAGATATGGACCAAATAACAGAATTCCCTTTCCAGATGTGGTCATAAGCAAAAGAAAACAAACAAACAAACAAAAACACAAAAACATGCAATAGTAACAAAATAAAATCCTGAAATGAAGAAAGAGGAAGAAATGGGTAAAATGTAAAAATCCAACGATTTTCAGGCTGATAATTGCTACAAAGTTTAAATTTCTGAAGCTGATTTACCTGAAGAAATTACAAGTGCCCGACAATCTACAACAGATTTTTTTCTCTTAACTTTCAATTTTTATTTTTTTTTCCTGTTTGTTTTATTTGGCTGACAATAAGAAAAGAATGTTTTAGGTTTTCAGAGTGGATATTTCAGTGTGGAAGTCCTGGAAATGGAAGCCATATGCCATATCAAAACTATGGTAAACAAAAACAGTTAAAAAGTAGATTTTTCTTAAACATATACATACATGGGGAGAAGAGGAGAAAATGCACACCTACATACATATGGTAAAGAAGAGAGTAATCTGAGTACCTGGGTAATAAACTATCAAAAAACGATCAGTGTGGCAAAATAGAAAAATAATGGAAGAAGGCAGCCTGGAATAAACTAACTGTTGAAAATGTGACCCACCCCTCACCCACCCCCCTCCAATCCCCCATGAAATAGATATTTAAAAGTGAAATGATTAGTGTTCTTCATATACTTAAAATCAAAAGAGAGCCATCAATGAAAAGACAACACGAGCATTGGAGACAATTATGGAGACAATTATATGTGCATTATGGAGAGTCCATATCTAGAAAATATAGATCTCTCTGAAGTGTATTACAGTATTCATCAACATGTTTTCAGACATTACTTTCAAATACAGAATATTTCAGAATGTTAATGCTTGACATGAGGTTCCTGTGGACTACAAAATGCTCCCTTCAGGGTGTGTTTCAGCAACATGTTGACAGAATAGACACTGCAGTCTGGATTGACAATGAGTTTGGCTCTATTATCAGTAGTGAAAAAGTATAAGGGACTCAACCTGGCAACAAGTTAGCTGAATGTAATGCAGTTTGGCAGTAACCTAACACATAAATGACTTCATAAATTAAACAACTTGAGTTTCACTCCCTCTAGGACTGGAAAAGAAAAATAATTAGGGAGCACTTTCACTTGCAAGAACATCAATTACCATAAGCTACATGTGAAATGTTACTGTCTTCAGATAAGGAGTTAATCTACTTTACTAAATAAAATGTGTCAGCCCTATATAGGTGAATTAGAAAATTATGCACTTAAACTGTACATAACCAATGTATTCTGTAAGATTCACCTTTATAAAAGTTTTGGAGATTCTGTGAACTGACTGGTTTTACAATAATGCTTGCAAATATAACGTATTGTTCAAGTAATTTGAAATGTAACTTCAGCAAGCAAGTAAATACAATACCAAAAAAATCTTCTATAGACTTAAAAAAAAAAAAAAAAAAAAAAAAGAACATTTGGGAATAAAGAAAGGATACCAGAATTTTTTGTGAATATATTCTAAGTTTGAATACATACTTCTAGTATAAACATAGATCAAATGGAGTGCATTCAATTGTGAGCGTAAGTATAGACAGTATATACAGGATGATAATTTTATTTTTAACTACAGGACTGCTAAGATGAGAATAAAGAAGAGAGATCCAGTTATGATATTCCTCATATTTAAATGAATATTGAATGAAGTGAGAAGGAAGTAGGAAAGGATTACAAAAAATGTACTCTTGGATTTTCTGTGTACAATTTGAGGAGCTTGTGTTCAGGATTTCCCAGGATCATGAACCTGATTCCAGTATGATGCATAGTCCTGTATCTGATGTTCCATTTCTACATCAGGAAGCATAAGAGTCATTGCATTATTTGTATAGCTTATAAATAATTTTGCTTAAAGCACAACTAATTCTGAGTTAGGACTCCAAATTTTAACATCAATTTAATATATGAATAATCAATTTAAGGGAAATGTTTTAAATTTAAATTTCATTTTCAAATGCAAATTAAAAAAAAAAAAAGTTTTAAAGTTAGATTGACTTTTAAACCAGTACTTTTGTTAATGTGCTGCTGGCTAATTTAATAGGGAGGCTGAAATAGTTGTTTTCCTTCAGATGCCAAAGTATGCTATCTAACTTTTGGCACTTATGTCTGGAAAAACTATTCCTCTTTGTTTGATTCCCTGATGATGTGCAACAGATAAATAATATCTACATCAAAAGATGCTATAATGATAGATATTTGAACTGGACCTTGGAGACTAATGAACTTAAAGAGGCAGAGAAGCCATGAGATCCTGTAGTGTGACCTACAGTATATCTTACAGTAATGTCCTCTCTGTTTCTGTGAAAGGTAGCCATCAGCCTTGATGGGAGGACGTCAGGAAACGGATAGTCTACCACTACCCACATAAACTTGTTCCCAAGCTTAATCATTTCTGCTGACAAAAATACAAGCCTAATTTTATTGTCAGTTAGATTCCAACTGTTCTGCTATGCCTTCTTATCCCTCTAGTTTCCAGCCTTTATCTTGATTTCCACTTTACCATAAGTAGAATTAATGGATAGTTCAGTATGCCCTGCTTTTTGGAGCCATAACTTTCCAGGAGAGAGGTTGGAATTTTGTAAGAGTAAATTTGCTCAGTGAAGAGCACAGTGATGTAGATTCTTTTAATCATAATTTTAATCACCAGCTTTGTACTTGGTGCCTAACTCAAGCACCTAAAGCTGTATGGGATGGATGCAAAGACTGATGCTGAAGGAGATACTCACATTCCTGACTCATACATGGCTATATAGAGCAACTGTCTGAACAGTCCTAGGAGGTATATAGGACATACAGGATTACTACCTTGACATCATAGACCTCTGTCAAGCTTTCTTCTGGAAGAGGTAATTTTTTTATAAAATGACTTTTACATTTGCTTCCAAATAGTTGTTGAAATACAGCTCCAAAATGTTGACTAGTATCAGACACATTGCAGATCCCTGTGGATGCCCAACACAATACTTCAGGAACACACTGCAGCTTCCACCATGAGAATATTCTTAAGTTTGCTAGGAAAGCATTAAGTATTATCTTTTAAAGGAAAAACTATGCAGAGATTAATCTTTAGTTTAAGAATGCAGTATACAAGCTTTGAAGGTTTTGAAGTTTTTTCAAACTTGTTTTTAGAAATCATTGCTCCCGTAACCAGAATGAGTTATTATTGTAAATTCTAGAGTGCATTTAATGTGTGGGTGTTCAGCAAACCACACTGAAAGATTTTATTTTTTCTTCTATAGTTAGGTCACATTAAATACTATGTGCCAAGTATTGTCAGAAATAAAAAGAGAAAAAGCAACAACAACAACAACAACAAAACCACACTCCCCCTTCTTCCTTCAAATAAGTGATTAAAACTCTAGTATTTACTACAGTCTCAAAGGCAATCGTCTGCCACAAAATAAACAAACAGCACAACCAAAAAGTCACAGCTGCCCACTTTCAGTGTCAGACATTTGAGAGATGAAGGGCTAAATGCAGTCCATTTTGTTATCTTGCAGCTGGGTTTCCTATGATGAAATATCCATTGATCCACTCCATTTTATTGGCTTTAGATGAGTTTTTCCTGATACTCCAGTAGGAAGTCTCTTGTGGTACACAATTCAATCATTTTATTGGTTAAAAAAAAAAAAAGAACAAACAAAAAAAACCACATACTTTGTAGTTTTTATCCTTGATATTCTCCACATGTTTGGAGCATTGGACAGCTGGGGCCATTGAAAACATTTAGAAATCACATTCTTTTATGTAGATCAATCACTTTTGTATATATTGCACCAGGCAAATGAAAATTGTTCATTTACATGTCAGTGGGAGTTTGATGTCTTAAAACAATCTTCTAGACATTAGTGTAGGCCACTGTTTGTTTTCATTTGGAAAAAAAAAAAAAAAAAGGAAGAAAAAGAAGAAAACAAAAAAAGGAACCATATACTCAAGAACGAAGCTCTAAAATCATTTCAAGATTGAGAAATAAAATGTATGAAACAACAGTCTCTTCCCCCTATAATAAGATCTTTGACTTAAGCTTAAGAACATACACTATTTCATCTATTTTTTTTTTTTTTGGGGGGGTGTGGGGAGGCATAAACAACATCAGAGTGAGTATGATATATAGCGTAAACTATGTATAAACAACTGTTATTTAATAAATAAACAGTAATCGTAACAAATAGGTTTATGAAAGCTATGAAATGCCTACCATCATGTTTTTTTCCTCATAAGTCTGTCACTCTCTCACACCCCACTCTCCTTTTCTAGTGGAACGGCTTGTCATAATCTACTTTAGGAGGAGAATATTTTTAAAAGTTATTTTATATTACACTAATAGGTGATAAGAAGTCTCTTCAAGATACTTTTATTGTGCAGACGCAGTTACATTCAAGGTAATGCTGTGCAAGATACACTTCTTAAGTGTATTGCAAGAAGTGGTATACCTATATTTTTAGAGGCTAACTACAGAGTTTATCTGCTTCTCAGCTAAATTGTGTACTCTCAAGATCATCAGTGGCACCTTCTTCACTGATGGCTCAAAAGCATCTGGAGAAGACTTTATTTGAAGATGGGATGATCCTGACATCACTTGATGTGGAAGACTTTCATTCCTTTCAGTCCCCTCTTTTGAAGCAGAAAGATTATTTTGGCCAGGTGCTTCCTATTAGAACTCTGGGGTGTTGAAATACCCTCCTTGTCCAAAACAGTTTGCATACACCAACGTTACCCCCCCCCCCCCCCCCGCAGCCTACTTTAACAGAAGGCCTGTGGCAAGAATTAGGTGAGACTGAAGGACTGCACTGTGTCAGTCAGTATGTTCACATTTGCATGGAGACTTGCAGCCTCATGGAAAGAGAGAGGTGATTAAAATGCACATTTGGGTTTCAGTTGTAAAACTCTAGCAGACACTTTTGCTCATGTGCTCTTTTAAACTGAGAGAAAATAGATTCATTGTTATAATCTGTGTTGTTTTGCCCGAAAGTGTCAGTGAGACAGTCTGTAAGTATTCAGATAGAAAAGCAATTTAAACAGCTTTTCCTGAGTATTTTTTTTTTTACTCCTAGTTTCCTCATGGGTCCATTTATTGGACATACTAAAACCCTATTGCGTAATACTTCTGGCTTCTTAGAGATCAATGATCATTCCTGGAATCTGAGCATACCTGTGAGGACCATGGCGAAGTGGGAAATGACAAGCTGCTGAAGAGAGGAGGACCTGACCAAAAGAGAAAGTATACAACCAAAGGAAAGGCAAGGCTGTCCTAATTTAACAGGATCTTTGTGCCAGATGCTTTATTCTTAAGCACATAGAAAACACCCCTCTCTTCCTAAGAGGGAGATCACTGAGCTCTTGCTGCAAGCTCTTGAGGTATCCTAGCAAGCCTGGCATGAAAAAGGATATGCAAATGTATGTTGGAAAAAGAAAAATAATAATAAACATAGGTTTACCACCAACTATACTTGGAGCAATTAATATGGCACATACTGAAATTTGGGCCCGAAGTACATATGTTATGTTTACAGTAGCTAGGGGGATAGGATGAGGGTACTAATTTCAGAGCTAGTTCTTATTCACCACATAGAATGAGTAATGGAAACAGAAATACAGTACAAATCCACAGTAAAGAATAGATCCTGGAGAAAACAAACATACAAACAAACACCTAATATGTGCTAGAATTCTGAGGCAATAAAGGCTTCACTACAAGTGAAAAATATTCTGTATTCTCTGCCTTAACAGCACTACTACTCAGTGTACAGTGAACTACCAGAAGTGGAAAGGAATAGATTTATTTGTCAGAATAGCTGATAGTGAAAGCCAGAAGTGCCAGCTTTCAGGATTACTGATTCTTAGGAGCTGTGAAATTTTTTTTCCCTCTCAATATAATTATTTCCCCTGAATGCAGATACTCTGTCATTCTTTGTGAAATCAAATCACATAAATTTCCTGATTTGTGGCCCAAACAATACAACATAGCAATGAAGATTTTGTATGTTCCTTTTCAAAACCTTCTCTTCTTTTGCTGAAAAACTCATTGGAGTCCTAGATTTCAGATGACAAGGAACCATTCTGCCCATTTAACCTGACCTCCTGCAAAACTGCATCCTAATTGCTGGGTCAAAACAAGAGTTACTGTGCAAAAATAATTAAAAATACCATTTCTAAAGTTTGGGTGTTGCAATGTGTGTTTCATTGATGAGTGATCATCCTTGTGAAAAGCTAGTGGCTGAAACTTGTAGCTGGTTATATATAAGAAACCCTACTCATTTTGAGTGATCCTCACAACACTTAAAGAGACTTTGAGAAGGTACTGGGGTTCTTTTGCATTTGCATGGATGAAGAACTTTGTCTTGTGTAAGCCTGAGCAAAAAGCAATCTCAGTGACCTTCATTTTCATGGTGGTAGGTTTCTAGAGTTATATCCCAGCTGAACATCCTATGCACTTTCAGAATATAAATCATAGAATCATTAAGGTTGGAAAAGACCTCCCAGATCATCTGGTCCAACCATCCCTCTACCATCAATGTCACCCACTAAACCATGTCCCTAAGCACCAGGTCCAACCTTTCCTTGAACACCACCACCTCCCTGGGCAACCTGTTCCAATCCCTGACCATTCTTATAAGTAGTTGCCTTCAGAACTTTGTAGACCTGGGAAGAATGTGGATGAGTTTATTAAACACCTGCATGGCATTTAGAAAAGCTAAGATAAAATTTAGAAGGGATCTAAGTGGAAGAATTTCCAACATCATTTTAAACTACTGTGGACAGGTACAGACAGGCTCATCCTACACTGCTTGTGTCTCACAAACGCCAGGCAAGAGACAGCTCCAGTCTAGAAGACATTTACCTATGCTAAACCAGTGTGGTGTATGAGCTGATACATCCTCCTATGTGACTTAAAGAGCTAGAAAACCATGAGAAATTATTCAGCAAAGTAGTGCAAGGGAAGGTTCATTACCCAGGTGGATAGCATTGTTACGTGGATTTCAGACTGGAACTGGCATCTGTCCAGACTGCTTGCAGCAAAGGAGCTCAGACTTGTCTGTGCTGGCCTGGACAAATATTCCCATAGTTGTGTTGCTTTTAAGAGGCAGTAGGTGATCTCAAAGCTGCAGAAGGCTTGTTTCCCATGCTACTCTATGTCACTGAACTGAAACTGAAACTTGGATAAAAAACCATAATTTTCTGACTCCCACTTTGTAGGCACTCTTGGCTTTCTCTCCTGCTTATGTTTAAGTCGTGAGTTGGAGCAATCTCAAACCGCATGTGTGTACATTCCCAATAAGAGGGAAAAGTGGGAATGTGGGTTGGGGTTTTCAGAGGATGCCTAATGAACAATGACTTATAATAATGAGATAATACTTGAAGTGGTGGAAAGCAGAGAATAAGCAATCCCTCCCTTTAAAATAAAATAAGATAAAATAAGATAAATAAAATAAAATAAAATAAAATAAAATAAAATAGAATAAAATAAAATAAAATAAAATAAAATAAAATAAAAATCAACATTTGTAGTAGAAGTGTTTCTGCTTTCCAGAAATAAAAAGCTGTTCATTGACCTCAGCTCTAAATCTGAATGCATGTCTTGCCTGACACCAAATCAGTGAGTGCTAGCTGATTCCGGACTATAAATGAGAAAATTTGTTTTCCTCAGCCCATAGGAGATAGTTGATGCTTCAGGAAACACTTGTGAACTGTCTTCCCAAAAGGTCTTCCCAATTCCTAATCACTATAATTCTGTGGTTTGGTTTAAGACCAGTTGCCATACAAATACCAACCAGCTTAGTTTTTTTTTTCTTTTCCATTTTGGGACATCATGAAAAACATTTTTGCTTTAATACCTATGCAAGCACTAATTTGCACAGATGTCTTAAGATGTATAGTGCATACAGTAGCTACAAATTAGCATATCGTGCATACGTTGCTTTGTGTACTTTCTGGAAGGGGTCCAAGGATGACTGACTAACACATGGGATGTTTCCTCTTCACAACATTAACACGAAGTCAACACCTGCAGTGATGTAAGCCCATGACTCACCTGCCTGAATGGAGGTCTCTTTAGGATCAACTGTTGTGTGCAGAATACATCTGCAATGTCCAAATAAATGAGCCCTTCTAAAGTAAGTCAGCACTACCACTGTTTAGAATGCAGGGCCCTTGTGAAGGCTGAGGTGAAGCAGCTGGCTAGCAGCTTTTGTGAGTCATTTTAAAAAGCCACTCTCACAGCTGGAGAGAAAATAGCCCTGGCAGCACTGGCAATCCATTATGAAATGTAAAAAGTCCTCCTCTGGGCGGAAGGAAAACTTCACCCAGCTGTCAAGTGTTTGAAATGTTGAGGGGGGAAAGTGCACACACACGCACATGCACACACACACACAGTGTGTGGAATACAGAGGCCACATTAGAGAAAATTAAATCTCCTCTGAGATCGAAAAAAGCATGGGCTGATGAATTCACTTTTAGAAATCAATAAGGGTTTTGGAGAATGGAGTTATCAAGCACTTTGTGTCGCTCAGGAAAGACTGATCTGCAAGCATCTTTTCTGATTTAAATTCCCCTCTCTGGCATACCTAGAGAACTGTGTATCAAAAAGACACTTGACCTCTGCTTACATTATTGTCCAGCTGTATCGATCTGAAAGGTTCATATTGCACAGAAAGGAAAATTTAAACAGCAGAACAATCAATCCCTAATCTCATATTTCTCCATTCGGCAAATGTAAAATGTAGTTAGTGAAAGGCTTCTAAATGTAAATCAATTTGAGCCAAGAGATGCTGATGCTGCATATTTGCAGGATAATAAAAGATGACCAACATAGAAGACTCTATAGAATGCAGCAATGATAATTCAAGTAGAAAGATGTGGAGAAAGATGACTTGCATAGCTATGAGGCCTGAAGGGATTCCATGTGAGTGCAATGTGCAGACCAATGAGAAAGGGGAACTTTAGAGGTTAAGCTCAGATTTAATTTTTCTGAACTTCTTTCTGCAGTTTGCCTTATTTACAGCCACACAAAATGCTTTCCAGATTGCAATTTCATGGAACAGTACTGACACCTAGTGTCCATTTAAACTGATCCTGGCTAACCCCACTTCTGGGAAACGGAAATAATCTCTCTTTTGCACACGTCCTAAGTACAAACCCCATCCTATGGTCAGACGACAGCACCACAGCATTTCCTTTACGCACTGCAGTGATGCAAAATGTAGGCCCACCTGAGGTATCAGAAGTCAAAAAACTCTTCTGAGCTTGAGAAAAAAAATATTTATGTCTTGTGGGTCTCTTTGAGAAGGATTAATGCCCAGACCTAGTCAAAGACTTGGTTTTAACTAAAAGTGAAAGTGATAGCTAACTGAATGTGAGGTCCCAGGATAACATGTGAATAGAGATGTTTATCAAGTTACTATGTTTAAACAGGAACTACGGAGTGGAACAATAGCATTATTATTTGTATAACTGGAAGTGGTGTATGATTGTTTCTGTAAAATTATATCCATTTCAGGTGTCTATACTTCAAGAGCAGTGATAAGCTGGAGGAGATTTAAAGAAGAATTGCTGTCAACATAAAGATCTGAAAACAGATTTTACCATGAAAGACCTAAAGAAATCAAACTTTTTGCTTTAAGAAATTGAGAGAAGTAGTCATAGCTTAAGAGTACATATATATGAAGAAAAAGAATATGATAGCAAAGAGCTCTTTAAAACTGTAGACAGAAATATAAAAGGATGTCACAACTGGCAATTAAAAGGAGACAAATTTAAACTTTAAGTGAAGGAGAACATTTCTGAACAATAAAGTTAATTAACCCTTGAAACTTACAAAGGTCTGTGGTAGAGCTTCCATTTTTGGAGTACTATAAACTAAAGCTGGATGTTTTCTGAGGTCTGATTTTTATTTTTTTATTTTATTTTATTTTATTTTATTTTATTTTATTTTATTTTATTTTATTTTATTTTATTTTATTTTATTTTATTTTATTTTATTTTATTTTATTTTATTTTACTTTACTTTACTTTACTTTACTTTACTTTACTTTATTTTATATTTTGGGTGATCCTTTGGGGACCCAGAAGTTGGACTCAATGATCCTTCTGTGTCCCTTCTGACTCACATATTCTGAGAAAGAATAGAGAAAGTATAACTAATGTCAATCACTGGGACAGGTTTCCCAGGGAGGTTGTGCAGAAAACCTCCTTAAGGCGAGGTTTTCAAGCCCTGAGGAACCTGGTCTGATCTTGTAGTAATCTTATTGTAAGCAATTGAACTAGAAACCTACTGAGGGCCCTTCCAACCTGATTTAATCTTTGATACCGTGATCCTGTGATATAATTCCAGCTAGTCTGACATCCTATGTGCAGATCACTCTGGATTATTTCAAGGTTCTAAGGAAAATCCTGTACCCCTAAAATTACTCTTGATAATTTTCCACAGCTACATTTTTCTGTAACACACATATATAGTACAAATAAAGGTAGCATAAGGAGAAAACATTGTTATTTCCTAATGTTTGTTCAAGGTCAATGAGAAATCACAAAAATAATAAGATAATCAATTCTCTGATTTGTTTGTTTCCCTCAGGGGTAGAAGGTATTTTCATGGGACTGCAACAGAGGGCTAAAAGACCATTAAGACTGCAGTAAAAAATACAGAAAAAAAAAAAAAAAAAAAAAAAGGAAGAAAAGGAAGGAAGAAGGAAGGAAGGGAGGGAGGGAGGAAGGAAGGAAGGAAGGAAAAATATGAAAGACTAAATTTAAAAATGAATAGAAAAAAAGTAAATTATGTGAATTTACAAAGAAAGATTATCTCATGAAAACACTGTCAGATTCAGACAATTCAAGTTCTTTGTATTATCGTGTCTCAAGATGGAAGAAAATATGCAGCAGCAATTTACAGCTGGAGAGAAGGCTGTCTATGGAACTCATCTGAGCATGAGGTTTTAGAGTGTGGGATACCCAAGAGTTGCCACACAGGGGAGTAATCTCCTTCTCACTCAAAAGCCCTGTTCCCCAAATGCAACAAGGACTAACTGAAAGGAAATGCATCTGTCTTTGGGATACTGGGCTGAAATAAAAACATGATACTAAGCTTCATAAATATTTAAGATGTAGCCTTCGCATTAGAAAGCAAGTTATGTGACTCGTATTCAGTGGATTAAATGCAACAGTACTGTAGACTGAAGGGGAGGAAAGAAGAGCAAGCAGAGAGAAGAGAAAGGATATCAAACTTATCAAACTTTTTTTTCTTTCACTTTTCATAGAGTTCTGATGCTCCAAATTTAGGATGTTGACTGGTTGGATCATATACATGTATTTTTCAATACCAGTGAACACATATATGTAAACAAGAGATGAGACCATCAAAAGTGAGTGAATACCAATAGGTTAGCTATGTGGGAATTAATATGTATGTAAATACACATTTTTATAATTTATTACTACTATTAATATTATTATCAGTTGAAATACTTTTATACACTGACAGAATTTTATTTTATTTTATTTTATTTTATTTTATTTTATTTTATTTTATTTTATTTTATTTTATTTTATTTTATTTTATTTTATTTTATTTTATTTTATTTTATTTTATTATTTATTATTTATTTTTCCAAGGAAAGTGTCTTACTTACATTCAGAACAGGACTCCACCCCAAACTACAAGGGAAAGATTTGCCATTTCAAGCTGGAAGAAGCTGTACAAAGCTACTTCACATCTGTTCATTCCCCTTGAACAGCTAAAGAAAATAATATTCTGCCAACCTTGACCAGCAGTGGATAATGTAATTCCTCATGCTAAAGGAGCTGCAGTAAGTGTCTGTTCATGATCATCCTTGTCCATGCATCTGTCAACCACCTGTTTTAAGGCCTTTCATTATTTTTCCATATAATATACAGACCACACAAGACTAATTCTTCATATCTATGAAGATCCCAGCAAAATATACTGTATTGAATTAAATCCCTCTTAGCCTTCACAATACCCAACAACAGAAGGCACACTGCAGAATATTGTCCACACAAACAAGCTAGCAGCCCATTATCAAAGAAGAGAACAAAGAAGTTCGGAGATAAGATTTAACAGTAATACTCTTACTTTGTGATAACAATTGTGTTAAAAAATAATTAATAGAATAATTGCTTTCTCTTTCTCATTAAAAAAAAAAAAAAAGTCCCCCAATTAATGCTGAAAAGTCTTGAACAGCTGGAGTAAATGTTAAGACATTATTGACCATATCTACCATCTATGTCTTCCTGGCAGTCTTCAGCAGCGATACAGTCTTCAGCAGTGTTATTAGACGAGTGAAATACACAAGTGTATTCATGCTTATGATTTCACTTCTTAAAGCTGTGTACAACATTGATACTATACAACAGCTGTGATACCCTTATAGGAAATTACTGCTTTTCTTTCCCTGCCTTCTCTCTTTTACCTTTTAATTCTACTGCCCATCACTCTGTTCCTATATACTTTGTTTTCTTATTGACCCATTTGCCTTGGAAGACTTTCACTAAGTATAGTATTTGCTACAGTTAGTAGATGTCTCAGACTATAAGAAAACTGACACACTCAACAAATAATTCCTCCAGGCACATGGGCTGACCAACACCATAAACCTAAAAGTTTAAGGAAAATATTTCCAAATTTAATTGTGAGAAATATATATATATATATTCTAAACAATAGATGTTTTTGTTACTGAATAGCTTCTTTTACTTTAAAATCCAGCTAATCTCTGCAATACCACCTGTCACAGAATTTGACAGGATCTACTTGTTTTGTGAGCAAAGGTTATTCCTTACTCTGTTCCTTGCTTTTGTTGCCATTGAAAGTCACAGTGTTTTGTTGTTGTTGCAGAATGATACAAGGTGAACAGATCTTAATTATGCTATCTCTATATCTTTAAAAGTTTTTATGCTTTACAATGAGTCCTATTATTATCTTCTCAAATATACACTCTGTCAATACTGTAATTCAAAAATTATGTGGATAGGAAAAAGCATAGTGATACTGTCTTTTTTTTCTTTTTTTCCTTGTCACTAAACATGTTCAAACTCACCTCCTTTCTCCCTTCTCCACCACTACACTTCCATTGACAGAATAAATACTACAAAACAGTGAAATACATTGTCGACACTACCCTATGGACAAAAGTGGTTTTGGTCCCTCTAAATAGCAGCATAAAAAAAACCCCTTCCTTATCCAAGTACAGTTGACGACTACAAGGAAAAATAACCTGTCATTACACAGTCTTGGTTGATTTCTGTGATTTAAAAATAAAAATAATAATAAAAAGAAGTTAAAAAATTATACCATTATATCCTTTAATGCACAAACACTTATGCTTTTTAAAAGAATGATTGCACATCTCATTTTTCTTCCACAGGGAATAATTTCATGCTATAAAGAGCTGCTCGACCAAAATAGCTGCATCCACACCTGATGACAGCTGATGTCATACTGTATGACAGTGACGGGATGTAGCTAAAGCCATACAAAGTCTGTGTATAGAAAACAAGCACTGAAGTAATATCACTGTGGGCAGGGCTGCTCTGCTGGGAGAGAAGAGCCCAAAAGAGGTATGAATTGGCCAAAGAGGTATGAAACCAAGATTACCTAAGTGCTAAATTGGAATAAATCCAAAGATTTGCTAGGAGGCGAACGATATCTTAATTGCTATCTTCCAAAGATCTGACTTTTACTGCAAAGGCTTGACTGGCTCCATTCTTCAATTCGATTGTTTTTAATAATATCAATGTATCTCAGAGGACTGCTGTTTGTAAAGGAGTAGCTAAGAAGTGAGTAGCAGTCATTCTGTAGAAACGGTATGAGTGTGATAAACATGAATCAGAAGTTGTTTATTTAGTAAAAGATGCCACCTCTCAACAATGTGAAAAGATCCTTTATGTTTCAAAATGGTACCTATTTTGATACTGCAGTGCAATGAGCATTGTTCGAAATCCCAACTATCTGTACTGTTTTTTTGTCAGTTTGGTTTTGATAATGGTAGGGCTATGGTATGTCCCTGCATGAACATACCAGCAGTAAAAGTCATTCTCATAGCCATGCTGAGACTGGCAGTCCATCCACAGCATGAGGGTGAACAGGTTTGTGGTGGTTTTACCTTGCTGGGCATCTGAGCTCCACCACAACTGCTCTCTCACTCCCCCTCCTCAAAGGGAAAGGGGCAGAAAATAGGATGTAAAGAGCTCAAGGTATGAGATAAGGACAGGGAGATCACTCAACAATTATCATCACAGGCAGAACAGACTCAGCATAGGGAGATTAATATAATTTATTGCCTATCATTAGCAGACTAAAACAAAGAGGTACTAAAGGCAAACTAAAACCACCTCTCCCCCATCCATCCTCCTCTACCTCCTCCCCCTGAGCAGTGCAGGGGAATGAGGAATGGGGGTTGCGGTCAGTCCCTGATGCTTTGTCTCTGCTGCTCCTTCACGGTCACTCTCTGCTCCTGCTCCCTGTGGGGTCTCTCCCATGGGACGCTGTTCTTCCTGAACTGAGCCTGTGGGGGCTGCCCACAAGCAGCAGCTCTTCAAGAACTGCTCCCACATGGCTCTGTACCATGGGGTCCATCCCCCAGGAGCAAACTGCTCCAGCACGGGTCCCCCATGGGTGGCAGCTCCCCCCAGAACCCCTGCTCCTGAGTGGGCTCCTCTCCACGGGCTGCAGCTCCAGCCTGGGGCCTGCTCCTGCGGGGGCTCTCCATGGGACGCAGCCTCCTCCAGGCCACATCCACCTGCTCCACCAGGGGCTCCTCCACGGGCTGCAGCATGGAGATCTGCTCCATGTGGGACCCATGGGCTGCAGGGGGACAGCCTGCTCCACCAGAGGCCTCTCCACAGGCCGCAGGGGAACTGCTGCTGCATGCCTGGAGCACCTCCTGCCCTCCTGCTGCGCTGACCTTGGGGGCTGCAGGGCTGTCTCTCTCACATGTTCTCACTCCTCACTCTTCCAGCTGCAGTTGCACAGCAGTTTCTTTCCCCCCGCCTTTCTTAATATTTTGTCTTCCAGAGACACAACCAGCATTGCTCATGGCTCGGCTCTGTAAATCATGTGGGTCCATTCTGGAGCCGGCTGGAGCTGGCTCTGATCTGACATGGGGCAGCCGCCGGGCTCTGCTTACAGAGGTCACCCCTGAAGCCCTCTGCTACCAAACCTTTGCCATGGAAAACCAATAAAAGGGTTCACCTGGCCAGCTCTGTCTCCTGTGAGAAATAAGTAAGGAGAAAGGAAAAGTCAGCTAATCTTGTTTCTGTTTTAAGGAGCCTTTAGTCATAGTTTGATGACATAGAGGGGGTCAGGGCTGGAGGCTCTTCAGTAGCAAGAGCTTCTTTGGGGTCTCTCCATGGGTACATCCAGGTGGGGACTGGCAGCCAGGACCTATTCCACCACTTCAGACAGGAGCAGGACAACTCGGGCACCTGGGAAGCCCCAGTCCCAGGCATCAGGAACATCTCTAGGGACATGCTGAGGCCAAGTAGGACATGGGCCTGTGTATGGGCTTGGCTCAGCAGAGCCCATGGTCAGGATGGGCCAAATTTAGGGTCCTGACAGAGTTTTATTGGTTGTCCTTAGACAGTCTCAGGTCTAGCAGGGGTCCTGCAGGTGCTCCCTTGTACAGGTACTAAAGTTTCAGCAGAATCTACTGAAGATATTCTAGCTATCCATGTTGTACAGCTGACCCAGATCAGTTTAGTTTTAGTTTTTAGAACTTATTTTTCAGCGCTTTTGGTGTTTATTTATTTATTTATTTATTTTATTACAGTTACAGCAGAAGAAATAATGTATTTGAACAAAGATATCCTTACTCACTTAAGTGAATATTAGAGGTCTCCGAGACTGGAGGATTTATTGGGGAACTGCAAGATTGAGCCTAGGTGGAAAAAAAGAAGACACAGGAGACAGCAATATAGGACTAACAAGATACCAAGTTTCTTCTTTAAAGTTGTTGTTTTTTGGTCCTGTTTCCTCTGATTTGAGGGCTGGAGAGGGAAAGCACAGAAGAAAAAGGAAAAGATAGAAAGAAAGTCCACTACCAAGATGGGAAGGGAAAGATTGCAACAGGCATTTGGAGAGAACTGGAAAAACTCATAAGAAAAAGTCTCTTTGAAATATTGGAGCCACTTTGTCTGAAAAGATTGGCATAGAGAATGAAAATAAAATCAAAATGAAAGCCTTTGTACATATCCTATTATTTGATATATTTAGCCATAAGACTTTAGAAATGAAATAACCCAAAGAAAATATGTTGGTAGAGTATTTCATATGGTTTTACAGCAGCAGAAAAGATCTGAATGATTCAAAAAGCTTATATAACTGTTTTGTTTTATTCATTTACATAAATCACATTTACCGTAGGTGTTTTATTCAAAATAAAGTTTTGGGAAAATAAATTGAACAGATGAACCTAGGCAAACCTGGTGATTTTTTCATGAGTAGTGTTTGATGATAAAAGCATAAAAGCATAATGTGGTATCATTTCACCAAGGCACAATATGGATCATCCATATGGAGCAGAAGTTGATAATACTGCAAAGAAGCAAAAATAAACAGAACAGATGTACTTGTAAAATCAAGTCTGCATCCACCCTGAGTACCTGTTTCTTGTGCAGAAACTTCTACAAGTTTTGTTGGATGGTTCTGTCCCATGGTGTAACTGGAGCAGGAAATAGCTCTTTTCTGCTTCTCTTTTCAGCTTTGTTGGCTGACCAGCATCAAGTAGAGAGCTCTAAGAACCCCGATGTGGATATCTGCTCATTCTTCAGGGTGCTGAGCAAGATGGCAACTATGCTGGGGTGCAGTCAGATGAATTGTATTTACTTTCTCCTTTACTGTCTGATTACCCCACATAAGGGATTTTGTTCTATTTTCAAGCACTCCTCTGCAGCCATCATGTAAAGGGAGGACTTGTGATAGGTCCATATTACCTCACATCTCTGGTACTTATTTGTTTGAGTAGGAATACAATACACAAAAGACTCATAATGAACTGCACAGTGTGGAGCCATACAGAACCACCTGAAGTTCTGCTGCTTAGACTCACTTGGTCTGACTCTTCGAAAATACTGTAAGTTTTTCAACCATTACTTTTCATTTCCTACAGAAAGTGAAACATTTACCCGTGTTCTTTTTTCTGCTCAGGAAAGAAAACAAGACTGTAATTACTTGTACAACAGAACTCCAGCCCTTATGTCACACATCTCCCATAAACTTAAGAAGATAAAGATATTCTGCTGGGGTGTCCATGTGCTGATTATAGGTAACTAAAACAGAAAGAAAAAAAAAATAAATCAGTTTTGGTTTGGTCAGGGCCATTATTCAGTTTTGGCCTTCTGGATTGAAGTCTAATAACCAATGTCCCCTACCTTTTTTGCTACACTGAGGATTACTACACTGTTATTAATCTGCTGCCCACGCTATTTACTCATCTACATGTATATCCTTTGTTTTATGGAGGCTTGAAAATGTCCTATGCTCCTCTGTTTCCTGCAGGTGCCATATTGCTGCTCCCTTGAATGCTGATGTATTTATAAGTATACTGTGCCATTAGAGCACAAACCACAGTACTTGAAGTGACTGTAAGCTCTGTTGTATGTTTATAAATGCAACAGAAAGTACTTAAAATTATATGAAAAGCTCTTTTTTTTTTTTTTTTTTTTTTTTTTAAGCACATCTCCCCTATTCCATCAGTAAAACAAGACAGATGTGAATCAGCAGCTTAGTGATTTGGTGGAATGAGCACTTATGAACCAGAATTTTAAAAACTGGGCACACAGGAATAGGTTCTTCATGCCATAGCAGGGCAGATCATGTGGTCAACATCTGGAAGATACCATACATGGACTCTGATTTAATAAAGTAGTCACCCATCTGCTGTATTCTCAGAGCGAGGAGAATAAATAGCATGCCACATCCCACACACTACAGCTGTCCCCAGCATCCAGTGCTCTGCAGTTCTGCTAAAAATAAAAATAAACTTTACTGTATTTCAACAAAGATTGCTAGTTAAAAAAGAAAGAGGCAGTGTGCAGTAAAAAGAGTTGTTTAAGAACACCTGTAAGCATTTCAAAGTAAAGAAGAAAGTTGTCTTTGTTTGAAGACTGCCTTCTTTTCAAGCACTATCACATAGCTTGCCAACATTTACATCATATGCCAGCATGTCCATATTTTTCATAGTCCATTGTCTAGTTATTTCTCTTATATGCTAGTGCTGGTTTGTTGATATGCAGTGGTATCACTATAACCGAATCACTGAGTTCATAATTAATTGACTGTAGCTCAGTAATAAAGACTTTGTGGCTTTACTCACTATGGTCTCTGAGCATGAATGAGCTAAACAGTATCCCTAATTCTGCTGCGGTAGCATGCCTATGTTGTAACAAAACCTAGAGGGACTGACTTCACTCACCTGCACATCAGAGAGGTCTAAGGAAGTAGATCTTTCTGAGTTTCCAGAAGGAGAAATGACAGACAGACTTGTAGTTTGAATCCAGACTGGTGACAATAATAAAAGGATTAGGTATAGTAGACAAATAATAATTCTCCACTCTATCTGCAGTGGATGGAGACCTAATTTATTTCTTGTCATTCATCCTTAAGATCATTGGATAGAGGAGTCTAGAGTATAGCAGAAAGTATTCTGTCTGAAGCAAGGCAGAAAATTAAGTGAGGGATAGATTTTTATGAGAACTAGTTACTGATTTAACTAATTCATTGCAGGCAAGTAACCAAATGAAACACACTGCTCCAGCACAGGTCCCCCACAGGTGACAGCTCCCCCCAGACCCCTTGCTTCTGAGTGGGCTTCTTTCCATGGGCTGCAGCTTCAGCCTGGGGCCTGCTCTTGTGGGACTCTCCATGGGCCACAGCCTCCTCCAGGCCACATCCACCTGCTCCACCGGGGGCTCCTCCACGGGCTGCAGCATGGAAATCTGCTCCATGTGGGACCCATGGACTGCAGGGGGACAGCCTGCTCCACCAGAGGCCTCTCCACAGGCCACAGGGGAACTTCTGCTCTGTGCCTGGAGCACCTCCTGCCCTACTTCTGCACTGACGTTGGGACTGCAGGGCTGGTTCTCTCACACTTTCTGACTCTCTTCCAGCTGCAGTTGCACAACAGTTTTTTTCTTCAATCTGCTCTACCCAAGGAACAACCAATGTCACTCATCGACTCAACTCTAGCCAGTGTTGGGCTTCTCTTGGAGCCAGCTTGAGCTGGCCATTACCTAACATGGGGCAGCTTCTGGACTCTTCTCGCAGTGATCACCCTTGCAGACTCCCACTACCAAAACCTTGCCACGTGAACCCAATACTGTCTGGAACCACTGAGCCTGTCTCAATCCATCTCTATTGCCTCTGGACCCCCACTCACAAGAGTGAAGAGGACTTTAAGGACTGAACCTAAATAAATAAATAAATAAAATCACTAGTGGCTGGGTCTCAATAAAACAGACAAACAAACAAACAAACAAAAAGAGAATTTTAGGAACCCTAAAAGTTTGTATTTGTATCAAGATACTGGAAATTCAGTGGGAACATCTCTGCCTATATATTATTGGTAGTTCTGTCTACCCTTAATTTATTTGCTTATTCCCTTGCCTCTCTTGCAACTGTGCAAAAGCTTTGGAGTGGGCTAAATGGAGTGGGAAGATAAAGAATTGGGGGAAAAAAAAAAAAAAGTCAGGAGGAATTACACATCACCACTCAGTTATCAAGGGAAAGCCCAAACCACGTCATTTCTCCAAGTGCCTGGATTTCAAATTTCCAATTTCCTTAGCAAGTCTTCCTATACAACCTATACAACCTATACATTTTTATTTTGATCTAACAATGGGTGTATATTATATTGTATCTTCACTAGTTAAGAATAATTTTTCCAGGGAATAAAGTGTGTAACAGAGTTTTGCCATCTCCTAACTGAATGCCTCATCTGCTCAGCTGCTGTAAAAATCCCTCTGAAGGGATCTCTCTGAGGGGTCTCACTAGGACACTCAACTGCATAACCCCCATGCAGTTTCCATCATATTCATGATGAAAATAACATTAACATGATGTCCTTTTTGTCTTTGCTAGAGACACAGTTCAGATTCCTATCTGCCTTTTTCCACATCCCCATGAAACACTGCTCGGATATTATGGTTTACATTACTAAAAGAGATGCTTTGGAAAAATGCAAACAATTAAGTACACTAGGAATACTCAAGCTAAAGATAAGAATACTTAATGAATTCAGCATAAACAGCAAAACTAGGTGTCCTGGAGTCTTACATGGAACTTAACCAAGAACCTAAATCTAATACAGTTGGGATTCTAACATTGTGTACCTTGACTCATGCTGATATGACGATGATGTAATGGAAAATAGGATGGCATTATCCAAGACAACATGTAATTCCAGGAAAGTATTTTTCTCTACTGGAAGAAAAACAACAAAACTTCTGACAGATGTTTAGAGGATTCTCAGCCTTGTACAAACAAGTTATTATTGGCATTATCTAAATGTACTCATATGCCACCCTTGAAGTGTGAACACCCTTGCTAGAATTAACAATGCATTACTCAGAAACATAAACGTGAGGGTAATTAAGAGGCCCAAACTATGACTAAGGCTTATCCACCTTTGAGTCTTTCTTACTAGGTCATTTATCATTAGCTCCAGTTCTACTTAACATAAGATATATAAAAAGTACCATCTGAACCTTGTACATTCCCTGTCTTCAAGGATTTCTTCTTGCAGCAAAGATACTTGCCATCTGGTGAACCTGCATACACACAAAATTATAATTAAATTGCCCCTGGTCCCTTGCGTTCTGTTTGTCAGAATGTTCTCTGAAACAGCCATGGACTGTGTTATAAAGTTGGATTTTATAAAAACAATCAGGTTGTTTGTTTTCCACTTTTTTTTTTTTTTTTTTTTTTTTCTAAAGAAGTAGCACAATGAACAGCATTCTAGCCTGTTTTTAAGATCATGAGAAGTAAATGTTACATTTGCATTACATTAATTCACAGTTATTCCATTATTTCAAGCTCCATAAGTCTTATTGCTAGTTCTCTCTTTTGAGCCTTAGCCCTGAACAAAATCCTTGTAGACATCTGCAGAAGGGACTTTGCACCTCTGGAAGCAGGAAATAGTTGGAAGTAAATTTCTCTCTTGAGGAAAACCTGAAACTTCTTCATGAATTATCAATACATATGCTGTATGGCAGTGAAATGTAAAATAAGTTATATAATGATAACTGATGGAGAGACTTCAGTCCTAGTTATGGAAGTTGAATGAAGAATTCACAATAAGTGATTTATTCAATTACATGCCCCCCTTTCTCTGATCATAGAGAGAATGTGTGAGTAGAGAGATATATTGATTTCCCATTGTCTTGTTTACTTTGGAGACTGATTGTGATCAGCATGATATAAGTATTTTTTACAGAGTGTTTGAAATCTAACCCATGCTGGCTTTATCAGAAAAAAATCATAAAGCATTGTTTCTTTCCTTCTCCCTGAATGTATGCTGCTCTTATAACCTAGAGGGCAGCATAATGAAATCATTTTTCTCTTAGGGAAATGTAACAGCTATAGTATTTCAGTATTTTAGATGAATTCTATGCCTTTTTTTTTTTTTTTTTTTTTTTTTTTTTTTTTTTTTTCATCACAGTCATAGTCATTTTGATGTTAATATGAGGTGCTTATTGTTCTGAGTTACACTGGACGTAACATTGGGTAGGTAGGTCTGGGGAGAGGAGATGGGGAAAAGACTTGTTTATTGCTGTCGCTTTCACATTGCCTTAAAGTACTTGGATGTGTCTGTGTAGTTCTTGCTGTAATGGTGTGATTAGACCTTGCTTAATTGCTTCTGTGTCAAGGCTTTGATAAGGAGGTTTGAGAATCTCATTCCCCCGATTTGGTTAAGCATTGCCTTCTATAAAATACACTAACTGCTTTTATGGATCATCGCCACACACTGAAGGGAAGTAGTTTCAGCAGCAGCAGATGGAGACATTTTCCTGCCAAGCAGACTTCTGTGCCCCAGGTGATGCAAGGGACTGGCCCTAACATCAGCATCAATGTTGTTTCCTCATTACAACCAGGCAGATACTCAGATCAAAGCCAGTTCCACCAAAAAAAAAAAAAAAAAAAAAAAAAGTAAGTTAATTTTCTTACTTAGTGATGAGAGGCTGTACTTCACACAAGAAAATGTGGTACATATCATCCATATGCAAGGATTGCCACTGGCACAATCCTTGTTCTGATTACAATATGGCCTATGACAAGGTCATGTTCTTGCTCCTATACTAAGTAAAGTTTTTCTTCCTAATTCAGTTTCCAGACTCAGATCCCATCTCTGGGACCAATGCACTCTGCTCTGCACTGATCATTGTCACAAGTTTTCCCTTCCTTTCTGTGGGGTAGCTTCTGGTAAATGTGATCAGTGCAGTCATCCTGGAACCCATGTTCTCTATCCTGTGCTTAGTAGACAACTCTAGGTCACTCTGCTTTGCCAAATACCATCCTTTAACGTCTATAATGAAAATCCTTTTTTTCTACCCACAATATTTAGGAAGGTTGTCGAGATGGGTATGTTATATTGTGTAACCATTAACTTTTACTAGTAAACATAGAGAATCTAGGGACTCTGTAACAGACTTAGCTGCCTTACAGCACAGTGGGTTCTGTGAAGAACAGATTCTTGAACCCCTTCTTCATTCTTCAGAACTGGGAAGAGTGCACAGAGCTGCTCTATATACCCGTAGCTGGAATCTTTTTCCTCATCACAAGGCAGATTGAAGAAATGCAAAATTTTATGCTCACATGACTTTACTGTTCTAAGAACTGCAAAAATGAAAGCTGTCTATGCTCCATTTTTCTTACTACCATTAATGCATCTACCACATTGTTATTGATCTTGTTGCAAGGAATTAGCACTACATTTCAGGCACATTTTGAAAACTAGAAAAAAATAGTTTTCACATGCAGTGAATAAACATATTTTGCATGAATACCCTATATACGGTTGCCTCAGTACAGTAGAGGTTTATTGACTTACTGCAAGCTACATTTGAATGATTGCTTCATATATTACGATATGCAACATTACATCCTGTTTCTTTTCTATTTCTATAGCCCAAAGACTTATTGGAATCGGTGTGTCTCAGACTCATAAAATATACATGACTTTAAAAAAAGATTATTATACAAAAATCCACCAACCTTGAGAAACTGCAGAGGTGGGGGATTTTTGTGCTGGAATTCATTTTAGTTTCCTAACATTATTCCTATGCATTTTCAGTTTGAAAGTACAATCTGGCAATTTATAATAAAGTCATGAAACAGCTTTCCAGCAAGGAATTAAAAAAATAAAAAAAAATAAAAATTAAAACTCCCTGAAATCTGGATGTCTGATTGCAAGTGAGAGTAATATACTTCAGAGCTGATGGTGAAAGGATTCAAATAATAATCTCTGGTATATAAGGACTCTGCTACTTAGTCAATAAAAGATGGGTAATCTTCTCCCAAGAGCTTTGCAATATGAACAGACGATAACCAAAGTAAAATGTTTTACATGATGCTATTGTGTCTTATTATTGAGGGAGCCAGAGGCAGATGAGAAAAGCACTCCAAAAGGGAAATATTGTCATTATGAGAGAACTGTCAGGCTATCAAGATGGCTGTGTCTCCCCAGCAGCTGAGTGGTGGTAGGATACTGTTGAATTGGAGGGCAGAGGTGGGGCTTAGATCAGAGCAGTAATCAACAGTATTAGTAATAAGGCAAAATACTGCTGCAGTACAAAATCTAAGCTCCTCCATTCACATGGAGCATTCATATTTGTTATTTTAATATAACTTTGTAGAGCCAAGGGGAAAAAAAAAAAAAAAAAGGATGTACTTCTTTTACAAATATATATAAACACACCTTTTCAGTGTTGCAGTTGAATTTATATTTTAATACCAGCCTGAACTAGTGTTTAAGAATCAGCATTCCAAATTACACTCTGCAGAAAACTAATTCAGTCTTTTTCAGCTTCCTTCCTTCCTTCCTTCCTTCCTTCCTTCCTTCCTTCCTTCCTTCCTTCCTTCCTTCCTTCCTTCCTTCCTTCCTTCCTTCCTTCCTTTCCACAGCACTAAAAGAAAGCCGTCTCTAGGGTCTCCTATTCTTTATCAAAACCCTAATATTCTGGCCTCCTATTCTTTATCAAAATAGGGTCTCCTATTCTTTATCAAAACCCTAATATTCTGGACTTGTTCTAGTGAATTTGTAAAGCCATAAGATTTGATGTCTGCAGAGGAAGATGAAACAGCCAAGCTAAGAAATTGATCAATGTCTAATATCTTACATTTCAACTTTTTCAAGGTCTGCTATAAGGGCTTGAAGGAAGTATGTTTTGTTTCTAATCTTGTATTACTCTTAACTAAATGTCACATTGAGACAAAGGTAAGGTACAAGCTACTGCTTACCATGTCTCCAAAGACCTGTGCTCCCTTAGTACCTGTGCTACTAACCCTTTTCATTCAGCATCTTCTGAGTCTTCTAAACTCAGATCAGATGAAATTAATGCAGTTGAATCAGTATATGAAAAAAGCATTTTCTAAAACAGTGTGCTTAATCTGAAATGGGTTCAGGAGCTCACACAGAAACCTCCAACAGGACCTAACCAGACAACATAGATAGGCCACAAGATGATGTGTGGCCAATTCCCATGATGCCAGTCCACTGGAATGGTACACTTTTGTATTTTGCATCCAGTTGAAGCTGGGCTACTGTGCAGAAGAGTCATGTACTCAGAGAATAAACGTAAGGAACCACAATTTTGGGCTTGTGGTACAGATATTGAGAAGGGTCAGAATTGACTTCCAGACTTCTGTTATTAGGATTACTTCATCTTTAAAGTTATCTGTTTCAAAGACAAGAGGCCAGAACACAGACCTGAGTTGCCGGATGCTTCTGCTCAATTCTTTGTTGTTCATCCATCCAAATGAGGAATTTTACTTTGAACTCTAAGAAAATGAATTGGAAAGATGTGTGCCTAGATGCTTAGACACTCGTAGCCAAAGAGGTTTAGGAGCCTGTATTTGTTTTGTAGTATTACAATTTTGTTAATGTTTGGACATAAAGGGAATTTGCAAAAACTTTTGTGAATGACTCTTTTTGACTGAGGGAAAAGATTCAAAAAGGCAGGTAACTCCATTAGAGACCTCACTCACACTGCTTAAAATGTCATTAAAAATATTTTCAATTCAACTGAAAAATCTAATGAAAATCAATGAGACAATCATGTCTCATGAAAAATGTAATGAAGAGCTCTCAAAGACTTTTAGTAACAGGTGTTTAAGAAGTGGTGTCTTTTATTACTTAAAGTCCCAAACAGAACTTTTCCCAAAACAGAACTGAGCAACACTTAAGACACTCAAAAATATTAGGGAAAGGTGAGAAATTCCTATGTGACAACAGTGTCATTGGTTTTTGTTTGTTTGTTTGTTTGTTTTTCCTAAAATTACTTGGGTGTATCCACTCACTTGTATAGATTAAGTATATCAGAAGAGCAAGCAAAATATTCAACCACTATGTCTGCACACATTCAACTTTTGTCAAGAAGACATTATTTACTTGCCAAATAAGCTGAACTTTCAGTCTAACTATTTCTCTCAGGGTTGGTATATAATGAAGTACAAACTCAATTGGGAATTGGTTTTGCTGCTGGAATTCAAGCTAGAACAAGCAGACGCTACAGTGAGATAAGAAATACTCCTGCTATGCTCTACAGCTGCATTGTATGTGTGCAGTGTTCAATGTGTGAAATAGTCTTTGGCCTTCCAAGCATAGGCAATATGCCAACAAAGCTCTTGCATGTATCTTTGTGTCTTTGCTGTCTAAAGACTATGCTTATATGCTCCATTGAAGCAAACGATCCATGAGGGTATGCAACTGATTATGGGGAGGCTACAGGTAAGGAACAGCTGTGAGAGTGTGTTACAGCTATCCAGTCTGCATATTCCTTGTGCCAGATAATTTTCTTCTGCAAATACAAAAAGCTATTTCTTTTTGTTCTGCCTATTATGCAATCTTTCCACTCTGCAACTGTAATCTAATCATGGGAATGCTTAATATTTATTCCTGTTTTTAAAACTTAATAATTCTGAAAAGTGTGTGGAACAGATAACGAGACAAGTTCTTACCAAGAGGCACAGATAAGTGTAAAACAGGAATGTAATGAGTTAATTGATGGGTAATAATAGATAAAAGTTTTAGTGGGAAATCAGGCCAAGAGAAGACACGAGGAAACAAAGAAATAGGGAAAACTATTAAAGAGAAAGTGAGAGAAAAAGAATAAAACGGGCAAGAGAAAGTTATTAGGGAAATCTTACAAAGTAGAACTCTTTAAAGTTTGCAGAGAAGATCTGGGAAGCCTTACTTTTTATGTCCTGTTTGAAGTAATTTAAAACTGTAATTCAATTTTAGACAAAAAAGTGAAGGACTAATGTTAAAAATGAGGTGTTTTCAGGACCTGTCAGAAAGACATCCCTATAAAACAAATGAACCAACTTTATCATGCAGTGGAGAATACGTTCAACTAAAAAGTGATCTAAATGGAAAACAATGAAAAAAAAAAATCCTGGAGAATATATTAAGACACACAGTCATTGCAAAAGAATACTGAACTATAAAGAGAGGAGAACACTGGCTTATAAATTCTATAATTGGGTATATGTCTCCTAAATTTCAGCTTTGCGCTGTCTGAGAAGAGAGCACGTCAGAGTCACTGAACAGGAGGAGAAAAGACCTTTGAATGAGTCAGATCCACCAGATTAATGTGCCTAGCCTGGTGTGTCTTCATCACTTCCTAAAGCATTTGCTTAATTTATCCACGGAGAGAAATACTCACTTTTAAAAACCTGCAGCCATAGATCCTGAATGGCCATGCTTAAGCATCTAAATTAGACATTGTTCGTTTTTTGGAAGCTTTAGATTTTCTTAGCCTTTCCTAAATTGTTAAAAAACATGGCAAAATATTTAAGAAAAAATGTGCTGTGAGACATTTGAAACTTATGCACAAATTAGAGTGGAATTTCACTTTAGATTTAGGTTACTGTAGAGCAGTGTACAAAAAATGTGATGTTATCAGACTTCTTAACCCCACTGACTCACACAGCTGAGGCAGAATTACATCAAAGGCAAAAAGTTTGACCATAAAAAAGAGGTGGAAACTAGAGACAAAATATAATTCAGAAAAGCAGCATTGTTCAGCAGAAGGGTGGAACAGACAGGTTCTTTCACTACATGCAGTTGGCCCTTCTAGTGGAAAGTTTTTGCAAAGCAAATGGTGGTTTGAAGAATCAACACACAACCTGAAAGCAAATAGATGCAAGTAAATAACAACTATGGTGGCTTGATATTGGCACTCTGACCATGTAGCTAGTAATGCATTTTTTTTTTGTTACCAACATTCTACATTTTGCAATGTTCACTGAAAAGTATATGTACTTAATGAAGGTGATTTTATCAAAGCAGCCAAGGTATATTAGATCCTTGATGAGTTCACCTTGCCAAACTTCTAAGCAGAATTTTTAGTAGTACCTGAAGGAGGGAGTGGGTTTCTTTTTGTCAATACATTCTTTTCATTATGATCTTAAAATTTCCCCAGTAGATGCAGAAAACAAACAAACAAACAAACAAACAAAAAAAAAAACATCATATTCCTTAAAATGGTTTAAGCTAGCAATAAGCCATCAGAACATGAGTAGGCTGCTGATTAGATTATCAAACTTGCAATGTACACGTTAAGTGTATTGAAAAAAAAATCTATTAACTGACAAATTATAAACAATTTTATTCAGAACAATATAAATAACTGTAACTTAGGAACCCATTTGAGTTTATACTCTCTAACACGTAGTAATACCATAATTAGCTTTAGTAAACTAAAGCAATTTAGTCTCTTAAAAATGTTAATATTTTTAGTAGAATTTACACTGAAAGAATAGGTCAAGAATAGAAGTAATTTAGGAAAAAAAATCATTCTAATAGCTAGTGCATGGAGAAGCTAACAAACAATGATAAGACTTCCTTGTGATACATCGCACTGTATCCATATGGCAATGCACAAGTTACATTAGTGGTTCCAAACAAGATGAAACTAATTACTATAGACATATTAGATTTCTTTCTCTACATAATGCTACAACAATTGTTCTCGTGTTCTAAGAATACAGTGTTATCACTGGATGGATTAGGATTTCTTGGTCTGCTGTTCCCACAAGAATACACCTTATATTTTTAATTAGACTATTTCAGGACCAGGATGCCCCCAGAATGAAATGGAAAATGAAGGGATGAAATTACAAAAGAAGGTAAAATTATGGATCATTACACATAGAGGGAGAAAAAGAAAGAAAGAAAAAAAAAAAGACAAAAAAAAAGAAAAGACTATCTTCTGATATTTTAGGTAGAGGCAAGCGGAGTAGACAAAATAGCCATACAAAACAGATCAAAGGAGGATGGCTTTTTGAGCAAAGGTCTTAAAAAGAAGACTGAAGAAGCTTTGAAAAAGTAGCAGAAGAGCTTTGTGAACTCTGCAGACTGCCGGTGATAGGATGTTTTTGAGTCTATTTTGGTGCAGAATTCCAATTGCCCGAAGAGCTCCACGAACAGAACAGAATGGCTCTCTGTGCTCAAACATACTCACCATCAATTTGTTCTGTATGAAAATACATTTGTCTGAAGATCCTCAAAGTCTGCAATCTGAGAAAAAACAAATACACTTTTACTGCAGCAGCCCATTTTTTTTTTTTAAATGTATTTTGTGCAATCTAAGTTGAAAATTGTAAGATGAGGCAGATGTCATTTAGTTCATTTCTCTTAAAAAAAAAAAAAAAAAAAAAGCCCTAAAAGTAAAATATATTGCTTAAGCAGCAGGCACCTTTTCCTTATCAAGCTGCTGCTTATGTGCTTATGCCTCAAGCAGGATGCTTATTGTCTGAGCATTTTTATTATAGTAAGAAAAAAATATTCCAGAACAATGCCAGAGACTCCAGTAGCCGTGAGTCAAAACTAAATATCACATGGGTGGGATTGCCATAGTAACTAACTGGAATGCATTAGATACATTAGAAAAGTGTATGAAATGTCTTGTCTACTCTTAGGTTTACCTTTCACCTGATATATCAGTTGTGGTCTCTTTTGACAAAAACTTTCTAAAGAATATTAAGTCTATTAAGTTTGTTTGTAGGCATTTAATATTCCATCCGTATTAACAGAATTGTATCAAGAATTGATAAATAAATTGATAAATAGAAATAGAAGTTTGACAAGAAAGAGGCACAGAAAGTAAAATGAGCTCAGAACTTCCTTTCAGAATGGGGTTAAGTTCTTATGTTTATGAAAGGACATTGATCAACCGTAAGAAAATGGAGGCTACCAATAGTCATACTCAAAAAAGCAAACATCCCATCTTCAGTAGCAGGTCTTGGGAATGCAACAAAATCACAGCAACTGTCAAATACCACAACTCTGGTAAAACTTTGACTTTCTCACAGGACAGTCTTATGAACACGTTGGGAAAATATGATCTGAATGACACTGGGCCCTGTGGGCACCAATAGGCCTTGATGTCCCTGATCAACCCCACCTGTCGCATTCCCCCTGCAACTCTGCTCATGTCCCAGGACAACATTGCAGTCTCCCTGGGGCCTCAGTCCCTGTCCCAGCAACACCACAGCAGGGCCAGTCTTCAGCCCTGTCCCTGTCCCCATCTCCTTTTGCTCCTGTCTGGAGTCCCTGGGTGTTTCCTGGCCCTGACTCATCACTTACTGTTGATGGACCCCATTAAAAGCCCCCTGGGAATGAGCTGTGTGGGTAAGGGCACAGCCAGAGCTGGGTCACCCCTGGTTCTGGTTGCCTGGCCCTGGGGGAGCCACTGTCCCATGCCTCTGACAGACAGACTCTGTCATGGGGAGAGGTGAACACCTGATTGGATCACCATGTTCCCAAAGCATTTACCACCAATTCAGTGCAAAAATGGAAGACTGCATTGAATGCAGGAAGACATATGATTGGTGGAATAAAAAACATTGTATATGAAGAACCTCAAGCCAGGTATTAGTAACATCATTGTGAAGAAGGCAATCACCATGCAGGAGTTGATCTGGCAAGTCATGGGAATGGACTCTTTCTGTTCCATCTGGCAGAGGAGAACCCTTGGTCTGGAGTTTGGTGCCCAGGTGTAGGTGCAGCCCAGCGTGAGGTGGGCATTCTGTAGGAAAGCAGTGCGAATGACTGGAGGTTGAGAAAGTATGATCTATGATGAATGATTTAAAGAGATGCAATTTCTTTCACCTTAGAAGACTTAGGGTGGACATGGTAAAAAATACATCAAATATGAGAGGTTATTGTAAAATGGTGAGAAACTGTGTTCTACATCCATGGAATAAATTGTGGCAAGAAAGAATGAAGTTAAACATCTAAACTTTGAAAAGTTTAGAAAGACAGAACATTGAATACCTTGTTTTGAGACATTCCATCACTGAAGTGTTTAGGAATATTCTAGAGATCCATCTGTCAGCAATGATAACATGCATAGTTAATCTTGTCTTGAGGGATGGACTGGCTCTTGGAGACCCTTCCAGCATTTTTTTTTTTTTTTTAATGTAGCTATTGCCAAATCCCAGCAGATCTCTAATGGGAATATTGGCAACATACTGCATACTGCAATATCTGTAGAAGAAGCACACAGCATCTAGAAATATGGTCTATTGAAGTTTGAGATTAAATATGTAGGACTGTCTGCTCTTAGTTCTTGATGCTGTTACATTATGCAGAAGAAAGACATAATATTATTGGTTTACAGTGGTAGTTTCTACTAAATCACCAGTGCAAGGTTTTCTGGAGAAATAGAAATTCAAGGACATTTGAAGGGTAAAGAATGTCAAGTAAAATATCTGTTGTTGCTAAAAAGTATTATGGCAGAATTCATCTGGATGGAAGTTTCAAAGAAAACGTTGTGAAATCTAAAGCAGAAAGGCTCATAGCTAATCTGTGCTGGATACAGCATTTCTGGGATGAAGTTCCTGAACATTAGAAAAGAATGAAAGAATCATGGAAGGAGGCAATATTAATAAACACATTAAACTTTAAAAGGGGTAAAGTATATGACATAGAGGGGCATCGATCTTTTAGAAGAGGTTGACCACTGAGAATTCTTTTTCCTTTTCACCTGAAGAGAGAGACGACAGGTGTCTAGATGGATTCACTCTTCTGCTCTTCTTCTGGACAACAAGTTTTTTGTGTTGGTGGCTTTTTTTTTTTTTTCTTTGTAGATAATATAGAAGTTTTGTTTGTTTGTTTGTTTGTTTGTTTGTTTTTGCATATATCTAACTACTAAACTGTGCTCTGTTTTAGTCAAGCTCAAGGGAAAAACTTAACCTGAGGAAACTGGTATGAGTCTCATAGCAATGTTCTACAGGGCCTGGTTTCAACCAAATTTGACAAAGTGTTAGTGGTTTCAGAGAGTAAAACAATGTGTGCAGATCTTGCAAAAGTGAAGATTTACGTAAATCCTAGGAAATTTTGGTGCCACACTGAAGGAATAAATTGATAGATTAGCAGACATCGGGCAACCCACATGGATTTCCTCATAAAAAGCCAGGTATTCCATCCCACTGCTTGTAGACTTGCTTGTCCATTTGGAATCAAGATTTTTCAAGATTTCTAGATCTCTAAAGGCATATGGAATTATCCTCAGTTGCCTCAATTGCTTGCTTTTCATTATTTGTTGTTTTTTATAATTAAGTCTCAGTCACTGCATTGAAGGCTTTAGTTCCTTGAGAAAGCATAGCCACTACATCAGTGCACAAATTAAAATGGTACTTTAAAAATAATCATTGCAGAAATATTAAAGATGAGCATACATCTACATAGGTCAATGTAGCTGAAGAAGCAATGTTTTAAAGGCACGGATGGGAGATTGGAGAGGAATTATACAGTGTGTCAATAGTCAGAGCAAATGGCACAGCCTATAAATTTTCAGTCACAGAGAGTATTGCAGAAAGGAGGGGGTGGGTTAAAAAATGACAAAAGCAACAGCCCATGTGTATGTTAAATCTCATTGGGATCAGTGAGGCAGGCACAGAGCCAAAGACAGGCGTAAGAATGCTCTGGATATGTGCATCTAATCTGGACAGGTTGTGGTTCCAGATGGCCAAAAGACAAATCACATCCAGTTTGAAATTTTTAAATGTTTGATTTTATTAAAAAGTCCTAACGGAGCCTGCCTGAGCAGGAAATGGCATGATCACTGCTATGCGGAGCTCCAGGTGGAAAAGAGTGCATTGTTGTCATTTTTATTTTGAGCGAAGTCCTCCTGGTGTGGAGCAGCCATGTGGTCCCTAGGCATCCTGAAAGGTGGCACTCCAACAGGATGTCAGAAAACACGGCTGGTGTATCCCAGAAGGGGTTGCTTAAACCAGCCCTGCACAGACGGCTGGGAAACTGCTAGTTCCCATGTTGGTCACCAGCATTCAGAGTGCCAGCTTGGAGGCCAGTCTGTCAGAATTTAAAACTGCCTTCATAAAAGGTATGAACTTTATACATGAGAGAAGAAGGCAGCCTGCAAGAGATTCAGCAGGGATGCTTTCCAAAATGATCTTAGGATTTTTTTTAAGGTTTCGTTACTAATATGGAAATGCATTTTATAAATGCTACTACAATAACATCTCAGTTGAAGACAGCTTTTTAAAAACAGTTTTCCTCCATTCACAGGGGGCACCATCCAGAGTGTATGAGATATTTAAATTTGCACCGTGATCCTTCCAGGGATTTTCTAAAGGGAAAAAGTTATTGAGAGAAATGTACTTAGACTTTTTTTCTTTTTTTTTTTTTTTTTTTTTTTTTTTTTTCTGTTCCTTTCTTCCCTACACTCTCTAAACATTTTTTTTTCTTTCTGCTAATTAAAGACAAATGTACTGCAGCTTAATAGCTGTCCACAATTCACTGAGAAAGACAAGGAGCTGCCTTATTCTACATAAAATCATTCATGACTGTACATCCCATCACCCATTATTTTTAGAAGCAGGCTTGACAGCTCCTCTTCAGGGCCTTGCTGGCAGTGTGTTAGATCTTGCACCTCTGTGCATTGCATCTTGGGCATCACCAGCATGGAGGATGCAGAGTACAGGACATTTAAACAGAGCAGTGCAGAAAATGCCCAGACCATTAAACCATAACAATTAGCTATAGCTGCCTGAAGAGATTTCTAGTATTATCCTTAATTAGTGGCAGCACTTCTATTGTCAGGAAGAGGATATAAGATTTGAAGCCCTTAACCCCAGATGTGCTGTGCAGATGGCAGGTGAAGCACAAAATGGCTTGAAGAGTTGTAGGGCTTTGTGTTTTTCCTTCATGGAAGATGTTCACCAGATGACATAGTAAATGACTCAGGGGAGTTTTAAGGCAACGGGTAGTACATGTATATGTAGACTTGATGCAACTTTGGCTGTCTTATAGGGATTTGCTGTGGTGTTTTTACCAGTCTGTAATAAGAGCAGAAGGAGATGGCAGGAGGCTACCAGGTCTATGAAGGAACATTGCTCTCACATACCAG
Source organism: Aythya ferina (assembly GCF_964211825.1). Lineage (NCBI taxonomy): Eukaryota > Metazoa > Chordata > Aves > Anseriformes > Anatidae > Aythya > Aythya ferina. Next base: position 102,911,533 of record NC_140298.1, on the reverse strand, counting down.
CACAGTACCTCTGTGTCTTCCTTGGACATAACATTACAAACCTCTTTTTATCTAAGCTACTCCCAGTGGTAGTTCATTAAATAAAGCCAAACTGCCCACACCACAAGTCAAAGTATTCAGTGCCAACGCTGAATAAATATAAACCCATGGTACTCCTTTGAGTACATGGGTCAACCATTCATTCAGTTAGTCATATCTGCTAAACAGATGTGAAGCAGTGACAGTTATTTGCCCAGATCACCTTAGTTACTTAAACATCAGCCATGAATCTCTTCCTATACGCTGTTTTGAACCAAGTTAACCTCTAAATTAGCTTGTAGATACATTATACCCTGGAGCATGTTTATATTAGAAATGCTTGAGAAGTTGTGATTTTCTTTTATTTTTAGTTATGAATACCATGGACTGCAAGAAAAAGTGGAACAACATTGAACAATAAATTAAAGTAAGGAACAGTTAACATCGATCAGTTCATGTCTGTTGCCAAGGGTGATCTTGGTGTGTCTCATTTTAAATTCTATTGAACAAATTAATGTATAATTTCCTTATCATGAACAGTGGCTGATCTAAAGAATCTTCAAGAGGTAAGGAGTACTAATGGATCTTCAAATTTGATCCTAGCCATGGCACTAAGCCTGGAGCTTATCGTCATCCTTAATGGATGGTCTATATACACAAGAGAAAAAGATAGCACAACGGTCAGAGGCACTGCTATATGCTGTTTTTCTCAAATCAACAATTCCTGTCCTTAGACTATCTCTACCTTCTTTCAATTTTATTTTTTTTTTTTAATGTCAGTATTATCATTTTTTTTCTTTGCCTTTGCTTCTCCTCTTGCCCTGTTCTCATTCTTCTTTGTTTTATTTTTAAAGGTACTTAAAATGCGTTTGAATATTTCAGGAATAATCTGTGTCAATTCTGTAGTACTAGCAATCACAGCTACAACCTTTGTGTGACCATGAGTGTTTCTTCAGGCACACACACAAATATACATGCAAACACACAGCTGCCTGCTAAACTAACTTATCATAGCTTATTTTTGCTTTGTTGAAGGAAACAAAAAAAGGAAGGAAGACACTGTTACCTAGCACTACTTGTTGTTACAAGATCAAAACTATGTCTCTTTTATTATTTTTTTTGCTTTGTTTTGTTTTGTTTTTGTTATGATAGAAAGCAAATTTTACTGAATATGTATATGTATATGTATATCAAATAAATACTATATATATGTATATGTATATGTATATGTATATCAAATAAATACTATATATATGTATATGTATATGTATATCAAATAATCTCTTCGTAGAGTCTATTCAGCTGGACTGGTTTGAGAGACTGAAAACAATTCTTCTTCCATTGGCAACTAAGTGTCTTTAAAAAGTTCACATGAAAGTTAAACTTTTCATAAACTCTTCAGAATGAAGTCTCATCTATGCAACTGGATTTCTTCAAAGGAAAGAATAAACAGGAACCACTTCATTTTTTTTTTAATTTTTTTATTTTTTTTAACAAGCTTGATTTACTAGCACTTTTTCACAATATTCACAATATAACCTTAAATGTTTTTTGTTTTGTTTTGTTTTGTTTTGTTTTTTTGTGTGTGTGTGCGTGTGTGTGTGTGTTTGATTCCTTTGTAAATGCCAAGTGCCTTTCCAGATTCGTCCACAGAAGACAAAGCTTAGAAGAGACAGAAGTTTCAGCTCCAACAGAATCCAAATGAAATTATGTGATATCCTGAATACACAAACCCACCTGCCAAGTGCAAACACTGGAAGGACAAACAGAAGATATGAGGAAAGTTATTTAAGAAATTAATTCACATAAATCCCCATCATCAGTGTGTATCGCAAGGCTGAAGAGAAAGCTGAATGAAAAAAGGGGGGAAGAAATGATTGACAAATGATTGAAAGAGAGGCAATGAAAGCTGAGGCCTGAGGAGAGAAATAGTGGCAGAGTACAGAAATGGCTTTGATGCTGGATATTATGCAGCACAATGATTAGCTTTGATTTTTCATTTTATTGTAGGATTTCCCTGGTCTTACAGCAGAATTTGCTCAAGCCTCAGTACGATATCTGCTGTATACTGAGGAGACCTGGTGACCCTATTAAACAAGCAGGGTTCACAATTCTCATCAAGAAACTATTTTTGACTTCTTCGGGAGGGTATAATTTGTGAATACATCCTGCTGTCATGACATATTATATATGTCACACATAAAATACCATGGACCTAATATCTCCTTTACAAAGCTTAGAAGAGACAGAAGTTTCAGGGTAAATGGTAAGTGGCAAAAGTTTTGTGAATGATTTATACATGAGAAGCTGATCTGTATTTTTCTGCACTAACTCACAGTAACTGTCCTTTTCAACATTTTATTTAAACAGCCTAGAGAAATAGCCTATGTTTAAATGAAATGTGAGATCATTTCCCTGAAGAAAGCAAAAAGCCTACAAATAGATCTTGCTTAACTAAAAGTAATCTTGAAAATCTTCTTACATGTTTGCATTACTGTATTCTCTGCAGCTTTTCTCCCTTACTGGTTATTGCCCCTAGTAATTAGTCCTTAAGAATTCTGTCCATGATCTTTTCTGCTGTCTCAACATCCAGTTCTACTAGAAGCCTTGTTTCATGAATAAGCCATTCATTCTCGTTTGTCTTCCTGACTACTCCAGATCATGCTCTCATGCCCATAACTGTTGTGAACATTGCTTACTGTTAGAAATCTATACTGCATCAAATTAAGTTCTCTATAAGCTCGTGGTTGTTCTCAATAAATAGAAGTTATAGTTCTGGCAATGCACTGTTTGTCTATTTCCAGAGAATCAGCCTTTGTTTTCCGTGGGAGAATCCAAAATGATACAAGATAAATTGTGACCCAGAGATAAAAACACAGGTAGCTAATATGGGAGAATGATTTACTGTTGAAAGCAAATACCTGATAGGAAGAGAAACTAAAAATTCCTGAAGCAGAACAGTACTGATCTGCACTGGGCAGACTCTTCAAGGACATGGAAACTACAGTGGATAATTTGTGTATTAATTTACCATTCACCAAGGTTTTTTTTTCTGGTTTCCTAAAAATCCTAAAATAATTGGTCTCTAGTTGTTCAAACAGCTCTTGAACTCACTAGAAATATATATATATATATTTAATTAGATATGATAAACATTAAGATTCTTAAAAAATCTAGAGCAAGATGAGTATTCAGGTTTTAATGTGACAAAATTGAAACTTACTTGAAATAGCCAGAATAATACAATAGAAAAATAATTTGAGCTGATGAGTTCTTTTGCTCCCATTTCTGCCAAACTGTATACAAGTGAATATTCAATAATTCACTCAAATACAGCACTAATAAATGTCTCTATCACATAAGAGCTCACATATATATTGTTTTTTACCTTCTTTATTTCCATGGCATGAAGATGAAATGAATACCTGAAATTCTCTTAACAATTTTGTACACATATTTCACAAAAAATGATTTGCAAAACCATTGATGACACATGTATTCCTCATTATTCTAGTAATACACTATAAATACTGCAGGGCAAAATATCTTAGACCTACAACAAGTATTTGTGGTATTTAACCATCTCATTCCACCATCACAAACCCTTGTTATTGCATTGAAGCTATAAGAAGCTCTATAAAAGCAGGCAGATCCTTGTTAGCAGTAGCAGAATTCATCCAGGATCACTGATGACAACATACCATTCAAATACTGCAATCCTAAAGACTTCCAAAATACTTCCAAAATGGGCTTCTTAACAGTCTGGCTTCTATTTTTCTCACATTCCTCATGCTTGGAAATGTACCCTAGGCATCTAATCAACACGGCATAACTTTTCAGGATATGATTCTTACAGTGGAGGCCAGATTGAAAAGCTTCACCACTGTTCAAACTTCAAGAGTTTCAGGAGGACATTTCAGTAGGTCTTGCTCTTCGTTGTATTATTCACTGAAGGATTTATTTCATTACTTGTCAGCAGTGTAGACAACACACAAATGAGGTGCCACAGAATGAGGAAAGAACCTGCCCTTAAAATGTGTCCAAGCTGAGATCATCTGCTAATAAGCAATCCTGACGTGGTCACCAAGAAATAACTTCAATATCTCTGCTTGGAATTTTTTCTTACTGTTAAATTCTGTGATCTTTCTGTCTAAGAGGATTTGCAGTTAATCAGAAAATAAATTTCAGCTACTGTCCCCAAATCCAGTTTTCCAAAGAAAAGTCACTTCAGTAAAGGTTTGCTTGCACTAATGCTCATGGAGAGTGATACCAGCAGCATATCAGAATGTTTCAAATCTGTTTTCAGGTTACATGTTTGCATCATGTTTAATATGATGCAGATTATGTCCCAGATAAATTTAGATGGTGAAAGGTTCAAAGGAAAACAGTGAAGTTTTAGGAAATTTCTGAATAATATGACCTCAAGTTCAAGGCATCTCTAAGTGACATATTAAGTGTTGGATATGCACTACTGGCTACTGTCAGACAGGATACTAAAAAGAACTTAAATCTCCTTCAGTATCTCCATTGTTATGTTCCATATATCCAGCCTACCTGTCTCAGTGACTTGGACTTGGCAAAATATCTGAAAAAAATGTAAAAAAATTAGTTATGATTCTCTCCACTCCTCTTGCATATACAGTTAGCTGGACACATGAACAGATTTTTTTCATGTATGTTTTCAAAAAAAAACAGGAAATGTTACCAAGTAAAATGTATCACCAGAGAACTAATCACAGGTTATCACCACTCAACTAATCACAAACTTCTATTCTTGTTCTTACTGAAATGGAAACAATCAGGACAAAACATTCCCAAATCCATCTTTGGAGCACTCCAAACAGCAAAGCTAGTACTCAGTATCTATCATGTGTTAAATGTTTAGCTAAAAATGAAAGGAAGAAAAGCTGCTTGTAAATGACTGCCAACTAGCCACCTCTACTGTATGAACAGGTCTCACTTATTTAAACCAACTTAACTATGTGCTGAGACTACTGGAGGGGAGAAAAGAATACTGCCCTTAAACTGCAAAATCACTAGATCTTTCTAAATAATTTACAAAATATAGTGACAGAACTTGCAGATAAAATAATCTAAATCTTTACATGTGGTACATGCAGTCCAGTCATAAGCAACTCATCATCAATAACTGTGTGTGCACAGCAATACAAGCTTACGTAGTTAATTTAGGCAGAGATTTTGACAATTTCAGTGGGGAAGTTTGGAGCTTAAAGCTGTTTTGGAAATGTTTTTTGGTTCTGACTTTTCCGAAAACACTTATTGAAGGACTCACTGCCAGGCCAGACCAGATGTGCATCATCCCACCCAACACTCTCAGAACCATCATATTTTGATCAAAAGGAAGTTAGTATTATAGCTTTCAACAAAATACCAGTACTTATCATTTCATATTATTTCTGATCTGTGGGAGTACTTTTTACAGAATTACAGAATTTTCTAGGTTGGAAGAGACCTCAAGGTCATCGAGTCCAACCTCCAACCTAACGCTAACAGCCCTCCACTAAACCATATCCCTAAGCTCTACATTACAAAAGAAAGCACCAGAGATGAACAAATTGTTGCTGTCTATTGTTCAGATATGGAAAACCCAAGAAACTAAAAAATTATCCCCACAAGATAGGACATACTAAACAATTGTTAACTTTCCAACTTTGGTGCATTCTTCTGTCATTGCCAGGGCCTTGACTATATGAATCTCATTCCACAGAACAATTATTCATTATTTTCTTTCATTTTACAGCTGATTCCCACACATCCACATAGTGAGGCTTTTCCCTCCAGTTCTAAAATTGTCTTTTTATGTGTATAATAGTTAATGAGTTCTCAAATAAAAACACAGGCATATTAAACAAAGAGTTTAACAAACGTTTTTAATTATGGGAACTGTATGTTCTGCACTGAATAACTGTGACCTTCGATTTAGGCTCCTAGAGTCCCCTTACAATAGAAACGTCCCAGCAATGGCAGCAAACAAGGGTCAGCTTTGTGAAAGATCTGTATCAGCAGCTGCTATCAACAAGTCAAGGCAGAATTAAATACAGCAGCTAGAGTTTTAGAGTTGGTCTGACCTTGTACTCCTACTTTCATGGTCCCAGGATAAAAATCTCAGTAATACCAAAATTAAATGAACAACTGGTTCCCTGTAAGTGAGATAGGTTTTTTTTTTTTTTTTATGCAAACAGGTATACAATATCATTTATATACAAATACAATATCATTTAATAGGATGTCACTAACATTTTAATTGGAAGAAAACTCAAACTTCAGAATGATGCAAATTTTAAATTTGTATACATGCATTTATCAAAACTTTGCATCTCGTAATCCTTTCTAAGCTGAAGTTTAGATTTGGTGCATTTTTAATATGTATCAGTGCTCGACAGACAGTGCTATAATGGAAGTGGACATCAATAGTTTGTTTATTATAAGGTGTCCATTTTATTGGATGGAAAAGCTTTATGATTTGCTGATAGTGAGTTACTAATGGGACTGAACCTTCTGGAAGACACAGGAAACCTAATAGACCAAATAGCCTAATAGGGCAAATTCAAATATTTTTAGCTTGAAGTACTTCTAACTGAAGGCTGGGAAAAGTGCTGGTGTGGGAAGGTCAGAAAGTTTGCAGCATATCTTTATTTGACATAGATTTCAATGCAAAAAGGTTATTCCCTCAGAAAAACGAATGCTTCTTGTTCTACCCTGTTTTAGGATAGGATGAAAGCCAGCAGCATGCCAGAGCACAGCTATTTCAGTGCAGATAGCACCCCATACACACAGATGTAGGACCTGGACTTCTGAAGAGCACCAAAGCTTGCAGTGGTGATGGACCTGAGCATGTTCACGGACTCCTGGCATTCACAGAACCAAACATGACACTTCCATGGGAAATACACCAAGCTCCTCTTCCTCCCAGCTGCAATGTTAACTCCTTGTACCCAAGGTCTGGGGGTGGTTAAGCAGTACAGATCCTGCAATGGCCCATCAGTCGGTGTGCTTAAACTCGGAGTTCACCTCAGTGAACATTCCAGAGAATTTCATCTTTGTTTGAAGCTCTGTGCTGACTTCATGTTTAACCCTGAGCAACATTTACTTAACCTCTTTATGACTCAATATCCCTGACTGTAGTATGATTACAATAACACTTTCCCACCTTTAAAGGCTATTGTGCATACAGATCTCTAGGCCATGTGGAATAGTATCCCTGTTATTATAATCATTCTTCAGAGGTGGAAATGTGATATCTCCCACATCTGTGTTATCAAGTATCTTTTGTGGGCATATGTGTTCTATTTAACCTGTGTCCTGAAGCAGCCCTATCATTTGAAGGTGTTTGTCTAAATCAGGCATTTCTTTATTTTAAACTTACAGGTCTGTGGACTTTGATAGTTATTGGTACTTGAAATGCTGGTTGATTCCTGTCCTCAACTCACACTTCACAAAATTATTTTTTGTTAATTAATACATTACTGGCAATAAATACATTTGAGATTTACTGTCTCAAAGTATTGTAAAAAGACATTACATAGAAACATTGTACAGAGTGTAAATGTAAATGATACTTTTGATGATGGGGAAACACATAGGAACAAACCTTAAAGAGTTCCAAATTCCTTCCATTCTCTTTTTGGAAAAAAGAACACTGAGGATGCTCTGCATCATTAGGTAAATCTGAGCATGTTTAGCACCTAAATATAAGTCCTTTAATATGAATCAGACTTAGGTCAGAGGTAGATTGAATGATGACTTTGGGGAAAGGTTTGAAAATTTCCCAAATCTCACAAACAAAATTCATTGTAGAATCAGAACCTTAACTAAATGTCCCAAAGGTGGTAGAACTAAAATGCAGTTAACTTTTCTTTCATAAGCCCATTAGCAAATTCTTTCTCAGCAGTGACAATATTAGGTGAAAGAACTTTCATACTCTTTCAAAAAACAACCAACCAAATAAAAAAATAAATAAATAAAAAAAACAAATAAAAAACAAATAAAATAAATAAATAAATATACAAATAAATAAATAAATAACGGCAGAAGGTAACATCAGTGAATTGACCATCGGTTTTCATCGTGGTGAAATGTTAACAGATGGATTTCTAAAGGTTATGGACAAAGGTTATGATTTAATACATTTTCAGTTATCTAGAAAAAAAAATCAGTAATGAAATAAAAAATGTTCAAATAACCTAAACTATCGTTACATTTGATTTAATCTAGAGGGACCTGTGCAAAACAGTATTGAATCAAGTTGGAAAAATGGTCAATATCATGATAACCATCCATTGATAATCGGAGAGTCTGGTGAAGAAAAATATAGCTATAAATATGTTACATGTATGATCTTTTCTTTAACAATGCTAGTGCTACATAATGTTAAACATACACTACTCAGATTTCTCTTGGAAACTTTGCAGACAATTCACCAAAAATTTCTGCTTGTATGCAACTGAATTCAAAGGAAGCTAATAAATTCTCAAGGTGCATAAGCACTGGGAAAGTAAGTAATATAGAAAATGTCTTTTATATTGTCACTGATGTAGCCCCTAATACATCTTGCTTCAGACTGGTTTCTTATCAGAGAAAACATACTGAAAAAATAGATGAGTTGTGTGAAGTAAGATAAGAACAATTTATTGGTATGGAAAAACAAAAACAAATACAAACACCTCTACTCGAAAGAAAGACTAAAAGATTATTACTTTAGATGGTTAAAGGCGGACGTGATAAAAGTACATGAAATAATAAGAAAGAATTGAGAAAGTAGACTTTAAAGGAAATGGCTCTTTGACACACTAGATGTAAATGATCCTGTGCTTCTACTGATCATTCCCAACAGCAGTGAACAGGAGCTCCATGACTGTTCATAAGAAAAACAAAAGAAAATGACTGAAAACTGAAGTCAAACCATTATTTTCAATAACATATGACACAGATGACTCAGATTTTATAAGCAAAACTCTAAAGAAAGAAACAAGAAGTTAGAAATTGTTCACTTGTCCCCTTAGCCAGCTCTACCCCCCTTGCACTAGGTCATCCAGATATGAAGGTTAATGATAAACCTACTGAATTCTGGATTCCAGGTCTACAAGATAGTATCAGGTACCTGGTAATTATTTTCTGAATATACTTCTTCAAAGAAAAGCTATTACTTTCAGGCCTGTGGGAGCGAATTCCATTCACTTAAAATCATTTACTTTAAGGATAGATTTCTTTCTTGAAGTTTTAACTACAATGAACCTGTAAGGATAATAGTTTGTCTTATTTCTTCAAAGGAAGTGATGTTGAAAGTAGAAAGAACAGAAAATTTTGTTTTACCTCATTAGTATGAAAATCTAATTTCTGCCAAATAAATGAAGAAAATATCATTCTTTTTTTTTTTTTTTTTTTTTTTTTTTACTATACAAACAGGATACAGGAATTTTTAGAATACAAACAAATACTATCAGGAGCATAAACACACATAAAGGTTGTTTTTATTGGAAGAAGTTATCTTAGTAACTTAGTTATTTTAATAAAAAAGCCACATAGTCCTACATCCTAACCAGAACAATGACATGTCCTCATAAACACTGCAAACATTTAAGGTTACGAAGGCGTAAATTGATTTGTTTTAAACTCAGAATTTTTGTTCAAAACCTTGTGCCAAATATCAAAGAAGGTTTAATGGCCATGTTACCTGAAAATGATCATCTATAATGGGAAAAGAGACAACTTGTGTAGCGTCTGTTCTGAGGTAATTTTCTATCCCATTGTCATTAAGTAGAAGATGAATCCTTTAATTATACTTTAAAATTCAGTCATGCTGTTATCTCACTAGTTAATTCAATTAAAATGAACCCTTGTTAATTCAATCAAAAAGAATCAAACCAACTCTTGAACTGTTTTTCTTCCTTGTGTTTTCCTTTTGCGGGAAGGTGGCAGGGATAAAGGGAAGAAGCATGAACACCAGAATGTTTGTCACTGGACCCTGACAAAGCAAAGCTCACTTCCCTTTTTACATATAAAACAGCTTTCTGAAGTAAGGGGCCCTCTGCTTATTCGGTGGCTTTTCCACATGCCCAAAGCTTTGTAAGTTTCCCCTTTGTCTATTTGTAAGCAATGAAGTTATCAGCAAAATTTTAGATATAAGATTAAAAATGGTGATGGGACTGTTGGGTGATTTATTATATATGATGTGCATTTCTGTTTATGCATTCATGAAGGCTATGTCTGCAAGATCTGTAATGCCAGCTTGCACACACTGCACAAATATGAATAAATGAATAATTGTTTTGATAATATTAAACAGCATGTGTGATGTCGCAGAGCAACATCTGTTATTAACAGTATAAACAAAAGGAGTTTTTACTGATTGCATGTCATTCTGCATAGGGGAACAATGTAATACGTCCAATTTGGTAACTCTTTGCAGACAGCAGGAGGGACAGTGTAGGCCTGCTGTGAAAAACACGAACAAGATCAGAGCAACAGCTCTCTTTCAAATGTGGAAAGTAAAAAATTTCTCTAAAGACACTAAAGAAGGAAAGTGTAAACTGTACACAGAATTGCTCAATTTCATAGAAACAATTTCCGCTTTTGAATGTTATCATCTTACTTTTACTTGTCCCTCATGTCTTAGAGAGAGCTGAATAGAAGTAACTGAATACTTTGTGACATGCGGAATCGGAATACTCTTAAGGACCATCTCAAATTATTACCACGTAGTCAAAATATCCCTTATCACATCAGGAAACCAGAAAAAAAAAAAAAAAAAAAAAAAAAAAAAAGTATTTCCTGTTCTAAACCTATTAATAGATCTTGATTCAAGAAATGATACTGTATACTGGGGATTACACAAAAATGCAGAGAACTAGGGTGTAATTTGGACAATACAATTGAGCTGAGATAGTTTATCATTGCTGCTTATGATATGACTCACCATCCCCATTAGCAATTGGCTGTAGGTTCCTTCACCCTCCTTCATGCAATTACAGGTGCTTTTATGGTCCTGAGATGAGCTATTTCAAGACACTAAACCAAGAAAGAGTCATCTCTAACATTATTCCCTTTAATGGTTTCATAAATAGCTCAGATGTATGATTAGAAGGTGTTTTGAGTAATTTTGCAGATGATTCTAAATTGGGGGGAGATATTGACTCTGTTGAGGGTAGAGAGGTCTTGCAGAGAGATCTTGACAAATTGGAGAGCAGGGCAATCAACAATATGAAGTTTAACATGAGTAAGTGCCAGATTCTGCACCTGGGAAAGGGAAACCCTGGCTATATGTAGAGATGAGTGTGGCCTCACCTTGAGTACTGTGTACAGTTTTGGGTGCCACTATATAAGGACATTAAACTATTAGAGTGTCCAAAGGTGGGCTATGAAGATGGTGATGGGTGCAGAGATGAAGATGTAAGGAGCAGCTGAAGTCACTTGGTTTGTTCAGCCCAGAGAGGAGGAGACTGAGGGGAGGCCTCATGGCAGCCTGCAGCTCCCTCATGAGCAGAGTGGATAGGCAGTCACTTAGCTCTGCTCTCTGCGGACAGTGACAGGACCCGAAGGAATGGCGTGGAGCTGGGACAGAGAAGGGTCAGGCTGGAACCTTTTTTATTGGGAAAAACTTCTTCACTGAGAGGGTACAGTGGTTTTACCCAGCTGGGTAGCTGAACTACACCACAGTCACACTCTCACTCCTATTCCTCAAAGAAAAAGGGGAAGAATATACAATGGAAAAGGCTCAGGGATTCAATTGAGAATGAGGAGAACACTCACCAATTATCATCACAGGCAAAACAGACTCAGCATAGGAAGATTGATGTAATTCATTGCCCATCACTAACAGAATAGAACAGTGAGAAACTAAAAGCAAACTAAAAACACCTTCCCCCATCCACCCTATTCTACCTCCTCCCCCTGAGTAGTGCAGGGGAATGGGAAATGGGGGCTGCGGTCAGTCCCTAATGCTTCATCTCCTCCACTTCTTCACGGTCACTTTCTGCCCCTGCTCCATGTGCTACCCTGCTCCTCCCTGATACTAATCCCTTGCCATGTAAACTTAATACAGAAGGTGGCTGGGCACTGGAAGAGGCTCCCCAGGGAAATGATCAGAGCAATGAGCTTACCAGAGTTCAAGAAGCATTTGGACAATGTACTCAGACATAGGGTCTGATTTTTGGGTCGTCCTGTGGAGACACAGAAGTTGAAATTAAAGATCCTTGAGGATCCCTTCCAACTCAGGATATTCTAGAATTCTATGATTCTGTAATTACTTATATGCTGTTTAGTAACCCTGAACCACTTTTTTATGGCGTTGAAGAAATACAAGAGTCCTTACAAGGGAAGGCAAAGGAGCATGAAGATGAAGTTGCTTCTTTGGGATGCTGCTTAATATATGATGAATTATATCATAAAATTATAATTTCAGTCAATCAAAATGACTTATAAATAAGTATATATCAGTGTTTGTCTGTACACTTCCTCCTTGCTTTTGCTGAATTCTCTCACTTTTCTTTCTGTTTTTCATTACTTATTTCCAGTTATTGAATATACGGAAGCTTTTGGGTGTCCCTGAAAGAAACACCATTCTGAATACATACCTGAATTCTTCATTTAGCACAACCCATATGCAGTTTCTTCACTTTACATGATTTATTTACAGCACTGACAAAATTTTGTGTCACATGGTATAACCAAGATAGGCAAAACAGCTAAGAGCATGCATTAGTCTAGTTCATCAGAAAACAAAACAAAACAAAACAAAAAACACAACCTTGAGCATAGCTACTTATAAAGAGAAAGCCCAAGATACATCTGGACCAAGAATCAGGAAAGCGTATGGGAAACATGTGTGTCTCACTTCAGTAGGCTTTCCCCTACTCTTGTAATGTAGGCAATCCCAGAGGGTACTTAAACAATTCTTGTGGTTTTCTTTTCCTGGTGTTTCAGTGGGAAAATCTAATAAATAATTTCAACAGTTTTGGTTATGAGAAGCCAACTTTCATATTTACTGCATGGTTTAGTTTAACTGATGTTGACTGGCAGATTGGCTCAGCAATGATGTATTCAATATCTGCAATAGACCCTGGTGTGGTAGATGTGAAGTGACAGTGAAGCACTGCCCTAGTCTTACACAGCTTTATTTCAGGGACTTATTAACATTGGAAAGTATTGTCTTGTATCCAGCCATGCACCAGAGACTTTTTTTTTTTTTTTTTTAAACATAAACAAGGACAATCATGCATCCTCCAACTAGCATTATCTGTCACTAATCAAACTGATGAAATTGTCTTTAGGTCTTGGTCTATAGGTCCAAGGTCCATAGGTCTTTGTCCTCTGTCTATACATATAGGAAGAACAACCATGGGTAGAGAGGCTATTCTATTTAGGTATCCCAGTTACTAGATCTCTAAGCCCATGATGTATTTTATATCATGCACAGAATGAAGTCTCCTTCCTAAATTAAGTACATTGAATCTTCACATTTCACTTTCTGAGACATTACAGTGGAGCATCAAATCAAAAGCATCAGTGTACTTGGGAAAAAGAGTACAGCTCCATGAAAGCAGGGGACTTCACCTTCTCTGATATGGCCAGCATCGACTCACTTTACTTCCTGCATAGTGTCACAAGAGCTCTGTTCATTTCATCACACCTCGTAATGATACAAATTTGGAGTCTCATTCCTGAGCCTGCCTTCTTTAGACTACAGTCATGAAATGGGCTTTCAGACAGACAGTGTATGTAAGACTACAAGTAAATGACTATCTTCTCTTGATGTGTACATATCTTTATTTTCATTCAAATGTCTTTCTTTTATTATTATTATTAATAATAATAATTTAAAACATTCATAGAAATGTAAATCTCCTTTTCAAATGTTCCATGTATAATAAAAAATTGCCAAATTTTCACTTCTGAACAAAGCAAAAATGTAGTACATTTGAAACGTCAATCTTTTGTCTTTTCATTTAACTTGTCAATCATTGTGTATAAAACTGAAAGCATCACATTGAGCTCATGAAATCTATGTAAAGGGGTGTGTGTGTGTTTTTCTAGTGAGAAATATGAGAGTTGTAATGAACTGGCAAATATGAATGTTGCATAGATATCTGAATGTGAATGCCTTTTATTATTCATTCCTGATGAGCTACAGTGGTTTCTAGGGAAAGTTACAGGATATTTTCATGGATATTCCAGTATAGTAAACACAGCCATTAAAAGATTTAATAATCCCAGAGATGGATGCTGTAAATAGCTATCAAAGTAGTATTTAACATGAATAATCAACAAATTTCTGAAAACTTCCTAGGACAGATATCATTAAATGCTTTTATTTACTACTTAATCCAGTATTCAGTGCAGAAATGACAGGCCAAACTACCTTCAGAAAGCATACACCAAGCAGGGCTGGACCTGCAACCTGATTCTTGAAACAAATCCAAAAACATATGAAAGAAAGGTGGGAGTGAAAGAGGGTTGTCTGTTATTTTGTAAGCAATTAAGACCTGTCTTTACGTGATTCCAAGAGGAAAGAACAGTGAAATTTTACTGTCAATCAGAATTAAGTTAGTATGTACCATAGGATGACTATTAAATAATCACAGGCGGTTTTCATTCTAATCTTGTGTACAGATTGCTAATACCTCCTTCCCTCTCAAAGTTTCAGTAATGAAAATAATACCCTGCTCTTCAAGGACAACACATCTATGTTAAATACTAAAAGTAAATACTTCACATAACAACAAAGAAACAAGCAAAAATCGTGTAAAATTGTATCTTGTACTGGAGTAATCCATAAGAAAATCAATGGCTAGAGAAGAAACATGGAAGGCTGCTTCTCACCATACTTCAGTCATTTCATATCAAATAAAAACAACATCTGAAGGAGATCTTAAAATCTCTTCAGATACCTGGGAGAGAAATTATGTGTAACACTAACAGGCATATCAAACTGTACAGCTCAAATTTCAGAATTTCATTTCTACCCCCCAAAGGAGGGTTTTGATGCAACTCTTATGGACCTCAGAGAAAATGTATCAAGACTGGTGTAAGAATTTTATGAGAGGGAAAAAAAAAAAAAAAAAGACACTCTAAACACTTCAGTTGTGACTGTACCCAGAATATGTAGGCCTTTCAAAGGGCCTTAGGGGCTTGAAGGTATTGAAAAGACAAGAAAGACAGTGTGATTAATTTTACTCTGCTTTCAGAACAAGGAAAACCACAGCAAAAGACTGCAGGATAATGGAGCAACTCCAAAGGCTTGTGTTCTTGAGCTGATTCTGGGATTTATTTACTTAACAGTAAAGACCTCCTTAAAAAAATAAAGCATAAAAAAGTAATTTTTGTATCAGCAGCTTCCACATGAATCAGATCACAATCCTGTAACTCCTTTGGTAAATTGAGCTAATGGCAAAATGAAATGACTGAGAGGTTACAGCCCATTCAGTTCATAAACAATTTTTTGCACCTTTATCTCAGAAAAGCAATCATGCCTGAGGCAGAAAAGGTCACTAGAAAGTTCAAAATGGTTATTCTTCAAGTGTCACACTGTTCCATCTTAGTGGTCTACACTCCTAATATCAATTACAGAGAGCTCTTTTGGTTTGTTGCTGGGGTGGTTAAAGTCATGTATGTTACTGTCAAAATTTCTTAACAATTCAATGGTTTGCTGAATGTGACTGACATGATTTCTGCTGGTTAAGCAGCAGCAAAGTGAAGTTTATTTAGAAGCAGTGAAGTGCAGGGACCCAGAAAGCTATTGCTTTCAAGGACGTATAATCAAGGACTAATGGTAACAGGACTATTTTAACAATAGAATTGGTTAACCATAGAATAGGTTGGAAAAGACCTTCAAAATCATCTGGTCCAACCATACCCCTACCACCAATATCATTAGACCATGTCCTAAGCACAACGTCCAACCTTTCCTTAAACACCCCCAGGAACAGTGATACTACCACCTCCCTGGGCAATCCGTTCCAATGTCTGACTGGTGCATTTTTTGGTCCAAATGTCACTGATCAAATATTGCTTTTTGCACTGAATCTGCTTTTAGTATTAATCATTCTCAGAGCAGAAGAGCTCAAAACAACTTGAAGCTTACAGCATTATGGTTAAATTGTCTGAAAGGATGATTATAACCATAGCACACCAATTGTGAAAATCAAACTTAATGGTGGCCTGAAATACACATCCCTAACAATCTATTCCAGTCCTCAATGATCTATTGAACACGTGGAACACATGGTCCAGCTTGCCTTCTTGCCCTTCTGCAGATTTTGGACCTCGTCCATATTTTATAGTCCCTGATCATCTATTTCTGATAATGAACGCATCCCTACAACTTCCTTTCCTCTTTCTTCTACTGCCTCTGTAAGACTGCTTATAGAAAAACTTGGGAAGGTACTGTTTCTGACGAGAATCATGAATAAAAGTGCAACTTTTATCACTATTTTGCGGATAAAAGAAGGATCATTACAAGATTAGTGGAGAGAAATCATTTGGTGGTCAGAGGAGTGACTTCTATCTATGACTCCTAGAAATCCAGTGAGTATCAGGGATTCTCTTCACTTAGAAATAGCATCTAAATATTTTTTTTTAGTATCATGAACTCCCAAAGGGTATCTCCCTGTTTCCTGATATCAGGACTCCAAATAAGTTGGGTTACTAGAAATGTGCTTTTTGGTGTTACTAGAAAGGACAATTTAAGACAATTCCACTGAGCATTTTCCTCTTCTGGCATGAAGGCATTAAGGAAAAATGGCAGGTATCCTCTGATGCACTCATTTCTGTGTCAATATATATTTCTGTGGAAGAAGCACATTCATAGCGTGATCTCTCTGTGGACTACCATGAAAAAGAGAATGTTTTGACATCTGAGATGAGTCATGGAAAAGAAAAAATGATTTGTTTTCACTAGGTTCTCATAGCCAAGGGGTTACTGGAGTGCTGAGGCAATTCTCATATTTTTAATTTTAATGAGCTAAGTTGGTGCTTAAATATTTTCTCTATTGTTGTTGGATTTGACTAAGCAACTCTGTAGTCATACATTGGGTAAAAAAAAAAGGTAGCTTAAGAAAAAACTTACATTCCACATTAGCTAGTAGGAATAATATTAAAAAAAAAAAAAAAAAAAAAAAAAAAAAAAAAAAAGGAATAAATGAAAACATTATTTGTGAAATCAAGCACAAACTCACCCAGAAGGTACTTTCAGCATACAATATCTGCAGAGCCTTACAATTTTTCTCAGATAAACTATCAAATGCAAAAATACAGTGCAATTATTTCTGTACAGAGTTTGAGAAATGTATTTGGTCCACTATTACCTAAAAAAGTTTTAAAGCAATTTCACTGACATAAATGACCGTGACCCAATTTGCATAAAAGAGAAGGAAACCAGGAGTTGTTATGGCAGCAAAGAGTAGTGACATGGTTGCAAACCTTTCTTCGATCCTATGTTAATTAAATGTACCACAGTGTGTGAAGTAGCTCTCAGCAAACTCATATTTTAAAATTCTTGAGTGTAATTGAAAAATTCACTGCAAAGAATGCAAACGACTGCTGGACAGATCAAAGAGCATATGAAGAGTTATTTAACAGGTTTGCTAATGGAAAGATAATGGCTTTTATGAGGATGATGGAACAAAAATAAAGCAGCAGACCTGAGGATAAATTAAAAGACGGAAAAAGGCCTTGTAAAATGAAGCAGTAACACAAATCCATTAGCTGTAAACACTGGATAATATTAATCCAGTAAATGGTACTCCACTTCCATTTTGTGCATCATCTTGGGTGAAAGGTGGTAGCTTGTAGCAGAAAATAGGTGCTCTTTTGCTTTAATGGTCTTGAATAAGGCTGTTGGCCATATTGACAGCTGTGCTGAGTAGCAGCTGGTAGCTAGGCAAAGTTGTTTAATGTTTATAACAATGAAGAATAGATTTTTATAGTTTAGAACTAAAAGCTTTTTGGAAAGTACCTAGAATAAATATTTTAAAAGCTTGGAAAAACATTATTTCAAAGCTTTTTTTTTTTTTTTTTTTTTTTTTCCTGCAACACATTATGCTCAGAATCATTTAGTAAGGTAAGGAAAGGTGAAATCCTTTCATTACATTAAATAGTTATATCAAATGAGGGAAAGATATAGATGGATGTAGAGCCCAGGTGTCTTCAGTAGGAATCAGTGGACCAAATCAATGTTTTGCGAAATGTTTAATAAAAGACCTTACTGAAGGCAGTGGAGTTCCATTACTTTGCTGTAAATTTTCATGGAATCTGGATTTCTCTCTTCACACCATTAAATGAATCTCAGGAAATTACCCTCTCTCTCTTCCTCTTTATCTATCAGCTGCATTCTCACTTGGATGTGATATTTTGCTAGGATGAGAACAACAGAAACTTGTGAGTGGGGAAAGACTGATAAACAACTGTTCTGACTCTTTGGTAAATTAATTAATTTATTATGTGAGGCTGGTAGTGTGCTATTTCTGAGATAAGTTTGAATTTAATACAGGAGTAGAAATATATATGTATATAATAATAATTTACCAGTAGCAAGTTAATTACACTTATCAAGTAGATCACTGTTAGGCACACTGATCAGTTTGGCTTTTTCAACAAAAAATCCCTATTAATTCTGGGTCAAAGAAGGACTTAAACATGCAACATTTCACTTGAGTCCCATCATGTAGATAGTGCATAATCAGCTCTAAGAACCTGCTGTGTTCTTTCAATTTTTGAAACACCTACAACTTGTCACACACCTGGAGTTTATTTTTATAGCTATCTACTATTGTCAGTACTTTACCTAGTCAAAAACTAAGCCTGTGAAGGAAGCAAAAGGTAACCCATTTTGAGTATTGTCCTCTGTAACACTGCCAAGAAACAAATTGAAGTACTGCAAAACCCAAGAAAAGCTTTCTGTTATTTCTCTTGTGGAGGTGTGTCTCATTGACCCAGCTCATACAAGGTTCTGAGAGGAAAGGGATGGGGCCCTGAGGAGTCCCATTATCTACAGTGTTTGGTAAGATATTGGATGTATCACTGCAACTGACAGACACACCAACTACTTGGAGCATTAGAAATTCCTGTCCTCTCTTTTTCAAAGGCCTATTTAAACAGACAAGTTGCCCACACATAGGCTGGCAGAAAGTCTCTATCATTCCAGCCAAGAAGTGCAGTAACTGGGTGGAATGGCCACCGTGTTTCTGCCACACAGTGGAATCATAACATTTTATCCAATTAGGAGCTTATTTTAGAAGTCTGGTCCCCATTACTGCTCAATTAATTAATTGAAAGAACTATATAGATTCACACAAGGTGTATCTTAATTATTGCTTAATATTGCTATTGAATGATCTGCCTTATCTGTCTAATTTGGGAAGACCAACTGCCAAGGATACTAGTGGAGAAAAAAAAAAATAAAATGAAAAAAAAATTGCTAGGAACACAGGTCTATTCATTGCCCTTTGGTCTCAACCACACAGCCAGAAACTTATAGTATATATTCAGCAATTTCATTTATTTATTTATTTATTCCTAGAATTAGTCTAATACAATTCCATTGCTCTAAGTTACAAAGTCTGACTTTACATTTATAAATTAGCATACTCTTTAATGGTGTCCAAAACAAGCTTTTTGTGTCATAAAATTCAGGCAATAGAAACAAATAAATATTTGTAAGACTTTCATTACTTTATAATTTGAAGATGGTGGCATGTCATTGCATGTAGACAGTAGTTTGATCATACCATTTTGGTTATATCTTATCCAGTCTGTAAAGGGACTTTGATAAAAGAAGCTCTCCTCTAAGTGGGAGCTAGAACAAGAGCTGGAAAGATATAGGTTATTTTTTCTTAATAAACTCTTTACTATGGTGAGGAAAGGAAATATCTTTATTTACCAAAATAGGTTTCTAGTTTTAAAAGCTTATAATTATGGAATTAATTTCTAGAAAGCAGTATTGTTCTGGAAAAACAAACAAACAAACAACAAACAAACAACAACAAAAGAAAACCACACAGGGATTTAAAATTATTCAGAATGAAATATCAGCAGAAAGTGCCTTATGTTTCACAAGGCTACTTCTGTTGTATTTCATATTAATTTCCACGCTTACAGAACTTAATATAGAAAACTGCTTATCCACTGATAGTGAACTACAGATACCTGATGTGCAATGGAAGAGCTGCCAGCAGTTCCAGAGCTTTTCTTTAAAATATCGCCTGGATTTATTAAGTTAACAAATTTTCACTTGTAAAAACATAGTAAGTGCTGGGGATAATGAAGTTTTTAACAGTGTCTCTGAAAATGTCATCAGTCTCCAAATTGTTAATACACAGTGGTAAAAACAAATGCAAGAGAAGTTTTTCCTTTACAAAACAAAGCTGGAGTTAGAGTAAAGAAGTTAAAAGAAAAGTAAAATACAAATTAATGCAACACTTCTGGAAATACTTTCTGCTGCTATAAGATCATGATAATATGTATTTTAAATATTAAAAATAGAATATTTAAAATATTATTATAGTCTTTAATAAAAAGAAATATTTTCCCATATATTTATATGGATATTTACAGTATTCCTGTATGGATGAGAGATGAAAGAAATTTTCATAATATTTATGTGTCTCAGCAAATACTTTATATGGCATTCTCTGGTATCCCAGAGACATTTGTTTCATAAAAGTCCACGAAGAAAAGGGTTCTTTAGGGTTTTCTGTAGGGAAAAATATGTGATTTCCATGAACACTTTTGATTATTTATACCACCAAAAATAAAAACATATGTTCATTTCTATTAATACTGAATGAATGTTTGCTAGAGAACGTGAATTATTGGGGAGAACATGCCTAGTAGATTTACACATAATGTTAATGTGTGACATTAAGGGACAGATTTGGTTAGGCAGAGTGCAGGCTTGGGCCAATTGCTGGTAAAGGCAGTATTTCTGCCACCCAGCACTTTTATGGAGCTCTGAGGAGCATCTACGGTTTCATTGCCCAAAACAATTTATATGAAATAATGAATCCTTTCCCAATCACACAGTGCTTCAGAGCTTTGCTGTCCTAGTTTATTCTGGACATTTTTAATTTCCTAGCATTGACACCTCATCACACTTATGATGATGGTTTATGAAGATTGTCATGAAGACACAGTTGTCTGTCAGTGTCTGATGCTGAGTCACAGCTGTTCTCAAGCAGCCATGGAAAAGACAGTGCCATCTTAGAAGTAACTAAAAGATAAGAAACCCATCTGGGTAAAAAAGAAAATGAAGAGATTGTCCCTTTCTAAGACAAGTAGAATGTAACTGTTGCCAGTGCTGATATCAGCCTGAGATCCCAACAGTGTGCATGAATTGTCTTATCGGTGACCATGAATGTGGCTCAGGACACTGCTCCACAGCACTTGTACTCCTGGACCACCAGTATTTGTTATAGTGAGCCTTGGAAGGGTTTGCTCTTGCGTTGGAGGGTACAGAGGTTTCCAGAGAAAGGAAACAAGGGAAACAAGGGTTTACTAATTCTGCTGATATCAGAACTGGCTTTCCTAAAGACCCCTCTCTATTCTTAGGTGTTAATGCTAGAGTAATAAGCTTTCTAGCCAGATTTCTTTCTACTTTAAACCTGTCAAAGGTTTCTAGTTGTAAGTATATCAAACTGTATGGTTTTCCTGAATTCCTTTAGGCTGTGTCCATTTGTATTTTTTTATCCATTTTTACATGAAATTGTGGCCAAAGGTTTCAAGGGTTGTTAAAAAAAAATAGCTAGTTAAGTTGTATGGATTCTAGTTGCATGAAGATATTTTTTTTTTCTTATGGTTTTGATTGTAAGTGAAATGTGTCATAATTCAGAAAAACAAACAAACAAACAAACCAAAAAAAAAAAAAACAGAACAGCTCATCTTTGTATAGGAGACAGAGAACACCACATTTCTGATTGTGGAGACAGTAAAATATCATGTGTAAGGTTCCAAACAGGTTTCTATAAATTGTTAGTAATAGCAATCATCTTATTTTATTTTTCTCCCCAAAATTAGGTGTCTAGACTAAGCCACTTGGCCTCTGCTGTCACAGGGGAAACAGTCACTGCGGCAGAAAAGGGATTCGACCATTTATCTTTCTCCATTTCTTAGAGAAGAGGCCTAAATATGAAGTGTAGACAAGATGACAAATGGTAGATGAGCTAATCCTCTCCACATGGGACTAATAACATTGTACTTTAACAGTGTTGAGGAACGTGTCCACCAGTGAAAATCTGGAGTCTTTTTTTTTATTATTTTCTTTTCCCTAAGAAGTCTCCCCATCTATTTTTAATGCCAGAAAATGTTTCAATTATTGTCTATCAGTTTGTCTTCCTCCTGAGTACACAAAAAGGTGTGTGCAAAATATAAAGCTCCAACAAGTAATTCATTCTCTGAGACACAGTGACTTTCATGAGATCATGTTGGTGGTGCTGCTTCCCCTCTTCAGGTGCACTGTTCATTTTAGGTCACAGTGTATTATCCTAACCTGACTAACAAAATACAACAATACAGAAATGTATCACTAAAATCCACAGCTTCAGCAATTGGTATCTACTGTTAGTAATACTTACTGTGACTTTGGTTTGACATGATACTCTACAAAAAATCATAGAAATCCCAGTACATTTGTTAAAAGCATAATTTTAAAAAGTGTATAGTCAAGTGAAAAAAGCAAAATATTTAGTCATCAGCTAATCTTGATCAAGTGAGATTGTGCACCCAGGATTTTCTACAGCAAGTTTTGAGAAGAAACATGATTTTAAACATGGAATTTTAGTGTTCAAAGCTTTCTGATGATTAGATCAAAACAGAAAATGCAAAACAAAACAAAACAAACAACAACAAACCAGATGTAGAATAATGAAAAAGTTTGCTTATAAGCTTTGTTTTATGGACAAGTTACCTGAAGAATACTTCAAAACAGCAAAAACAAAATCCTCAGAGGAATATGCTTTGAAAAATAGTTTTGTGTGAAATACACTCAAGGGATTTTAACCTCATACATTTTTTTCCATAAAACCCTAGCAAAATCTATCATTGCTAGACATCCCTAGAAATATTAAATATTTACAATGTCTGTGAATCTGATAGGGTATTTCTAAACGTTACATTTCCAAGTCAGTGATATGGACAGAAACAATTGTATATTTACTTTAGATAAGATGGGACATGGGCTGTTACTTTCTACTCATGCCAAAAAAATAAAAATAAAAATAAGTAAGGTAGTGAAATTTAAGGAAAAGTTAAATTATTGCTCAGGGCAAACTCAGAAATAATGTTCATTCAGGTAAGATATGTTTGTGAGACTTAAATCAGGCATTTTAACTTGAATGTAAAGTCATACCTATAAATTCAGTGCTTTAGACACAACTAATCCAGTAAAATACTGTGAATTATCAGTGCCTATAATCAAAGAAACAGACCAATAGACAGACATACACCTAGACAGAAAGAAAGAGAAGAAACAAAAAAAAAACAACAATCATGCCCCCCCAATTAAAAAAAAAAATAAAAAATAAGTAATATAAATCTTCCTGTAAGAGTTGTGTTCCCAGAAAATGTACTAAAACAGTACACACTTACTCACTATGGGTACCTAATCACTTGATATTTAACTTCCCATACTGTCATTTGATGATAATAAAGTCATTTCACATTCATCCCTAATGTTTTCTATGAGAAAATTAATGGTTATAAATATTTTTAGGCAAAAAAATAAGTATCTGTCACAATTATGAACAATGCAGCGTTTCTTAATCCAGCCAGAGATTAAATATTTAACATTTTTTATGCTATTAGATTCCTACTAGAAGAAAGAGATAGAAGTCCTCACACTATTCCCACATTTCTTCATGTCCCACACTAGCATAATGTTGCACATGTTGCAGACAGGCCTGTCTCTTTCTGTCATTTACCAGAAAAAAATATGCTGACATTTTCCCTGTTCCTTTAAATTTTCTGCTCCTCCATGTAGAAATATATAGAAGGAATGATGAAGAAAAAAATCAAAACAATTACCATTTTGGAAGACAGTTTGAATGCCTAAAAAAGCTGGGAGATGAGATCAAAGCTAGTAATGCAGGAGCTCTTACAGGGCTTGCTCTCTATACATCCAGTTCAGGTTCCATGGAACAGAAAGAAAAAAAGCAGTATTTTTTCCATTCTTGGAGGAGATTCCTCATATTTAGTAGTCTTGATTAATGGATGAGAAAGACAGGTCAGAGAAATTAAGATCTCTCAGTCGGATCAAGACATCACAAACTCAAAGACAGGAGAAAATCTCCTGAGAAAAGACTACTCAGTGGTAGGCCACACTTCAGATTTGATAACCTGTGTGGAGCAGATAGGAACACTTCACTGGATGACACACATACACTTATGAAGTCAGTGATTATTATTCTATAGTCTGATGTAAATATTGTCTTTATAAAAAAGAACACGGAATTATATACTGTTTTAAAACTTACAGTAGATTGTCCATGAGAACAAAAAGATTTGGAGTTAAAGGCTACATACAGAGAGTTTGTCTTAGATGTGGTTGCTAACTACCTATTACTCAGATTCTATGTTATTGCCCCTTATGAGAGACTTATAAAAATTACTAAGAAGTTTGTGAAGTTTTAACAATTTCTGTTGTACTTTTCCAGCCTGGAAAAGTACTCTTGCTGCTGCATTTTGATTTGTTCTTTGATTTCATTTGTGTCTGATTTTTAAAAAAGGTTTGCTAGCCCAATTAGGTTATCTCAAATAACAGAGGAATGAGATCAGGAAAAAACATTTATTGGTGAAATTAAACAATTTTGAAGATTTTCTAAGTGAATGTCATTCATTTTGTGCACTTGAATGAGAAAAGGTTCCTAGCAGAAATTAGCGAGTGTGCTGTTAATGATCATAACACATGCACACAAGGGATTGGAAATAGGCTGGCCAAAACTCTGAATGCTTTTGGCCCAGACTTTGGATAGCTTGAATTTGTAACTTAACCATGCTCTCATAACATAGCTTTTTGTTGTAGCTGTTATTTGTAAGTCTAATTAATTTTCCCATTCAGAGTTACTGGGGAAGTAACTCTTGCAATTCTTTGCAGTCCTAGTGAGCCTATTAATGATACACATGATACATGATACATGATACACACTTATATCTTTTCTTCTTCACAAATCAAACAATGCATTTCTATAACCTCAAATTCCAATTGCTGATAATATAGTGGCTCCAGTTTTGGCTGAGATCAGCTTTTCATACTGCTGTCCTGCTGCTGGCATATGATTCTGTCGGGTTGTCTGGCTCTTGCTTCCCTCTCCTGTTGCAGCTGGGTTGGCTTCAGGCTATGACAATTTTGCCTGCAGTCCTTGCCTCCTGCTGTTCTATCAAGGACAATAACGCTTAAGGCAGAACCTTAACTTTAAAATCTTTTATTCTGAAGAGCCTTAAGGCACATTCTACTGCTTAAAGAACCAAATCACAAAGTAATCTTTTGTGTAGGTTTGCATGTTTTTGTAAATCCTGGGACAATAATTTATTTGTGGCAAACAATGAACAGAGTTACTGTAAAGACCGCACAGTCTAGATCAAACTAAATTTGTTTTCTAACACAAATTTCTAAACACCCAGCACAACAACTTTCACAGGCATTCCTCTAACTTTGTAACAATTCTTGTAGATTAATGTATAAGGGTGCAGGTAAGAAGACATTATGATAACTTTGTATAGAAAATGATGGGATCTAACATAAACATTATTGCTCAATAAAATAAGGGAGTTATAACAAAAAGGTCAGGACCAACAGTATTACAAAAAGCAAATTAAATGTTACGAATGTTTGGGAAACTAACATTGAACAGGAAAAGAAACAACATTATACTACTGTACAAAAAGCTATGGCGTACCTTTATCTGTAGTGATATATGTAGTACTGTTTCCCTTATTTCAAAAAGAATATAATAAAACTGGAAAAGACTCTAAGGAGGGCGACTTGGCTGATCAAAGTTCTGTGGAAACTTTCAAGCAAGGAAAAAGTATAAAGGCTCATCACCTTGGGGGGGGGGGGGGGGGGAGGAGGGGGGAGACAAACAAACAAACAAACAAACAAAAACTAAAGGAAGATAAAACAGAGATTTTAAAAGCTACGAGTCAGAGAGAGGGTGAATAGAGGTCTGTAATTTGCTTTCTTTTCCAGCTCAAAAACTAGACTGCATCAAAAGAAACTTGCAAAAGGCATGCTCAAATCACACAAAAAGTATGGCTCTTCCACGTACATAACTCACTGCAAGAGGTGGTGTAGAGTAACCTTAATTCATGGAGAAGCTGTGCATGTTCATGAAAGAGAAAATCCATCAGTGTTATTTAATAATCTGGAGTACTCAACTGACAAATTTGCTGGATGATGCTCAAAAGATATATCACTACATCTTTTCCCTGTTCCTAACCTCTTCCATGGGCATGCATTTTTGGCCGCTGCTGGAGAACGGATATTAGATGGCTAGATGGACCTTTGGTCTGTCACAGCATGGTTGTTCTAACATTCTCTTTATCTTAGTTTATATTTTAGTTTAGTTTTTATTTTAATTTATTTTAATTGTATTTTATTTTATCATTTATGTGATAACATCATATAGGAGGATTTATTTTATATTACATTATAACTTCCAAAATCCCTAATGAAAATATTTATTTCACCTTGTTCTCTTACAGCACTTTGCAAATCCAAATTTTGGCCACTATTAAGAGGCAAAAACTTGTATGCTTACTTCCTTTTCTTCCAAGTGCAGGAAGGAAATCTATAGAAATTGATATGTCATTCAAAATGTCTTAGCGTCATAGGTAAACATTCTCAGGGGAGGTTTTCAAAAATGTACTCACCAGCTTGGCAAATAAATAATTAACTATTGGAGGACTGTGCGCTACTTAAAACATTTTATGTTTGGAACAATAACCACTTAGCTATTCCAGTAACCTGTGTCATGTAACACAAACATCAAGAGAGTTAGAATCTATCTTCTCTTTTGCATTATATTTGCTGCACCAGATCAAAACAGCTTTGTAAACTTTAAGTGAAATATATATTGATATTTATGAAAGTGATAGCTCTGAAACGGCATTGCTTGTCTATTGTCCTTTTGTCTGACTGTCTCCTCTGTCCCTGTGCTAAACAGAAATCCTTATAGTTCTATATGTTACTTTAAAGTAGTAAGTTCAGTCATTAGCAAAGTACTTCAGATTTAGAATAGTTCAATGGAAACCAATCAAAACACTTGTGATGATTAATGCTGAAAGTGCTTAAGCACATTGATGGATTGGGACCTAAAAGCATTCTAACTCTTTACTGCTTTATTTACCTGCAGATTGAACATAAAGCACTTTTAATTCACATTCAGCTGACTTACACTGTTTTGACTTTCATAGCATTACTTCTTATTCCAATGGTAGCGATACAGTTACAGCCACTTTAACAATATTGGAGTATTTTGAAGTATAAAAACCTTTTAAATTTCTTTTCAAAGATGCCTTTCGGGCTTCAAAAGCTCATTTGATCTGAAACAGGAGCAAAAGCAACACTTTTTACAGAGGAAATACGCTGTGAACAAAAAGAATGCAGCATGCTACTTTTATTTAGACTTAGAAGTGGGTCAAAATACACGCTTTATCTACACATGCTGAGTCTTTTAAATACAGCTTTTTCAGTATCATAGAATGAAGCTGTATAAAGAAAAACAAACAAACAAACAAACAAACAAAAAAACACGATTTCATCACCTTGACTACAAAGACAAGTGCATATGTATGTTTGTTATGAAATACATGCAAAGGACACAATGTACAATAAATGAGTTCCATAGTGTTCTTAGATGTACTTTCTTCAACTTAAGCATTTTACAGTGTGGCATATGAAAACTTGTTAATTATTCTACTTCTGTTTTTGTTTGTGTTTTTGTTATTGTTTGTTTGTTTGCTTGTTTTGTTTTGTTTTTCTGTTTTTTACAGAGAGACACAAAAATTGCAAGATTAAAGCTTCATTCTTCATTTTGTTGTATTTAATACATGTTGACCTCAGCAGAGAACTAGTGTCAGTCTATGACTTTTCCAAAGTTGTAGAGGAAGTTAGTGAGAAAAAAATAATCCTTAAAACAAAACAAAACAAACAAAACCCACACAACTAAATCCTTAGTCTTATGCCTGCATGCTCTCTAGGACTTTCATACACTGTTGCAACATACTGTCTATGACTACTAACCACTTTATTATTAATCAATAAACATTGATGAAAATTCCTTTCTGTAACATGTCCCAAATGGTCTTTCTGTTGAGTGATAAAAACAAGTTTCACATTTCTATTTGATTCAGAATAAGTAGTAAAAATGGTAGAAAGTACCTGATGTTTTAACTTGAGAAAAACGGGCTCACTCTCCTATAAATTCATAGCTCTGAGGCTCTTTGGAGGCTCCAAAGTTTCACTGCTAAGGAACTACAGAAGCCAATCTTTATTTGAGAGATAAAAACATATGTTTATCTCACCTTCTAATCTTGTTCTCCTGGCTCTAGCAATATACCCTCTGCTGCCAAGCAATCTGAATATACATCTGCCTCCAAGGTATATCTGACTCCAAAACTATAAAAAAAGTGGCCAGCTGTGATGACATATAAAGACTGAAGCAAAAATACTTGGAGTAAGTGAGGAAGAAGCAATATCTCAATGATGCTTTTGCAACACATCATCTGTGAGGGGCCAACACAAAGTCTGGCTGCTAATCAGAGATGGATATAAGCCATAAAGTTCAGCTACAAATGCAAACTTTTCTAAAGCCTGAGGACATTTGGCTTCATGCATTGAGTAGACAGAAAAGGGCTAGCATAAGTGCAATCTGTGTTTTAGTTTGTATAAATTATGGAGGTGTTCTGGTGTAGATGTTTTCTTCAGATTCATGTCCACTATCACTGTTGATAGGACAGGAAATATTTGTAGATTTAATACTATTAAGGCTGTTTTTCACATATCTACTGTATCTGTTTAATCTGGTGTCGTGGTTTAACCCGGCTGGCAGCTAAACACCACGCAGCCGTTCGCTCACCCTCCCCCCTCCCTCTCTGGGACGGGGGAGAGAAATGGAAAGTGAAGCCCGTGAGTTGAGATAAAGACAGTTTAATAAGACAGGAAAATAATAATAATAATAATAATAATACAATGATGATAATAGTACTACTACTAATAATATGTACAAACAAGTGATGCACAATGCAATTGCTCACCACCCGCTGATCGATGCCCAGCTTAACCCCGAGCAGTCCGGCCCCCTCCCCCCGGCTAGCCACCCCTATATATTGTTTAGCATGACGTCAGATGGTATGGAATACCCCTTTGGCTAGTTCAGGTCACCTGTCCTGGGTCTGTCCCCTCCCAGCTCTTACTGCACCCCCAGCCTGCCTGTTGGCAGGACAGAGCAAAAGTCTGAGGTGTCCTTGGCTTGGTATAAGCACTGCTCTGCAACAATTAAAACATCGGGGTGTTATCAGCACTCTTCTCATCCTAAGCCAAAACACAGCATTCCACCAGCTACTAGGAAGAAAATTAATTCTGTTCTAACTGAAACCAGGACATCTGGTTTGTATCTGGTTTGTATCTGGTTTGTTCTCAGAGGTATATTCTGTTGGTTTAAGAGAATGAGTGGGTCAGGTGGAAAGAGGGGAAACTGCTCATTCCCTGTGGAGTCACTGAGTCTGTCCTGGCAGAATGGTCCAGACTTCCTATCCTGGCAAGAAATAAAAGAGAGTCATGGCAAGCACTAGGAGCTTGCAGCCCAGACAGAGAAGCCACTGAGAAAAGACAGGTATGAGGAACTAGGCCTTGGTACAAAAGAGAACTTCCTAAGGACCAGGAGAGAGTTACTCATGTGTCTTTAACCTTCTCTGCAGACAGATTGGGCAGTGGGAGACTGAGTTAAAAGCCCTTTTTTTCCCATTATATTTTGCTTATTTATTTTGAGTTTCCTCAAAACTGTGGAAACAAAAAAAGTGGTGTCCCTTAGCAGTCTGTCTTGGGACTGTTTAATATCTTTATCAGTGGTACAGACAGTGGGATCAAGTGCACCCTCAGCAAGTTTACAGATGACACAGGTGTTGCAGGTATTCTGTTGATACAACAGGAGGAAGGGATGCCATTCAAAAGGAAGTGAACCCTCTTGAACCTAATGAGGTTCAACAAGTCAAAGTGCAAGGTGTTGCACCTGGGTCAGGGTAATGATATGAGTATAGACTAGGTGATGAACTCATTGAGGGCAGCCCTGCAGAGAAGGACTTGTGAGTTCTGGTGGATGAAAACCTCGACATCAGTCAGCAATGTGTGCTTGCAGCCCAGGAGTCCAACTGCATCCTGGGCTGCATCAACAGAGGTGTGGCCAGAGGTCCCCCTCTACTCTGCCCTTGTGAGGTCCCAGTTGGAGTACTGCATCCAGGTTTGTGGCCCCGAGCACAAGAAGGATATGGGTCTGTTAGAAAGGGGCCAGAGGAGGACCACAAAGATGATGGCCTCATTCTGGTTTATCAGTATTTAAAGGGGGCTTATAAAAAAGATGGGAAGCAACGTTTTGCTCAATCAGATAATGACAGGACAAAAGGGAATGGTTTTAAACTTAAAGAGGGGAGATTTAGGTTAGACGTTAGAAGGAAAGTTTTCACTCAGAGGATGGTGAGAGACTGGGAAAGGTTGTCCAGAGAAGCTGTGGATCCCCATCCCTGGAGGTGGTCAAGGCCAGGTTGGATGAGACCCTGGGCAACCTGATCTAGTGGGTGTCATCCCTGCCCATGGCAGAGGGTTTGGAACTAGATGATCTTTAAGGTCCCTTCCAACCCGAGCCATTCTGATTCCTTTACTTGAAAGATAATGATGTTTAATAATATTTTAATGAAAATTATGTTATTTCAGTTCAAAAGATTTTACTTAGATCTATCTCAAAACATGACAACTTGGAATCACATATAGGCTGTCATGAGAGGTAGGAAACAGGAGGTAATTTTTTGTATTGTTTTGTTTTCATCATAAGACAAACAGTGTTCATGTGCCTACAAAGCTATGCACTTTGAGCTGGAGGAAAATTTCTTTCACTGTTTGGAATTCATGCCAAACAATCCTCATTCAGCTAGCATGGACCTGGCAAAAAGAAAGTTTTATTTAATCTTTTGCTTTCACTGACATTCTTTAAATGTTACCCCCACTTTTTTTTTTTTTTTTTTTTTTTTTTTTTTTTTTTTTTTTTTCTTTCAGCTCACACACAGACTACCTTGGTGAAGTTAGGTTTTAGGACAAGTCTGGGAGCTGTTCTAACTCTCTCTAATCTCCAGTGGCAAAATAATCTTTCATTAAAAGAACCACCTGGGGACAACAAATTTTTCTCTCTTTTTTCTTCTTCTCCTCTCTCTAATCTTTAATCCAAAGCTAGAGGACTACACATGCAGCAGATGTGTTTGCCTGCACTATATAAATCCATACTCCCAAGCCTAGGCTGAATATGTGTCACCTTTATGTCTAGAAAATGCCAGGACCCACAGGGAAACTTGTTTCCAGTTCTTTGCCTTGTCACTGTCAGACATCTGATCCCTGGTGTTCAAATATATCATCACACCTTCTGTCTCTCAGCTCTCTACTCATTCAGACCCCTTATCATTTGGTTCAGTCTGAGTTACCACACACTTCAGATATATAGCCTAATGGCTTGATTGCAAAACTTGGGAATGTTTCTCCCTATGGTACATATGCTAAGATTATAAATATCATGCACAAGCTGAATAGGAAGGAGTATTTGTGGTGGTCTCAGAAGCAAATTAACCTGCCTCTAGAAAGCCCCAGTGGTGGAATACTTTTGAAGAGTAGTTTAAAATGCTTTGTTGTGTTTTGTGACCTTGAGAAAGGCAAATAGTGTGGATATGGAAGATGGAGAGTGGGAATCATCATGTTGGCTCTATAATAGGATAGCTGACTGATACAGAATAGCTTCCTCCAGTTTTCATTGTCCACAGGAGGGCTCTAGTATTGTCTGCCATAGCTAGAGGAAAGAGAAGAATGCCACACATTAGTCAGGCTCGTGGTTGTAACGCACTGATGGATGAGCAAATCTCTGCATGAGAGTCTGAATTACTTTGGTCTTTCAAGTAGGCCAGGCTTAGTGACCTAGCAAGTAGAGCTGTGGTTTCATGACAAAACATGTTCGGCAGCAGTACTGACTAAGGATATTCTAATCCTCATATTTATGAGGATATATATCTAATCTTTCTTCCAGTTTCCCATTGCTCACATAGGTCCCCACACTAGCAATCTTCCCTCGGGTTTACATATGCATTTTTTTAAGTCTTCACACCACATGGCTTTTCAATTGATGAGATAGAAAAAAAAAAAAAAACAAAAAAACCTTGATTTTTGGTTTAAAGAAACATAACTTTTCTTAAGCAGTAATTCTGGTATGTCTTACGAATTCATTAGCATTTATAATATGCTCAGGTACTACAGAATAAATACAGAATGTAAGGCATACAGAAGAAAAAAAAAATGATTACTTTAGTAGTGACTACTGTGAGGATCTGCTAAAAATCTTTGACCACTTCCAATTTCTGTTGGTGACAGATATAACTATGCAGGACAACACTGGGAAGGATATTTATATCTTCTGGCTTAGTCTTTGGAGAACCTTGAGCAGAAATGCCCTTAAATAGTATAGAGTTAATATTTAAAATAGCATTTTATTATTATTATTATTATTATTATTATTATTATTATTATTATTATTATTATTATTATTATTATTAAATGTAGGATTAAAACTTTCCCCCTGTTGTGTCTCTCTCTTGTTTTCAGTTTATGTTTGGCCTAAACTAGATCTCCATTCAAGCTTGGACAGTTCCATGGATGATTTTGCTTTCATTGTCTGTGTTCCAGAGTATTCATTTTTCCTTTCCTTCCTTTCCTTCCTTTCCTTCCTTTCCTTCCTTTCTTTCCTTCCTTCCTTTTCCAGAAACACTTGTTTGTTTGTTTCTTTTATTAGAAAAGTTCTGAGACCTGCCTTGAATCTAAGTTTCCACCTGTCATTGAAAAATCTTCTTCTAAATGTACCTTGACTGTATCTGTTTACTAGATTTAATTGTTTCCCTGGAACATCTCTCAGGATTTCTAGATCCCAAAGCTATTCTTACTCTGCTAAAGGAGTACTCCTGCTCATTCTGTCTCCATTAGTAGCAACTCAACTTCAGATTCATTTCTGCCACATGGATACATAAACCTTTTAATTCATGGTTTATAAACAAAAGGAACATAGAGACATTTGTTTTATTATTACTACTACTACTACTACTACTACTACTACTACTACTAAATTATTATTATTAATATATTAATAATAATTATTAATAATTATTAATAATTATTAATAAATTATTATTATTATTATTAATTATAATCATTATTATTATTAATAATAATAATAATAATTATTATTATTATTATTATTTGGTACTACCCTACCTATTTTCTCCTTGTTTGTGTTTGATTTTGTGAGAAAAAAACATTGGTCATGTCAGGAAACTCAGCTCCTCTGTTCTTTTTCTGATCCAGGCCACTGTGTCCATGAGAATGGAAGTGGGCTCAGCAGTCCTTCCAGCTGTCCTGTAAAGAAGCTGTTCAATTACTTGGAGGAGAAAGGCATCAGTCCTGAGTAGTCCTCATATGTATACGTTAGTCATTGCCAGATGAAGCTGTTATACCATCTGTTCTTCTTTCTTATGACTGCAAATCTTTTTAAGACCCTTCCTCAGGATGACATAGGCAATGAAGACACTTAAAAATGCACAAATTATTGTATAGCACACTGAGTGTGGATATGATAGATCAAATTCAAATCCAGTAAATGTTTGATATTACACTTCTGGGACATGATTTTTCTGGCCTGTTTTAGATGCCTACTTTAGAATTAGATCAACTGCACCCCAAGGTGCCCTCTATGAATTAAGAAGAGAGCCGAGGTTGAATACTTGTAGACATTTGTTCTGTCAGTTCTGAAGCTAGGCAAGATGAATATCATCCATAAGGCCTAAGAGTAATAGAACTGCCTGCAAGGAGAAAAAACAAGTTTATCCACTGCTCATCCATTGTTCAACTGCTCACTGAAGCATGGACAGCAGGCAAAAATCTGTTTTTGGTCTGCTGCTGCTCTACACTAAAGGAGCCTTTTCCTCACAGCCCTCCTTAGAGCTGCAGTATCTCACACTCTCCTGTATTCCCCTTAATAACCCCCTTGCAGCTGAAGATGTTGTCAGATTGACGTAATATAAGGCACAATCTTAAAAAAAAAAAAGAAAAAAGAAGCTCAGCTCCTCCCTTACACTGGAAAATCTATTAAACTTCAGTCAGTAAGTGAGGCACAGAGAGAAATTACAGTCCTAACCATGCAAAAACTTCCACATATGGTTAATTTTGTGCACTTAGTAGACCATCTGACCAATATGGAGTTCTATGCAGAGAGTCAAGCCAAAGCACAAGCACTTGTGGGAAAAGAACGTAAGTTGCACACAGAGAGTCTACAGAAGAGGAAAAATCATCAGGGTTCAAGACTTCTGTGTTGTAAGCATAATATTTCCTCTTATTTTCATCTTCACACAAGCTATGAACAGCTTAGACCACATATTGTAATTATTTCAATACCCCAATGTATGTCTGGTACATAACAAATTGCATGCGAGTAAGCTTCCTCACTGTTGCACAATGTTTCAACCCTGCATGAGGACAGATGGCATTTGCACTGCCACCATACACTAGGATCCTTTATTCCTCAAGGGCATTTGGACTGCGGCAGTTCCTGAAAATTCAAAATACTATCTCACTTCATGGCCTCATTTCTACACTCTCAAACTTTCTTTCCTTTGTTGTCACACACGCTTTTGGGTTTGTGGTAGCTGATCTTTCTCATATTATGTACTGACTTTTATTTGGAAGTCCTAGATCTTAGCATACTCCACAGTCCTTCTTAGTTAGGTCAAAAGTCTTAAATAATAAAACAATATGAAGACTTAACATTGCACTTGATGGTGATAATAAATGTCATTTAAGTTGATTTGATAACAATTTCATTTAAATTTTAATACTAATTCCTAACTGATTACAAATATGTTGTTGTTTTACTAATATTACTCAATGTCTTATACTTTTCAACATACAAGTCATTGTTTTCAACTAGCTTGATCCTGAATTCACATAGCAATTAATCAGTTTAATATGCTTCGTGTTGCTAATTTGAAAAGCACATAAGGAAGAAGTCTGTGCTGTACAGATATGACAATTAGTGAAACAATCCTTTTTTAAAATTTGCTTGGGTAGTACAAATCTTACCAGTAACTTTGTCTCCTTGCACTAAAGAAGAGTAAATGAGACAGTTGTTCTCATGCCAACTACTTTTGGTGCCAGAGGTAGTGATAGAAATATGTTGCCTCCAGAGGTTCAAGTGTATTTAATAATCCTCCCCCTCCCATTGTTATTTTCCATTATTGGTCCCTCTTCTCTCTTCCTTGTTATCGTCTAGTAAACAGGCAAGTGTGTAGAAGCAATATATAAAACTTAAAAAAACAATATGTCCATAAAAAACTGTTTGTCTGCCTGAGAGAAATAAATAAATAAATAAATAAATAAATGAAAGAGGCAACTCCAAGACAGAACAACAACTTTGACTCAAATTGTGTCATGCTGAGGTGCAGTGTAAGATTCTACATTGCATATCACAATAAGTTCTGACAACAGTTAAAATTTTAATGTATTTTCACATATTTGTGTTTGATTTCTCTCATTGCATGTGTTTTAGAAGTGAAGAAATAAAAAAAAAAGACCCCAAAGAGTCTAAAAAGGGATGAAAATAAGCTTTTGACAGAAGAAATTTGCCTTCTTTAAGAGATTAAATAAACAAGCAAAGAAACTTTTTTCCTCTTTTTTTTTTTTTTTTTTTTTCCTCCCTTAGATCATCATGAAAGACATTGGCCAAGCTCAGGATCTGGAACCAGATCGACTGAAGATTGAATATTTATGATATTTACCTAGCCTATCTCATTGTAAGTGCAATGTAGTCTAGTTTTGAGCCTCAAGATTTATACTAGAAGAATATGCAGCATACATAGTTTTAAAAAAATGCACCCATACCAAAACAATGGAGAACATGGAAAGGGTGAGACAAAAAAACAATTATCTTTAATGGATGTCAGCCATGCCACTTAACATAGCAATAGCAGCATGTACACAACAGACTTTTAGGTCCTGACTCATTCCTACCAAAGCTACTTAGTATGTTTTAATAAGACAACGGAGTTTTAAATATAATTGCAGTTATGGGTGCAATTGTGTGTTATCATACAAGACTCCCAAGACCCCAGTGAGTTTACAACTAACTCCAAAATAAATGCCAAAGGCCTTGGAAGAATTAGATCATTATTGTGGTTTAACAAGATACCATAAATCAGTTGAGCTGTGATAATTGTCTGCATGAGTTGTCCGTACCTAGGCAAATGCTAGGCAATTTGATTCTGGTTGAGTCACTCTGAAGATTTCTCTGGTGATATTCTCATTGATAGAGAACTTCTGTAGATTTTTTCCATTTCTTGTTATTGGCTATGGTAGAACCAATAATGAGTTAGCTGATAACATTAAGCCAATAGCAGGATAATAATCCAGTCAAAGCTTTATCTGATCTAACTTCAGTATTCTACAGTACAAACTTCTATCTTTGTCCTAGTCACCCAGATTCCGTTTATAGCCAACAAGCAGGAATGGTTACATCTAGGCCACAGTTCTAAAGCAGACATATAAAACAGACTAGATTAATTGAGGTATAGTACTCAGTTTATTGAATGTTAGTGGATTTGAATAAGATCCATCATTTCCATGCTCCATTTCCAGCCTAGAAATTGCCTTTGAATGTAAATAGCCTGGTATATTTTATAACATGTTAGAAGCTTGGTAGGCCATC
Source organism: Aythya ferina (assembly GCF_964211825.1). NCBI lineage: Eukaryota > Metazoa > Chordata > Aves > Anseriformes > Anatidae > Aythya > Aythya ferina. The sequence goes on along the minus strand of NC_140298.1, from coordinate 102,874,517 downwards.
ATCCCAAGAAGGATGAATGCTGGAGTGAAATAAATTATATATATTTTGTGTGCAGATTATTCTTCCCTGGAATTGTAAATCAACACAAGGCATTAATGCGATGTACCACTTCTTGCCATGCTTTCCAGGAAAGAACCTAGATGTCTACCTAGGTGTGGATATGTGATGTAAGCTACCACAGTCGTTAATATCAAGACAAACTGATGATTTAAAGTGGGATAGTGGATTTTTTCAGATAAATATATATTGTCTGAGTGTTATCAAAAATTATTCCACTGGCAAAAAAAAAAAAAAAATAAATAAATAAATAAATTATCATTAAATTCCATGGGGTCATGTAATCCACTGCCCTGACCAAAGACAGACTGAATGCATATTAACCATATTTGACAGATGTTTAGCTAGCACGATCTTACAGATGCTAGAAGAGGGGATTCCACAGTTTTCCTAAATAAATTTTTCCACTGCTTAACTACCTATACAGTAAAATCTTCTTCCTAATGGATAACTTAAAAATGCTTTAAGTTACTTTAAGCTCATTACTTCTTTTTCTATCCTCAGCAGATATGAAAAGAGTATAAGCCTTCCTATTTGTCATCATTCTTTTACATATTTATTCAACATAAAAGAGACACAACATGTCTACTCAAAACATTCAATTTACAACTGTTATCTGTCTAAGCTAGTCTGAAAGTAACGTGTGTTGTATTCACCTGTTTATGTTGCAATGGAGTCAATGAAATTCTGTGCTGTTGGGTAGTTAGGTATTTTATGGGTAGATACATAGGGTCACCCTGACTATTAGTCTTTTAAACCCTATTCCCATGAAGATATCTTTCCACATGCAATCCATCAGGATTTTGTTTGACAGCACATGAGCTTGAGTCCAAAAAATTGAATATTTTGTTTGGTGGGTCTTTAAAGAGGCATATCCAATGATGTTCTTTTCATAGTAACAAATCACAGAAAACTTCACTTCAGAAGTGCTTTAAAATGTCATTCAATTTATTTATTTATTTATTTTTGGCATTGCTTTAGTCTTACATTACAATAAGGTACCAAAGAAAAGACAGCCTTTAATAAAACAGCTCTGATACATCCTAAATGGAATTAATTCTCATTTCAGCTATGCCACTGTAAGAATATTAATACTAATGGGATTTTCCAAGCAAGCAGAAATATACTCAGCCTGTGTTTTTCCTATGACTTGTAGTTCATGGTGCAAGTCAAAATTTCATGTAGAACTTTATCAGCTTGGTGCACCATAATACGTCAAACACTAGCTGAGCTATATTCAGAAAGGCTCACCTGTTGTGAATTATGATCTCTTCTTCCTTCTTTGACTGAAACACATCATGCCAAATAAGTGATTGTCTCTGGTGTGTTACAGATAATGTGTTTAAGTGTTAACACCTGTAAAGGAAAAAAAAAAAAAAGTATAATGCCATTTCTTATCCCATATATAAAATCTACAAATCTGCACACTAAATGTGAGGCCAACATTTTATTCCCTGGATAGTTTACAGTTCATTAGCAGCAGCATTCACAGCCATCTGACAGTTGGCCAGAACACTGAGCTGAACTAGAAGATAATGAGGATAGAAAATATCTTAGAGGAGTATAAGAGCTCTAGAGTATCATCAGATTGTACAAAGAAAAATTGCAAATGGCAAATAAATCTTTTTGTTTTGGAAGGCTCTGTGATGCCCCTATGGCACAACAGAATGAACTCTACTCTAAAATGTTCAGTAATAAAAAGTCAGGAGCAAATAACTGTTGTGACAAAAAATGGACTTCTTTCAAGTGTTTTATATGGTACTCATGTAATCAAGGTGAGAAGACAGAAATCTTTGGCCAGCAGTATCCAAGGGGCATGTTCAGTGTCTCCTTGCTACATGGCATTTAAGACACAAACACTGATTACCTCCCAAACTTCCTGCTTCAGAATCCTAAGATGCGGAATCCTAAGTATTAGGTGGCAGGGGACATTAACTGTTCTCAAAGCAATGAAGCAGCTAGGGTAAATGATGTCACTAAACAGATATACATGTATGTTTCCTAGGGAATTTTATATACTAATTGCAATTCAGTGTAGTTTAGAGAAATAGTCACACAGAGTTGGCCAGAAGCAATGTGGTTATTGGTCATGGTCATTGATCTACACAGACAAATAATTCTAGAGAGCCACAGCTTTTGCAAGCACGTAAAGCAGTAACTTTCCTCATTGAGTGTTCACCAATATGCAAACCTTCTTCCAAAAAAACTTGTTGAAACTAAGCACACTAATAGATGTGAGGGTTCCCACTTTAGTGTCCTTGGAAAAATTATCAGTTTAGGGAAAAAACTTGAACCACAGCAGCTTACTTGAGGTTGGCCTACCACTATCTCACCCCTGTGGATATCTGCCACCTTTCTTATTAAATCAGAAATAAAACTAATTTTGATGTGAGACAGTGAAAAATTTCAGAGGTTTAGTGGAGAGGGAGGAAGAGAAGGGGAGCAGGATAGACAAAATGCCATTAGGAACATCATTAAAGATCTCTGTATGGGAAAAGCTTCTGAATGTAACATACTATCATGGCTGTGGGAGTTTAAATAGGCAAAATGATTTTCACTTAAATGTAACCATCAGTCTCTTCACTTTCTATTCCAAATTCATTTGAACTTTAGAGAAAATATAATGTCTCTGAAGACTTTTTTTCTTTCATATTTAAATGTGACAAAATCTTTGAGGGAATGACCCACTTATTTACAGTAATGGTGGAGCAGAGAACATCCTTTTCTTTAGATTCTTCAAGAAGTGCTCTGTAGATAGTTAATGGCTAATAGATATACTCTCCTTCAAGTGTCATGGTGGTAGCCTGCGGAGCCCTGACCAGTAAACATTTCTGGAACAAAGACTGGCAGCTGCTCTGAGCTTAGTGCAGACTAACCTAACGTTGTACTATAGATTTGCTGAAGATGATGACAATAATTCATCAGCAGTATTTTATCTCGCTAAAAAGGAGACTTCTTGACACTGTTTTGATCTGGGAATGCCTAAATTGTCATCTCATTGGTTTCATCATTTTGTTTAAACCTGGATACCAAGTTCCCTCTGACTGCCCACGACCATGCGGCACTTAGAATAGAGTTTAAGTCATGGTCTTTGACAGCTCCTGGGCAGACTGCAGGCTTTTATGATCACCTTGTTCTTTTGGGGAAGGGGTTTGAAGAGCCGGACATACTGGAATTCTCTTCTTAGGAAGAATTCTCTTCCTAAGACATAAGTCGTTTCTGCCTTTTAAGTGCAAAACAGAATCAGGTCATTGTATTTAAAACTGACATTTAGATGAGCATCTGTGGTTCCTATCCATCTTTTCAGCCGAAAATCACCAGTGAGGAGTTATCAGCTTTATCCTGAATTGTGGAATGCTCAGTCACACCTGCTGCACATCCAGTACAAAGAAACACAAGGACATGTTATGCACTGAGGTGATTATATCCCAAAGTAATTCAAGCACAACCTGAACAAGTGTATTTGATTCTGTGGATCTCATCTAAATCTCATATATCTCCATTCTAGCCTGACATTTATGTGGTTGATGTTTTCTTTCTCTTTAAAATAATACTCATTATAGGAAACTAAACACATAGATCATACATATTTATGTAGAGACACATTTATCAACCATTTACAAATTTAATTAGTCCTTTTTGTTTTGTATTGTTCTGTATCAAGGCATAGAGAAAGCTCTTTAAAAATATGCTGAGAATAACCAGGTACTCTCTTGGATGCCTTACAAATCATTTCTGTTCTTTTGTGTGTCTTAGAACATGAGCTCCTCTGAATACAAAGTCACAAATATGGGCTACACTAATGTGTATTCCTTTTGCAACAATAATTACTTGGAGGGTAACTCCATCAGCACAGTGATATTCATTAGGCAGGCTGACTTCACAAAGTCGGATTTCCAACTCAAGGGTGATAGGCTACATTGAAAACACAGGATCTAATTTCTATTAAGAAAAAGATGTGGCAGTCCTAATTAGAACTCAAGTTATTTTAAAAACAGCTCTTGTAAGAACATTTTTAAAAGAAAAGCACCCTTATGTTCTTCAAATATTTTTTCATGGACTGTCTTATTTCATCAAAATGATTCAATATTATTCAATATGTGTATATATATATTAAATAAGACTTTGTTTTCCTTTGGAACCTGAAAAATTGAAAAGCAAAAGGTTTGGTTACATTGCATTATTTAAGTACATATACCTGTCTAATTAGCTTTACTTACAACTTGTCTTGAAGAGCAGAATGTGGTTGTTTTCTAACAGGACATCTTTTCAAATCAGTAAAAGGTAGTATAATTAGTATCAGTTTTGAATGATTGTGTTCAAATTTGACCCCTCCACAGACAGTCACAGTGTTTAAGGAAATGTTCTTTTTTATCTGCTACAGTCTCCAGTTTCTGCATAAGGTTTATGGAAGTAAAATCTTGTTATAAAGCCTTCTATGTCAATGGCATGTTACCTAACTACTTGCTCAAAGTAACCCAATAATAATTATTTTAAGGGTGTTTTGCTCCTTTTCACTTACGTTTGATAAGTTGGAAAAGGCCTGGAAGGACAGAAATGTCATGTTTTTGAACAGACATCCTTCATACTCAATATTGTGATTTATGATTTATGGAGGTTTTGCCTGGCGGAGAAGGACCTGGGAGTATTGGTGGATAGTCAGCTGAATATGAGCCAGCAGTGTGCTCAGGTGGCCAAGAAGGCCAACAGCATCCTGGCTTGTATAAGAAGCAGTGTGGCCAGCAGGTCTAGGGAAGTGATTGTCCCCCTGTACTCGGCTCTGGTGAGGCCGCACCTTGAGTACTGTGTTCAGTTTTGGGCCCCTCGCTACAAGAAGGACATTGAAGTGCTCGAGCGAGTCCAGAGAAGGGCGATGAAGCTGGTAAGTGGCCTGGAGAACAAGTCCTATGAGGAGCAGCTGAGGGAACTGGGCTTGTTCAGCCTGGAGAAAAGGAGGCTCAGGGGTGACCTTATTGCTCTCTACAGGTACCTTAAAGGAGGCTGTAGTGAGGTGGGGGTTGATCTGTTCTCCCACGTGCCTGGTGACAGGATGAGGGGGAATGGGCTAAAGTTGCGCCAGGGGAGTTTTAGGTTGGATGTTAGGAAGAACTTCTTTACTGAAAGGGTTGTTAGGCATTGGAACGGGCTGCCCAGGGAAGTGGTGGAGTCACCATCTCTGGAGGTCTTTAAAAGACATTTAGATGTAGAGCTTAGTGATCTGGTTTAGTGGAGGACTTGTTAGTGTTAGGTCAGAGGTGGGACTCGATGATCTTGAGGTCTCTTCCAACCTAGAAATTCTGTGATTCTGTGATTCTGTGATTCTATGTAGTTACATATAGGTCATTAACATGCTCCGAGTAACCTAAAATCTCATAAAGTCCAACTAAGGTCATTGGCATTCTCCTTCAGTGTCAGAGTCTACTCAGGCCCTATGGGCAGTGAACCATTCCATCACTGAAACACTGAACTGAAGTTTTTCCGTTTGAAGTGAAAAAAATCCGATCTTTTACATATTATTCAATTTAACCCTGCTACTCAAAACCACAGCAAGTTCAAATGGTACACAGATGGAGTCATATTGACATAATTTTGGAAAGGGGAACAGAAAGGATAAAGTTGTGAGCACAATAGGGTGGCTTCCCCATTCATTTGGTTTGAGATAGGCTCTGAATGTATTACTCTTTTGAAAATTCTCTTTGGGTCACCAGAGTGACTCTCAGCAGCCTTGCTTGCTGGCTGAACTGATCTGTTTTTCATCACTTTTAGACACTGATATTCCACTAATGCATTAGACAAAAGAATTGCAACAGAACAGGGGGTCATAACAAATGGCTTTTGAAACATGTCCAGATAAATACAAAAATAAAGAGATATTTAAAACAGCACTAAATAAAATTGAAACATTTAAAAATAATCCCCAAAAAACTAATTGCAACCATTTGTTTCATGGGATTAAATCCTTATAGAACATTTTATCTGACTATTTGGACTAGGACGTGAACTTTACAAATTACTACTTTTTTGTGTTATTTGGCACCAGCTGTGTGCATGCTTCTCAAACATCACCAGTCATGCTGAGCATTTAGTAGGAATGTTGCAATGGCAATTTAGATGTTAAAGGGCATTGTGATTTTTAAGGGCTTGTTATCATGGCCAGCTGTAGCTAACAGCTTGTAAGAGATCAGGAAGAGGTATGTGATTTTCCAAGTAACAGGAGCAGCCTGTGTTTACCACAATTTCTTTTCTGCCACAGAATGTGAGGTGCTGGATATGGAAATAGATATTTTCCCAGGAACAGTATTAATAAATGTTGCTATAATTTTGTTGTCTGTATTTTAATCTCTCAAAAGATGTCTCAAAAAGTGTCTAAAAAGCATCAAATAAAAAGTTGATATCCTTTCCAACATGCAATTTAGTATTGATGAAACTAATTGAAAGTTCTGGAAAAGATTTTTTATGTCTGTTTTGTGCATTAAAACTAGGGAACATTTTTTTGTCATTTCCCTATTTAGTTCTCACTAATCAGGGACAGCATTATGGTCTATGATATAAGATCATCATCAATTACTACATAAGTGTAGGAGACATTTCATGGAAGACAATAGTGTCACAAGCCGTTTTTGCAGGATATTCTGAATCTTCTTCTGATGGCTATGGTAAGAAAACAGACTAGCCTGCTGAATCATGAGGTCATTCAAGATAAATGGGTATTGTTGGAAGGCACATTTACAACTGTGGCTTTAACTGTATTTACAAACTATTATTTGCACACAAAATCATAATTTTCTTGCTTACTTTGAAGCCTTGAAAATATATATGTATATTGTTCTTTTGAATGTGGTGAAAATCAAATTAAGATATAGACTGCATTCTCAAACTCATCTTTTGCTGGGCTTCTTGGTCAGAAACAGTCTTATACAACTCTTACTCCTTAAGAAACTCATCTAAATTGTTTTGTTTTCTAAGACTTTTCAAAGGCTTTTTAAAGACTGATAAGGTACATGCTCTTTGATATAAATATCTGCATAACTGCACACAAGACTGAAGTAAAAGTAAATAAGCAAATTATATATCAGTGATACATTTGTAGCAGGACCTCATTAAAAAGTTGGAACCATCAACATCACACAATTAGCTTTTGTGGTTTGTAGATATGACCTACAGTTAAAGGCAAGTCAATAATTTGGATGGAAAGACATAATGCAGTGTGTGTTGCAGGTCCCTAGACCACTGGTTATACTTCACTTACCAGGAAGGTGGTGAGCCTCTCTGGACACACAGAAGGTTAGTTGAACAAAATGGGCAACATTATTAGCCAAGTAATTTGACTAACAAAGATAGAGATAGATGGTGCCCTTTACTACATTTTGTAAGACCTCATTTCTGTGCATTGCATTACAGTATCAGTCTGATGTACTGTCTTTGTAATAGGCAGAAAACAGGAAGGAAATGTAAGCAGAGGGGCAGAATAATAAAAATAAGACCTTACATACTCATACACCAGGCTGTAATGTCCCTGACCAACCCTCCCAGGGCTCCCCTCATCTTGCCTAGGGCCCAGGACCTCACATAAGTCCCTGGGGCTATCAGCCCCTGCCCCAGCGAAGCCAAAGCAGGGCAGGTCTCCAGCTCCCCATAGCCCTGCCCCTTTCTGGCCATAGTCCCACCAAGCCAGGCCTACTCAGGAGCCCACATCCCAGACTGGCTGAGGCCCATCCTAGTCCCCAAAGAGGCGCTCAATGCCTAGGGCTGGGGCTGCCCTGCTTCCCCTATCTGCCCTTCTCCTGGCTGGGGTGGTGAAACGTGTCTTGCTTCCAGGTCTTGCCTGGCTGCCCCTGCCATGGAGGGAGCCCTGGCCTGCACTTGTTGTTTATATCCCTGAATGCCGATACAAAGAATTTCAGACTTTCAGTTTCAGAGATGTGTCCTTCCACTTTTACAAAAGCAAATGTGTGATGGATTAGCTAAATCATTCCCTTGTCTCTCACATTGTATTTTAAGTAAATGGCATGTCAACTTTGAACCCTTGCTCTGTGCACGTTATTCCTCCTCCTCCTGTCTGTTACAGGCTTGGAACAACACCTAGGGGAAACCTTTCCGTGCTGGGACAGGGGTACACAAGGTCCCCTCTGTGCTCTTGCCTGGTGCTCTCCTGGCCTCCCTGAGCTGTGACCTTCAGGGGATTTTTGCACAGGCTTCAGAAATCTGAGACTCAGCTTTGGCTTTGCTGTGTGATTTGTCAGCTACAGATTTGCATTGGGATTCAGCCTGGGATTAGTATAAATATCTTTATGTGAGTGTCTGCAGATGTGATAGGAATCTGAGCTCCCCAAATTGTCAGAGGGGATGGGGGAGTGATTCAGCCAACCAGCCATGGATTCAGGTGAGTAAACCAGGGTGTCCGCCATAATTTTGGAGCCCATGAAGTGTCCAGCCTCTTCTCCAAACTGAGTTACTCTCTAGGCTACATTGTCTGTATTGCCTAGTTTGCCTTTGAATGTAATGGGAGCTCAGGTTTCTTATGCGCCTCCAGCCAGGCACTTCAGATGCATATTTTCAGGTGGCTTGAATTCAGCATCTTATCACCTTTGGTCTCAAATTTTGGACTCACCTTTGACTTCTTTGTGACTTTCTCATGTATTATAGGGATGAATCCTATACACACTCTTTCTGTTCACTTGTACCACAGAGAAGCAATATCCTTCTCCTAGTCTGCAGATACATTGCTGCTTTCTAGGTTCGTTGTGTCTATTTCTTGTGGGATACACATCTAGACAGCACTTCAGTTGCTCTGTTAGGCATGTGAAACAAAGAATTAAATCTTGGCATCACTGTGAATGGCCATGGTGTGGAAGATAATGAGGTTGCTCTCTGAAACGTTAATCTTTCCCTCTCTGTCTCCACACTCAGCAACTTAGCTAGGAGAAATCCCTTTCTGTCTTTCTCCAGAGTCAGGAGTGAGTATTCAATGCAGCAGCAAACAAACCCATGCTCTTCATCATGAGGACAGGACACCAAAAACTGTATCCAAGTAAGAAGACAGAAGGCAGCTTGCATCAGTAAATTATGATGGGAAACTGTAGTGAAACTGCTACACAATATTACAACAAATATCAAAACATTTTCAAAATTAGATTCTTTTGCCATCCCCAAAGCTATGTGTGATGAAATAGCTATTTACTATAGATGTTAAGACCTGCAAAGAATCCTTTTCTGCACATTTGTAGGCACCTTGGTTCGCAGATGCCATAAAGGAAAACAGGAACTTCAGACAGTCTGGCAGATTTCATCATCTGAAATTATTATTCTTAAATTACATGTAACTTGTGAACCAAATTTAGATGCTGCTTCCTGAGCTGCACTTTTATATTAAACTTTTGATTGTAAAACTAAATAGTAAGAGTCACTATTAAATACATACACTACCTTTTCCATTGGTAAATAAAAAAATAATATATACATATATATATATATATAATATATATAAAGGAGGCATTATTTGTTAGGAACCAAAGAAAATGAATTACCCATTTTTCATCAGAGAATTTATAACTATATAAATATATTATATATATATATATCTTTGATTTTTACACATTTCAAAAGTTTTATTCTGCTCAGTGGGGGAAGAAAACAGGTTTAAATCAGGCTACATAAATGCCTACAAACACCCTGGTCACTCTGAATATTCTCTGGCTTTAAAAGTTTCTATGAGCTTCTCTGAAGTCTCTTCTATTCTAAGATCTACAGTAATTCTACAAATCAACTACCCATGTATGTGATAATGTGACTGTCGTCCTACCCGTCCTTTTTCAGATAAGTGAGGTTTAACCTTCCTGATGGTACAACCCCTTTCACTTGGGATTGTTTTCTAGAGATATGCTTTCTCTTAAGGGCCCCAAACTCTCTTTGACTGCACTAAATGAACAAAACAAACAATTCTGAATGCCCGCTAAATACAGAATAAAGATGAAGACACAAATGTTCCCATTGTGGGGACTTCAGTTTTCAGTCTTAATTTCCCAGGACCTCAGACCTATTCCACCAAAGTTTATCCTCTTACACGAGAGTTTATCCTCTTATATTCAGGGGAAGTTGGTTTCAGTCTCTTTTTTCTTGAAAATATTTTGAAAATCCAAAATCCTCCTCCAATACTGGCAGAATATATCTGCTTTTTTGTGACTGCTAATCTGCCTGACCCCACAAAAATAAAAATAAAATAATAAAAAAAGGCTACATCCTTCAACTTTCCTTTCTGCTTGGGTGGGGTTTCAGTGAGTGACAGCGCTTTATACAAAGTTTTATTCCAAACTTTGAAACTTGTTTCCTCATTTCCAGCTAACTATAGGAAAACAATTGCTTTTTTTTTTTTTTTTTTTTTTTTTTTTTTTTTTTTTTACCTCAGAAACTTCTCAAGCCTAACAAATGTTAATGCAAAACCTATGGCATCAGCATGACCTGGCATCTACCCAACCTCTGCACCTGCACAATTACAGCCAAGCTTTCCTGAACATTTCTTCCCTAACAGCTTGTTTTGTTTGGGGTATGCTGTTGTTTTGTGTTGTTTTCCCCATCTCTTTCTCTTTTTAAACACCAAGCGCTTATGGCAGGCATAATTTTTCAGATGTTGTTTTGGAAAGTTTCTCAGAGCTAATCATATATGCCCCATGAGGAGGTTTGCAAGACTGGCCCACACCTGAAGCCGGAGTCAGTGAGTTCCAGCAAAGATACCAGCAAAGATCCACAGCCACCTGGCTTGCCTGAAGGGCAGCAGGAGAGGCTGCTCAAGGAGTGCAGAGCTAGCAGCTGCTTTCTGCTCAGGCCACTCTGACAGTTCCCACTGTACCTATAAAACCAGAGCTATCAATCACTAAACAAGATCAGCCAGCATTTTAGTATTTACCTCCCCTTTCTCACTCTCTTTCTTTCCCTGCTGCAAATGGCCCTGAGTGTTCTGCACGGATACACAGTCAGGTGTGTTTACACACAAGTCGTTTGCATGAATGCTTGTGACCTGTCAAGACAGAGAAAATGAATGTCAGCTCATTATCAGAAAGGGAAAAAAAAAAGAAAAAAAAATACTTGAAGGTGGAGACTGGAAACCAGATGCTTAGTTATGTTAATTGTCCAAGCTCCTCTGATTTTGGTTGAGTTATAGGAATATACATCAGCTGAAAATCTGCTGTTTGATATAAAGAAATGAAGGATTTCACATATTAGATTTTTTTTTTTCCTCAAGAGAAATAAGTGTAGACCTGTTACATCAAATGTATAGCATTTGAATGTGTAAAATAGAATAGGAATCAACAGGAAGTGAATTCTTTTTATTTATGTTGATATAAATCTGGAATAAGTCTCCAGAAATCTGCTGAAATGTATACAGATGTAATTATGTTCAGAACTCACAGACTTCAATATATGTCTGGTCAGGATCTAAGGGCCCATTCATTTTTAAAAAGAATCTCTCGTACAAAAGCACTGGAAGAGCTCTTCCCAGAAACAGATGGCATGTAACGGACTGCGATTTGACCTTTTATTCACAGGCTGAGAAGTATGCAGTGGGGCTGCATTACTGACCAGTAATTGCCAAATCCAGGAGTTTCTATTTTTGGATCAAAAGGAAACCTGTAACTCATTATGTAAAAGCTAAATCATGAAATTTGCACTTAATTTCATTGAGTTTCCACTGTTCAGAGAAATGAAGGAAAACAATGGTTTGGGATTTTGACTATGCCGATTATTGGATATAGATTGTTGCTTCAGGACTTCCTGGAGAAGGTTGTCTATATCTTGGTTGCTGATCTATCTATTAACAAAGAAAACACAGAACCCCAAACTCATGCTTGTCTTGTGTTGATACAGTTTGATCAAAATATCAGTATCAATATCAATAAAATATCAATATCAGATGAAGTAATATATCATGTGTGTAAAAATGTATATTAAATATAGCATCATATTTTAAAAAGAGGAAAGAAAAAAAAAAAAGAACAACGTAGTGACTGCAAAAGAATCATTTGAAATGAAAGAATCTGAACAATGAGAATTAGTGGCCATATAAAAAAATTAGACAAGCACAATTAAATTAAAATTCCCAAGTTGTGTAGTTCTGCAGGGATCTGGCAGCTTACTGTGACCTCTAAATATACCATGTATATTTAACCAATTTGTTTCTGAAAATTGCAATTAAAAACTTTTATTTAAAGGCCTGCAGATTCACATAATGTAAAAGAGCTTATCTTTATGTAGAAATGTGATAGTATAATATTAATTTTGGAGAAAAGACAGTACTTTTTTGTTTCACTCAATTTTGAACTTCTTAATTGTCTTTATTGTATGATACTTTTTAAGAAAATTTTCTAAAAACTTTCTTAAAAAAAAGACTTCTGTGTTAGAAAACATACAAACATAATTATCACCCATTCAAAATGATGTTTTTTTGCCTGTGTAGATATTCATTACAGATTTTAAAAGGTCAATTACTGGGACAGTGTGGACACTCATGGTTAGCTTTGGAAAAAAAAAAAAAAAAGCTTAAATCTCACTTTGCTGGTTAATTGAGGTATCTTTATTTATGTCTTTGAAAGAATTATTTACAAACTTTAATTTCAGACATATTGTAGACAGTACACCATTTTAGGCCATATATTTCCCTCAGCTTCTGGTCACTAGCTCTTTTGGAAAATCAAGTATATTCTGCTAGATGGGACTTTCGTCTGCTGAGATTGATGCAATGAGATTATGCTTACTGCTCTCTAGACAACCACCAATTTTCAGAAAAGTAATAAAATCATCTTTAATCTTTGAAAATGGGTCCAAAAGAGATGTTGAGTAAAATGGGATATTATTATTATTGCTATTATTATTATTAGCAAAATGAGTACCTACTGTCTCCACTACCATTGCATTTTAGCCAGCTGATGGGAATTGCAAAACCCTAGCTGTTTTTGTATAACACTGTAACATTTGTACACAGCTGAACATGAACTCACACTAAGTACTGAAGAAGAGCTTCTAAAATGCAGATAGTATGTTTCCCTGCACTAATCAGATTTTTCTGTATACAGGACTGAATTTGGGGAATGTATTTACTTTGTGTTATTTAAAGCATCAAGAAATTCTAAATCCTCCTATTCGTATAGGCCAGGGATTTAGGCAGACAACGTTCATTTTTTAAAACCTTTGAAATTCTAAATCCCTGTGCTCTGACTTCATAGTGTGATTTATGCCTCCCCAGAGTCTTACATTCATAGTCAAGGACTTTGCAAAAAAGTTATTAGAACTTCCGTTTTATGGCTTGATGATTCATAAGTAATTCAGTCGGTTGGTTTTGTTTGCTTCCTAGTTCATGGTTAGTGCTGGTTTTTCTAGCAGAGCACGTTAGTCCCTGTATGACTGACTTTAGCTGGCCTGCTTTCAGTGGGTCCTCCCTGTTAAAACTTTATTTACCAGTGGTAGCATTTCAGATCTTATTCACCCAAAATGATGTGCGAAGATTGCTATGGCAGTAACAGAATGTTTAATCTCTGCAGAGAAAAAAAAAAAAAAGAAAAAGGTAAACTGGTAAACTGACCTGTTCTACACCAGCACAACATCTAACTCACATTGAACTTGTCCAAGAACTATTTAAAAAGTCAGCAGATACAAAAGGGAAAATAAACCAAAAGGAGGTCCTGCATTAGCAAGTTGTTTAAGTCCAAATTCAAGTGAGCAAGCAAAGGGTAAGGGCTGAATCAAAGTTTGCATGACTAAGTTGTAACCAAAAGATCTGCATGTTTGAACATGACAGATACCACAAAGTGTGTAACTATAGGTACCTAAGTGATAATTGCACATCTGCATATGGAATTGAATAGAGACATTTGAAGGGAAAAAATACAAGATTGAACAAGTCAAGTTATATTTTGCTAATTCAGACCAATTCTTTGGTATGCAAAACATTTCTCCTTTTCATCTGGAATTTTTGATAGGATCTGATGTAAAATCCATTAGTTTTAATGGATTTTGGATCATGTCCCTGAAAAGGGAAAGTGCTTCTCTTGTGTATAGAACTTCAGATGCAGCAAGTGGATTCCCCTACAACTTCACATACTTGCTAGATCCATGCTAAATAACATTTTATGCCAAATCTTTTGTTTCTTCAACAAATTAAAAGAATGTATTTTCATACAGTTTATCCTAAACAATGCTACTTTTTATTGAGTTAGGACTCTGAATTAATTCCAGCTTTATCTGAACACACCTGTGAGCCTTGGGAATAACCTGTCACAGTTATGGATTTGAAACAAAATTCAGAAATGTAGGCAGATATTTTTTCAAGTAGACTTGGAACAGAGATATTTGGGGGGATCTTTTCAATTTAAACATTGATTTACTTTCTCCAGGCTGGAGCATTTTACTGGCTACTGACAAATTCAGAACTACAAGGAATAGTTTCACAACTTATTTATTTGTTTGGGTTTTTTTGTTTGTCTTTTCAGAAGAGAGGCTACATAAACACTGGAGGTCTCTGATATTGATTCAATTCTCTAATGCAGATTTTCTAAAAAAAATAAAAATAAAAAGGGAAGGGAAGGGAAGGGAAGGGAAGGGAAGGGAAGGGAAGGGAAGGGAAGGGAAGGGAAGGGAAGGGAAGGGAAGGGAAGGGAAGGGAAGGGAAGGGAAGGGGAGGGGAGGGGAGGGGAGGGGAGGGGAGGGGAGGGGAGGGGAGGGGAGGGGAGGGGAGGGGAGGGGAGGGGAGGGGAGGGGAGGGGAGGGGAGGGGAGGGGAGGGGAGGGGAGGGGAGGGGAGGGGAGGGGAGGGGAGGGGAGGGGAGGGGAGGGGAGGGGAGGGGAGGGGAGGGGAGGGGAGGGGAGGGGAGGGGAGGGGAGGGGAGGGGAGGGGAGGGGAGGGGAGGGGAGGGAAAAAAAAGAAAAGAAAAGAAAGGAAAAGGAAGGAAAAAAGAAAAGAAAAGAAAAGGAAAGGAAAGGAAAGGAAAGGAAAGGAAAGGAAAGGAAAGGAAAGGAAAGGAAAGGAAAGGAAAGGAAAGGAAAGGAAAGGAAAGGAAAGGAAAGGAAAGGAAAGGAAAGGAAAGGAAAGGAAAGGAAAGGAAAGGAAAGGAAAGGAAAGGAAAGGAAAGGAAAGGAAAGGAAAGGAAAGGAAAGAGAAAGAGAAGAGAAGAGAAGAGAAGAGAAGAGAAGAGAAGAGAAGAGAAGAGAAGAGAAGAGAAGAGAAGAGAAGAGAAGAGAAGAGAAGAGAAGAGAAGAGAAGAGAAGAGAAGAGAAGAGAAGAGAAGAGAAGAGAAGAAAAGAAAAAGAAAAGAAAAGAAAAGAAAAGAAAAGAAAAGAAAAGAAAAGAAAAGAAAAGAAAAGAAAAGAAAAGAAAAGAAAAGAAAAGAAAAGAAAAGAAAAGAAAAGAAAAGAAAAGAAAAGAAAAGAAAAGAAAAGAAAAGAAAAGAAAAAAAAGAAAAGAAGAACCTTTCAGGAGTTGTCACATATGCTGCATGCTCATGACCATTTCGTGGACATAACACTCTAAACACAAATAAAAATGGCATGAAATCCATTTATAGCTTTTTTTATTTATTATTAATAATATTTTTTACTATATTTTTAAAACATTAATGTAAAACTTAATTCTACTGATTTTGTGATATCCACTAGTGGACAGTTAACCATGAGCCAGCAATGTGTCCTCATGGCCAAGAAGGTCAATGGTGCATTAGGAGGTGTTTCCAGCAGGTCAGGAGGTTATTGTCCTCCTCTACTCAGCCCTGGTGAGGCCTCACCTGGAATGCTGTGTCTACTTCTGGGCTTCCTGGTACAAGAGACCTGGAAGTCCTGGGGAGAGTCCAGTAGAGGGCTACGAAGATGACGCGGGGAATGGAGCATATCTCTTATGAGGAAAGGCTGAGAAAGCTGGGCCTGTTTAACCAAGTGAAAAAAAGGCTGAGAGAGGTTCTTATCGATGTGTATAAATATCTTAAGTGAGGATGTCAAGATGGTGAGGCTGTGCTCTTTTCAGTGGTGCCCAGTGACAGGACAAGAGGCAATGGGCACAAACTGAAACACAGCAAATTCCATCTGAATATGAGGAAAAACTTCTTTACTGTGAGGAAACAGGTTGCCCAGAGAGATTGTGGAATCTCTTTCTCTGGAGATATTCAAAACCTGTCTGGATGCCATCCTGTGCAACATAATCTGGGTGGCCCTGTTTGGCAGGGGATTTGAACTAGATGATCTCCAGAGGTCTCTTCCAATCTTAACCAGTCTGTGATTCTGTGAAATGCACACACACACACACACACAAAATAAATATATATGCTGCTAAATATATTGTCAGCTAAGAGTCTTGACAGAGACACTGCAAAAGCCAATTGGAGGATTGTCTGAACATGGAAAGCATGGCAATTCTTGGTGTTTGACCCCAGTATGACACACGGAAAAGAAAAAAATAAATAATAAAAAGAAAGAATGACATAATGTCAGTGCCAGAGATGTGCAAAATATTTTCTGTCACTCCTAGCCTGATTACAAAGAGGTTGCACAAGGGAAGAAAAGGGTTGCTCAGCTCAAGATATGCCAAATCCACGTCAACTCACCTCAGCAGGCACTGGGAAGCTGGAAAGAGGAACAGTTATGAACAAATAATCATATGTGAATACTGAAGACTGCTGAACAACTCATTTATCTTCTGTAACTAGCACTTGACACAGATGCACATCAGCCATCCCATAACAAT
Organism: Aythya ferina; assembly: GCF_964211825.1. Classification (NCBI taxonomy): domain Eukaryota; kingdom Metazoa; phylum Chordata; class Aves; order Anseriformes; family Anatidae; genus Aythya; species Aythya ferina. Next base: position 102,857,741 of record NC_140298.1, on the reverse strand, counting down.
ATGAATAAGCCCCCACAATTCCTAAGCCCCCACAATTCCTAAGGTCAAAGAAGCCAGGGGGCAGATACAGCTATCAATTACACAGGCATAAGTCTGTAGTAATCCAGTGCAGCTCACTGAATTCCTTTGGGCTGACACTTTGGGCTGACAGCAAGGACAGAAGCTGATTGAATAGGCACATTTTGAAAGCTGAAGTAGATGATTTTTTAAATCTATGATACAGGATTTCAAGTTTTTCCAGCAGTAAACCAAAGTGCCATGAGCATTTCGACACACACTGAGCTGCTTTCCTCATGTCATAGAATCATAGAATCATAGAATATCCTGAGTTGGAAGGGACCCTTAAGGATCATCAAGTCCAACTCTTGACACCGCACAGGTCTACCCAAAAGTTCAGACCATGTGCCTAAGTTCACAGTCCAATCTCTTCTTAAATTCAGACAGGCTCGGTGCAGTGACCGCTTCCCTGGGGAGCCTGTTCCAGTGTGCAACCACCCTCTCTGTGAAGAACCCCCTCCTGACGTCCAGCCTAAATTTCCCCTGCCTCAGCTTAACCCCGTTCCCGCGGGTCCTGTCACTAGTGTTAATGGAGAAAAGGTCTCCTGCCTCTCGACACCCCCTTACGAGGAAGTTGTAGACTGTGATGAGGTCTCCCCTCAGCCTCCTCTTCTCCAGGCTGAACAGGCCCAGTGACCTCAGCCGTTCCTCGTACGTCTTCTTGTTTTTGTTTTGTTTTGTTTTGTTTTGTTTTGTTTTGTTTTGTTGTTGTTGTTGTTGTTGTTGTTTTTTGGTTGTTTGTTTTGTTTTGTTTTCCTGTGGGCAATCAATAACTATGTCACTTTTTTCTTCATCAGTTTGAGCAGGAGAAATGCAGAATAATAAAATTTAGAGAGAAAAGGAGAGTTATAATAAAAACTGTATTGCTGTGCACATTTCTGTTCAAATATGTTGTAATTGTAATGATTGGGAATAATAAATAACATTTTTTGAACTGCATATATCTTCACTGGTAAATGTTTGTTTGGTAAATAACCAAACTTAATTTCACGTTACTGTTTACAATGATAAAACGATGGATGTAGTGTATGTACATTCATATATACATGCTGTAACTGTTGATTGGTTTCAGTTGCTTTTAGTTTTAATGGGAAGATATACATATATATATATATATATATACATGTATATATTTAATGGAGTTAAAAGATACTTTACAAAGAATACAAAAATGATGTGCTAGGAAGTACATGCTAGTTTAACCTATGACTGTTACAAAAGAAACCATTTAGTGCCACACTTACCCCTGTGCTATCTTGCCTCAGGAAATAATACTTATTTTGTGTATTGCTTTTGCACATAAAGGATAAAGTGAACTTAAACAGTTACATGGCCTTAAGTTGCTTGTTCTTCATGCAATGGGTAGCAGACTGGGAAATCATAGAGAAAAGACCTTATGAGTGTTAAAATTTTAACCTGGCTGAAAGCAAGATAGGACAGACACTCAAAAGAAAAGATGAAGAAAATCCATTAAGAGTTCTGGAAAAGATGGAAAACATGCTTGTTTCAGGAAATCCCCTGAGCTGAAAATAGATGAAGTCCAGAAGAATACCAGGGGAAGGATTACACCTTCTTGCCCTGTTCCTGTGATTTGTGATGCATCACCCTTTGCAGAGCTCAGAGCCAGGTGGACGTGCTCTCACCCCCTGTAACCATTCCTATGATCTGTGATCTTAGGACATTCAGAGGTAAAACTTCTGGTCTGTTAAATAAATCCAGATTACAAAGGTTCACATTCAGTTAGTAAAAGGGAGGTGAGAATTGAGAATCTAATGAATAAAATGAAGCAAAATATCTCTCCTCTGATTTTTAGGCACATGGAGCAGATCAGGAAAAAGAAAACACAACTTAATATAAGTGAGCTCATCCAGCTCATTCCTTCTGCTTTTTTTTTTTTTGTTTGTTTTGTTTTGTTTTGTTTTGTTTTGTTTTTGTTTTGTTTTGTTTTTTTTTTTTTTTTTGTTGTTGTTTTTTTTTTGGTTGTTTGTTTTGTTTTGTTTTCCTGTGGGCAATCAATAACTAATAATTTATTATAAATAACATTCAACAGTTTCTTGTAGGAAACTGAAGATTTCCACTCTGCAAATGAAGTTCAGTGGTAATTACCTTAATGTTTAAATGACTTTATAGTCCTTACTCAGACAAAAATTGCTGCTGCTTCTCTAAGTGCCAACTGTCTCTCCACCTCAGTGAATGCTGTGAAAATCATTATTTACCTCTAGGGAGGTAAACAATGAAATTATTTTTTCTTTTTCTTTTTCTTTTTCTTTTTCTTTTTCTTTTTCTTTTTCTTTTTCTTTTTCTTTTTCTTTTTCTCTTTCTCTTTCTTTTCCTTTTCCTTTTCCTTTTCCTTTTCCTTTTCCTTTTCCTTTTCCTTTTCCTTTTCCTTTTCCTTTTCCTTTTCCTTTTCCTTTTCCTTTTCCTTTTCCTTTTCCTTTTTTCTTTTTTCTTTTTTCTTTTCTTTTCTTTTCTTTTCTTTTCTTTTCTTTTCTTTTCTTTTCTTTTCTTTTCTTTTCTTTTCTTTTCTTTTCTTTTCTTTTCTTTTCTTTTCTTTTCTTTTAAGAAAAAAAAAAAAGCTAACTCAAAGAAAATCTAGCTCTGAAGAACAGGTTAGTAATAAAAGGAAGCCAATTTACTTCTGCTAGGTTATTAATCAAATAATATCAAATAAATACTGCATCAAGATTTAGATCATATGCCAAACATTGGTTTCTTTCTGCCAGGGATCTTGACCTGTCAAGACATTGCTCCCCTAGCGTCCTTGTAAAGGACTTCTTCATAACCTGTAAAGGTGAATTCTTTGAGGCTTTGAGCACCTTCTTCATTTCTCTTTTGGGCTTGCCAGAGAGGTCTAGTTCACCTCTGGACATGTAGTACATTTTAAAAGAAATTGAGACAGTTATAACCCCCTATGAATCATTAACATTTCTAAACTACCCAGAGTTACTGATCATAAGTTTTACAAACGTTTGTTGATCATTTGTTTCACAAAAAAAAAAAAAAAAAATCAAACAACAATACAACACAAAACCAAAGTCTTCACCAGAAAAAAAGAACAGACTAAAGAGCTATATTTCTTTATAAAATCTATAATTAACCTTTATCTGATCAAATAAATTACCAACTCTCTAAAGTGACCTTTTCACTTTATGTATCTAAAAGCAAAATAATATTGATTTGAAATGACAATATTCTGTAAAATATAAATTTGTCATATATTCAGAAAGGAGTGTATCATACTGATCTAGCAAGAGGGACTTTAGGATAAGGCTGTATTTCATATTGTTTTCTTACAATTAATCTGAGGATATAGTTGGAAAGACTGTTCAGCCTCAGAATATTCATTAAGAGCAAAACTATTTTATTATCTCTGTTTCTAAAAGGTTGTTTCAGTGTTAAAAAGAATACAACTATTCCAACTATTTATACCACCAGTGCAGAATGGTGATTTGTTTCCCTCTATTGCTGATTAGGTCATGTATTGTTTGGTGAACAGACTACAAACCTTCACTCTATACAGAAATTGCTGCTCTTCAGCTTTACGCTTCAGTGAGATCATATTTATTTTTATCTTATCTTGGATAACTAAAATTAGACTGGTTCATTTTTGCTTATAAACTGTTTCACTTGCAAATTCTCCATGCTGTAAGATTTGCATTATTCACACTGGGAAAAAGCTTTAGCTGCATTAAAGCTATAAATCACATTGTATTGGAGTAGTCCAGAGCAATATAGTGGAATCTGGCTTTGGTCAGATTTATTATTGTTCTAACATATCCGAGCAGAATGATCTCTATGTAAAGTTAGGCAAAACTGTGTCACATTCTCTTTTCATCCCTCTGATTTTAGCACTCTTAGCATTTGAATGCTACAGGCTGAAACAATGGTATTACTGCTAAATCCCATAGGAGGATGAGATGTATTCCAGAAAATCATGAGATCACTGTAACAGAGTTTCCATGCTTTCCATATTTTATTTAAAAATATTAATTAAATAAATAAATAAATCCCAATTTGATAATGCATTGCTTTTGCTGAGTGCTACTTATATATGATTTTTGGAGAATGTTGAAATATTGTCAAACATTTGATAATTTCAGTCCTTTCTGGAATCATTTACTCTTGGTTTTCTGTTGCAGTTACAGCATGATGGAATACAAGAGTTACTCTGTTTGTGAATTCCTGAACAGCATTTCTCTGGAGCTGCAAACCAGCTTGGCAAGGCTTTGTACAGGTATACTCTGGTGTTAGTGCCCCCTCTATTGTGCAGCAGTTGCTGCCTAAAGACAAATGTGACAGCTTTTGAGACATTATTAAGAAAATAACAATGCTGTGTCCAGTTAGAGCAACATTTCTATTTTCATATTTCTTTTATTAGCACTACAGGATGTTTTCAACCCAATGAAATGTCATGCAAAAGTCTTCCTCTGTTGAAGCCTAAATGAGGCTGACAGAAGAAAGGTATTTTTGGTGAGAATAGACTGGGAGATTAAGATGCTCTTGGGCTTGGGTACTACCTAAAATATGGGAGGGTGATGTCCAAATTCCTGCTTTACCTGATTTGCAGGAATTTGGGATGAGAAACTCAGCTGTGAATCAGGCAGAACAAAGACTTGTTTTTGATTAAGAGACTAAGTACCATGCAATGGATGTGAATCTCAAAGAATGTGAAAGGATCATACACACTTGTATATCTGCAGGGAGGATTTTTTTTGCTTTGATATGAATGAAGCCGAAATGAATCATTTAAGAAAAATGCTCTGACCAGTTCTACAGTTATGTCCTTAATGCTTAGTAATGGCACTGAACTCTTTTTAATTCAGGTTACTAACCTTTCATTGAGCTAATGAGGAGGAAATAACCAAAGGCAGTTTCCAAATCACTTTAAGTCCAATGACATTTTCTCAAGAATTCTGATAGTATCAAAATATTTGAAAGCTTCAGATATATCACCTAGCCTTTCACTTTTTGTTTCTTCTTTTTTATTATTTTACTTTGATTAAAAAAAAAGGATATACATATTTGTAATACAGTCTGAGACTCTGCACTTCTAGGCATTGTATGCATATAAATTACCATCACCCTATACAGTACTGTGCACTTGTCAGGTCAGTTTAATCGTATTAAGAAACTGCTCAAATACTTCTGTTATAACCATATGTGTTGGACTTAAGCTTTTGTGAATTGTGTCTGCACCTGAGCAGTCTGTACCCCTCTTAACTTCTGTTCCTTAAACTAGGCAGGGTAATAAATTATTTTAGTAGAATAAAAGAAAAATGTGGGAAAGGATTTTCTGTAAAAGCAACAGAGGATTAGGAACAAAAAATAAAAGAAAACTATGAAGAATAAAACTTCCTTATAGCAGATGGGTGTTAAACAGAGCTGCTGTTTCTCTGTGCCTTTGAAGTCTACTTTTTCTCTGTGGTACTCATGAGTTGGGCACTTCCAGTTGTCATGTTCTTTTCTTTTTCCCTTTACTCAGATAAGAATGTATTTAAAGATCCAAGCATTTTGTCAGGTAAATTTCACTGCTTTTGTTCACTTTGGCAAAAATTAATTTTCCTCAAAAAACTCTTCCGTATGCCCATGCTGCAGGTGTTTTCTGTTCATGAAGTCCTGGATACTAGTCTTTTTCTTTCATGTTGGATAGCAAGTGGAGTAGAGGGCCCTTCAGTAACACCATCAGTAGCACAAGGCAAGATTTGATTGTCTCATGTAGGCATCCAGTGTCATTTCAAAGACATGAGGTAATCCAAAATGCCTACATGGAGCTGGCATATAGCATACAGGACATAGACATTTGATCCCTTCTGACAGAGGCAGTGCAGGTACACTGTGGTGTCTATAGTGACTCTCACAATATAGGTGCAGGCAAGTGAATCTCACCGTAAAGTAAGGGTTTGCATTTGGGCTGGTAAATGCTGCTTTGACTACTGAGTCTCCTCTGTGGTGTGTTTACAGTTACTACAGAACAGTACCAAAGAATGCAGACAAGAACATCAGACAGTGAAGTCACCTGAACTTCGGTCTCACTTGAGTTGCTCCCACACAGGCTTCCAGGGGTAAAGAAAGCACTGAGATACCCTAGACTACTAGCCCACCTGATTTCTCTATCTGCTTCTTGTCCTGTGGCATCCTGTACCTCTGTTATTGTAGATGTGAGCTAAACAGCCTAGGCTCCCTTCATAATCAGTGGAAAGAAACTGCTGATTTTTAGGTAAGATTAATCCAATTTACTTATGATGTCCACCAAGATATCTCAGGTGTCTAGGTCAGATCAAGACATTGATATATTTCTACAGATTTTTCTGATTCAGAAAGGCAGCTAGGAAACACTGTATGCAACACATCTTCAGCATAACTGAAGATTTTTTGAAGAGGAGCTGGTCTGATCTGCAGCGTACTAATTTCCTGTTCTATGACAGAGTTAATATGGGATGCAAATACTTATTTGACCTCTCCTTCCTCTAAGTGAAACCTCTTCTAGCAATTAAAAATTTTCCCACATCATTTTTGTGTGTAAAGGTGGAGAACATGACCCAATCTTCCATGGGTCCACAATTCAGCTCTCAGGGAAGGAAAAGAAATCTGATTTCTATGTCATTGTACACTTTTTGCAGTGGTTTTCATGGGTGCACAGTCTCACTTCCTACCCTCTAATGTAGTGTCATTTCAACCCTGCTTTGCATTGTGACATCTAAATAACCAACACAATAGAAAATCTACCGATATCCTATTTGAATATTTCTACAATGCATCAGCATATCTTTGTTTTGAGGGATTTTTTTTTTCCACATGCTAAATCTCCAGAAAATATTAACCACTAGTTTTAATGTGTAAGAGGTGGAAATAACTTGAAAGAGATTTTTGTTGTTGTTGTTCCCACGGCAGCAGAAACTAAAGACAATCATAAAGTGTTTGCTAATGGACTTTCTTAAGTGGTGTAATTCAGGTATGAAAGGGAAAAAAACTGAAATAAAAATCAGCATGGGCTGAATACAAGGGTATGGAATAGAGTGTCAGCAATTCAATGTGCATAGGAGTTTCAAACAAGACAAAAAACACTTTGCCTCAGGCATTTTATTCAAACAGAAAAAAACAACCTTCCTTCACTTTTATTTGTAGAGGCTCTTTGAATTCATAACCTCTGGACTAAAACACTTCTCCTTGAAGAGGAACCTACTGGGGAAAAAAAAAGAAAAAAAAAAAAAAAAAAAAAAAAAAAGCAGAAGCCAGATTCTGCAGTCCCTACAGAGTCAGATTTGGAAGCAGGAAAGATTACTCCTTAAATGACCTGATCTTGCAGGTTACCTTCTGCCTTTTCTCCCATCACAGGTTTCAGATGCTGAAGAGCTCTCTAAGAAAGTCTAATGTAATGCTTCACAGCAGGCTTCTTCTTAAAAGCATCTTACCTACTCTGTTTTTTGTTGTTGTTGGCATTTTTTTTCCTGCTCCACATCCATGAATAACAGTCAGCTCCTAAAACCAGTTCTGACTGTGCCACTCATTCCATCTGGAAAGAAAAAATCAGTATCAAATAATTCTTGGCTGTTGTGTGAGAATTGACTGCAGCCCCAAATGGGTCAAATCATGATCTGACCTACTTTTACCAGATTTTTTTTTTTCATTTCAGGAGCCCCATTATTTGAATCTTCCCTATGGATCATTTATATTCCCTTAAGATCTTAAGCTAAGCTAATACACTGCAGCTGAAGAAATCTAGGGTGAGAAGTGAAATTATTCTTTTAATTTGGGTCACTTTTGCCCTTTGTGATTATTTTATATCATCACCATCATTTATCTTCCTTTATTTCACAGTTCTACTTTTCCTTTTCCCTTTAATGATGGACACCAATTAAAATGTCATAGGTCATTCCAGATCCTATCAACACTGTTGAGTGATAGTAGCTTTGCTAGCATTTTGCTTGTAAATTGCCAAAAAGAAAGGAAACAATAACTAGTAGCATAATTCACAGTCTGTTGCTCATGTGATAAATAAAGTGTTCTTTTTGGAAATAAGGCCATGCACATGTCATTAAAACATAATAGCACTAGCTCTGATGAAAAATAAATATTATACTTTCAACAGTAGACGGGGGGAAAAAAGAGAAAAAAAAAAGCAAAAAAAAAAAAGCAAAAAAAAAAAAAGAGTTCCTCTTAAAGGACAGCTTTAATTTGCACACTGATGATAGTTGCTTCATTTTCCAAGACTTCTTGTAAACTTAAGAGCTGTAAAAGGCAAATCCTTCCCTCTCTCCCACTTCATTCATCTATCCATTCACACCATCAGCCTGAGCTAAACAATTCCTTGCTTGCCTGCTCTAATCAATCCTGAGAGCCTGTGAGCTCCCATTAACTTACTTAACTAGTTCATGGGGGGTATTGTAAGAATTAATTAAATAGTTCCTGTTTGGACACTGCTTTGTACATGTATGGTACCATAGAAATTGCTATTAGGTAATGAATTATGAATAAATCATTTCAATCTATGATGGCCTCCAGCACAGCTGCAGATCAGCTTTTCCCAGGATTCAGGATTCAGTTACTGGTTATAGGGATTTGTGTTCATGCAGACTGGCATAAGGATGATTTCATTATAGTTAGGCCAGCAACTATCACATGAAGATCAGGGCTTCATCTTTTCCTCCTTCTGATTCATGAGGCCACATATTCGCATGTGTAGGACAAGTCTAAGACATCATAATACCAAAGAATTCAAGATTTACTGAAGACAAGGTAGCGTGAGAGTTAAAAAATAACAGTGAAATGGTCAAGGCACACATCTGAAAAAAAAAAAAAAAGTAAAAAAAAAAAAAAAAAGTAGAGACTTCTGGGGATATTAGCGGAATTTTCTAGACCAATATGGTAGAAAGTAGGCCAAGTTGGCTATGAGCAGGAGACATACAATGAAGAGAGTGCCATATAGTCTTGGTGCCTCCAACATTGAGACTGGGTACCTCTCACATCATATATAGTTTCTTACCTTCTCTGATGACACATTTTTTCCCATGGAAAACTCACCACTAGAGAATGAGGAGAAGGATGGACACCCCAGACATATCTTATGTGGACATGGGCCATAGCCAGGTCTTAATCTTGGACATGGAAAGTGAGGAATGCAGTATAAACATGCTCTAGACACCAGGAAAGACATCTAAGTACACTATTTGAGAGAAAATCACATGGTAAAATAATAAATTCTAAGCTTCAAAAATAATTGTTGTCAGTCTTCAGACTTTCTCTGATAGCATACCAGTTTTTTAAACATTTTGTGTTTTCACATTGACTAACAGAAACACAAATCTAGCTATTTATTGCCCCCACCCCTTCCAGAACTAAAACAAATCATGGAGAAATTAACTTTAAAAATTTCAGCGCTAAAAAGACTGAGTCCAGTTCCACTCCACTCAGTTAAAAATACACTCAGATAAAGTCCTCAGAGAACAGTGCTGCGTGTCTGACACTGACAGCTGAGTTGGCTAAAGGCAACCAGGACATCAACTCTGTTCTAAAATATATTCTAGAATACCTTGGGATGAGCATGGTTTTCTTCTCTGACTGTTTAAGGAGACAAGGGAGACTAATCTTCCATCTGAGCATATGAAGTTGCCTGGAATGAGCACACACCTTTGTACCTTTCCATTCATAAATGTGCAAAAAGTGCACTTCTAATCTTGTTTATATATATATACATACATACATTAAAACAGGAGGAAAAACATTCACATTTGTATATGTTTATACATACACGGGCTTCCAGATGAACGTGTTTTGCAACAATCACAAATAAATAAATAAATAAATAATATGATACCCTCAGTTTGAGCCCATTTGGTAACCCCTTCTTTCTTTTTAACTAGCAGCTTTTCAGTTTCACAGTTGAATTTTAAATTTTCCTGTCATTAATCAAGTACCATTATGTCGACTCTAAAATAAATACACAAAAACATCTATATACATTGTATAAATCTGGACAAGTATTTCATATTTAAAGTCTCTTTTTAAGGATAGCTGTTTGCAATCACTAGAAAAATGTACATTTCCAGGTCAGTAAAATCACATGCTTTATCCAATAGGGAGGTGAGCCCTCTGGGTATGCTGAGTAAGAACTCAATAGAATCTAGTTTTAAAACTTTATGCTTTAATTAAAATGTATACTGATGTGCAGTCATTTCCCTGAGCACAGCAATATGGTAATAAGCCTTTAAAAAATTCAGATCTCTGCAGTTTCATAGTACATTTTTCAATCTGATCAAACGTGTTTTTTTTTTTCTCTCTCTAATCAGTACTTTTTGTGGTTTATGCATACAGTATTATATTTGATTCCATTCCCCTGTGGGTTGTTACTTATCTGAAATATGTTGAGTAAAGATCCCTTATAAGAAGGAAAATAAAACATTTGTGAAGTAATAGTTGTTCTCCACAAAGACTCATACATCTATATGTCTAAAAAGATAGTCACCTTTCATGAGAACATGTTGTCACTTATATTACTAATAAACATTTTAGGATACTGAAAGGTTTAATTTTATTAATTTTATTTTGTACATCTGTTTTTTCTTCTGTTTTTGCTATCTTGCCATAAGTTGATGTACCCACAGAAAAACATAAGCTGATAGATATTTCCCAGCTCTGGGTGATGTTGCTTTGATGTTATTTGCAGCAACTTATTTCAAGATGGACCAAAATAGACCAGAGGCAATGTGGAAGAAAAAGAAGTGAGGAGGCAGGAGACACAGGTCTACCTGAAATGTACACACAAAGAAACTGAATTTACTTGCTTTAAATCTTGGTAAAATTACTTCTTTTCATTTCTCATAACCCTTAATTGAATTTATCCCATATTTAATTTCCCAGTGTGCTACTGGAACTAAGTGATATGCAATGAATATCTGTTAGGAAAGAGAAAATCTGGAGGGTTCATGAAGACAAACTAGTGGTTTGTAACCAAAAACCATCATAATGCTTTTAAACAAGATGTCTAAATTATGTAGGAAACTTGAAATTTGATATCTGTGATTTTGGAGAATGTGAACTTTAACCTTCTTCTTTTCACATAGAATTGTATGTGTGCACTGCATGTGGAATTAAAATGTATAATTCCTGTACATGTGAGTTCATTCACCTTGTTTTGCCTCTAGCTGACATATAAGAAAGAGAAGAAACTTACCTGCAGGAGTCTAAAATGAGGAGGATTTTAGTCCCAGAAGTGCCCAGTAATCACGTTTATTGCTTTTACCACATGGATTCAGTATAATAAAACAGATTTACTCCATATCAAAGTGAAAATGTAAATATGTTGTGTATGATTTGCAATAGAACAATTTGAACTTGTAACCCCTTTAAGTTCAATTCAGTTAATTGCAATTTAATTTCAAGTTTGTTAATTGGAGCTATGATTTTTTTTTTTCCCCCTGATTTTTAAGTTGTTTAAGGAAACCTACCCAAGTGACACCACAGAATAACAGTTTTCAGAGACTGCCTAGTGAAGGGCAGAAGAGGGTTTCCACTGGGCTATGAGGGCCCTGGGAGAGTGTTACTTGCTTGGAAGTTACGAAACTATGTGTGTCTTTGGGACAAAACTTATTGGGTTTCCTTGCTAAAAGACTATTTTTCTTTCAGTAGAGGGACTGGGCAATGTCATTACCAGCTACTTGAATGCAGCCGACTAGGTGAATCAACAGTGGGGCCACACAGAGAATTCACAAGATTCAAATGTGGTATTGTGGAAACAGGGAATGACAATTATATATGAGGTTTTAGATTAAACATGTGCTTGGAGTTTGTATAGAAAAGGTTGTGTCATTTTTTGTTCCTTCAGAGCAGATTAAAATAAAATTTCAGATGGAATAATGTAGATGTAATGCTGTAGTTTATCCCTTTCATCCTGCAGTGTGAGTGAGGGGTTTGAACCTTCTCCTCCTCCTTGGCTCAAGGGAGAGAACCCCACTCTACCTTTTTGTTGTTGGTGGTGGTGGTTTTGTTTTGTTTTTGTTTTTGTTTTTTGTTTTGTTTTGGTTTTCGTGTCCTTTGCTAACTAATGAAACAGTATTTGAAACCAACTAACAGCTCTCTTTTCTGATTTTCTGTGGCATTTGTGTTTCACGTCTCACAGATGAGCTGTAGACTGTCTATCAGAGGCTGACAACTTAGGGTTAGGGGTCAGGGGCTTTGTAGACCACTTCTAGAATGATAACTGGTGTGCAGGAACTGGTACAAGGCAAATGCACTGATGGAAGCATAGTAGAAGTAGTTGAAAGCTTCATCAGGGCAGGCCTTGACAGTGGAAAAGAGCAGTAAAGAGGGGGAAAGAAACAAACTGGTGACTATATTGAATGAGCTCTTTGCTCCTTCAGGCAAACACAGTGACTGTACTCAGAATATGTAATTGAAGGATAATTATTCTGTGTGGAAGGGATTGTCTTTATTTATATGTATTGTATGATGCCAAGTACATTTTGAGCCCAAGAAACAATATGAATTATTATTTATTTATTTATGGCACCAGTGGGGATAATAATCTGTTAGAAACTTGCACTGCTGGAGAGAGCATTTAACTTTTCTAAATGTGCCCCATGATTCTTCTGTTTTAACCCATCAAATTAATTAAAATATTGCAAATGTTTCTCCTCAAGTGGTCTCTAATTTGCACATGTATGGAATCCTAGAAGTTAGAAATGGAACAGGCATATTATTCAGTTCCATTATCTGTCCATACCATATTTTCTTTAGAAAGAAATTACCATATTGAAACTCAAATATGCCCATTTGCAAGGGCAAATGTACAAAATAGTCAAGATAGACATCTATTTGCATAAAAGACCACATGTGTTAAGCTGTGAGAAAAATTAAGAGATTGAACCAAGGCAGACTGGAAATTTCATTTTACATTTGGGATGGGTGGCTTGTAAACCACTGGAAAAAAAAAAAAAATCAGCTTAATATAGAATCAAAAATAATTTTGTTTTGTCATTTTCACACATTTTCCCAGAAGGACCTGTGAAGGGGTGTTTCAAGTTGCCATGAGAAAATTTCTAACCAGCTGGGAGTCAGCACATAGTGGACACAATATAGAAAGACTGTTTTCCACCACAGCTTTGAACACATTCAGGTACTTTGATAAATTGAGGGAACTTCTGCAGCAACTGAATATTGAAGTTCTTCCACTGGAACATAAATCATAAGTTGTTTATATTTCATTAGTAAAAGCCAGAAAATGGCAGTGTGAATTCTAAATTCCACTACATTTTAAGAGTAAAGCACATTTACTAGTTAACTGTGTATTTAAGAAAGAGCTAGAGAATTCAGACTTGGTGTCCCAAGCTCTTCCTCAATGAGTTTCTTTTCCATTCCAAATATTTTGTGTTGGGGTGTGAAGGGTTACACATATCGATGCTTTCAAGAAAGCACCCATTCCATTGCAACCAAGTTCAATGAAGGTACAGGATGAGCCTGTTTTTGCTGCTGTTGCTGTTTCTTTGGCTGTTGAGTAATGTTTTTTGTCTCACAAGATTTTTGTAGCTTTGTTTCAGACCCCATGCATACCTGTTGAAAGGCATTTTTTTTTCTACCTGCTGATGACAAGTACCTCCAGAAACTCACCTCCATACCTGTTGTGGTTCAAATGTGGGTCGACCATTTTCCAGTGCTGGATAGTAAAAAGGGAAATTTGAAGTAGATTTCTGCTTTAATTTGTAGAATTCTGCTTTAATTTGCTATTTTTATTTGAAAAGAACACTAGAAAATGCTGAAATATTTCCAGTTTAAAAATAAAAATAATAAAAATTTGTAGCCTGCCTCAGGGGTAATTATGACTTGCAAAACTTTAGGTCCTCTCTTCATCCAAACTGGTGCCCCTTTCTCTCAACTGAAAATTCAGTGAATACTCAGGTCTCCATTGACCTTTTCAAGCTGTTATTAGAAAAGAAATAAAATATTTAGAAAATGTTCTGTATGAGTTAGAATGGGGTGTGTAAAACATCCTCAGCTTGCAGAGCCCCTTCATTAATGTACTTAGTCCACTAGCTTTCTGGGTAACAATGGTCTCAGCGCTCCCTTTGGTTTGCTGTGGTTCAGCTGTTCACCTGCAGCCCAAAGTTTTAGCCCAAACTGCTGTAAGGAAGCAACGTGGATATCCCCTTTCTCCCCTTTCTAAATTCCATCAGACTGAGACTTCTTGTGTGCTGATTGCAGTTCACTACAAGTCACGGTGATTTTCATGACTGATAGATGAAGAGATTGCAGCTCAGCTATTCAGATGCTGCTAGTGCTAATGAGAAGACAATGTGGGTAATCAAATTAAACAAAATGCAAATGTGTTGATCCAGGTTATAATATCAATATTTGTTCTCCCTAGTAATGCAAGCCTCTTCCATCCAAGGTCCTTTTCCTTCAAATGAAACAGCTTGTGCTATCTGAAATCAAGCATTTTGTGTATTTCAGAGGGGCAAAATGAAGTATTTGTAAGGAACAGACACTGTTTTTTAATATTCCATGTAAGCACACTAGAAAAATGAAAGAGAGAAAAATCACACAATTGTTTTCAAAGGATCAGTACAAATGTTCTAACCTTCTTGTTTGTTTGTTTGTTTGTTTCTTGCCTGAAACAATCTGACAAATTCAACACATTCACTATTCAGTACACCCACATATGGACCATAGTGATGTCTTTATATGACATTGATGGTATATTTTTGCAATTAAAAATTGTCTTTTATGTCAGTCCTGCTGCTGACGTTTGCCACTTAGTAAAGCTTATCTGTTGTCATATCATTATCTCGCATTATCGCCTGTGGATAATTAGGGTTCTGTTCGGAGGCATGCATGCTGGTATCTCATGCTTGACCTAATATGTACCACAGTGCTCTGCCTGCCCAGCTGTTGCTCCAGAAAGTCCTGGGTCTCTCCTAGGCTTTGGATCCCTTTACCCAACCTGGGTGTTGCAGATACTTCCATGCACCTCAGAGAGAACTAGGGTTAGGCAGCTGAGTAGTGCCTCTCTAGGTGTGTTGAATAAAGGCACATCTGTCAGATAAATATAGGCATCTAATGTCACTTGAAGCCTAACAGGGTTTCAGAGACATCTGCATGGATGACATGGGATTTGCTAATAACCTCTGGAGCACAATCTGGAGGCTGGACCATGTACCTCACAGAACCTGAAATGAAATAAATGCCTCCCTTTGGGCAACTACATCCTATTCCAAGACTCCACAGACCTATGTACCTCCTCTCCAGTGCAGCAGACCCATTCTCACCTCCCCTCTCCCAGCCTTTCTGCCAAGCCATTCCTGATGGGGCTGCCAACACAGAGTAGTCATCCCACCAAACCATAGCACCACATGCATGCATGCTGTGGCTACAGCTGCACTGCAGGACCCACGTGTGTACCTCCTTCTCCCCTGCCTCATGCCACCAACTTTCTGGTTTGACTTATCAGAGGACACAGCAAAGACCCTGGAAGTGGGATAAGAGTCATGATGAGTGCTCATCACAAGCACAATACTTGCTATGGATCTTTGTGACCTGTAACCACACATCATCCACTAAACAACTCATTTGCAAATCTGCATCCTTCCTCCTCTCCCACTCCCTTCTCTTACATGTTGTCTTCACAGCTTCCTTGTCAGTATCTAACCCTCCTTCCTCAGGACCAGATCCTCTGCAAGCTGCTTTTTCTGTTGTCCTACTTGCTGATTCCCAATATAACTGAGAACTTTTTCTCATTTGTATCAATAAACCCACTTAAATACACTTTTTTTTTTTTTTCTATCTATAGCTTTTTATTTATTGTAAATTCCTCCTGGAAGAGCCTATTA
This sequence comes from Aythya ferina, assembly GCF_964211825.1. NCBI lineage: Eukaryota > Metazoa > Chordata > Aves > Anseriformes > Anatidae > Aythya > Aythya ferina. The sequence continues at coordinate 102,841,866 of NC_140298.1, read as the reverse complement.
TGCCTTCATACCTTAGTCTCTATTTGCCTCTAAAATATTAGATAATATATAATGATGAAATATTAAACACTGTTAATTCAGTAGTGGAGCAGGAAATGAATTAGAAAGGGGACTCTGAAGGTTTATTAGTTCTGTGGTCTGTGTTTTTAACACTATGCAAATGCTAAGTGTAATTGCTTTTTACCATTGATTTGCTTGATTTATAGAGTTTAAGGCCTAAAGTTCGACACTGATCATCAAGTATGACCTTTTCATTATACAGGCTACCAAATTTAATCCAGTAATTCTTTATGGAGCCCAGTATGCTCTTAGTGAGGTAATTATTATTGCAAAAAACTAAGATGCAATTTGGTGACCACATCTAATTTCTCACAGTCATAACAACCCTTATAAGTCTTTGTTTTCCTGAGGATACCCTTCAGCAAGAACTTACTTTTGTGCTTTAGCATTTTAATATCTAATTATAATTTTAATTCAGCAATGAAAATACTGCAATAATAGTTTCCTCATTAAAATATGAATCAACAGGAAAATTAAGGTATTATGGCAACCTAAAGTGGGCTATGTTGAAACTGGGTCATTTTTTATTTATGAGTTAAGTCTTAATTTTTTCTCTGTGTATAAAATATATATAGCAGAATATCCAAGGTAGACAAAGGACCATTACATGTGTCTGTTTACAAGGTGTGAGGACACTGGGCAAGACTCCACTCTTAGCTACCTTTGGGTCTTTTAGCTGTTTCCAAAGTTGCCTAAATATGAGTCGGTGGACTTTTAATTTCTGTGGCTATTTTGTTTATTTATCTGTTCCTGTTCCTTTCCTGTCCTTTAGGGGTCATTTTTAAAGTGTCCTTTGCTGAATGCTTTCAGTCTCCACTGAATGTGTGGCAGCTGCTTCTGAGAAATACCTAAAGCCCACTCACTTCCCAAAAAGAACAGCTCCCAAAGAAACAGGGGGAAACAAAGACAACCTAAGGAATGGAAGCCTGTGCTAGAAATATATGCTTTGTCTCCCTATATCTTACCCCCATAATGCTGTTAACACCCAGAAGTGTTAATGGCCTTTGCACTGAAATAACTTTTCCAAAGGGACTCAATATTGATGTAAAAGCAGTGGAGGCTAAGCAAAACTGTGTAACTTCAGAAATGGAATATGGATTATATGGAACAATCCAGAAGGAAAATTGTATTGGGTCCAGAGCATCCATAAAAGCATGAGGGCACAGGCACTCCACAGAAATACAGGGCTAAGACAGTTACCATCTGAGAATCAGTCCTTCTTGGAGAGCCTCCAGAAGTGCCACAGCTGAATTTCATTTACTTCACAGCAACTTGAGGCCGAGTCATCTGAATTACCACCCTGTATTTTGTTATGGTCCCAAACCTGCCAGCAAGTGTGGGGCAGTGCTCCAGCTCCCTGCCACCCTCATGTCATTGAATTCCTTCTGATAGCTCAGGGCCTAACTCTGTTGGCATTATTTGCAGTGAGGCATAGCAGCTGCAACAAGTAAGCCTGCAGAAAGCCATCCAGGACTTTGAACTAAGCTTCTCCAATATATAAAAGTGAAAGGAGGCTCTGGGGTGGGCAGGGTTAAGCACAATTTTCATAGTTATTCTCAGTTTAGCTTTTGCAGCATCAAAAAGCACTGCTTTTTTTTTTTTTTTTTAATATTATTATTATTTTGAGATATTTGCCCCATGTTGCTCAAGAAAAAAAAAAAAAGTGAAAAAAAAAAAAGCCTTTAATGTATTTGTACGGTTTTCTTGTAACTTTTCTGACAAATGTAGTTGTTGAGTGAACGTGTGCTGCCACCCATAGGCAACCCTAATAATTTCTCTTTGCTCTTGCAGTTTATAATCACCACTTTTCGCAGAAAAGTTTGTGTTCCCCTGCCTTTTGTTTGTTTGTTTGTTTGTTTTATATCTCCCACTTATACGTGGAGCTAACAGTAGAATATGGTATTAAATTAATAAAAATATAAACAAGATTAGAGCTATTTTAATGACTTTAGTTAGAGGTGGTTCACAGAAGATGTCTCATTGCTTGTAAATAAAATATTATTATTACTGCTGTTCCTTGTTCTGTCTACAAAAGCAAAAGAGCACAGGATGATTTTTCCCTGTCCTGTGATGTGTTGCTAGCAATTGCTCTCGGTTACATATCATTTTAACTATTTCAGAAGCAAACTTAAACCCACATATACACGAAATAAAGCTGGGTTTGGTAATATATAATTTGTGTACTTCATGAACTGCATAGTATGACTAATAGTGCCCTCATAATAGTGAAGTTGAGTATAGATGAGCACCAGCTGAGGACTTGGTCTAAAGGAGAGAGAACAATTTCATAGCGCTGAGCATTCTGACTTGCTGATTTATTGCAGCCTTACTGACTGCACATTGGAAGGAGTAAAATGTAAGAGGTTTTGGGTTTGCAGTAAAAAAAAAAAAAAAAATCAAATTAAGATCAGTAAAATCATTTCCAAGCAAGATGAGAATTCAATAGCATAAATACTGAAAACTTTACATGATCATCCAGGAAAAGAGACAGCTTTGTTAATATCATTGCTACTAGCACTGGTGCACTGCTACATTTCAACATATGGCTCCTGCAAAACAGAAAAAAACTATTGATAACTTGACAAAAGTGCTGTGTCTTGGCCTCTTCACAGCAGGAAAATGAAAAAAATCAAGGCTGCTATAATTGGTATGAAATGTTCCTCCTGTAGTTTCCCTTTCACCCCATTTTTTTAAAAAGGTGAAGAGGGAAATTATATTTAATATTTCCTATAATTCATACGCCCAAATGGTGGACAGTTTTCAGTTTTTAATCTTCACTTTAACAAAGAGCAGTTGAGCAGCTATTGGTGGGGAAACACAGCAGTCGACTACCTTGTAAATTAGAAGCTGCGGTAGTAAAAATGGATTTGTATATCACCGGGAGTAGAGAGAGTGTCTGCCTTGTAAATTTAATTAAACAGCAGGTGCAAAATCAGGTCATATGGCTTTGATGTGCCCCATGTGAGGATGACAACTAGACAATGATTCTAATATGAAGAAATTTGCATACATTTGCATTGGATTGCATAGAACATTGTAGCTCACACCTACTTTCTGTGTTTCATTTTGGGGAAGTTGAAGATTTGAATGAACGGTTCCTATTTAGTTTCTGCAACTAAACACAAGAAATGCTTTTGTTCTGTCATGGTAGGGAACATATGGGTTATGATGCCGTTATGTACCATTTTATAGTGTATGCTTACATGATAATCAAACATTTGAAAATGCAGCTGAGATACTTGTAATGACAGGAGAAGCAAAACTGGAAGGGGGGCGGGATGGGGGGAGTACAGAGGAAGAATGGAAACCACCTCTGTGTTTTAATCTTTTTTTGATGATCATTTGTTTACTGGAGCATTGATGCAAATCTCCATTCTGGTCTTTGTCCAGGGGGTGTCAAAAACAATTCTCTTTGCTTTAGTAGTTAATATTGTAAACAATGAAATTATGTAGGTTGGAAATGTTTTCAAATCTGGCAATTAGCAGCTCATAAAGATGATTAGTTATAAATAAATAAATAAATAAATAAATAAATTCTTACCTTGATGTCCAAAGTTAAGAGTAGAAGTGTTTAGATACTAGTTATGCTTCTTATGCTAACAGTTTAATGGGAAAACCAACTGTATATATCCCCAGATCTTTTCTTTGCTGTTTAAAATGTTAATGAACAGTTGGTTTCATTTTTGACAGTTTGTCTGTGAGATTCTGAATCCCAACACTGACTGTTTTTGCCGACTGTGATAGACATACAAGTTTTAGAGGCTATTAAAACACAACTGGGAGGGCAAAACAAATCGCTAAGAGAAAATATGTGGCTGAAGAAAAGGCTGAATGCTGCTCATTAGACGTTACCTAAACCTGGATCAGCACAGACTGAAACCTGCCAAGCAAAGGCTGCTTGGGGAACTTATGAACTCAAGTGTGGCTGCAGTCCTGCAGGCTGAGCTGTACAGCAGCATAAATGAAACTCAAAAGTTTGCAGTAGGGCTTATCTTGAGTGCTGCTTTCTTTTGTAAACTGTCAGATCTAGCACCTATCAAGTAGCTGCATCCCTACTACTAGCAGTGAACTCAGTGCAGGAATCATTCCAGGCTGGTTTGTCTCACTTAAACCAGACACTAACAAGACACCAGTTACAGGTGAAGCTCCCCTGGGAAGGTCTCAGTTAAAGGGAACTTAAATGGGAACTTGAATCTTTAACATTGAACCTAGTGTTTGTTTTCAAAATGGTTATAGCACTGCTACATCTTGATTGTAGTCCACAAACAGAGGCACTTGCCTGCCCTGATGTGACAAAGCAAGGTAAGCAGGCACCAGAGCCCACCACGAGCCCTTGGCACCCAGTGTGCAGGAAAAGCTATCACATCCATGACAGTGCTGTCATATTCCAAATACCATATCCATAGGAAAGCTCTGCTGGAAAGCAGTGCCAGGTGATGGCAATCTAATGGTTGTGGTTACTCAGGTGACCTTGGTTCAAGAGGGTTATTTTGACCCTGAGTTTACAAGGCATGCATTAAAGAAGCATCCATCTGTATCAGGAGGTGCCAGATTTAAACACTCATGTTGTTGGCTTTCACATGTAGCTCCTTGGATAGACTCAAGCTCCCGGAGACAGAAATGCATTTTGCACTGGGGTTACACAGTTGCTGGGCAAAGAACAAAAATAGCACAACATTCCTGGTCACAAGGCTACAAAGATGTTTGCCCTCTCATTTGTTGTCTTTTGTTTGCAGGAATCTCATGCTGTAGAACTATTTCAGGGTGAAATGTGAGGGCATTTCTCTCTTTGAACATTTGATTTCATCTCTGCTGAAGTCTTCTGCTGCTTCTGTTAAAAAACAGATCCTCATTTGATTTAGCACAGCTGGGGGTCAGTGAGGAAAATTTGGGAAAGGGAAGAGAAAGAGAAGTATGTGCGATCAGAATTCAGGGAAAGGAAAGAGGAAAGCTGAACAAGAGCTTCCTAGACACATGTTCTGCCAGCACAAAATACTTATAGAATCATAGACTATCCAGAGTTGGAAGGGACCCATAAGAATCATCAAGTCCAACTCCGGGCACCACACAGGTCTGCCCAAAAGTTTAGACCATGTGACTAAGTGTACAGTCCAATTGCTTTTTAAATTCAGACAGGCTTGGTGACTACATCCCTGGGGAGGCTGTTCCAGTGTGTAACCACCCTCTCAGTGAAGAACCTCTTCCTGATGTCCAGCCTAAACTTCCCCTGCCTCAGCTTAACACCATTCCCGCGGGTCCTATCACTGGTGTTTACAGAGAATAGGTCACCTGCCTCTCCACTCCGCCTCACAAGGAAGTTGTAGACAGCAATGAGGTCCCCCCTCAGCCTCCTCTTCTCCAGGCTGACCAGGCCCAGTGCCCTCAGCCACTCCTCATATGTCTTCCCCTCTAGGCCCTTCACCATCTTTGTCGCCCTCCTCTGGACGCTCTCCAACAGTTTAATGTCCTTGTACTGTGGTGCCCAGAACTGCACACAGCACTCGAGGTGAGGCCAGACCAGCGCAGAGTAGAGTGGAACAATCACCTCCTTGAACCAACTAGTGATGCTGTGCTTGACGCATCCCAGAATACGGTTGGCCTTCCTGGATGCCAGAGCACACTGCTGGCTCATATTCAACTTGCTGTCAACCACAACCTCCAGATCCCTCTCTGTGGGGCTGCTCTCCAGCGTCTCATTGCCCAGTCTGTACGTATAGCCAGGTTTACCCCATCCCAGGTGCAGGACCTGGCATTTGCCTTTGTTAAACTTCATGTGGTTGGTGATCGAATACTTCTATTACATCAACAGTTGACCTGCTTCAGGAGGTTTCTTTATTTATTACCTGTAGCCTCTACAATGACATTACCAGTTCTTCAGTTGTGGTGAATTCAAACTCAACATATTTTATTTTATTTTATTTTATTTTATTTTATTTTATATTATATATTATTATTTTTTATTTTATTTTATTTTATTTTTACCTCATTTAGGGATAGAAACTTTCAAAGGTGATGGCAGAAATGCTATAATTTTCAAATCATTCCTCCAAAATCATTTGTCCCTGCTACTTGCTCTGTCTCTGAGACAATATATGTCCTTGTGCCCATTCTCTCTCAGCAAGTACCCTGAATCACCTGAGCCCTGGCACTGATGCCTTTAGGGCCTCCAGCACACATGCTATGTAAATACGTCAGGTTTTCTGAATTTGGCCCTAAGTACCTCTTTTTTTTTTTTTTTTTTTTTTTAAGCTCATATTCTTAGCTCTAGAGCTCCTAGATAAAGCTTGTAGAAGATATTGATATACCAGTTGCAAACACATGATCTCCAGCTCTAGATGAACACCAGGCTATAGTCTAAAATTTTCTTTTGAAATAAAAATATGTTTGTTACTTTTTTATTAAATTTGCTTCCATTTATTTTTGAATGGATTGGGAAAAAAATAAGGGGGAAAAAAAAAAGGCAAGCACAAAACAAACTCATTTATTTTATTTTATTTTTTAAATAACATGAAATGGTGCCCAGAAAAGCAAACATCAGAAGGAACACAAGTAATTATGACATCAGTAAAAAACTCAGTAGTTCTGAGAAAATACTCATATGACCTTCCCAAATAAAATGCCAGCAATGTATATTAAACACCTGTAAGAACCTTTTTAAAAATAATTAATATACCAAATGCATTCAAGCAGACTGGGTACCCATGTTAATTTCACAGCAAGGTTATTCCCACAGATCACAGACCAAAAGAATAAAAGCAGCATACCTAGGAAAAATAACCAAGCAGAGTAAGGAAGACACTAGTAAAATGAAAAGAAGACTGTATGGAGTCAAGCTGTTTCATTTTACTAGAGCTTCCTGCAACATGAAACTGAAGGACAACAGAACTGTTGTGTAGAAAGACAAGAGGCAAGGCACTCAGGTCAAGTACTGGAAGCAATGATCCCATAAGACAGCATTCTGAAATGGTGAGGAGAGATGGGAGGTGGAGGTGCTACAGCTCTAGCCCAACAGAACAGGGACATTTCTACCACCAGTGGATGCATCCCGCACAGTCATTCCATCCTGATGGCTCCAGAATATGATTCCTGGCACTCTGGGACAATATGACTTCAGGTGATCTCTTTGTAGGCTGGTTGGTGCCAAGCATTGATTGAATTTCAGGAAAGGATCTTTATTGCTCCAACAAGCCCTTTTTCCCTCAAAAGACTGGAAGTGGTTTCAGGGACTGGGCTAAAGCAATTCTGCATCAGTTGCACTGCTGGGAAACAGAAAGCCACTGGCTCCTTGTGGTGGCAACTTTCCCACCTTCTCCTGAGTGAAGGCAGACAAATACACCTATGAAATGCATTAAAATTCTGGTTTATTTTACATGTGTGTAAGTGTCTCTACCAGGTAACTTTACAGGATATGAAATAGATAGAAGTTTTCAACTGAATTCTCCTAGCATGACATCAGGAATAAAACTCACAGGATGAAATATTTTACCTGCCCTTTGCTAGGCTTCAAAATGTAAAATTAAGTATTTTCTATGCAAATTGTCAATTCATAAACTTGTGCTAAAGGGCTCAATTTCCATTTCCAAGGAAGATGTATACATATAGTAAAAAGGCAAGAACTTGTCAGTTGTCTTAGATAACTAAGAACTCAGTTCCCAATAACTCCGTTCTCATTACTATCCTCATTATTGGATTTGCTAACTCAGCAATAACTGATACCTGGAAGTATATCAGTTATAAACTGAGATAGTTACCTTAGGTGAGTATAATCAACCTTGATAAAACTGGTCATTTTTATTTTTTAAGTCACCACTCCAAGGATTTGCTTCAGTTTATCACAGTTTGCTCTAGTTCTTCTTAATTGATATGCTTTTCTTCCAAGATTATTCAGACAGAAGTATGTCCCTCTTAACTCCCATGTCAACCAGCAGAGACACCAGATTGGCACAGCTCATGTTACTAATTTGCACTGCATTGTAAAAAATTTATAACAGGCCAGCCCAAAATATTTCCAGCTCAGTTAGAGAAAGTAAGCAAAGGTAGAATGAAGGAAATTATCTCTGTTTTGCAGAAAAACATACTGATGCCAACTTGTCTCACGAACCATCAGACTGAAAGTTATAAATAAGTCTCCTGATTCCAATGATAGCTGGGGGAAAAAAATCCCATATCAAAATTGTTTTCAAAATCTGGACAATTTTCCAATTCTATAATAGGACAAAACTAAGCCACTTCAAAGTGAAAATTTTCACATGGGAATATTCCAGAGTTTTATCTAGCATCTAGGAAGTAAGAGAATGGTGTCATGTCCTTCAGTTGAATGAAAGGACTTCTTTTCTTGAAGAGCTCTGGGTGAATATTATAAACTTTGGAATCATCTGGGGTAGGATGCTTTCTAATTGTAAACAGCAATTTAATTCCTGTGAAAACTAGCTTGCACATCCTTTGGAAAAGTTTGAACTTTATAAATCAGCATTTTCCAAATGAAAAAAAATAATACTCTCTAAAATGAAATTCTTTACATTGTCTCAAAACCATTTCCTTGCCTTCTTTCTAGCTTCCTAATCAACAAAGATAGTAGAAGAAAGAAAATCAATATACTGTTGCCTTCCTACACAACACAGTAAATAAGTAAAAGTTATACCTGTAAGGTGGGCTTCACTGCAGTGTTCAGATATGACAACCAAACTTACTGTGTTTTCTATTTCATGTGGAGTAAACATGTGTAAATACTTTATTAAAATTAAATTAAAAAAAGTGAAAGCTGTTCCCTACTGATTGATTTTTCAAAAGCTCCCTAGACTGATTCAGCTACAGATGTTTGCAGAATGATTGGATGTAAAGTGGGCTTAATTCATAAAAGCAATAAAATGTTGCTTATTGACTGAACAGATGAACTAGCTGAGGGGACATAATTTGGAGTGTTCTTATTGGAAATGCTTTGAAGAAATGTAATGATAGTGCGTGTGGGGGGAAGCCTTATTAGATGTGGTAGAATGAATTTTCTGCAAAACATTTCAGTAGATTTGGAATACTAAGAAAATTAATTCCTGAATTTTGGACTGTACAGTTATGCATCTGAATAAACTTTTTGCAGCTTCTCAGAGTAACCATGTCATTCACAGTTAATAAATCCATTTAAGCCTACAATCAAGACAATGTAAAGATGAACAAAAAGGAGAATGTGCAGGTAACTAAAATTCTTCCCTGTCTTTCAAGGACAGGTGCTACTGTACATTTTCAAGGCTGCAAAATCACAAACAAACCATTATTTTCTTCTTGTTCTTTCTCTCTCTCTCATTTATTTATTTTTTTATTGTGAGTCGGGTTATCACTCCCAACAGGGAGAGAGTAAAGGAGTCATTGTGTGATTTCTACCAGATTTCCTTTCTGGACATTTATCCAGACATTTAAGCCTATGTGTCATAAGGATGAGCAAAGACAGAGCTAAAGTCATATTATTTCAGAACCTCAATACACTCTGCTGAGGTGATATTCATTGGCTGGGTCTGATGCTTGGGACCGGACTTTTCTAAAACTTATGCCTGATCTTTAATATTATTTTAGGTTGTTCTAGTAGTCAGCTGGAACTTTGTATATTCATGATGCTCTGCTTTACTAACACTCCATTTTCCACTTAAGTCTCCACCGTGGGAAATCTGTATGTCAGTCTTAATGTGAATTTGGAAAGAATATTTCCACAAATCTCTTTAGGGGAAAAAAAAAAAAAAAAAAAAAAAAAAAAAAAAAAAAAAAAAAGAGAGAGAGAGAGAGAGAGAGGAGAGAGAGAGAGATCCTGTCTAAAAATCTAAAACTTTTGTATTTTCTTTTGGAAACCTTCAAAAGCCCCTATCACTGTCTGTAGGGAATGTGAGCTTTTATTTTAGAACTATTTCAGGAACTGCATAAAAGTTAAGATTAGATGAGATATGTAAAATGAGCAGATTGCATCCATATTCCCCAGGACATTCTCCAAACATGTGTCTGCAGATGTGTTAATTGTAATGCATATGACTTTCTTCTTCTCCTGGGCTAAAGTTTTCCCTTGGGCTGGCTTATGAACATTATTCCTGATGATAGCAGGGTGCTACAGAGAGCACTGCTGGGCAGGATGGAAGTAAATTCCTTCTCAATGAAATGATCATCACTGGACTGTGAGCACCTCTTTTCTCCTGCCATGACTTTCAGCAAATAGCGTGGAGCTGTGCAAAGAGCATACAGCCATGCTTTCAGCAAGCTTGATGGAGGAATTATATTTTAATGACTAATTGCCAACTAACATGTTTTAATCTTAAGATGTTTATGTTTCCCATTTACCACAGGGTTTAGAATAGCTTGCTACATTATTTGGGTTAGTTTCCAGATTGAGGGGGGTGATAATCTTTATGGGGTATGATATTCCTGTTGAACATTATTGTTCATATGTATAAAGGGCTGATACTTTACTGAATTAAATATGGACACCAAGAGGGGCTGTGTACTTTTTTATATTTGTTTATAAATTTATACTGAAGTAGCAGTATAAATTTCAGTTCAGGAAACTGAGTTGCACTGCTTAGATTGATTTGTGGAAAGAAAATCTTGAAATAATAACAAAAAGTGAACTGCAAGAAAACATGCAAAATGGTATCAAAAAGTTATATTTTCTGTACATGAGTTAACAAAAAGAATAGACCAGCCAACATCTTTATGAAACCCTGCAATGCATTAGGTCATTAGATCAAGGCATTAGGTTTTATTCACACAGATATTCCTATGCTTAAATTTTAAGCCCATTTGAAGTTATCTTCTCAACAAGTTAAGTCCGTGAACAGGAATTGCCAAGACCCCAGTCTTTTTCTGCTGTAGCTGATGACAGCAGGACTTGCATGACTTGCCTAAATGGGTGTAATTGCCAAATTTCTGTTCATAGTGTTTTTAAATCACCAGTGGACAATTTGGCAAATCTGTTGGACATGTGCACAGTTGTGGGCTTACCTGTGAGCTCACACTCTTTATAACATGATCCTAAAGCTGAGAATTTTTTTTTTTATGGGGAGTAAAAAAGTATACAAATATAATATAATATAAATATTACGGAGCCAACTAGGAAAGGTGCCCTCCTAGACCTGTTGCTAGAAAACAGAGAGGGTCTGGTGGGAGATGTGGTGATTGGTGGCCGCCTCGGTCATAGCGACCATGAAGTGGTTGAGTTCAAAATTTATGGTGACAGAAGGAAAAGTGCCACCAAAACCTCATCCCTAGATATGGGGAAAGCGGACTTCAGGCTGCTCAGGGAACTAGTCAGCAAGGTCCCCTGGGAAACTGCTCTTGAAGGCCTCGATGTCCACCAGTGCTGGTCACTCTTTAAGCGATGCCTCCTAGAAGCACAAGATAAGGCAATTCCAAAATATCGCAAGTCAGGCAGGCGGGGCAGGAGGCCAGCGTGGCTGACCAGGAATGTTCTAATGGAGATTAGGCGGAAACAGAGAGTGTTTCGCTACTGGAAGGAGGGCCAGGCGTCATGGAAAGAATACAGGGATGCTGTTCGTGTTTGTAGGGAGAAAGTTCGAGTGGCCAAAGCACAGCTAGAGTTGAAGCTGGCTGTGTCTGTGAGAGAAAATAAAAAGGGTTTTTTTAGATATGTAAATGGAAAAAGGAGAACTAAAGAATACATAGGGCCGCTCCTTGATAGGGAAGGTCTCCTCACAGACGATGACGTAGGCAAAGCAGAGACGCTTAACGCCTTCTTTGCCTCTGTCTTCAATGCTGATGATGGGCTTCGGGACCCAGGGTGCCCTGAGCTGGAGGGCCGGGACGGTGGGGATGACAAACTCCCAACTGACCCTGAACGTGTGCGGGATTTTCTACTCCACCTGGATCCCTACAAGTCCATGGGTCCAGATGGGATTCATCCCCAGGTGCTGAAAGAGCTGGCGGACGTCATCGCGGAACCTCTCTCCATTATTTTTCAACGATCCTGGGAATTTGGAGAGGTCCCGGTAGACTGGAAGCTGGCAAATGTTGTGCCGATTTTCAAGAAGGGTCAGAAAGAAGACCCTAGCAATTACAGGCCTGTCAGTCTCACGTCAGTGCCTGGTAAAATCATGGAGAAGTTGGTTCTCGGACTTATTGAGGCGCACCTGGGGGACAAAGCAGTCATTGGTCCCAGCCAGCATGGGTTTGTGAAGGGTAGGTCCTGCCTAACTAACCTGATTTCCTTTTACGATAAGATCACCCGTATGGTGGACCAAGGGAAACCAGCTGATGTGATTTTTTTGGACTTCAGCAAGGCTTTTGACACGGTTTCCCATAGGATCCTACTGGACAAAATGTCCACCATACAGCTAAATAAAAACATCATACGATGGGTGAGCAATTGGCTAACGGGCAGGGCCCAAAGGGTTATGGTAAATGGGGCTGCGTCAGGCTGGCGGGCGGTCACCAGTGGGGTCCCTCAAGGCTCCATTTTAGGGCCGGTACTTTTCAATATTTTTATAAACGATCTGGATGTAGGAATAGAGGGTATTTTGAGCAAGTTTGCTGAAGACACCAAACTTGGAGGAGTTGTGGACTCAAATGAGGGCGTAAAGGCCTTACAGAGGGATCTGGACAGGTTGGAGAGCTGGGCGATCACCAACCGCATGAAGTTCAATAAGAGCAAGTGCCGGGTCCTGCACCTGGGACGGGGAAACCCTGGCTGCATGTACAGACTGGGCGATGAGATGCTGGAGAGCAGCCTAGAAGAGAGGGATCTGGGGGTCGTGGTAGACAGCAAGTTGAATATGAGCCAGCAATGTGCCCTGGCAGCCAGGAGGGCCAATCGTATCCTGGGGTGCATCAAGCACGGCATCGCTAGTAGGTCAAGGGAGGTGATTGTCCCGCTCTACTCTGCGCTGGTGCGGCCTCACCTCGAGTACTGTGTGCAGTTCTGGGCACTACAGTATAAAAAGGACATGAAACTGTTGGAGAGTGTCCAGAGGAGGGCTACGAAGATGGTGAAAGGCCTGGAGGGGAAGACGTACAAGGAACGGCTGAGGTCACTGGGCCTGTTCAGCCTGGAGAAGAGGAGGCTGAGGGGAGACCTCATCACAGTCTACAACTTCCTCATAAGGGGGTGTCGAGAGGCAGGAGACCTTTTCTCCATTAACACCAGTGACAGGACCCGCGGGAACGGGGTTAAGCTGAGGCAGGGGAAATTTAGGCTGGACGTCAGGAGGGGGTTCTTCACAGAGAGGGTGGTTGCACACTGGAACAGGCTCCCCAGGGAAGCGGTCACTGCACCGAGCCTGTCTGAATTTAAGAAGAGATTGGACTGTGAACTTAGGCACATGGTCTGAACTTTTGGGTAGACCTGTGCGGTGTCAAGAGTTGGACTTGATGATCCTTAAGGGTCCCTTCCAACTCAGGATATTCTATGATTCTATGATTCTATGATTCTATAAGACAAGCTGTATGTAGTCAGTGACTCAGCAGTCAGATGACTGAGTTTTGTTTTCTAAAGCCTTTCTCTCACCACCTGTTTGTCTTCTTCCGACTGGAAAAAAAAAAAAAAAAATCCCTTACCTGATGCTTGAATTCATCACAGCTTGTGGGATAACAATCCACAATAAATTCATGTAGAACAACAACCCACAATAACTTCCTGGACATACAAACAGTTCAAGAGATGGTGCCTTGAATTTGAGTGCCTTTGTAGTTGAATATACAGTTTGCCTCAGTTACATGGCACAGAGCTGAAGAGGTTAAACAAAAGTTGCCCGTCTTTCAAAACTGTGTTAATTAAAAATGCAAAACCCAAAGAAATCACAGCTGGATAAATAAAAACAGCCCAGATGGTATAGCAACAAAGTTCTGGCAGGTCTTGAAGCAGACAGTATTCCTGCATATTTTATTTCCTAGCACAGGCTATCGCCAGACCACACCAGTGATGGATTGGGCAGCACAGCAGAGTGCAGGGCACTCAAACTGTATGGGTATTTTTGGGCAGCACAGTTGTAAGAAATGTCTGACTACATAGCCGATGTCTGTGCATCACACAAAGTGAGTCCACAAGTTCCTACCTGTGAATCAACTGGATGCCTCTTCATTGAGAACAAATTCCTTTTGGTGATGCTCTTTCAACTGTGCATATAGGCAAAGTTCAGCCTTTCAATGTGTGCATGTGTTATCAACTCCACTGATATCCTACTGTGTTTTTGTCAGCTTGATCTCAAAGGGTATTCAGAGCTACTTCAATGAGCTTTAGATCATGTTCACACATGCAGAACTCCAGCAAATTCCAAAAGTAGTTCCAACTTTTGAAAATGAATTGGGTGAGACCAGTGCTCCCTGGATGTGTCTGGCTAGCTCTTCACATCCTAAATAGTGTCTTTGCCTATGTCCAGGAGGCAAGTAATGTAGATGTGTTGCTACAGCTGTTGCTTCCCTTGGGCTGCCAGATTCATGAATCTCTGAACATCCAAAACCTAATTATATCTGGACAGCACTTTGGGGGGGAAAAAAAGTAGTTATACTTGGGGAAACTTGGACTTAAGGTGACCAAGCCCAGGCTCAAGGTGGTAGAAATAGGTTTTACAGTTACTTTACACACTGTATCTTGATGAGAGCCCTAAGCCCTAAGAAACCATTCAGCTTAATCCCAGTTGTTTTTCCTGCTCACTGGAACCTAAGGGAATGGAGAAAATGGTGGCTGGATTAACATCTCAGCATACAGATAAAAAGTTGGGGAAAGGCATGACAAAGAGAGTTACTGATTGACAATTTTAAATTATCAGAAAACATACAGAGGTATAAATGAAAAATAAATGCATCTGTGGAGTGGCCATCACTTCTATGTGCTCTAAACTGAGGGCTTGAATTTGTCTTTTCAAATGCAACCCACCATCGTGTTCTTATACACCACATAAACTATGCAAAAACAGCATGAGAAATGTATAACATTAGGGTTGGTTTGTTGTTTTTTTTTATTCTTATTTTTATTTTGTTGTTGTTCTGAACTGTGGGATGGGTTGTGCTCTTGGGCGAACTTTATTTCAGTGGATGGTGCTGGCTTAGTCCCCTGCGAGGGATCCCCACAGCTGGCAGGGGTTTCTCTGAGGGTTTGGAGGCTCATCCTCCTGTAATGGCAAACAGAGTGCCCAGGACTTGAGGCTATTTCTGTAGCCTTTGTACAGTCCTCCACAGTCTTCATTTACATTTAGCATTATGATGGAACTCAGAAGCTTTTATTGCCATATAAACTCTAAACATATGTCTATATACACCCCAGAAACTCTCATTAAGCTGTGTAAGAGGCAGGAAACAATAGGCACTTTTGGTCACTGGGCACAATGGTTATTTAGGCTTTGCAAATGCAGAAAGGCTTTGGTGAAGTTAAAAAATACTGAAAGGCAATATGGCTGTTGCAGCTATAAACCTTGTTATTGCTACAGCAGAAACTAACGGCATCCATTTTGTCTAGTAACTCTGAGATGGCCTTATTCCAAAGATGCTCTCCTGAGTGATTTGGATTAGACTTTGACTTCATGGCCAGATTTTCATGCAATGCAAGTTTTTTGTTTGTTTGTTTGTTTGTTTGTTTGTTTTGTTTTGTTTTTTTCCTTTCTTTTTGTAATAATATATATGCTGCTCTGACAGATGTTTTATTTTCACAATTTTTTTTTTTTTTTCCAAATCAACACTACTGAGTGATACTGAGATGCTTTGATGGTGTAATCCTGACTGAAAAAGCCTTCTGGCACACTGGATAAAGACTCATGATATGCGTGCTGCTGTGTTACAATAGATATACCACTGCTCAACCTCCTGTTCAGGTTGAGCCCCCACATACTTTTCTCACGTCCTCTCCTGAGCCTCCCATATGGTTTTGGGAGCTGCTGAGCTTCATGGGCTGACTCCCACCTTC
Source organism: Aythya ferina (assembly GCF_964211825.1). Taxonomy (NCBI): domain Eukaryota; kingdom Metazoa; phylum Chordata; class Aves; order Anseriformes; family Anatidae; genus Aythya; species Aythya ferina. The sequence goes on along the minus strand of NC_140298.1, from coordinate 102,825,923 downwards.
TGTGGGGCAAATGCAGCAGATTGAAGATCCTACACACACACATACCCACTCCCCCCACGCTCCCCTCAGCTTGAACAGGAACAGAGACAAACCTGCATTTCAATAGAAAGAAAAAGCAGCTGGCAAGAACATGACAGACATTTCTTCCTTCAATAGATCTCCTCCCGCTTCCTTTCCACCCACCCTTTTCTCTTTGGTTGCTTGTCCCTGGATCATTTCCTGCTCCAGGTGGTGTTTCCTTCTATGTGGAGAATTTAAAGACTGGAGTGCCAGCACCCTCGCTCCCTCAAGTAATAGCCTGCTCAATGTGCAAACATCTGTGTTACTGCCTGTGTAGTTAATAGGCTTGACTGAAATTTCTATTTTCTGTCAGATAACTTGGGTGGTACTGAATGCTTGTCCCTTAAATGGAATATTTGCACAACCCTGACCCAGACAGGGACAGTGGCCTTGGTGGGAGACAAGTGACATACACTGCATTATTTTTTTAACCTGAAATGTTGTAAGTTGATGCCTATGGCAGTGATGAAAATGATTCCTCACTGGAGTGGAAAACAATAGAGACCAAGCTCAGTAGCTTAAGACTTAACTCTTTATCTTGGTCTGATGTAGAAGTTGATAAATTATTACTTATTTTAGATTGAACATGGATTGCTAGTTAAGAAGTTGTTTGTGACTGAATTTTCATCTCAGTTAATATATTTTAATTACACATATATCTATTAAATTTCTGTATATACAAATATACATCAATTTGAGGTATTTGATTATTCTTTTTTCTGTTCCCGCTTTTACTCTTCCATTTGGTCCCAACTCTGTTTACTAATATTTTATTTTGCTTATTGGAATCATACTGACTGTTCTCCTTGATCAGATAATTCAAACTGAGTGAATTATAAAGTAATAATTGTTCTTGCAACATCAGCACTACAAAGCTTATATGTCAGCATCAAACTGCTTAGTTATAGGCCAACAGAGGTCTGAGATTGACATTTCCATAGTACGATCTCATGTTTTTCTAGACTGATACATCCAAAGAAGACCCAGAGCTTTGCAGATCTTGGTCAGATCTGTAAAGTCTGGCCACTCCTTGAAGAGTGCTGGAGTTCTGATTGCTTGTGTAATATTTTCCTACAGATACAATTCTTTTGGGACAGAATTATTCTTTCTTTTATATGAAGGAATAAGAAAAGGGATTTTTCTGCCTCTGAAAGTGAGAAGAAAAAAAAAATAAAAAAGAGAGAGTGAGAGAGAGAGAAAATAAATAACTTCAAACATAAAACATACACACATATGAGTATTGTGCTCCACTCAGTAATTCTGAATGAAGGTTTGGAGTACTTTACATTGTGTGTGGGATTGGAATTGCAGAGCAAGAAACTGACCACCTTGCATGTTCCATTCTTATGCACAAAAGTGCAACATAGTTTAAATAATAGATATTTAGAGGTCTTTTCTGAGAATCTTTCCTTGGCAAAGGACACGAACAAAGTGTTGATGCTCATTTTCTTAGCTTCTTTTTGTTCTGCCGACAAGACATATTCCTGACATTCATTTGCTGTAACCTTGAAGAAGCTCCACTTGAAATCAGTGGATTGAAATGTGCACCTGCGAGGGTAAAAGATGGAATAGGTATCCCAGCTCAGTATAGAGATTGAGTTCTCTCTGTGAGACATAATGCATTACTACAGCAGCTACTGAATTATTATGATATAAGGGCTCTTGTGTTTTTTTTATGTAAAATTAAGCATTATTTACTGAACCTATGGCTCAATCCAAAATCAGAATTTGAAATTTAGCAGAATAGTATAGGTTCTTTAAAAATATCTGGAAATGTGTTATTGTTATATTTGTTACTAGACTGAAGTTTTGCAAGCAGTAAATGAATCCAATTTACACAGGAAAACACTTTGTATAAGCACTTAAAATTGCTCTACAAAATGCACAGACAGCATGAATACAACACAATAAAGCATCTTCAGATGTAAAGCAAACAGTTCATTTGTACAACTATCTCTTTAGCTCAAGAAATTAAGTGTAAAATTAAATTGTTCAAGTTCAGAAGCTTAGCTCATCAAATGCAGCACCAACACTACAGTGACAACAGTTAATTGTATGTTATATTTCATAAACATCAGACAAATCAGTATTTGGTTCTTTCTTACAATTCTACATAATGCTTTCTACTGGAGCTTCCACAACTTAGTATGTCTTCCCACTCAAGAAGATCTATAGTTTACAGTCAGTTGCAAAATTTTCATTGCTCCTATAAACACATGAATGATGTATCCTGTAGTTGCTACCTGGCAAAGCTAAGCAGAGAGTTCAGCTCACACAAAAGTGAGCTGACTGGTGCTGAACAGTCTTAAGTTTCTTTTGAAGCAAACAGAGCCGAAGGAAGCAAAGTCTTCTCAAAGGGGTTCAACACCGTGTAACATAGAGCCTTCAGTGAACATACAGTCGAAACAGGCACATCCAAAGGACTGTGACTTTAGTAAGTGCAGTGCAATAAAAACTTTAAGACAATTTGTAATTGTTATATTGCCTTTTTTTTTTTTTTTAATATATATATATAAGTTCTTCACAGGACACGCAAACAATTTCACAGTTGGTCTGCACACTTCAAGTGTATTCAAAGCCACATTTCACGTACGGCGTCATTTGTAGAAATTCAGAATTCATTGTGCTTGTTCCTGTTGTTCATTTTTAGTTTATCCAGACATGTCATACAGGTAAATCTTATTCATTATCAAAGACTTATGAGTCACTGGAAATCATAGTTTAATTCTCTCCTTTACTGACACATAATGCAGCCTCTTTAATTTACTGAGGAGGGTAGCTTATGGACTGGTTCCTTTTCTGAGCCCTCTAACATCTCAATTTCAGCCTTGTAATGAATATCAAATACCTACTTGTCATATTATAAAGCCACATCATAGAAAAATTTATCCCGTGAACATCTGAGTCTGCTACTTTTTCTCTTTTTCACCAGCATTTGGATGTTTCTTATGCCAACAAAATTAGGTTTTGGTACACTTCACAACTGGTTAAACCCAAACTGAAGCAAAGGTTGGCTATGCATTCAAGTCTGCACAACAGTGTTAGTACAGTTCCTTTCATTAAGACAGGTTGTTGACTTTTCATCAATTCCTTTCATTAAGACAGGTTGTTGACCTCAAAGGTGCTATTGTACAGTTACAAGGAGCCACAGTGCAGAGTCCCACAGAAGTCCAAGACTTCTCATGAAGTTTCTTAGGCATGGTCAGGTCTGGGGTTGAATTTCAGTTCAAAGCCTGCCGAATTATTAAGCCATAGTATTCCATTTTCTACAACTGGTCCTGCCTATCCAGATCCCTCTGCAGAGCCTTCCTACCCTCAAGCAGATGAACACTTGCCCCTGACTTGGTGTCGTCTGCAAACTTACTGAGGGCGTACTCAATCCCCTCATCCAGATTACTGATAAGGATATTCAGGAGAACTGGCCCTAATACTGAGCCCTGAGGAATGCCACTAATGACCGGTCTCCAGCTGGATTTATCTCTATTCACCACGACTCTTTGGGCCTGGCCACCCAGACAGTTTTTAACCCAATGAAGCATACACCTGTCCAGGCCTTTAGCAGCCAGCTTCTTCAGGTGAATGATGTGAGAAACAGTGTCAAAAGCCTTACTGAACCATATCCACAGCCTTTCCCTCCTCCACTGAGCATATCTCCTCATTGTAGAAGGAGATCAAGTTCATTAGGCAGGATCTGCCTTTGATAAACTCATGCTGACTAGGCCTGATCCCCTGGTTTCCTTTAAGTACTGCATGATGGCAATCAAGATAATCTATTCCATGAGCTTCCCTGGCACCAAGGTCAGACTGGCAGGCCTGTAGTTTCCCATATCCTTATCAAAATAATCTATTACTCTGTCTATATTTTAAATTGAATATTTATTTTGTGTGGGTCACCCTCTATTTACCAAAATGGACAGGGGATGTAAAAGTGGTTTTGTAAGCACTGGCAGAAATCATCCCATTAAAAAGATGTGTAAAAGAGGGCTCAGTGCACGTAGAGATAAGCCCAAGAGTCCCATAGTAAGGATTTGTGCTGAAACTGGAGGATAAGAAGGAAAACATGTCATTAGCTATGTACTATTAGCTTGAGAAAACATGTCATTAACTATGAATAATGAATGAAGAGACTGGACAAAACTGAGCACACTGTTTAAAAGATATATTTGTATCATATATATATATATATATATATATATATATGTGAGCTGAAGTGTCAATACCTGGTGGTGTTTGTGAAGAGTAAAACAGTTTGTGAAACTGCAATAATTACCTAGCACTACCTATTTCACCTGCTAATCAGCTAACCTGTTTATCAGCCAGGCTTATAAATGACCAATTTTGTCCCTTTAAGGACAAACAGGATCAAATGGGATAGCTGACTGATGATTTTTTTAATCACCTTTCTGTAGGTCTTAGATTTAAGAAATTACTTGAAAGGATAAGATCACTATGATTAAGTCTATAGTGAAACTCTATAAAGTGAAACTTTAAAGGTATGCTACAGATAAATAATGGTACAGTTTTCTATCACTGGCTATGGTAAGAAAACTCATAGATCCTGCCTGAACATGTATTCCATAGGTTTTGTCAGAGGGCTACTCACAAACATGTAAATTACTAATATATTCCAAGTATAAAAGAAGTGCAGAAATTGTCATAATGATAATTAATAGAAAACAAAATATATAAAATTATTTTGACTTTCTTTTTTTGTTTGCTCTCCCATCTGTAACATACATTTTCTGAACTGATGTGAGTGTGATTTATTAAACTGTGATTTTAAAAAAAATATTATTTGGGTTACACTTTAGATTATATGGTTCAGTTGCAAAGTAAACACAAGCCTTTGTGAGATTATAGGAGGCAATATTTGTCTCACTGACATTTCTTGTGAGACACAGGACATGACAGGAACTTACAGTGCTTAATAAGATATGTAATGAAATGAAACTCAGACCATTTTTTAAAATGCTGCAGAGCAATGTTAATGTTCCACCATTAGCCCTTTATCTTATGTTGATGCCTCAGCCATTACAGTAATATCTGAGCATCTTATGTGCTCTATAAATAAAAGGAAAAATAACTTCATCCACTGAAAATAAAAAAGGTCATGGAGGTCAATAATGCTTTGAAAGCCCTGGTTCTTGTAAGTACATTTACTGTGGTATGTACAGTGAGGATGTGAATTATTTATGTGCTGATGGTGCAGGGTGGCATGCCATTTCACACACCATCAGGCACAGAAAAACACCTCTAATTTAAAACAAAACAAAACAAAGAAAAAAAAAAAACAGGTCTTTAATACAAAACAAACAAGAGGCGATGTGAAAGGTCTGTGCTGAAATCTGCAGAGAGCATTCAAATGAAAGGCTGGAAAACTGTGTCCTTCATGTGTCCCATTACAGACTATAAGGTAATATAGATGCTAGTAAAGGTATGGAAATAGCAAACTAATGGTGAAGAATGTGAAACAGGGATCTGGGTACAGGATATGTATAAAGGCCTGCTTTAACCTAAGCAGGTGAGTCTTATTTGCTACAGAGAGGTATGTTCCTCTTGGGGCAATTCAGAGCACCTAAAATTGGTTGCCAGCTGGAAACCTGAACTCATCTTCTAGAGGAACAAAATTCTCTTTCTCCAAGGAGAAGTGAGAAAGCCTAGCATAACTAGGCTTTGCAAATACCTGCAAGATGACTTAGTCAAGTCCATACTAACTGTGCTTCACTTTGAAAACACTTTTAAATGACCTTGGTAGACAAATTTAAAACCAAAGAATTTTAAACAAGCTCACTAGACATCATCCAGCTTGTACTGGAAAGAATGGAGTAGCACAGGACCCATATCCTCTCCTATTTTAGCTTTCCCAGTAGACTGTTGTATTACTTGCACCGTTGATAGCAATGCCTTTTACCAACGTTTTCTCACATTTCTTACACCAAGAGCCTATTTCGAGTTTAACTACTGGGGATAAAATTTTCTATATCGGATGTGTTCTGTACTCTTTCAGAAAGAATTTTGGAGGGGATTAAAAGAAAACTGGTTGAGTTTTGGTGAACTTTTCTAAAACACCTTGGCTTAGCAAATCTCCATCTTGTCAACAGCAACATTTGAGCAGGGTTGAGCTTTTATGACACGTCTGAGAAAACCTGTTTAATTGGGCCACATCCTGGTACTGACATTTTCAAAACCGCAGTTCACTCATTCTCTGTGGAGAACATTGATTAAGCATGTGAATTCGGTTTATTTTTTTTCTGAACAAAGTAGGCACTATCCCAGGTTTCCTCTGATGCTGCAGTTCTGGACTGCCAGGGGATGGGATGGATTATGTCCAGGGCTGTAGAAGTAAACACGGAGCAGGCAGTTTCCTCTCTCCTATGCTCTTCAGCTACTACTGCAATAATAAATAAAAATATCGCAGGATCTGCTCTCTGTCTGAGTATAAATGGCCTTGAGTGTCTTGCATCCATATGGTTTAACTCTCTTACCCCTCAAAACAAGGGTGGCTTTGTGTATGTCTTTCATCTTTGGAATGTGTTATGCCCTAAACCACATATGGCACCTCTTTTAGAAAATATTAGTTGCTGTGAGCCAAATATATATCAATGAATGCCCTAACCATTAAAGAATATGCAGAAATGGATGATAGCACCTGAGTCCATGGTCTGGCAATGATTTGTATAGTGGTCTTCTGTGGTCTCAGTGGTCTTCTCTGCTATACCTGGGCAGCAGTTCTTGCTGATTTGAATGCAAAGACGACTACAGGGACGTTTAGGTGAGAAAAATATCATTCATGAAAACTGTCTAGTCTGAAACAAGAAATGGAATCTCAGAACAGAACAGCCACATTTTTTTGAAGGTGACCAGGACTGGAAAATGGACAGAGGGTGGGTACAGGCTGTCAGAGGTGGAGATCTGACAAGAAGATAGAGTAAAACTGAAGGCAATAAACAGCATTGGCTGGACAAAGAACCTCATCAAGTTTGATTACATGATTTTTGCCCTTGGTCTATGTTTTCTGTTTGACCTGTGGAGTATGTGTGTTAGAAAGGTAACCATTTTTTGTTTAAAACCTTCAAATAATGGAAAACTAACCCATCTTGAAGCAAGTAGCTCCAATAGAAAACATATTTTAAAATTGTAATATTTTAATCTAAATTTCAGATGACACCCACCACATTGTTACATATTTTTCTGTTAGCAGTAAAGAGCCTACTACCATTGTCTTCATGGCAGGAACTAATACACTGCAATCAAGTAATCTCCGAACCTTCTCTTGAGTAGACTGAATAGGCTGATCCCTTCAATTTCGTATAACGAGCAGTGTTTCTAGGTCCTGTCTCTCTGCAGTTCCTTTTCACTTACTTTACATCACTATGGACACCAAAACTGCACAGAGTAACCCCATAGGCTCTTACTAGCATGTTATGCATTGCTGCACTGTTGCATTGCTCTTTCAGACTCCCAAATTAGCCATTCAAGTGCTCATCCTGAAGACAAGTCCTTGAATTAAAGTATCACAATAAGCTGGCCTGGGTGACTATGGTGACACTGCATTCAAGGGTTCTGCTTCATCTAAAACTATGTAACAATTAGGGCTACTCCTCCTGCCCATCACACTGTTGTTTGCCAAAATGTACCACATGTACTAGGTATGCTAAGTTCACTAATAATTAAAGGAATGTTCTCAGGTCACTTTGGAGTCTAATTTAAAGAAATCTTATGAACAAATTGTAGAAGAGAAACGAACTTGTTTGGCACACTCATTTTGTGTTTAATATCACAAAAATTTCATATAAGAAATAAAAAGTATTCTTCCTTATTCAAAGGACAACTTTGCTACTCAAAACTGAAATATTTTCCTTCTTTTCGTTTTTAGACCTAAGCTGTTTCAAGCAAAATATCAATGTCTTTATTTCATAAGTTCTGATGTAGAACTTTGACACCTTGAAAATATCCATTGTAGGATAAATAGTTTGTATACTCTATGGCTCTGTTAATAAAACTGTACCTAGAATTTCCCTTTATTTAATAGAATTTTTCACCAAAACACAGGCTATGACCTGGTCATACCACAGACATCTTACCCTTTGATAGTGATTAATTCACTAACCATGAAAGAAACTCCTCAGTTTATGGTACATAAATCTGCACCTGCCACATAACCAAATAGAAGTAAAATACTTTCTTCCTCCTGGCATAGGAAGGAAGTGTTCCCTCCAGTATAGCATCTCATGTAGTAAGAGATGAGAATATGAATACTACTATATGCTAGTAGTTCCCTCTTAAATTCCAGAAGACCTCTTAATAACTTCCTGAGACTTTACCTGTCAGCTTTTTCTAATTTCTGCCTTTGACATCTTGTTTTCTGAAGACATCTCTTCTTTGTTAACAGGAGGAAGTAACTCTGTGGTAAATGTTTCAACATCACCCTTTGTTGTGAATTGATAGAACAAAATATTTTAACTGCTCCGCTATGAGTTTCTGATTTTGCATTTCTGTTCTGACTCCAAAGTGACTTAATGGCTTCACTGGCTTTATCAGAAAGTGATTTTTAGTACTTCATGGCTTTGTATGTTTAGCTTTTATGGAAACAGTTGTACCACTGTCATTAGGAATACGTATTTCCTCTTCATACAGAGAGGTGTTAATGGGGATTATCCATCCCAATCTTCAATGACAGAGTACAACAGTCTGAAGATATTGACTACTTTTTTCTTGTCAATGTAAGCACTTCTTAATCATGCTTTCTACTCCTGATGAGGAATTGCTCACTGATGTGTTGCAATTTGGCAGCATAAGTCTTCACATTATTTAAAGATGCATAAACAAAAATAACATAATCACTGTTTAACTAAATACATTGGCTGGGAGTGGGGGACAACTATGTCTCCAAGCAGTCTCAGAATTGCAGAACTAAGCAAAATGAAAGAAACCTCTGAGGTCTCTAGTTTAACCAATGATCAAATCAGTTCTAACAGCTCAGGGCCTTGAACAGTCAGGTTTTGAGTATCTCCAAAAATACTCATCTTCTCTGAGTTCCTGTTCTAGTATTTAATTTTTTCTCAGACTTCAAAATTAATTAATTAATTAAAACCATATATTGTGCTGCAACTTGCATCTGTTGATTCTCATTTTTCAGCCTCACTTCACATTTTGTACACAGAGAAATCTGCTTTCTCCACTCAGGTGCATGCCCAAGAACTAAATAAATTTGCAGTTTTGAAGAGAAAGCAACCATGTTAGGAACTTCCTGAAGTCCCTTCCAAACAGAATTATGCTATGATCCTAGGCTATATACATTCCAGTTCTGCCATCATAGATTTGTATTGCTTTAGGCCTGCAGGAATCATGAGATCATGATGAGATCATTAATGCTGCCTAAAAACAGCATTAATGAGCATCCACTTTTTAGGGCTCTAGTGAAACAATCGTCCTGAAGCATATGTTTATGTTACCCATGTAGTCAACCTCCTAAGATGATCCTGTTTTCTTAAGAAAATTGGACCCCCATCTAGGCCTCTAATTGTAGCGGTGTGATTTTTTATTTTTTTCCCCAATCATTTAGTAATGTCTGTGCTCTCTTCTGAACACTTAAGTTTTCAGATTATTTTTAATACTGTTGATGCTGTAATTTGATTTTCTTTACTTAAAATATCCCCTACGTAAGCAGTCAAGTAGGTAGTGTATGGAAAAAATCATATATATTAGGATGGTTTTTAGAGATGTAAATGGTTCTTGGTGTTAACTTCCAGATCCTTTCAATTTAATGGTAAAACTGTGTTGTTACAGAAGTAGATCCTTTTCACAGTATCTTGGAAATTTTGGAACAAATGGAACAGTGGAGAAAAAGAAGGACAGAATGACCATTCATATTTCTGGTCAGGATAGTACTCCTGAAGGAATCATGAGGGATGAACAATAGTTGCTTCATGAGGCTTGTAACTGAAGGAATCCTTCCAGGAAACATTGGGCTTGGCATTCTCCAGTTCTAAATAAATAAATAAATAGCAGAACAAAACAAGAAAGAAAATGCAAGGAATTGAGGAAATTAAAACGTATGTTGGGAACCAGATTATACCCCATCCCTGTGTGGGTGAACAAACAAGCATGGACGTGCCAGCAAGAAAAGGCTGACATTTCTTACTCTGTGAGCTTATTATATGATTGATTTTTTCAAAGGTCTTTCAAAGCTAAGTTGCTCTGTCCTTGCCCTTAGCAAGTGGTGCAGCTGAAAGACTATCCTTTGTGGTTTCCTGTTCTTATAAAAAGGAAAGAGAAATGTACTGCAGATGTAGCTCAGTGAACTTATAGTGAATGTTCCCACATTCACTATATGACCAATGGGAAAAAAAAAAAAAAAAAAAAAAAAGTTGCAGGTTCCTGCTGACTATTGGTAGCCCTGATTTTAGGAGTGGTATGCATTCTTTTACTCCATGAATAAGAATCCAAACATCTCCATGGCTAGCTCTTCCACTCTCCGTATCAGCAATATCCTCTCAATCTTCTCTTCCTCAAGTTCTCCACATTGTCCCATTGTCCCTAAGTGCCTTAGTAAGTGCCTTAGTGCCTCAGCATGTACTTAAATCTTTTCTAGCTTTATTTTTGACCCTGGTTCATCTTAAATTACTATTGGAATTGTTTCTGCATATACTATTGGTCACCTATTGCCTTCCCACAAGGCTTCAATAAATTCTGCTACCCTGTTCAGCCTCTCATCTAGGAAATAAAAAACGTTAAGAGCTACTTCTAGCCAACAGGGTGGTGCAGTTTCTTCATACCTATTCTTGCTCTCCTTAGATAATGGCCTGGAGCTCCACAGAGCAACTTTTTACCCCAACACCATAAGATCTGAGGAGGACAGAAGGCTACACAAGGAATTATCCCTACCCAGGGCCTCCATACACACCAATCTTACTGTGTTAACTCTCAACAATGTTGAATGCCCACCTCCACAAACAGCAATAACAGAGGTGTTAAGTGAAGTAAAAGGCAAAGTACAGGGCCACCTCCCCTAGCCACTGTGGCCCAAGACCACTCCTCAGGGACCCAGGGTCTCTGCCCAGGCAGGTGGATGCACCTGCTGCTTTCCAACTTGCAGGTTCAACCAGTAATAAAGCTGTGCATGCACCCCAGTGACAAAGACACACACAAGCAGAGACAGGACACTGACACAACCAGCCATACAGGCTGTCTCAGCCCAGAGCTGCCTTCAACAGGACTCACATAAAACACAGACAAAGCTGACATTCCCTCCTCCTCTCTGGTGGATAAAGGTAGAAGTTCACTAGTCTGGGCACACATATTCTTTATGTTCATACGTACACACATTCACAGATACTTTGAGTACCTGGCATAGTCCCTCTGTCAGCCCAGCAACCCTGCACCAATCTCTTCCCCCCTTACATACTTCACAGGTTACCTACTCACTATCTGGTCCAGGTTGAAGCTCACTGAACACACACAGCACACGTACACTCATCTCCCACAGGTCCCCCTCAGCATATCAGCACAGGACCTCCTTCCCCCACCCCCTCCCCTCCCAATACCCTGGCCCATACCCGAGGCCCCCACTACTCACCACCTGGTACAACTTAAAATTTGTTAGGAAATACACAAACACCAGGTTGGGAAAGATACAGACACTTGCCCCCACCAGCAGCTGGCACGAGGCACACAGGCTGTGACCCAAGACGCTGCTCCAGCCACTGGTGTGGAGCCCTGCATTCATGTCACTCACTCTGGTCATCCACAGTAGCCGGTTTGGGAGCATACACCCTTCCCACAACAGCGACTTGGAGTAAAAGACCCCCACTTGCTCCAGTAGCTGGCATTGAGACCCCCACTCACTCCAGTAGCTGGCACCAAAGGCCAGGGGCATCCAACCCCCAATTTGACTCCAGTTGCTGGCAGAAGTTTCACTTAAATACATGGGCCTCACCAGTAGCTGGCACATAGCCCTTGCAGAACACACACAGGACAGCAAATGCAAATATGCAGAGGGATAGTTAAGAAAATATTTAATGAGAAAATACAAAATAGGGCATACTGCAGTGAACAGACACAGGGCTCAGACAGAGAAGCATACTGAGGAGGCCTGTTTTAGATTCAGCCAACCCTTTTATACCCTTCTCTACCTATCCCCCTCTTCATTCTCTCTGCTCCCACTTCCCCTACACGCCCCCATGGGTTTGCAGAGCTCTGCAGCTTCAACACCCTCCCAGTCTGGCCCCCTCAATCACAATCTTATCAGCTGCAAGGTTCATCATTCCTGGAAATGGCGCCAGTAGCTCATTAGCCCACCAATTAGTGTTACTGGGAGGATTGTCTCTTGTGATCATCTCCCAGCTTAGAAGTCCTCAATCAAATCTCTCTGCTAGAATAAATATCACTGCCTCCCTTTCTTATTATCCCTCATTGCCTTAGAAAAGGTCCTTAGCCAGATACCCTTAAAAGAGCAGATACTCTCTTTCTACATACCCTTAAAATAGTGATCAAATAAGGAGTGGTGCCACCAAGGTAGGAGAGTAATTGTCACTAAAATCAATGTACAATGTACATTTATACAATGTAAAATCAATGTGTTAAAGCATGAGATTTTATTGCAATTGATATAACTGGGACAAACACTGGCAATAATAATACTTATCATACAAAATCCATATGAAATTTGTCCAGTTCAGGTTTTTGTTACAAACTTTAAATCATCTAGTTGGAAAGATATTTGAACATTTTAAAGCAACACTGAGATAATTCATAATTGAGTCCAGTAACCTACGATGTCGCATGGAAACAATCTGACACTCATAATCTTGGTTCAAAATACAGTAAAAAGCTGTCATTTCCAGTAAACCTTGCTTTCTTGCTTTTAGCTGTTGGACAAGAGATATACTAGGCAAGAAGGTGAGCCACAGCACATCACTGATCTGAAAGCATCTGTGAAAAGGCCTACCAGGGGCTAACAGAACAGTCCAAGAGGGGCAATCATAGCGATCACACTGTGCATCAGGGATCCCACTGCCTCCAGCCTCACGCCCACCCCACAAGAGGACCCAGAGGGTCTGCAGCTGTACAGGGCTATGTGCAGGGTCAGAAGTTACTTGGCTGATTGAGCTGCATCAGCTGCGTGAACACCCACTCCCCCACCACCCCAAGGACTGGTGATTGGGCCAGATGGAAGCAATTTCTCTGCCAGATCTGACCCATGGGCCATGTTTTGAATCTACTGATTTAGTTTTATAATGTTTAGAGCCCAGTCCTCTGCTCAGTAAAGGCTAATGGAGATTTGACCAGTAATATTAAACTCTTTGCTCTTTTTTAGTTATTTATGACACATCTATTAATAGGAGTGTTCAGAAAGGAGGAATCTTACCTTGTTTTTTGTTATAATCCATTGTGGAAATTTTCTAAATTTCAAACTTACTGAGACTTTCCACATCTCATAACTAATTCCGGTAGCTTTAGGGAGTTCCCCAGCTGGGACAAATACAGGCTTCTCTCTATTTGGAGCATATCCAAGATCATTTCTGCTGGGGCACCCAGCATCCCTAACCCTGACGCAGTCCCATTTGGGACTCCTGCCTTCAGGCTGGCCATACCGAGAGTTCCCAGGCCTGGGGTAGGCCTGCCAGAAATGCAGTTTCTATTGGAATCTTGCCTTGGGTTTGGCAAAACTGTATCAAACCCAAGCTGTTTTGAATGAAATATTTCATACACAACCAACTGGCATTTTTCAGCAAACTTTGCTTTGGCAGAAAATTTCTGACCAGTTCTATCTATTAACAAAACATCAGGTCCTTAGTGAATGCTAAATAGTGCCATCTGAGTCATGGCAGTTTTAATTCCTGAGAAACATCAAATATGAAAAATCTAGGCACTTATTTGATATCTGGTTTTATTTAATGATCATTGTATATACAGCTAGTTTGTAGTCTCCAGAAACAATCAACATTCAGATCCAATGAGTTGGTACTTCTCCTGTGTGTTTTTGTTTTTTTTTTTTCAAAATAAGATTCTCTTGTCACAGTGGATGGCAGCTGCATTGAGAGCCTGTACTTCAAATGAATTCACCTATGAATTAGTGAGAAACATACATGGTACATAGGATGGGGGTGACAGTGAAGGTGAATCAGAAGAGTAAAGAGCGAGAAAACTCCCTCAGCCACTGACTCAGGGCTCTGTGCTCCCAGGGTGTCTGAAAGGTCATCTACCTGAACTTTCAGGACTGTAGTGCATTTTGATATCTTTATCAATGACATATATACAGTGGGATTGAGTGCACCCTCGGAAAATTTGTAGATGATACCAAGCTGAGTAGTGCAGTCAATATAACAGAAGGAAGGGATGCCATCCAAAGGGATCTGTACAAGCCTGAGAAATGGGCCTGTGAACCTAAAGGAGTTCAACAAGTCCAACTGCAAGGTGCTACGCCTAGGTCAGGGAAATCCCAGACACGAGTACAGACTGAGAGATGAACTCATTGAGAGCAGCCCTGAGGAGAAGGACTTGGGGGTTCTTCTGGATGAAAAGCTTGACATGAACCAGCAACGTGCGCCTGCAGCCCAGAAGCTCAGAAGCCCAGAAGCCCAGAAGCCAGCTGCATCCTGGGCTGCATCAACAGAGGTGTGAGCAGCAGGTCTAGGGAGGTGGTTGTCCCCCTCTTTAAACCCTTTATAAAGGGTTTAAGGTCCCTTCCAACACAAGCCATTCTATGATTTTATTATTCTATGATTCTGCAATCTAAGAGCAGTTTTCAACACTCCTGAAATGGACTGAAACCATGTCCTTAATATCTATAAGCTTCTCATACCTGAAACCAACAACCAGTATGCAGATAATAAAAGGAATTAGAGGAAGAAAGAAGCAGTAGGGAGGGAATATATTATCCACAGTTTTATGTACTTTTAATCTCAGTTTCATCAGTATTAGGAGTGAGATTGTAGTGTAAATAACAGTAAAAGATAGTCTGCATCTAAGCCTTATGTATATGATACTTGCTAAAATGATGGAGATTTAAAGAATATGGAAAAAATAAAATAAACTACAGACTATATCCTGCCTCCACTAAAATTAAGCTCTATTGTATGTTAAATAAATATTTTAAATAGGATGCTTCTTTTATGGATGATGCAATGTCTCTTGATATTTACAGCATTTATAAAAGGCTAAACAATATACATTAACCAGATCATTTGCCTCATCTTTCACCATTCCATTTGTTTTATTGCTCCTATAAAACACGATTCTCTGGGCAGTTTAGATGAGCGAACAGTGTGAAATACTGCTGGCCACATATCACTTCCTTCCATATCTGAGATAGTTCTCTCTGGAATAGTAAGTCTCAATACTCCTATATAGTACATGAACATTATTATTATTTTTTGACCTGTTTATCAGTGTGTGCTTGTAGTAATCTTCACAACAAAAACAACAAAAAGGAAGACAAATAAGGATGCTAAGAACATTTATCTGATGAATCAGTTAACTGAAATTGAGCAGTGATCTAATGCATGCCATTTATATTTGTTTTAAGGTAGAAAGCTAGAAATGGAATTCAAAGGACATTTGCTACCTAGGTATGAGATGTTATGCAGTCATCCTAGTCCTGCTATTAGAAAGAAAGATCATAGAATCATAGAATAAAATGATCTATAGGAAAGATAAAGTTTATGAAAGAACTGGGAAGGGGAATTAATTCAGAAATTCCAAGGATGGTTGGCAGATGTTATTGTGTGAAGTGATGCAACTACTGGATATGTTGCTAACCCAGCTTCAACCATCAACCCATCAACCCAGGACTACACCCCAAGCAAAATAAGCAGCAGGGTCTAAGTATTTTGCAGACAGTTGTCCTACGTTACTGTCATCTTTTCCTAATAATAAAGTCAGATAAATGGAGAACAAAACCACCAGTATTTAACTTAATATTGACAAACAAACATACCAAAAGACAGCAAAGGACAGCACTAAAATTTAAAACAGTTGATATTATTTTAGAGTAGAGTAAGAAGTACTGTTACGTTCTCTAAATGTGTCCTAGAAGGACAAAATACTACATGCTTCTTTGTGCCATGCATTGTGATTTCCAGAGACAATACTTGTCAAAGTTAGCTGGTGAGTCTAAAGCAGAGAGGAGCAATAGAGTGGATCATAACAACTGTTTTCTTGTTGTTCCTTTGTTTCATTTTATTTTGTTTTGTTTTTCCCCTATACCAAAGCATTTTTTACAAGGCCAAGTAAAACAAGTGGTTTGTCCCCAGCAGAAATGGAGCCTGCAACCAAAATATCCGCGTTATACAGACAACTGGGGAATGCTGTGGTGAGTGCTACTGCTGAGGGACCATCACGAGACTGGCATTGCAGGCACTTTGTACTGGGAGGTGGTCTTACAGGGTAGTGTCAGTTCAGCAAAGCTCCCCTAACACACCTGAGCTCCCAACAATCAATTCCAACTTGCAGTTATGAGCACAACACGGCAAAACTCTGCACTATTGCACATACCCAGCTGAAGGACATGGGGCTTTGTGGCTTCACCTGTCCAATCCGGGGCCCTCTCACTTCACATTTGGTATGAATTCCTAGTATCATCCCTGGAACAACTTCAATTTGAACCAAATTGCATCCTGCTGACAGTGAAAGTGGCAGGGGCTAGACAATGGGAAGATTGTACAGGGTTGTTCTGTTTTCAAAAAACGTACTTCATCTTATACAAGTGTGAGAAGTGCTACAAGTCTCAGTGCTAGATGGCAGTCTTTGGCCCAGTCTTTCCAGTTGTATAGGCACAGCCTGTCTGTGTCTGAGAATTGATCCACAGAATTTGCATTTCTAAGGGTTGAAAAGTTTGTTCTGGGTACTTTTGCATCTTTGCATGGCAGCCATCAAAAGGCAAAGATTTAAAGCAAATGCTTTAAAAATTTATATGCATATTTTAGGGAGAAATGGATTTTGCTGCAGATACATGTATATATCACTATATTATGCACACTGCTAAGACTGTAGCTGTATGAAGGGATTTTTGAAGTGGATATGCTTAAAATATCTTACAGATAGTGTGCCTCAAAAATACAACACAGTTCAGTGCCTCTCCAGAAGTGAAATCATTCAGAAAGACTGGAACAATACCACCTCATGAAAGCGAAGGCTATTGTACCAAATTGTACCAGTGGCTCTTGTTAGATCTGACATGATTTCGAGCCATCTGATTCTGATAGTGTCTAACCAGACTTTCTAAGGATTTTATTGTTGTTTATTTTTATGTTTCTAGTTTTCTTTTCTATTTCCTCTAGAGATTAGATAATGCCACACAACAATCCTAGTCATTGAAACAGCAGAAGACTTTCAGATTATTTCAAAACTACATCTCATCATTGAGACTTATCCCCCATTTCTTTCCAACATTCGCAGACATCTCTCCGTTGTCCAAAATACCTGCAAGTTCTTCATCTAGACATCTATGCCAGGTAGATATTCAGTTATAAAAGCAAACTTTAAACATCTATAAATAAGAATTCTGCCTTACACAGGATATCTAGATGATGAAATTATATATTGGTCATTAACAATTATCTGTGTGTTCCCACAGAAAAAAGTTTCCCATCTACCCTCTGCCCCTCCGTGGGCATGGGTGAATAGGTGAATGGATGAATGGTTAGGATTCAAATGTTTGTTGACCCATGCTCAAAGCCTTGATAGCTCTTGGTCTTTCAAAGACTTGTGAAGCTCCTTTCCCAGCAGAAGCATTTGCCTGGAATAAAGCCTAATGGATCCTCCGTGTGTTTAAATGAATGTATCCACAAAGCCAATGTTCCAACAGGGGTATCCAACAATTTTCACAATTTGATATGCTCTTAGCCCAATGCAGAAATTATCTTGGATTGAGAATTCAGTCAGACATTTCCCTGGCTATATTGTGGTATATCAGGTCTAAATGTTGATGGCCAGGTCTGCACAACGAATGCTGGCTTGCCATTGTTAGTTAGGTATTGTGACTGTCGTGGTTTAACCCGGCTGGCAGCTAAACACCACGCAGCCGTTCGCTCACCCTCCCCCCTCCCTCTCTGGGACGGGGGAGAGAAATGGAAAGTGAAGCCCGTGAGTTGAGATAAAGACAGTTTAATAAGACAAGAAAATAATAATAATAATAATAATAATAATAATAATAATAATAATAATAATAATACAATGATGACAATAGTACTACTAATAATAATGTGTACAAACAAGTGATGCACAATGCAATTGCTCACCACCCGCTGACCGATGCCCAGCTTAACCCCGAGCAGTCCGGCCCCCTCCCCCCGGCTAGCCACCCCTATATATTGTTTAGCATGACGTCAGATGGTATGGAATACCCCTTTGGCTAGTTCGGGTCACCTGTCCTGGGTCTGTCCCCTCCCAGCTCTTACTGCACCCCCAGCCTGCCTGTTGGCAGGACAGAGCAAAAGTCTGAGGTGTCCTTGGCTTGGTATAAGCACTGCTCTGCAACAATTAAAACATCGGGGTGTTATCAGCACTCTTCTCATCCTAAGCCAAAACACAGCATTCCACCAGCTACTAGGAAGAAAATTAATTCTGTTCTAACTGAAACCAGGACAGTGACATAGCTTGATTGTCAGAACTATGGCAACGCAGACTGCTAGCATAGACATGATTTTCTAGAAAAACTTTGCATGTGCTCAAATAGCGTCTTTAACTTTGCAAAGAGGGCACAAACTGAGACAGAAAAATCAGTTCTCCTAGTCTAAGATATATGGCTTCACATCCATTCTGAAAATATATATCAGGTGGGATACTAGGAAACTTTCCAAAGGTAGACCGTTCTTTAGTTAGTAAACATTTTCATTAGAAAATGAACATGTCTCCAAGATTTGGTTTGTGTAGGTTTTTCCAAAGTCAGGAAAATTCATTAGGTCAACATTTATTTGAAAAGTTGACTTTCCACCTCCTTTTGCCTTCATATATTATCTGTGAAGTGTGGATTATAGGATTTTCCTACTTGACAGGAGTGTTGTATATATATGTATTTATTGAAAAAGTTGAGCTTCTCAGGTACTTTAAACTCACATAGCTTTTTTTTTCTGGAAACAGCAAGACTTTTTTTGTTCAAGTTATATGGGAAAATAAACTTTTTGACAAGATTTTTTTTTTTTTCTTAGAGGTTTCCAAATTTCCAAGCATTTTGAGACATGTGAAGGAAGTTGGATTCAGGAATCTGACATATCAGGATGATGTACCTCTTTTCACTTATTATATACAATGTAGAAAAGAAAAAATCTGCCCCAAACTTTCATAAGTATTAAATGAAGACACAGAGTTAGTTTGATTTTCCACCATCTCTGTGAAAAAAAAAATAAATAAAAATCATTCCTTTTTATGTACAGACTAACTAAATATTAAGAAAACAAAGTACACATAGAAGACTTAGAAAAGTTTCTGATTTTATCAGAAAAACTTATTTCAAAATTAGAAAAGAAACATATGTGAGAAGCAGAACAGATTAAAGGAGAACATATCTGGGCCCTAAAATAAGACCCCAAATATAGCAAATTGAGACTGGGTCTTGTCTCTCAAAACTAACAAAGTTTTTGAGGTCCCAGGCCTGTTCCTCTTTTGCCGGCCTTCTGGCAGGTCCTGGCTTTTAGGTGCAGCATCCTTGTGTGCCTGTTATACCTGAGCTGTATAACTGGGGGATAAGGCATACATTGCAAACCCTAAAGAAGTGTAATTGTAGCACAGATCATCTAAGCACTTCTCTAGCGATGCACAAGCCCTGCCACACTTGTGTTTTAAAGTAAAAACACTGCATAGATTAGGTCTTCACTGAGGGTTACTGGTACTTTGTCATTTGTACTTAGCTTCAGACGGCTATAGTAGTCATTGCTCACTAGTTGAGTTGTCAAACTAACTGTTGCAGTGTATATTCTTACACTGACCCATTTGTAAGGAAAAATAGTATTGGTTATTTTGTTTAAGTTAAATAACCCTACTATGCAACTAACTCAGCCAAAACATACACAGTAAGATTTAAGGTGACTGAGCTAATCAACAGTAACTCAGTAAGACAGCACTGTAACTCACATTTGATCATGGACTCCCACTATATTTCTGCTCCCATGGTTTCTGCTTTCACAAAATTTCCGCCAGTCATTCTGTAGGGATGGTAGATAGGAATGGTTCTGTTTACTGTGGATCAAGAGGTTATCCAGTAAAATATAAAGAACGTAGTTCTGTTTCCATGTGGAGCTTTTCATGGTCCTCTAGAGAGAACAAGACACCAAGGCATGAACTTAATTATATTTCCTTTAGCATAATCTTCAGAACATAAACTTTCTGATCCAGAGTTTATACTTTGGATATTGTATTTCCTGACTATGAAAAGATTTCTCCTCCATGAATTACCTTGACTCTTTAGGAACTTACCATACCTTTGGCCTCTTAATAGTGTATATCTACAAATTCCATCATTTTGAAATTCAAATGCACAAAATAGTATTTCCATCAGTTTGTTTTACAGCTGCTTCAGCATAATAGCACTGAGTGTCCCTCTTTCATGCTGAGATGTATTAAACAATAATGGTTTTTTATGCATGGAGAATGAAGGATGAATTCAACTTCACATCCCTTTTGTGAAAATGGAAGAGTGAAGATGGTGACTGAAAAGAACAGATTTATTCAAGACCCTGGTAAAAACTGTCACATTATATTTCCTGAACTATGTTTTATTGGATGACTTTAAGGACAATTAGGAGAGCAACATCACAGCTTTTCAGATTGCTTTAATACATGTAGACATGCCATTCAACAAATGTTAACATTTTAATATATTGTATTTAGTATGATACAAATACCTCTCATGTGTTCCCCTCATAAAAAAAAAAAAAAAAAAAAAAAAAAAAAGAACAGCTAATCAAATTATGTTAGCATATTGCCAGACACTTTCAGTGCCACAATCATGTTATGCCAAGGCAAGTGCATGAAGGTATATCCTTTTATTGAAGACAGCTTTCTGGCTGTAAATACGATAAATGGTGTATTGAGGTGCACAGTAATAGTGTAATAGTGTATAGAACAAAGTGTTCTTGCACCTTAGTAAAGGCAATAGACCACTGATCTTAACACCTTTAGATATGTGGTGGGTTAGCCTTGGCTAACCAAATGCCTGCCCAACTGGTTCTTCACTCCCCTTCCTCAGTGGGATGGGGGTTGAAAATAGGATGAAACAGCTCATGATTTGAGATAAAGACACGGATGTCAAGCAGGTGAAAATTTTTTCTGGGGGGATAGTTAATTTATTTTCTTACCAATTACAATGGTTTTGGATAGCAAGAAAACAAAGCAGAACAGAACAAAATGAAACAACACCTTTCCTCCTGCATTCTCCAGGCTCAACTTCACTCCTTCGTTTTTAACTCCTCTACTTCACTCTGGACCTGCAGTCGTACAGGGGAATGGGAAATGGGGGTTGTGTCAGTCCATAGCAGATCTTCTCTGCCGTTTCTTCCTCCTCATACTTTTGCCTGCTCCAGCACAGGTCCCTCCCATGGGCTGCAGTTGCTTCATGATAAACCTGCTGAGCAGCAGTCCTTTCCATGGTCTGAGGAAAATAACTGCTCCACCATGGTCTACACCATTGTCTCCTCCATGGAGACCATCTAACCTTCATATCTGTAGGGCTGCTTCTCACATATTTTCCCTCAGTTGTCACTGCCCGTGCCGCACTTTCTGTCTTTTCTTAAATACATTTTGTCAGAGGCACCACCATTTTGGCTGCTGGGCCCAGCTCTGGGGCCATTTGAGCTGCCTGGAACTAGCTGTGTCCAGCATGGGGGAGCCCTGACCACTCCTCTCAGAGGAGATACAAACACATTGGCACTCAGTACAACACTGTAAGGATGTAAGTGTTGTGTATCACCTTAGATACCACCTAGTGAGGGAATAAATTAAGGAAAAGTATTGCAGGATGTGAAAAAATATATATATCATAATAATAATTATTATTAATAATAATTAATAATAATAATTAATAATAATAATAGCGTGCTTCCAATGCTTTATTTCCCTCTATTTGCATTATTTTTCTAATATCTCTTTTACTTCTACTTCATTGTTAAATTCTTATTTTTATTTCTTATTTCTTACCTTGAAACACAATATTTTTAATTAGACAGCAGTGTAAGTTTCCTTCAGCAAGCATTTTAGACAAAATGATTTTGTAACATCCCTATTTTCCTGCTGCCATCAGAATTACTAGAACTGAGGAAACAGACAAATGTTTGCTTTATGACTTTTTTTTTGTTGTTATTTCTAGAGCTGGTCTAAAAATAGAAATAACTTTCTGTGAGAAATTTTGCTGAATATTATTCCTGTCTTTGAAGATTCTAAACCTTTTTTTACAAAATGCCATGGAAGTGATAAAAATAGTAAATAAAATCAATGCAAAATGTAACAGATTAGTGTTCACACACAGAATCACACACAGAATTTGTGAATTTTGTTGTTAACATTCACCAAAACATGCTGAAGCAACCTTTGTAAAACACCGCTGTACAATATTGTTTCCAAAGCTACTCAGAATGCATTTGATATCTGCTTTTGAATTTATTTTTTGCCCTGAAAAACATTGACAAATTCAGTTCCTTTTCATTTAAGTGCTGACATTTGGAGTTTGATGAATTTATCTAAGATTGCAAATAATATTTTAAAATGTTATTTAAAAATAGTTTTGTAATGCTATAGGAAAGTACAAAGAACAGAGATGGGTCAATTTAATTTCAGAGTTTTGCGGCAATTATATATTACAGTTAAAGTTCTATTATCTCCATCTTGCTTTCAACGTTATATGATTATTCTGGCTACTCTATACTATGGAGTTCCACAAACTTATTTTGTTTCCATTGCCATCTTAAGTTTGGAATTATTTTCTCATACTCGTTAGAAAAACTTGCTTTGTTCACCAGTTCTACAAAATATTTTAAGATTTTCTATCACTGCAGTGACACCTGCTGTTGAAAGCAAAGATGTTAATATCTCAGAGGTATGACAGAATCCTTATCATAGCATGGATTGTTTTAAGACCAGCAGCATCTGGGACTTTCATGGTTTGCTAACTTGGAAGAGAATAAAAGGGAAAGGAAAAGGGAAATGAAAGAAAAAAGTAGAAAAAGGAAGGCAGGCAGGAAGGCAGGAAGGCAGGAAGGAGGGCAGGAGGGAAGGCAGGAGGGCAGGCAGGCAGGCAGGTGGGCGGGCGGGCGGGCAGGAAGAAGGAAGAGGGAAAGGAAAGGAAAGGAAAGGAAAGGAAAGGAAAGGAAAGGAAAGGAAAGGAAAGGAAAGGAAAGGAAAGGAAAGGAAAGGAAAGGAAAGGAAAGGAAAGGAAAGGAAAGGAAAGGAAAGGAAAGGAAAGGAAAGGAAAGGAAAGGAAAGGAAAGGAAAGGAAAGGAAAGGAAAGGAAAGGAAAGGAAAGGAAAGGAAAGGAAAGGAAAGGAAAGGAAAGGAAAGGAAAGGAAAAGAAAAGAGAAAAGAAAAGAAAAGAAAAGAAAAGAAAAGAAAAGAAAAGAAAAGAAAAGAAAAGAAAAGAAAAGAAAAAGAAAAGAAAAGAAAAGAAAAGAAAAGAAAAGAAAAGAAAAGAAAAGAAAAGAAAAGAAAAGAAAAGAAAAGAAAAGAAAAGAAAAGAAAAGAAAAGAAAAGAAAAGAAAAGAAAAGAAAAGGAAAGAAAAGGAAAGAAAAGGAAAGAAAAGAAAAGGAAAGAAAAGGAAGAAAGCAATGACAGAGGAAAGGGGAGACAGAAGGAAAGAAAGGATGAGAAAATGGGACAGAAAAAAAGATCAGAAAAAAGAGAAAAGCAAACTTTTCACAAGTCTTAATCGATATGTATCAGTTGTTGCATGACTTTTTCTGGAAAAAAAAAAAAATATTGCTTTAATATGAGCATGTTTTCTGATATTCCTTGGTCATGGTTTTCTTACACACACCAGAAACATTGAAATAATTCTTCAGTGAATACTTTGGTTCACATATCAGTACAATTGGTAAGGTTAATTTCTCAACCTCAGAACTGTGACTTTTCAAATTCACTGGATTTAGAAAATCTCAAAGTATCTGTGAAAACAAAGACAATAGAGAAGTGAAATGTGAAATAGCCTTTCTTTTTTTTTTTTTTTTTTTTTTTTTTTTTTTTTTTCCCTGAGAAGAAGCACTGTCATTTTTCAATTTTCTTTAAGGAAAATTAAAGCATTGCTTTGTAAATATGTGTGTCTGTAGATAGATATACATATATGTTTCAGTTCCAAATAGAAAAAATTGTAGCTGTGTGGTTGTATACAGAAAAATGCTTCAGTAAACCCATGTAAGTGGAATATACAATCAATGGATTTAAATCTATATATACAGCTTTGTCTGTAACAGAATTCCTGTGTGCTAGCATACATAAAATATGAGCATCACTAATAAACAGCAGCTGGAGTATATAGCAAGCTGGATCTTTGTGTGGAATATCTTTAAGGTGTTTTTGGCACAACTTCCAGGACTGTCTTGACCAACACTTTCCCAGATGTGTAGGATTATGGGATATATCTGTTGGAATCTCTCAGGAAAGCACTTTAATTCACAGCCACACCTGGGCTGGATATTGCAATCAGCTCCCATTTTCCATTTACAATTTTCCTACCTCGTTCATTTTAATTTCTCTGTTTTCTCCCTTATCACTTAATATATTTTCCTCATTATTGGCATCTGGGCTGTGTGTTCTAACACAAACACCAAAAGACCAAATCAAGACTAAAAAAAAAAGAGCAAAAATATTCCCATTTCAGATGGAAGAGCAGATGGAGCTCTTGGCACTTCAGAGGATTCAAATTGACCCTCTGCACCAAGCTCGGGGAAGACAGACTGTCACTGCTGACTGGAAAACACTAAAGAGACCTGTTTTCCCATCGAATATACAGTAGCATTTTCTAATTCTTTAGCTCTAAGCTGTGCATGGCCATGAAAGAGCAGCTGATTTTATCAGATTAGATTCTTTCATATCTCATGAATGCTCTTCTTTTATGTTGAAATGAGTAATAATTGGTCTGAATTTTAGCACATAATCTTGATCCTACTATTTTCTTATCAGTGCCTGAGAAGGGCTGTGGTCAAGGGGTGACTATGTCCTGCTTCTTCCTTTCCCTCCCTCCCCCCCCAACTTCTTGGTAACTTTAGCAGCTACATTGACATCATTCATAGATTAAAACACTCCAAACAGAAAGGATTAGAACTTCAGCTGGTGCAAAAAGATTCAGCTCTGCCCAGAGCATTCCATGATCTGGCCTGAATACTCAAAGCCAACCTATGAATGTTCCCAAAATAACCATCTCTCCCAGGGTCTATGTACTATATTTGTTGTGTATATTCAGTATTAATGCAAAATACCTTTAATGAGATTTTCTGAATGTTGTATGCTATTCCATTTTGTTTTCATCATTTTTTGTTGGACTAATGCAAAATAATCTGTATGAAATGTGGCTAATAATTTATTTCTAAATGGTGTAAGTGCAACATGATTTTTTTTTTTTTTTCGGGAGGGGAGGTGGGTGGGGTGGGGTGGGAGGGGGAGAACAAAAAATAGTCTTTGGAAAAGCTTTTCCTGAAGAAATAGGACAGACACAAGTGGTATAAATGTTAGCAAAATATATGTCCTTTTAAAGGGCATCAAAGTTTCAGCTAAGATTAGAAGCCGAAAGACTGACATAAACCAGAACCATGCAAAAGGCTCAGGTAAATCAGATTCTGACTTCTATAGAAAATTCTAGAAATTTCCCCAAGTAGTTTACTAATTTGGTACCTCCTTCTTACCTCTATTTTATATCAGACTGTGTCCATAACCTGTCTGCCATCATCAAGAAAAGTTCAGTCCCAGATATCAACAGGAGTTTTGGATTTATTTGCTATGCGAATTAAACAACCAGACCATCCAACATGTCTTTGTTTCTTGAGACCAGAGTGAAGGAATGGGTAAGGAAATAAGCATGTTAATGTGGGAGGTTCTGAAATGCTAATACATTGTCAATATTTCAGAAGGAATGAAATTACCTGAGCTACATCCACTGTGGTAGGAGCACATGGTAACAATGTGTGGATTGCCAGTGCTGGGAGAATCTGAATCCTCCATCAAGACAATGAACAGCCAAGAAAGGACACATCAGGGCTTGGCAGTTATATGACTATTGTTCATGGGCAACAGATTCTTCCTTTCTGAAAGACAGACGGAGCACAGAAATTGTGCTCCAAAACACCAAGTTCAGTACATCACACCATGGACTGAAGAGACTTTGTTTTCCAAAGTCTCTTCCTGACAAATGTTTCTAGATAACTGGATGCAAGTTGCTATATTCAAAATGTAATTTTTCTGATTATTTCTTGAGCATTTCTAGAAAGTAGGTAGATTCTAGAAGACAGAAAAATACTTCTCCCCTTCTTTTGTGTAAGGGAACTCTACCCATGAAGTGCAAGAATCCTCTTCCCAGACATCAGTCTTGGAAGCACCAGCCTACCAGCCTGAGACACTTTAAATTCTTTGTCAACCCTCTGTGTCATCTACAACAAAAGTTTAAATAATCACTAAAGTAATATTAATAAGATCTCTGACAAAAAAAAAAAAAAAAAAAAGAAATCATCTTCCCAGGCTATGCTAGATATATTACAAGGGAGACCTACATATGATGACAATATTTCCTCTGGCAGAAGCTTCAGAGACACATCATACAGATCCAGATACCTGAAGTGTGCTGAGACTCCCCATGATTATTTAAATCCAAAGCTGAAAGCCAAAGTGGTATAAAAATATTTCTCCCTGTATTTTGTTGAAACTAGGATAATAAAGATAAATCAGTCACTCTATTAGATGTATACCATGCAAAATTTGGCCCTTCTAATAATAAAACTTCAGTTAACATATACTGGATTCCACATGAACTGAAAGTATAAACTTAATATTCCATAAGCTTCCATGCTACCTGGATTTTAAAAATAACTCATTTTGATCATTTGCCTTTATACTTCTCCAGAAGACTGACAAAAACAGACCAATTTCAAGTAACATTTCCTTTTTAAGTAGTTATTTTTCAGTTTTAAGAGGACATAAAAGCATCTGAAATTACAAACATCATTTGCCACTCAAATATATTTTTGTGCCAAGTTTTGGCATAAAGCAAATTTTCAGCTGAGTGACAAACCAATAAATATGTAGGCTCACTGTAGCTCTTCTGAGAAACTGAACTTCAAAGAGTGTCTTTATAATACTAACAAAAATGTGCTAATTTTTATGCTTATTTTTCTTTCTTAGTTTGTTCCTGATGGTTAGGAAGTTGATCGTTCATTTTTCTACTGCCATTCACACCAGCTGCTATAAAACAGCTATAAAAATACTCCCAGTGCAGATCTTGACCGTAGATCACTGTACCTAGACCCAGCTGCAGATGGATGGAGCAGCTGGTCCAGAGAGGTGCTGTTCCTGACTCCCACACACACTTGGTCATGATGCATGAAGCAGCACAGTTGCTCCCCAGCCACAATTCCCATTCAGGCACAGATTTATGAAGTAATGAGCTGCCTACCAGAAAAAAAAAAAAAAAAAAAAAAAAAACAGCAGCTCTCCAGCACACTTTAAACAAACACTCAAGAATATTCCATAATTATAAATAACTGCAGCTTAACCATCAGATGAATTGCTAAAACTTTTTTTTTTTTTTTTTTTTTTTTTTTTTTTAACATGTTAAATGGGAAATGAGTACAGTAGAGCCAGGAAAGAAGGATGTCTATGTAAGGAGATAGTAACATAAAAATAAGTAATTATTTTTCAGGACACATTTTTTTAAAAATCAGTATGATGGTTGATGTGGATGTTTTGCAATGATTTATGAATATTTCATGTGACCTGGCTATTCAATAATTATTGTGTGAACATGCCAGCTCATCCTGACTATAGCTGTAAGAAAAAAATGCAGGGAAAAATGAAGAATGGTATGAAACAAAATATGGAGCCTGTAATAAATGCTAACACAGTGTGGAGAGACAATAGACAGCCTATAACCTGTGAGGATGCAAACTCCTGACTCCAAGGTAATCAATATTATTTTTGACTAGCCTGACTATAGGGGACCACCAAGGATTCATGGCCAAATAGAAATGCCCTCTCCAGAGGGGAGGCAGGAATTGCTTGTGAGTCTGTTTTTGTGGTATGTTTGCAAAACAGACCAGTCCAATCCACCAGCTTAAGATGATGGGATTTTTGATAGGGAGGGTATGCATGAAGGGGGCTTATTGTTCTACAATTATTTTATTCTCAGCACTTTTATTCCCATTTTAAATTATTTGTTTAAGAAAACTAGTTACTGTGGCTACCAAAACTGTTCAATTTTCAAGTTAATGATTAGCGTATCTCTCAGCTGTATTCTGTTACAACATTAAGGCATCGTGATGGTAGAAACTAGTGTTCTCTCCTCTCTCGTATTGCAAGGATTTCCATGTAAAAGCAACCTAAGAACAAGACAGAAAAAGGTAGTGCATAATTTGAGTGACATCTTGATCTGGACACTCCAGTTGCAACATGTGCACCATCACACACCCCAGCATCTAGAGATGCAGCTTGTGTTCCTCAGTGATCATAGACACCAAAAGGCAAGAACTACAGTTGTCTATCCATCTTGATCTGCTGATTAAGTGCAGTAGATCTGTAGCAAAACAACAGCACATCACACATTGAACAAAGACTAGAAACAGGACCTGAAGTGTTAAAGATTTAAAGCTTGTAATTGCAAAAAGATTTACATAATGTTTATCTACTTTGTCTTGACTTTCAGAAAATCAGTATTATTTGAATTAGCTTAGTATTATTTAACGCTGGTGAGACTTATGCTCACGATTCTAAAGAACCCAACTTCAATTATACTATTTTTACTACAGATGCAATATTAACTTGCATTATTTAGGCTCTTTATTACTTTCTCTTATAAATTCAGTCACTTGCTGATCTTCAAGCTTCAAAATGCTGCAAGAATGGTAGCTGATGTTAGTTGATGTGAATTACCTTTGAAAGGGTAAGTTCAACCCTTTAGGTCTCTCTTCTTCAATGTGCATAAATAATTCAATGACCTCTTCTGCATCAGCAGAGAGATGGCTGAGTAATCTAATAGGCTTTTTCCATCTCTAAGATCCCATTAATGCCAATAGGAATTTGAACTGTAAGAAGGCTAATGTATATGCAGAAAGCCAAGATGATGGAAATAAAATCTTTGAACTCTTAGATATTAATCAGATAATCTGTTGTTTGTTCTTCCCTCCTCCCCCCCTCCGCCCCAACATTTTCTCTTTTGTCCTCAGCAGCTTGTCTCATTGACTTTGTCTGCTCTTTTGGAGGGCTCTTATATGAATGTAGTCCCACAAGAAATTAAGCATGGCCATATATAAACTAATTAGTTAAACAAAGCTTGTCAGCAGGGGCTTGTATGCACAGAGACTGAAGGGAGTTTGGGACAAAAGTCCAAGCTGTGACCTTCCCAGGTACTAACATCTCACCGTGTAGGAAGTGGGAATATGCACTACCCTAGAGGAGCCTGGATTGAAGTCCTTGTTTGATCTTTGCTTACTCTCACATAACTCATTGGCCCTGATCATTCTATTAACACTTTATCACAGTGAGGTCTATCCTATGCAGTAACATGGGAAATATAAGGACTTAAACCACTCTCAGCCTGGGCTACCCTTAGCATGGATAGCTAGGCAAAAGACAGCTAATTTTGTAAGGTCATTACATTCTCCAACCTGTCCCCTTTACAACATGTTACACAGCACAAGCAAAGAGAAATTGGAGTTGGTTGCAGATGAAATAAGAGGTGCAAGAGTTGTATGAAGCTTTTAGTGATCATGTTGGACAGCCAAGGACAAACGCATAATGAAGCCACTTTTCAGTGGTTTGAGAGCAGTGTCTGTTCCCTGCCGGGTACTTCCAAAGGCTGATGAAAATTGTCTCCTGTGAATGCATTCTTTGATATCATTCATGTACCACTGATAACTCAGTGTGGCCATATAGGTTTGTAAAACACATAGAGATGCAGAAAGCCTTTCCCTGCTGGTTCAGATACATTTTATTTCTAACAAGAACAGTTACTGGGCAAAATATATTTCTAACAGTCATCTCAAACACTCTCAAGACATGAATGAAATCTAAAATATATGACGAAATCTTCAGAGTTTGCTGCTATACATTTGGTCTCTGTTCTCAAGCAGAGTGACACACATCTGTCCACAAATACAGCTTTTTTGTTTTGTTTTGTTTTGTTTTGTTTTGTTTTTGTTTTTGTTTTCCCTGAAGTGCTAGCTCAAACTTGGTGACTTTTTATCCCTGGATTTTTGTGTGCCAAATGGGGTGCTCTGAGTGCTAAAATGTTGACTGTTGGCACCCCAGCACCACTTTCTGTTAAGTACTTTGGACTTGAGTTTATTTTAGAGGCAAGTGAACAGTGTATGTCTCCAGAGGAAAGCTTATTAGTATTGTGGCATTTCTGAACCTGCCCTCCAGCAGCTCCTGAGCAGTATGTTCACTGCACTTTTTGTGGTACAACGTCATTTTCCACTGGCTCCAAAGAATGCCTTTTTGTGCTGTAGAGGCTCACCTGCTTAATAATAGTAGATTGCTGTATAATCATTAACCACCCAATATCTGTTAAAGCAAAACTGAAATAAGGAAAAACAGATGTTGTTTTCTGTGTTTAATGAAAAAGGCTTATGCATCCTCATACTGCATTGTCTGACCTTTCTTGGGTTTAGACCTTATGTACCAGACAAAGGTATTTAACACATAATCCATGTATTTGAATGCAGTTTACGGAGTTACCCAGAATACATCTGCAAAAGCAAAACAGCCCTTGGCAAATGTGCCAGTGAACATTACCTCTGTACAAAGGAAAGCAAGACACCTGAGAGCTGCAGATCCCAGAATGCAACTGCTCACATGCTCAGTTTTCCCCTGGAGGCATATGAAAAGTTTTATACTTAACAAGAAGCCTTAACATTTTGATTGCTTCAAAATTTCATGGCAAGGTGAGGAGGAATAAATATCACCCTATCACCAGTGTGCTATAATTATTTTATTCTATTGTGAGGAAAAAAAATCCACCATTAAAACAATTTTCCAGATAGAAACCATTTCTGACACTTCCAGGGAGAATGGCAGCTCTTCGTGGCTGAATAGAATAAGTGCTTAACCTATAAGGCTAATAATAAATGTGAAACTGTGAGGCAATCACTGCACAAATGGGGAGCACAAGCTAAATCTTCTATACAAGATGTTTTCAGGAGTAGTATGTCACCTTAGTGATAGCATTGGCACTGCAGTGAAGTGAGCTGGAAGTCTCTTACTGAAGCTATTGGAGTCCATTTTACTGGAATAACTCAGGTGATTAACCCAGGAGTTTTTCTCTTTAAAATAAAAGATTTTATAGCTTGAAAGATATGATTCCCTTACGCTAATAAGGTCTTCAGGATGGTCATCATTCTCTGTCTGTGACCCCATCACCACTAGAGAGGAAGCTTATAATATTGAGAAGGCAAGAACAACAGTAAGAATAGCGGCTGCCATAATCTTCCATCAGCACTGAAGATGATAGGTTACAGTAATACAGAAGTGCAGTATCTCACAAGAGCCTCATTCAACTGCTATCACTTCTAGTATGAAGTAGCAAAGTCTTATAAAAAGGCTAAAATTAGTGGTATTATTGCTATCAAAACTATATTAAAAATAAATAAGAAAATAAAAATCTCCACCCTTTCCCTTATTATCCTATAGGAAACCACCACCTTTCCTCTCAAGGGAAAATTATCTACATGATTTTGGCCTTCCATGTATTGAATCAGATGAAAGATTTATCCAGTTTGGTAATTTACCTCTTCCAGTCAGCAGCAAAAGACACTCAGAAAGTATAAAAGAGTAGGTCATGTGCAGAGTGCTCCTTTCCCTACTATCCACTCCCAGTTTCTGATAATATAAATGTACTGCATCTTGTTTAATGAAATACATAACTTCATTCTGCTTTGATACAAAGAAATACTGCCTTTTATTTTCAAGTTTTTGTTTACTTGCTTGTTCTTAATCTGTTACCAGCTAATTTCACTGTTTTTCCTAGTTGTACATTGGCTTGAATATGGTCTACAAACATGACAATTTTTCCAACTATACCAGTTGTTCTAATTAAAGATACAGTTCCTCTTCTTGAAAATCTTGGTCTACCATTGGTTGCTTTGTCATTCTAGCTTTCCTAGATGTAATGTTCAATATACTCTACATGCTTTATTCAAACAATCCATGATTGTATATACCTTAGCATGTTCCCTTACAAATGTCCTTTTCTAGATGAAGAAAGTAATGTCTCACTTCACTTCTAACAGCAGTAAGAAGGAATTACTAGTATAGTGTCTCAGATTGTTATTCAGATTGGTCAATAATATTTCACCATAGTATTTATCCTTGGAAACACCAGTTTGTAGAAACTTACTGTTTTACAGGAACATCGTCAAGACAACAGTCTTGACAAATCTTTAGTAAGATGTTTCTCAAGTCATGGTGTCTTTTCAGGCCAAAATATAGCAGACAATATATAGCAAGTCTACCTTGACTTCAGCAAGGCTTTTGACACCATTTCCCACAGCATTCTCCTCAAGAAACTGGCTGCTCGTGGCTTGGACTGGCGTACGCTTCATTGGGTTAGAAACTGTCTGGATAGCCAGGCCCAAAGAGTTGTGGTGAATGGAGTCAAATCCAGTTGGGGGCCGGTCACTAGTGGCATTCCCCAGGGCTCGGTACTGGGGCCGGTCCTCCTTAATATCTTCTTCGATGATCTGGATGAGGGCATTGAGTGCACGCTCAGTAAATTCGCAGTTCCCAAGTTAGGTGCGCGTGTTGATCTGCTCGAGGGTAGGAAGGCTCTGCAGGAGGATCTGGATAGGCTGGACCAATGGGCTGAGGTCAAATGTATGAAGTTCAACAAGGCCAAGTGCCGGGTCCTGCGCCTGGGGTGCAATAACCCCATGCAGAGCTACAGACTGGGTGAGGAGTGGTTGGAGAGCTGCCAGGCAGAGAAGAACCTGGGAGTGATGGTGGATAGTCGGCTGAATATGAGCCAGCAGTGTGCTCAGGTGGCCAAGAAGGCCAACAGCATCCTGGCTTGCATAAGAAGCAGTGTGGCCAGAAGGGCTAGGGAAGTGATTGTTCCCCTGTACTTGGCTCTGGTGAGGCCACACCTCGAGTACTGTGTTCAGTTTTGGGCCCCTCGCTACAAGAAGGACATCGAGGTGCTTGAGCAAGTCCAGAGAAGGGTGATGAGGCTGGTGAGGGGTCTGGAGAACAAGTCCTACAAGGAGTGGCTGAGGGAGCTGGGCTTGTTCAGCCTGGAGAAAAGGAGGCTCAGGGGTGACCTTATTGCTCTCTACAGGTACCTTAAAGGAAGCTGTAGTGAGGTGGGGGTTGGTCTGTTCTCCCATGTGCCTGGTGACAGGACAAGGGGGAATGGTCTAAAGTTGCGACAGGGGAGGTTTAGGTTGGATGTTAGGAAGAACTTCTTTACCGCAAGGGTTGTTAGGCATTGGAACGGGCTGCCCAGGGAAGTGGTGGAGTCACCATCCCTGGAGGTCTTTAAAAGATGTTTATATGTTGAACTTAGCGATATGATTTAGTGGAGGACTTGTTAGTGTTAGGTCAGAGGTGGGACTCGATGATCTTGAGGTCTCTTCCAACCTAGAAATTCTGCGATTCTGTGATTCTGTAAAATGAGGGCACAACTGCACATCCTTTAGCTATCAGGATGGGTGAACCCAGACATGTAAACTCCATGAACAACCTATTTTAAACACTGGAGGATTTATAGTAAGTTAAATAAATGCTCATTGCATAAGAAGTTTGTAGCATCTGGGTAAAAGAATGAAGTAGCAAAGAGTGTTGAACTCACATATTTTCATGCCTGTGGTGTTGCTTTAATCTCCCTGGCACAGTGCACTCCATTCTTCTTCACCCTAGTGCTCTTTTACTAACTCTAGCAATATAAGTAGACTTCAAATTGTAAAGTGAGAATAAATTATTATCTATTTTAGACATTTTTTCCTGAAACTGTAACAGGAATTTTTCTGATTTTTTTTTTTCTGAAACTGTAACAGGAAGCAAAATTATTCTGCATTTGCAGTTTGAGATTAACCAGAACTGCAAAATCTGCCTTCATTACTGAATAGTATCTTGAGATATATCAGGACACCACCCTTTGCCTTTGGTGAATTTGGCATCAACATTTTCTTTTGGAGGAGAAGGGGGTGGGAACAAATACATCATTTAACATTCAGGAAGGTAAAGATTGAGGTATCAAAGAGTCATTTCTGGCAAAAGGTGGTTTTCAGGCTGTATGCCATGGTTCTTAGATACTCAGCACATCGCTGCTTATTTGGTAAGAAGACAGCTATAGTGCTAGCTAGCATTGAGGATGTCATATTTAATATTTCATTTCTACTACTTAGCTCAGTTAATCATTTCGGAGAAGATGCTACTGACTGTGTGAAGTGGGGAATGGAGTACTTTTACTCTGCCCTGGGTAGACGTTTTGCTGAACATTAAAAACTTACAAGATTTTCTCATTTTGCTAAATTTAATTGTGCTTTTAATTAAACAGAAACAACCGAGGATGAGCCTTCAAAGGGCTCAGTTTCCAAGGTTTCAGTTGGACTCCATGCTCTGGATAGTGTGCATGTGGTGCAGATACCAAGATACTACCTAGAGCTATGCAGCAATATTAGCAGTACAGCAAGACAGACTGTTATACCTTTTCCAGCCCTGAACACCCTGTGAGTAACTGGTAGTTACCCACATGGTAGTAATTCCTTTAACCCACCAACAAAATGGGACAATTATAAAGAGGTACGTGTCAAAAAGAGCTGTTCTTTTTTTTTTTTTTTCTTTTTTTTTTTCTCTACACAATTCACCTGTGCATTAGAAGAGAGCCTTCTCCCTCTATCCAAAGCATTAGCTCATTCACTGTTATGGAATTATGTGAGCTTTCAGCAAAGCTAAACCAAAGAGGGAAAATCAGTGAAGAATCAGTGTTCTTTACTATTTAAGCACCGTTTATGAATACAGCTTGGAACAAATTTACCTCTGCTGACAGGTGGAAGAAAGAGACATACTTGTGTTGATACAGCTATATGAGAAAGGAGCTAAATTGTCACTTTTCTCTATCATGCAGTATCCATGCTGGGAAGAGAGCTTATTATCTCTATGACAATTACTCTCCTGTGCATTGCAATACGGATAGTAGCTCAGCTAAAGCATGTTGGCTCTGCTGAACTAAAAATGACAAATATCACATACTCATTTTCAATGTCAGTTTTTCCTTTGTTCTTGGATTTTTGTAATCCACAAGATTAATCTCCCAGTTAAACTACTTAACAGCTACAGCACATACAGCTTTATTGTTTTCCCATTATCTAGCACATCAAAACCCAAGCCAAAACATAGCCACTTGGTGAAAGGGTGTGGCTAGGAACAAGTTTTTCTTTGTGAATAAGGAAGCATTTATATAAGGCTTTGATTAGTTCTGGAGATTGTATAGCCACTGACAAAAACATTAATTTCTTAGTGACAGCTATAGCAAAACGTCTGCTGTTCTTTACAGTTCTGTTGGCTAAAGTGAGGAATACAATTTGTACCCTTATTTTATCTGTACCATATGTTGGTGTCCATAGTTCTCCACACTGCAGTGAGTTTACAGAAATGCAAGGTCAGGTGAGGAAAACCCCAGAATGATGGATGTTACTTTCAACCACAGATTTACACTAAAGAATTGGCAAAGATAAAAAAGAAATGATACATAGAAAAATAGGGGGAGGGGTGGGGGTGAGGCTATAAACTCTGTAAAATATTTTTATATCACTACAAACTTTTTTTTTCCACTCAACCTGCTAAAAAGCCCCAGTTCTTCAAGAACCATAGGTTTCAGATCTTTCCAGGAATCTAATACAACTGATTATCACTATTCCATACATAAATCCTTTATAATTCCTGTCTTTATTCAATCTTTTCAGTTTAATTAAAAATTTCATATCTTTATTCTGGAATCAGATGCTTCAGATGCTTCCATTGAGTCAGAGGCTCTGTGTAAAGACAGATAGAATAAATCTTCCAGATTTTCTTTCTCTCAAAAAAGACGAATGAGTTGGTACATGTAATCTACCTAAGACTCATCTCATGTAGCTTTTTGTTCAGTTTTCACTTTTACTTTTCTGTGCTTAATCTCTTCTTTTACAGTTTGCCCTATGATCTTGCCTGCTTTTGATGTGAGGCCAGCAGGCCCCCACCAGTGCCTGTGGCAGCCAGAAGTAGGGAAGACCCAGCCCAAGTCCCTTCTCTGCCCCAGACTTTTGCAGAGATCTTGCACTATTTTATCTGTCTGTGACTCCAGTGGTTACCTATGAAATGGACCTGCTCTTCATTTTGACAAGTTTGGCAAATGTTTTACAACAGTGATCAGTCGCACCCTATAAAGTACTCAAATAAATAGCTGCATACATACACTTATATGCATACACCCACCTTTTGCAACGACAGTTTTACAACTTCTGCAAACACTTTAGAAAGCAAGAGACTACTCAGCAGTGCTTCTTCTCTGGAACATGTCTTTCAATGAGTATTCATGATGTTGATATGCATATCTAGCTGGGTACCAACTAGTCTCTGATAAAGTTTCTGCGTGTCCTATAGGAAAAGGAGATATTACTTGCAAAATACTTATTGCTACATTGCAGAAAACCACTCTCCTGCTTCTTGCTTACACATGCTACCATCTATTGCCTATACAAAGTGATGCAAACCATGAAATTCAAGTCACTTCATTAGAAGAAACACAAAAAGAAGCAGAGGAATAAATGTTTCAAACATAGTTGTATGGGATAGAGCTATACTCTTTAAGCTAAACATGTCTGCAGAAAAACACTTGAAATAGGCTTCATTATCTTTCTGTAGACACTTTTCTAACACAGGTGGGAATCACTTAGGTAACAAGCAGATCAAGGTCAAGTAGAGTGTCAAAGTCACTGCTAAACTTGGTGGAAAAAAAGTACATTGAAAGCCACCTACCTAAATAAAATAAAATAAAATAAATAAATATTGAATAAAAAAGAGGCTCTTTTTCTCTTTTGAAAATATTTGATTTTCTCAGAGAGTAGTTTTTTTGTTTGTTTGTTTGTTTGTTTTTTTCAGTAAAGAGCATAAATAGATGTTTGGTTTTATTTGTGATTTTTTAAGGCCTTGTATTTTTCATGTTTTTCCAGTGTTTTGTGTGGACAATGTTGCTTCCCTCTTAGCTATGGTAGTTGGTGCCAGTAATGGAATCTGGAAGTACTGATTTCCAGACCCTTGTACTTAAGTATTTCTTTTTTTTTTTTTTTTTTTTTTTTTTTTTTTTTTTTTGCTACAATTTCGGAAACATTATGTTTAAAACAAAAACAAAAACAACAACAACAACAACAAAAAAAGAAAAAAAAAAAAAAAAAGAAGAAGAAATAAAGGGAGAGAAAGGAAAGAAAACTCCCCAAACACAGCTCCAAATTATCTACATAAAGCAAACAGAAATGTAGATACTGGATGGCGTCCAGGACTACTGGTTTCCTGTGACACTTGCAAGACAAAAGTTAGGGGAGCATGCTACAAAAAGATACCAAGCCTTTCCAGCATTGATAGACTTTCCACGTCTGCAACACCACACCTATAGAATTAGCTGTCAGACCCAAATTATCTCTACCACAGGCTGTACTGCCTGGGTTTGCAAGGCCATAAATCAAGAGTATCCCCTGGAGATAGGGAGGGGAAAGCTGGGCACTCCTGGCCTCAGCCCCACACTTACTTCTACCTCCTCCTCTTCCTCCATGGTGGCTCACTCAGAGGCCTCGTCTGCACCTGATTTACATGTTTGATACCCATCAGCTTGCTAAAGTCATTGGGGGATGTAAAGGGAAAGAGATAAGAGCTAGAGCTTTAAAAAGTGTTATTCTGATCAATTTTTTAAGCTTGCTGCTGTTGGCCTCCGCCCCTGCTGCTTATTATTTTTGTTAAGTAAAGTTGAATAAGCAGTAGGTTGACTCCATGGGAGATGCTAGAACAGACACTGGTGGGAGAGGAATAACTTGCCTTCAGACTTGACTCTTATAATTAACAGTTGAAGATATTCTAGGAGCATAGATAAGTCAGAATGAAATTCAGATTTCTGGATTTAAATATTGCTGAACTGTGACCAACTAAGATAAAAACCTCAGCTGCAGACCTGTACCTTCAAAAGCAGCTGAACCAAAATATCAGAACTGTATTCAAAACCAGTTTTCAGCCAGGTCTAAAGTAAGTGGCTTGATCTTACATCTCATTACTTGATACTTGTCTTTGTTGATCCTTATATTAATCATAAGATGGTAATTGTGCTCCCTGAAAAACTATGATTTTTTCTGACATTCAAGGGTTTCATGGGAGGGAAAAGTGTGTGCATAGAGGGTTTACTCCTGCATTTCTGAAGAATAACAAAAAGGGGAAAAAAAAATATCAGAGTTGGAATTCTGAACACGCATCCTGTCTGGAAGGCAGTGGGCAGCTGAAGTGCTACAGCACCATCTCCTGGAAGCTGGACACTTCTGAATTTCCCAAACCAATTCAATACTCAGTCACACAGACAGATGAAATTTAATGGTCAAAACAAGGGGTGAATTTAATACATTTTTCTTTACAAAGACATAGTAACAAAATACAGAGACAATAAAACAATTCCCATGACTTACAACAGATGCATATATTTTTTCGATATAGGTGATTATTGTTGTTGGCAGTACTTAGTCCTTACCTTCAAGCATTTGATGTAAGTTCACAGGAAAATTGGAAGTCATAAAATTTGACAATAAAATAAAAGTGCCCTTACACAAAAAGAATTTGGCTAGTTTTTCATTGTCCGTTGTGAGATAAATTACAAAATAAGTTAACTAACTCTCAAAAAAAGCATTAAAAAGTAGTCTTTAGCATTGAAGGATGTTTAAATTACCAAGTTTTCTTGTTGTAGAATCTTCTTTATAACCTGAAAGTATAAATTAGCTTATTTTTTTAAGTATTTTTTATTTTTTTAGGTGATAATTAAACTGTAAATAAAATATATCTTCCCCTCCCCTCCCCTCCCCTCCCCTCCCCTCCCCTCCCCTCCCCTCCCCTCCCCTCCCCTCCCCTCCCCTCCCCTCCCCTCCCCTCCCCTCCCCTCCCCTCCCCTCCCCTCCCCTCCCCTCCCCTCCCCTCCCCTCCCCTCCCCTCCCCTCCCCTCCCCTCCCCTCCCCTCCCCTCCCCTCCCCTCCCCTCCCCTCCCCTTCCCTTCCCTTCCCTTCCCTTCCCTTCCCTTCCCTTCCCTTCCCTTCCCTTCCCTTCCCTTCCCTTCCCTTCCCTTTCCTTCCCTTCCCTTCCCTTCCCTTCCCTTCCCTTCCCTTCCCTTCCCTTCCCTTCCCTTCCAACTATAAGTGATATAATATTCTGCTGCCATGAGGATTCTTAGTGAATTTTTAGTTCCTCCTTAGTGATTCTTAGTTTCTCCCAAATACCTACTAAAATTCTTTCATAGTATTAGTCCATAAGACTTTTTCACTGAAAACAAAAGTTATCTTCAGTGTTGAGATCAGTTCCCTACTCCTGCTGACAGTGCGTCTCATTGACTAAATATGTTCTGTTCATCTCCCATTCTTGCCTAGACTCTGTCCCCAGTATAAATTGGCCGTGGTTTTTCCCAGACTCTAGCATTGAAAAATGTCCCTGAAACAGTGTACATTCTCACAATGTAAAAGATGATGCATAGCACAAGCCATCTAAGGTCTAAAGTGATGCAATTCACAAATAGAGTTTGGTAGTTTAGCTGTTTTCCAGTACAAATATTTTGTGTGGGGACAAAAAGACCATCTCTTGCTCAACCTTTATTATTATTATTATTATTATTATTATTATTATTATTATTATTATTATTATTTCATAGTATTTTCTGCAGTTGGGAGGACTTTGAACAACTTTGGACAACTTTGAAAAAAAGAGTGGAAAAGACTTTGTTTAGGAAGTAGAATCTAAGTGATGCCCTGCATGAAACAATTATTGAAGGGAAATAATCTTTGCAGAGAGTCCTGCAAAGGGGGTTCTATTTCTATAACGTGATTCAGCAATATGAAAGAGCAAAACAGTCACTCAAAATATCTCAGTACACTTTACAACAATTTGCCCTTATGTTCCATTAGTGGGGCACATTTGTTGTTTTTTATTTTTTTTTTTAAGCTGAATTCTTCCCTCTTTTCTGCCTGCTCTCTACAAGAAGCCATGAGTGTTGAGACACATCCAGAAACAGCTTATGTTTTTGCCGTATTCAGATTTCTGTTTTAAATTTACAGTGTGAAATGTACCAGCCAAGTTTCGCAGTTTTGGGCAGATCGCTCCATCCTGTGGCAGCGCTGCTACTTGCAGCAGTGCCTGCAGGCTCCCCCCGGGAGGCTCCAGAGAGAGTCAGACCCTGGCTCCCATGCATAACGCATGGCAAGACACTGCTGCAAAAACCCACAGTCTCTGCAAAATCTGTGAATAATGCTGCGTATTCTTTAATGCCATTGGCACCCTGTCTATAAACGCTCCACGTTTCCTTTGCAGAGTGCTCTTGTAACACTTGCCTCGCTGTTACGGCTTGCTTCATTGTGCCAGCTTGGAATATTTTCTGGCTGCATCCCCTCACAGCCAGCGAACAGTCTCCTGAATTACGTGCGAGTCACTGCAGGGTAGATAGGAGCTTCAAATTTTACTTCTCTGAGTGTTTCTGGTCTTGGCCATTTCTACCAAGAGAGGAACTTGAACCGGGCACAGAGAGGCTTAATACAATAGTGCATTCAATGTGGAAAGTATATATCTGTTTAGACAAAGCATGAAAAAGAAAGAAATAAACAAACAAAAACACATTTAAAGACTGCATTTAGGACACAGCTTTTCCAAAAATACTTCAGTAGTAAGTGAATCAGAGCCAAATACTGTCCTGATTCATTACAAAAAAAAAAAAAAAAAAAAAAAAAAGAACCGTAGAAAAGTAAGGTTAGAAGAGACATCAAAACCCATACTGCTGTAGGAAGAGATCAGTAATACCTCCTAATTATAGCCTAACTATACCTTCTAACTATAGGTATATTCTATACCTCTACCTCCTGACACCTAAGTGACCTCTTTCACAGGTTCACTAATTTTACTTTAGTAAGCTTTCTCAGCATCTGAAATAAATGTTCACTGTTTTTCTTCAATTCCATTTCTTTTCAGTAAATCCCTATTGGATGTGAAAAACAGATTGTCCCTTTTCTTTCTGCACCAACACTCTACATACTTGAAGCCAGTTTTGCTGGTCTTCCTTCAGAATTCTCTTCTTCTTCTGATTTCTTTCCCTTCCCCTCATTTTTAGACCTATTATTCATTTCCAAAGCCTACAGTTCATCCATGGGTCCATGTATTTCTTGTAGTATGGTACTCTGAGGTATGGTATTCAAAACTAGCTATAGCAGTCCAGCTGAGCCCTTACCTGCAAATCAGAGAAGTTTTGTTATTGATTTTTGTGTTGCTTTTTTTTTTTTTTTTTTCCCCAGATATGTATGACTCCTTCCCTATTTTCTGTTCTGGTATTTTGTCATCAATAGTACAATATATTTCATTACAATTATTATTCAAAAATCCAAAATAAATTAAAACATACCCAACAGCTTGAAAACTATCATCTTCAGTTTTGCATGTGAGCTCTTCAAAGTTGAATCACTCTTCTCTTTGAAACAGATTCTCCCAGTGCAAATATATGAAAGGTTGATTTTGTGCTGAATGTCAGAGCCTAAAAAGAAGCTAGAAATAAAATGGGCTGAGAACTTGGCTCCATTTAAAACAATGGAAAAATGCAGTTGGCCTGGGTTTCTATCCATCATATCTGGCTCAAAGTATTTCTGAGCTAAAGAGTCATGGCTGCATCAGAAAAATGTCAGCTGACATTTTTTATGATTTTTTTTGTGAAATTCCAGGAGAAAGAATTTTGAAACACTTCACATTTTACATATTAAAACCACCTGGGTAGATGTTGCTTCAACTATTGACATTACATCATGATAAACAGAATAGCATTGCATAAATCTCTCTCTAATACCCTTCACAAAGGTCATCAATTATTTTTAAATGTGTGTAACACTGAGGTGTAAGATACAGAAGGTGTCTGGAGGAATCCTTCAGATTTAGGGATGTGTGGCACTTAGCCACAACATTTCTAATAAACTCTCAAAGGTAAATGATTTAGTGGTATGGTGATGGCATTGATTTATAGGTCTGTCATATCTGAGAGTTTTAACTATGAACTTCACAGCTAAGAGATTCATTATTATTCTCAATTTCCTTTACAGTCTTCTATTTACCTGATCAAGGAACAACAGAGAAGGTATCATATTGTATTGTAACTGTTTTAAGGAACTTGAAATATAAACCAGATTGCTAAAGAGCAGGGTTTTGGGCTGTCTCATGAAAGGTACTAGGATGAATGTCAGTTGTACATACAGGGAACAATAATATTAAAATAAAAATATCATATCATTAGATGTGTAATTTATTTCTCCTTTTCTTTTTGCCCTGAAATTATTACTCCATGGATTTACTCCTCTTATCCTGACAGGTGTGATGAGATCCGTGCACACCACTCTTCCCACACCAGAAATCTTTGCAGACTGTAAAGCATGGGTAGACCTGTTGGCAGTGGAAGATACAAAACCACAGATGACCACTGCTGCATCATCTGACTGTCACAGGGAGAAGTTGTGCCTGTTTAAATTGTGTGTGCAGAGATGATTTGTTAAAAATACTGCAGATCACTGTGCCAAACAGCAGGGATCATGTAATCCTCCTCAATGGGGCAGTCCGCCTCATGGAGCAGAAGGATCAGAAGGTGGGAGAAGGAAGGGCATGGCAGGGCAGGGCAGGGCAGGGCAGGGCAGGGCAGGGCAGGGCAGGGCAGGGCAGGGCAGG
Source organism: Aythya ferina (assembly GCF_964211825.1). Lineage (NCBI taxonomy): Eukaryota > Metazoa > Chordata > Aves > Anseriformes > Anatidae > Aythya > Aythya ferina. The sequence continues at coordinate 102,782,785 of NC_140298.1, read as the reverse complement.
GCAGGGCAGGGCAGGGCAGGGCAGGGAAGGGAAGGGAAGGGAAGGGAAGGGAAGGGAAGGGAAGGGAAGGGAAGGGAAGGGAAGGGAAGGGAAGGGAAGGGAAGGGAAGGGAAGGGAAGGGAAGGGAAGGGAAGGGAAGGGAAGGGAAGGGAAGGGAAGGGAAGGGAAGGGAAGGGAAGGGAAGGGAAGGGAAGGGAAGGGAAGGGAAGGGAAGGGAAGGGAAGGGATGCTGAGAAAAGGGCAGAGCAGTTAATGAAAGGAAAGATGATAAAAATCGTTCCTGTCAGAACCAAAAGGAAATGTTACACAAGACGAAGCACTGGAGTTTGGAAAGAACCTGAACATTTCACCCTCCAGGCAAGGCAATATATGCTGAAAGGAGCAGAGATGCTGGGAAGCCCTGCAGAGCACACCAGCCTGGAGAAAGTGCCCCAGGCTGGCTTGTCCTTCCTCACTCCCCTTTTGACCAGGCAACCCATAACTCCGCAACTTTCTGTGATGTGGAAAATGTATTAGATCTGACACTAGTGAAATGAAGGAGCAGTTTGATTGAGGAAGGGGAGGAAGACAAAGAAGACCCATTGTGCTAAAGACGATGGTAAGGAAGAGGAGTTTCCATTTATATAAGCACTAAATGCAGGCTGAATGAGCAGGAAAGTCAGTTTTGAGTCACTGGCCGTGAAGATGTGGGGGAACGGACTTGACTGCTAAGGGATAGAAAGTAAAACAAGGAAAGGTGGAGGCGAGAATTGTATATAATCTAGTGACAGGAAAAGTGAGGAAGAAAAAGATTTGCTAAAGGAAATTACAAATTAAGTGTCAAAATGTCTGAAGGTAATCCAAGAGAGGGCAAAATTTTGTGAAATTCCAAAAAAGGACAGTGTATCCACACTAAAAGCAGCCTTATTTTAGGACTGGTGATAGTTTCAGAGAACCTGAAATGTATTAGTGACACATAGTGACACAAATGAAAAAGAATAAATTAAATTAAATTAAATCTATATTAGAGATTTTGAATAAGCTTAGTAGAAAAACAATTTAGGGGAAAAAAAAAAAGACACTGAAACAAGACAGACAACAGGTACATGAACAGTGACTTTTAAAAGCTGAAATAATCCTGCAATTTTACCAGATCCAGGAAAATCCAGGAAAATTCATAGTCTCTTTCTCCTCTTGATTGGAAAACCAGGACTGTGATAGGACAGACAGAAGAAAAGTGTGGTTGCGTCTGTTATTTAGAGTACAAACATGCATGTTTGGAGGAGGAATGAGAGGAATTAGATTGAGGATGTGGCAACACTAAAGTTAAAAATAAAACAAAACAAAACTAACAATTTTTCTGGAGTTAAAATAGCATATTGTCTTTTCTCTCTGCCTGCTGCTTATGAATAACATTTAGCAACAGCTATTCTGGTCCTTTGCCCACATGTATACTAAGACCACTGATAGCTCTGCAGTAACCAAAACATTTAATACCCTCATTCAGACCTAAGCAAATGAAAATGTACAGTGTTCATCAGGATGAAAAATATGAGAGCAAGAAAATAGCAGGAGAATGTCTACTGCACCTTGTTCTGGAAAATCTATCATACCACAGAAAAAAACCTCAGATTTTATGTAGAAAAATAACTGCCCAGCAATCCAGAAAAATAAGGTTTTCAATTCTCTTATTTTTTCTTGCAGTTTCTCCACATCTTCCTCCATCATCACATCTCCACCATTTAGATGATAGATGAAAGACCAGTGTGGATTTTTTTAGAATTTGAGATTTTAGAAACCTCTCAGACTACTTTGCTGAGGCTTCTGGATGAAACAATAGCAGTCTGAGTCTTACAGCGTGCACAGTAACCCTCAACTGAATCCCAGTACCATTAAACCCAATGTCTTCTTTCAATTGCAACTTTCCTTTAAATTCCTCTTGCTGTCCCCTGCCAAAAACTGTTGACCTTGTTTTTCTTCATTTTCCTCATGAAAGTTGCCAACCTAGGAGCTGCCAAAGTATAGGTATGGAGTTTAGGCTCAGTCCTGGAGATATGTAGATGAGTTTCAGCTCAATGGACAAGTCTGTCCCAGAAATGAATGGGGCCTTAAGAACGAGGTTTAGCCCAGACTGTTCATCTGATCTTAACTGTGGTGGCTCAGAGGCAGACTTCAGAGTTACAACCTGTGAAAATGTGAATAAAATATTTTCAGGTCATCAGCTGAGAGTGTATCACATTTTGATTTAAAATTCAGTTTCAGCTTTGAAGTGTTAACTCAGGGACTTAGAAAACCCCTTTCCTGTAGAAGGTTTGGAATCAGTTAACCAACAACAGATGGCAACAAAAGGGAACTTCATAAGGAAATTGGTATAAACCAGGATTCAGAGAGTTTATGGGGCTATGGAAAATAGGGTATAAAGTTTGAGAAATTTCTCCTTGCTAGAGCTGACTCAGCAACCAGCTCTTCCTCTACCTGCCCTCAGGGGAGCTATGTCCAGACCAGGATCCCAACTGTAGAGGCTTTTATCTGGGTCACAGTCTGGATTTTCAATGAACGTGGTTTGTAGCAAAATCCAGAGAGCCAGGAAGTGTAATTTCCTAGAAATCAAATGGAAGAATTACAGGAAGGGAGGGTGTTCTGAGAAGCATGAGGGAACGCAGAGACTTCATAGACATAGTGGATGTAGAGTCTCCAAGAACAAAGAAGCTGAGATCTGCAGAAGCCCCAGTGAAGAAAAGAGAACACATTTCTCCACAGGGAGAAAGCTGGCTGTGATCTACTATTGCTGGCAGATGGAGCTTCAGCCTCAGCTGGCAATCTATCAAGTTTTTAAAAAAACGTAGTAAACTCTTGGCAATGAGTGGGAAACCAACAGCAATGCTGAGGGAAGAAAAACCACATGCTCTAGCAGCTGAGTGGTTCATGACCGCTGCTCACAAGGCAAAATGAAGGGTGGTAGTGGTTGGTGACTCACTTCTCTCAGTAACAGAAACATCCATTTGTTGGTGTGACCTAATGCTTATGGAGAGGTTCTGCCCAAATCAGAGCTATTGCATGAATTTGCCAAGGTTCATTCAGACAGTTCTCCGTATGGCTCATTCACTTGGGAGTTAATGCTGCTACTCTAGGAACAAGCTAGAGAAAGCCATAAGAAACAGCAAGGCTCCTGGACATATGAGAGAACGGGAGCCTCAGCTGATGTTCTTATCAATCCCATCGGAGAGGGTAAAAGCCTGAGCAAGGACAGGCACATCCTGGAGATAAATATATGGCTATACAGATGGTGCAGCTTTAGAGGACTTGAGTTTCCTGAAGGGGGGAGGAGGTATTCGTAGTAGGGTCATAAGAGGGACAAGAAGGAAATGACTGAATCAGTTGTAGATATGTGTAAAGTATTTTGCCTTATATGATGCAGGATGCACATGTTCACTCTGAGATCTGGAATCTGGTGGGAGACAGACCTGTTGAAATTCTCCAGGGTAATAACAGAAGGAGGAAAGGGCATCTTTGGGAAAGAACACAGCAGGACATGGAGAATGAAAAACTGGGCATGTTTTATTTAAATTTAGCAATTGCATAGTTACATATCTAATTTAAACCAGTCAGGTAAGCTCACATTGCAATCAGTCCCTTTCACCTGTCTTAGACTGCTATTTTAGGAATTGCCTCTGGAAGAACCTGTCTGTCTACATTGTCAATGGAGGAAACCTAGAGTACAAAGTGCCTAAGATAAAGTCAGATTAAAGGATCCTCATACTGTAAATGTTTTTAAATTGTGCTGAATGGTAATCAAACTGCTTCGAGATTTGATTCTGATCAAGAAGGAGAAAATGACTGAAAATGGGAAGTAGCAGGCAACTTAAAGGAGAATGTTCATTGAAGTGGTAGAAATGATAAGTCTTTGAACTTTCATAATTTTCATAACTCAGAGAAATGATAAGTAACAACAAATAGGAAAGACAACTATAGGAAAGAGAGTATAAGGGAGTTAGAAGTTTCTCAAATAAAGGCAAAAGAAAGATGAGCAGTCTAAAAGACTCATTTAACATTCTAATTTAAAGGATTTGCCTTTAAATTAGAATGTGTTCAACAGCCTTACAAACCAGACCAGAAGAAACTCCTTTCACTCCTTCACAAGTTTCTTCCTCCCTTATCTCTTTGTTTCTCATTAGTTACAATGAAAATTAGTCTTAGCTATGACTTCCACTTCAAATTCTCCTTGGTAACTAATGTACAATCTTAACAGCAAGAGGTTAAACTTGAGTTAGTTCTTCAGTACCTCACTCTCAAGAAAGGAATGAATATAAAACATAAACTGGTCAAATTGCTACTGACAAGCATGAAGAATAATATAAACATGAAGTGGCAATGTCAGAAAGACCAAAGCACAGAATAATTTTGATGCAGTTGTTATAAAATTGTAACAAGAAAAAGAGTAACAAGAAAGCATTCTGTAATGTTTTAAGTAGTAAGATCTAGTCTTTTGCTTAATGGAGAGGGAAGGCTAATGACAGATGTTGCCAACAAATCTGAAGTGGTTTATATTTTTTTGGCATTAGTCTTTGCTGACTATGATTAGATAGCTAACACAATTAACATCAATGTCGAAGAAATATGAAGTCAGTTGGCATAGAAAAATAGCAGCTCAGAGGCTATCTAAATAACCTAATGTTTTCAAATCATTTGATATCTTGTTGAAATTCTCCTCAGAGTACTTAGAACACTGTCTAGAGTAATAGTAGAAAATCGAGTGACTGTGTTGGATAGCTGGGCTCCAGAAGACTGAAAAGAGAAAATACAGTATGACATATAAGGAAAGGGATAATCAGTAATTTATGGACCAGTAAAGCCTAACTTCAGCTCCAGAGTGACACAGAAATAAATAAAAATGTATTCAACACTTTATATTTGTAAAGAAAAACACTGTCAACTCCATTGAAGTGTCTTTGATACTGGAATAAAAAGCTGTCTGAGTAGGGGAAAAAAAAAGCATTTTATATCTTTGTTTTTTAAGCTTTTGATTTTGTCTTCTATTCCAATTTCATAAAGAGGTTATTAATAAGTGGTTAAAGTATTTGTTTACATGGTATTCATTGAGAAATTAATCCCATTATTAAACAATTTTGAGCTGGGAAAATGCATAACGATGAAATCTACAGGATTCTGTGGTGGATCTGGTACTCTCCAGTGTACACTTTAAATAACTTGGTGTTGTGGCTAAACTCTGGCAGGCTACTAAATGTCACCCAGCTCCTTGTTCACTCTCCCAGGGTGGGATGGGAGAGAGAACTGGAAATGTAAAAGTGCAACTCATGAGTAGAGTTAAGGACGGTTTATTAGGTAAAGCAAAAGCTACGTGCACAAACAAGGCAAACCAAGGAATCCATTCGCTGTTTCCCCTTGACAGGCAGATGTTCAGCCACTCTCAGGAAAGCAGGGTTCATCTCAAAGAAGGTTTTATTGGGAAGATAAATGGCATCAATCCAAACATTCCTCTTCCCTCCTTTATCCCAGCTGTTACTGCTGAGCATGACACCAAGTGGTGTGGGACATCCCTTTGGCCAGCCTGGGCCACTTGTCTTGGCTTTGTCCCCCCCAGCTCATGGTGCATCCCCAGTTACCTCGCTGATGGGGCAGCATGTGGAACAGAACAGTCCTGGGCAGTGTGAACACTGCTCTGCCACAGCTCAACCATCCATGTGGTATCACCACTATTTTCATCAAAAATACAAAACATAGCAACCACACAAGCCTTGCAGAAGAAACTAACTCTGTCCCAGTGAGAAACATAAAACTTGGACATTAGAACATAAATACATGTATATTTATGAAAGCAGTGGTTTTACCAACATGGAATTGCAAGTATATTAGAGGGCAGGATTAGAACTCAAATGACCTTGATAAATTGAATTCATTCATTGATGTCAAGAATTACACTGGGAAATTGAATAAATTACATGCAATAAATAGGATACAACTCAACAAGGATTTATGCAGAACACGGCACTGTAAGAAATAAAAATTGAGTACAAATACAGCAGAAAAACAACACTTTGGAGAAATTCTACATAAATGGCACTTGAATCTGCAGTGGATCACACACTAAACATAAGTTGATAGTAACACATTTCAAAAGAGCTAACATCACATTGGCTTATGTGATTGGCTTAAGCTGACATATTGTATGGAAGACAAGCAAGAACTCCTTCCACTTACAGTAAAATGTGACTTAAGTCATAGCAGAGTTCCACACATGCTCCTGAAAAATAGGAGAGTGTTCAGAGGTCAGCAACAAGTTTGTTTAGAAAGCTGAAATTGGCTTTTTACATGTGTAAAAAGACCTAGCAAGGAAGGTCTTGAATTCACTGGTTTTGTTTTGTTTTGTTTTAATAAAGGAAATGAGGTAGTGACTTAAAAGAAGTTTTCAGCTATATAAAAGTTTTCTGAAAAGGGAAAATAAATGCTTGGTAGTAGTGTTTTTGATGATTTGTTTGTTTGTTTGTTTGTTTGTTTTTAATTTGTTTTCTTTTTTTCATACACACTGGAGGTAGAAAAATCCTTGTGGGTTTAAAGTACAACAGTGGAAATTTGCTTGAAATTTTCTTACTGTAAGGAGAGGGAAGTGTCAGATTAGCTTTCCAACAATGATTATGGAATCCTAACAGCTTGTAGACCAAGTTAGGTAAAAAGCTGTTATGCATACATGTATGAGTAGGTAAGTAGATACGTTTCTAGAAATTTACCTTTGGTTTGGAGTGGTTTGGATTACGTCCTTTAGACTCTTCCCTACATATTTTCTTTGATTTTTCAGGAATGATACAGAGAAAGATTAATCTTTTTTGTTGCTTCAGTTCCATTTTCAGCTGCTGGAAATATTATCCATTTTAAGAAAAACAAATGTAGAGAAAAGACTCTGAGAAGCAGTCATGACATTGGGAATACAGTTTGCTCTGGAATAGTGTAAGATCTGTGATGGATGTAACTACTTCTCCTTTGAGAAACTTTCATGTCACTTGCAGGTGAGACTTAACTGTAAAGTGTGCAGTTATTCCAAAGGAACTGAGCTATCTCTGAGCCTAGAGTTAAAGAGTTATTTTTAGATATCCTCAGTTCAGTCTATAGCATGTCTCAAAGGCTTTGAAACTGGAGTAGAGCTTGGAAGACAAGTTGGGTTGCTGACAGATTCATATTCTGGAATATGGTATGAATTTAGTCATTTCAGGAGAGAAAACGACATAAATAACTGTACCTTTTCCTTGTCTGTCAGGTAGAGCATTCTTTCATCAGCAGGAGCTGACTGAAAGTTTACCCACGAGCACTTCTGCTTGAAATCTTTGTGCATAAGTCAAAAATCCTTTTCATCTCTGTGAAGAAAATTAGAGAGCTACATTCAGTTTTAAATACAAGTAAAATAAAAAAAAAAAAAAAAAAAAAAAAAAAGGAGGGGGGTGCAGGAGAAAAATAGACACAACAGGAATGCACTTCCTTTAACCTCTGTTTACTTGATTTTATCTCATAAACTATAATGAAAAATGTATATGTTAGGCCCCTAAAACTGAAGTGTTTACGAACAATGTATGTGTGATAGACAAATGCATCCTTAAAGTTGCATCCCTTAAGTTGCATCCTTAAAGCAACCTTTTAAAAAAAGGTTGTTTTAGGTGAAAAGCAAATAAATGTAGATAGCATCCTTTTTGCATATTATCAAATAAATATAAATTAAGTTTCAGTTCTAACTGTTGTGGAACTGTCTTACCTCTCTCCTTTTTTAATAAACACATTAATCCTGAAATTTTATCCTTGCTAAGGGTAATTTTCATCTTTCTGACACGTTAGGAAGAATTAGTATTTCAGAAAGAGCTTCAATGATTTTATTTATGTACACCATGAAAAAAAAAAAAAAAAAAGTTAAAATAATTAATAGAAAAAGCACAGAGGAAACATTTTTATGTGTTTATAGAATCTATTATTATATTAAAATTATTTCTGACACCTAACTGTCCTGTTCCCTTTACATTTATATACTAGCTGAGAAGGGAAATCACAAATAAAAATATGTCTTCATCAGTCCCTGTATTTAGTTTAACTTTTTAAATTTAATGTAAAGCATGGGAAAATACTATAGGTCTTTACATGTTTTTTATTGCTGAACAATTATTATCAATTCTATCTAATGAAAATTTAACATTCAGGAACTAATAAAAAAAGGAAAAGCTGTTAGATTAAATATAGAGGATAATTATTATATATCTTTAATTATTATTGTGTACATGTTTTGTTATGTGTGTTGAAAGCTTAAAGAAACTGGTTTTAGGAGTCTTTCCAAGGGAAAGATTCTCATATGTCTTTCCTATGAATTTAGATAGGGCTTAGTCTAGGATTAATCAGGCAATGACTATAATCATCCAGCTTCTATCATGTCAGGTGAACAGTTATCCTTTTTTTATTCATTTTAACTGAGAAAGTCTTGTTTTTTGAGGGTGGGAAGTACTACAATGGGATGCTAGTTCAGTTAAATGTTTTCTTCCTTTGGAAAGGTAGAAAATAGACCCCTTGTTCTCCCTGGCAAGGCTTTTCAGTGCAAATAATCAACAGTATAAACAAAAAGAGCTAATTATGCTTATAGGGAGCAATTTTTATTTATTTGCTTGGTGTTTTTTGTTTGTTTGTTTGTTTTTTACTCATAGGGTCATCAAAATAGAAAAGACTACATTTGAATGAATATTAATTTGAATGAATAAACTAATATCACTTTGCAATGTAAAAAAGATCTGGATACAGACCACTTATTTTACATTATTTTTGCTCTATTTCAGTAACATTGCAGAGGAAAGTATGAAGATGATACAATCTCCATAATATAACTGCTTGATAAAATTCTCTATACCAAAAAGTGAGCAAGATAGGTATTAGTGGAGCACTTCAGCAACAGCGTGGAGCAGCAAGGAAGCCAGTCCACACATCTCTCAGACAATGAATGGGCAAAATCAGTGGTTCTAGAAATCTGTTGAGTGTATTTAAGGCAGATATCTGCTTCCAGGTGTCTAGTGTGATGGACCCAAAATTAAGCCAAAAAGCCGAGCGAATAAGAAGTGCTGGGAACCTTTATCCACAGAAACACACACTCACATAATCATAGGACTGTTGAGGCTGGAAGGCACCTCAGGAGATCATCTAGTTCAAAACCCTGCTCAAAGCATTGTTATCTAGAGCAGGTTGCCCACGGCTGTGTCAGGGCTGTGCCCTGCCAGGTTTTAAATATCTCCAAGAATGGAGACACTACAATTTCTCTGAGCAATCTTACTGTGTTCAACTACCCTCACATAAAATATATATATATATATAAATAAATAAATAAAATAAAAATAAAAAATAACAAATATATATTTTTGGTTCTGATGTTTAAACAGAATTTCCTGTATTACAGTTTGTGACCATTGCTTCTTGTCCTGTCACTGAACACAACTGAGAAGAGTCTGTCTCCATTTTCTCATCATGTATTTACACACATTGACAAAATTCCCCCCAAGGGTTTTCTTCTCCAGGCTGAATCAGCCTTTCCTCATAAGTCAGGTGCTCCACTCTCTTCATTATCTTTGTGGTCCTTCACTGGATCTGCTCCAGTATATGCATGTCTCTCATATTGGAGAGCCCAGAACTGGACCCAGCAGTCCAGATGTAGCTCAGCAGGCCTGAACAGAGAGGAAGCATCACTTCCCTTGACCTGCTGGCAATGTGGCCCTAATGCAGACCAGGATGTTTTTGACCTTAGCTGTGAGGGCACGTTGCTGGCTTATGGTCAACTCAGTGCCTGACAGAACTCCCAAGGCTTCCTCTCCAAAGTTGCTTTGCAGCCAGCTGGCCTCCAGTGTGTTCTGGTGGATGGGGTCATTCCTCCCCAGGTGCAGGACTTGGCATTTCCCTTTGTTGAACTTTGTAAGCTGGAGCATTTCTACAGCCAGTTGAGGTTCCTCTGAACTTCAGCATAAGCATCTGGTATATTAGCTACTCCTCCCAATTTTGTAGCCACATGTATACAAGCTGACGCTGCGGATTTATATGCAGTATTGGCAGTTCTCCTCAATGCACATGCAAACATGCATACTATTTACTAGATTACATAGAACAAATGCAAATATATATATATGTATATATATAAAATATGTATATAAGTTTGCAGACAGCTAGTCCCGTCCACCCCCCACACACAAATCATCAGCCTATGCTGAGCAAAGCCACAGGGACAGAACACACCAACACTCCTCTGGTCTTATCAGTTCTTCATGAAGCCTGTATATTGCTGTATGTTGTGTCAGGGTTCAATGAAACAAGCACATACTGTTTGACAGCCAGATGGTTCAAATACACCTATCTTGACAGTAAACTGTAGGAAAGATGGTATTAAGATTCTTCTTTGCCTCTACCCTGTGCAGTGGGAAGGCAAATCCCTTTTTAAAAAATTTTTGCACTTCAAATATTGTGCAAGTGATTAGGGTAAGATATAAACAAAATTCAGAAGAAAATCATAGTTTGTGAAAATTGTATTTAAATGGTGATTAAAGGTGACATGGGTTTCTTGAATATACCCTAACTGAACATTCCACTGAACACTAAATCTTGAAAAATGCTGTATTTAATATCATTAGTAAAAGGGTTTGAATGATTTAGCCATAGTAGACTGTTAAACCTGGATTTATATAGATGCAAGTGGATGATTAGACTGAAATAGATTTAGAGATGATATTTAGACAAATTGGACAGAAAATGTGTAGATGGGTAGATACAGTGCAGAGATGGGGAGATGAAGAGATAGATACAGCCGATAGTTAGATTCTCATGAAATAGACTTTCCGTGTTTGGTGTGCAGCTGCATAGCACCTGCCTGACATTTACAGCAGATAGCTTTTATTCATTTCATGGGATATTCATCAAAATGTGGTTGAGCGATGGAGAAAATTCCAAGTATGTGTCATCACTTTACTGGCTTGCGCAGCTGTTTCCTAAAGCACACAATGATGTTGTGTTGTTAAGGAAATACACTGTCACCCTGCTGAACAAATAAAGCATTTAGTTTTATTGAGTAACATTACAATAATGATGGGAGATAATAGACTAAAAATACTGCTTATTCAGTGAGTATGGACAAGAACTTTACTGTCCATGAAAGAATTTCTTCATATACAGAAAATAAAAATTGTTTGATTTATTTAGCTAATATTAATAGTTAAGCTACCTTTTCAATAATATTGGTGTGAAATACTTACTGACATAAGCATTGATCAAGGATAAGAACCAGCAGCATCCTTAATAGAAGATCTCATCAGAAATACCAGAGTTCAAACTACTGGAACCAGGTAGAGGACTGTATCTATAGATTCTAACAGATAGCAAACATTTATGCTGGGAAATGCATACAACTAAGACAGAGTGTTTTGTTGTTGTTGCTGTTAGGACATTGAATTCATTAACTTCTGATCATGCCAAAGGGTCATGCCACCCTTTCCCAGAAATAAACCTGGCCTGATTTTACAACTCTTTGTATAAGTTACTAAATATTTCTCAAAACCTGATACATTTAGAAAGTTTTATTTAACATATTTATGATTTTGATATTTCAGCTAAATTGTCTAAGCCACACCACCACGGGATTATACTGTTAATTTTATGGGACCATTTTGCACAAGAAAATCCAGCCCAATGCCACAATATTTTCTTCTTTTTTAATTTTATTTATTTGGATTTTTCAACTGTTGTTGAAGGAAAAGAACATGGTAGTATTTTACTCAGAGGGGCAGCTGGGACCCATTTGCTTGTAGTGGCTTCATTCCTAATAATTCATCATATATTTCCTTATGCTTAAACACAGATTTAAGCATAAGCATAAAACCTCAAAAAAATACTCAAGGAAAGGGTACAGAGTTTAAATGGCTTGTATGTGAAACTGTGTGTTGGTCCAAAGTGGTTCAAAATCAGTTACTTAGCTAGCAACTTGAGGGAGGTGATTCTGCCCCTCTATTTCACTCTCATAAGGCTCACCTGGAGTAATGTGTTCAGCTCTGGGTCCCCAGCATAAGACGTACCTGTCAGACCAGGTACAGAGGAGTGCCACAAGGATGATGAGAGGGCACCTCTCCTATGAATACAGGCTGAGAAAGGTGTTTTTTTTGTTTTGTTTTGCTTTGTTTTTGTTTTTCAGCCTAAGAAGAGAAGGCTCTGGGGAGACTTTATAGAATCCTTAAAGGGGGTGCCTAAAGGAATGATAGTGAGAGACTCTATCATGGAGTGTAGTGATAGCTCAAGGAGAAATGGTTTTAAACTAAAAGAGGGGAGATTTAGATTAGGTATTAGGAAGAAATTCTTCACTTACAGGGTAGTGAGGCACTGGAACAGGTTGCCCAGAGAAGCTGTAGATGCCCCATCCCTGGAAGTGTTCAAGGCCAGACTGAATGGGGTGTTGAGCAACCTGGTCTGGTGGGAGGTGTCCCTCCCATGGCAGGTGGGTTGGAACTTGGTGATCTTTAAAGTCCTTTCCAACCCAAACTATTCTGTGATTCTACAATTCTGTGAATTTATTTTCAAGCGAGGCCCCATTCCTGCACTTCTCCTGCCTCATCCCAAACCTGTCACCAGCCTCCCACACATTTGGGCTGCTCTTCTGGGAGAGTCACTGGAGAAAACTTTGTACCCTTCACTGCCCCATGCTGGCTCAGTGACATTCTGCACAATATAATGACAAATCCTGTCCTTCAGAAAAGCACACCCATAAGGGCATTTTTGAAGCACACACAGCCTACAACACAGCTGTGGGAGGAAAGCAAAGGTAACACCTTACCAGCCCAGGATTACTCAGCTAACCAATATGTGCTCCCCTTGCATGGCCAATGTGCAAAGGCAGAATACCAGAAACCTGTGATGTGCTGTACCTGCCCAACTGGAACAAAGGGCATTAACAGTGCTGGGAAGGAAGGAGAGAGAAAAAGAGAAAGGCTTCTACAAACAAGAGAGAAGGAAAAAGTAGTGTTCAATAGATTTACCATGTTTACATTTTTATTGCAAAATAAAATAAATAAAAAATAATCTCCAAAGCTGCTGCAGAGGGCTGAATGCTAAACTACTGATGTAAGCCCTTAAGATGATCTCTGCAATCACAGCCACGATGACATGCAGTTGCTCAACCCGTCCAGGCCATCTGTGATGGCAGCTGAAGAAGGGAATTGAGATGCACTGTTGCAATTTATGGAGAAAGCTTCAGAGATCCCTGAGAGCCCTCACTGTTCTCAAGGCAGCCTTAACCACTACAACCACAAGCTTTTCTGACTTCAGCACCCGGTAGCATCCTCTCAGTAAAAGGATAGTGGATTCAGTTCATAATGCAAACTGTCCATTGAAGCCTCCTGCAGCTAAGTGAGGAACTCACAAGGGCTGGAACATTTTAGGCTTTGTCCTTCAGAACAAAGTTGTTAAACTATGACCTCATGGTGCCTCTGTCATTACTGTGGCCTAGATCCAAAGGCAATTGAAGTCGACTCCTATTGACTTCAGTGGGCTTTGGAACAAGCCCTCTTCCACTTCAGCACAAGGCTATTTTTAATGAATCAAGACAGCCTCATCAGAATCCGTTTTGGCCTTTAAAAATGGAGTGTACTGTTGCACTGGAACTGAAAGTCTCATCATGATGCTTGGCTATGATATCAGGATGGAAGGGGAGATAAAAGCCCTTTTCTTGCACCAAGCTGCTCCTGCTGGAGCTGCCTTTTTCTCATTTCTTATTGCTGGAATAGCAGTATTATTGTTCCTTTTTATTGGTCTTATCTTTTGGGATTTGAAAATCGCTTCCAAGGGAGAGGAGTGCAACCTGCATGCGCACACGCACACAGCACACCTGTCTTGTGTGCTCATTGCCATCTATATTTCTGCAGAGATATTTTATCTTCATTGTCTACAAGTCAGGGGTTCCCTAAGCAAAACAAATTTTTTACTTATTTATAACCCAAGATAGATTTCCCAGAAGTATCTACTATCATATTGCTCCGCACAAACACTATTTCCATCATATTGCTCTGCAAAAACACTTTTTCCATTCCTTAAACATTTAGCAGAACAACTTCCATACTAGATTTTGTGCTCAAGGGAGACCTCTTGACTTTATTGCTTTTATATTTCCTAGTGTGTTGTCCTGTCTGAAAAGATCAAATGATTTCATTGTAACATAAAGAGGAGATATTGATTTAAAAAAAAAAAAAAAAAAAAAAAGAGATAGTTCAAAAACAAAATAACTTCATTTTTCAACTATTCTTCTGTTACATTTTGTGTTTGAGGCTATAATATGTTGCATTTCATCCAATAATTAATGATAGATATTACAAAACTTCTTGATATTTCAAAACCTGTGTAACTTATTAGCTTGTTTTGTTTTATAATAGTCATTTGATAAGAAATGCATTGCTCCAAATCAGAATGAGAACACATTTCAACATATTGCAATTTCTTATTCAAAATTAATTACAATTTTCAGCTGGTTCTGAGCTGTGATAGGAGTAGAGGCTAAGAAGACCTGTATTTCAAGCAGAAAGGTCATTATCTTGCTTGATATTAATAGAACTCCTAGGAGGAAATATTCTGAACTTTCACTGAGCTCTTTGGATGGAAGTCCCTATAGAAGTGGAAAGTGTTGTTATTAAAAAGAACAACAGTGGTTTCAGGGCCTGAGCCAAAACGAGCCAGGATATGGAAAGAGCCCAATCCAAAGCCCACTGGAGTCAATCAAAGCCTTTCCGTTGCTTGCTGTGGAGCTTGAATCAAATTGTGAATTTCTCATGGTGACATCTGTGCGTCCTTCATTGATGGATGTGGCGAAACAGCACTGGAGACAATCACAGATAGATGCCATTGCTGCAAAATGACAATTTCCTGGCTTTGTACAGCATTTCTTCAGTTTTTCATGCCATTCTTTGAATGTCATCATTCATCTGTTTCCCATGGCTCCTTTCTGTTTCCTATTTTAATTTCTCTCTCTCTCTCTTTCTCACTCAAGCAATAACATATACAATCAGATGTGAAACATTATTTTGGAATGTGACCACTCAGACTTTATACTCTGTTTTACTCTAGTGTTTTGTTGTTTCCATGTAACCATTGAGATTGCTTTTTTTTTTTTTTTTTTTTTTTTTTTTTTTTTTTTTTCATTCTGCACAGTAAAATACAGGTAAGAAGGGTGGAAACTGTAGTATTGTTTTTGTGACTGCTCAAGGAATAATGCCTCACTTCTTTTCTCATATGAGATTAAACTATGTGTCACCCCTTTTCCTGCCACTCCTCCATATTTAAATTCTGCTGCTATCTTATTTTAGAAGTAGTCAGGGAAAATGAAAGTGCAGCTGCCTCTCTGCTTTTCACCTCACAGGAAAACACATTAATATGATTTTGTTCCATTGCTTTAGGAGCAGGGGAGAGTTAAGGTCCAGCAGGGGTCCTCCAAACATGTACAATAGAGTGTGAGATCAGTCTGTGCAGGGTTTTCATGAGTATTTCTGAGCCTGACTACTGGTCCTCAGTGCAAGTATTGTTCTGCATTATAATTGTCCAGCTCATAACTAGCCCGAAGGGACTAAGAAATAATACTGTACACATCTGGAAAAAAATAACTTGTCATTATGTCCCTGGGGGTGTTATCTGCCCTGGGAATGTTATCTGTGCTTTGATCTACACAAAGTAGGAGCAGGAAGAATTTATTTTTGGGTGGTGTCAATGTGTAGGCTTAGAAAGTGTCTCTAGAATCCAGAAACACCATGGTATGTTAGGCTTTTGAGAGATGGTTTTACTCCACTAAAACAATAAGAAGAGAAAGAAAGTAAAGCTTTAGTCTATCGACTTCCCGAGTAAGTCTGACTTGGCAAGCAGCACTGACTGCTTTTTCTTTCCCTTCATAAAAAGCTTTTCTCGAGTACAGTAGCCACTATGCAAAGACAGCAAGTCCTGTTTCCAAGCATAGATGTATTTCATTCTGCCTCAAATCTAGTTGATCTGGCACAGCTGGAATCCAAAACTGTCCCACTGTTTGGTTATCAAAAAGGCAATAAGGTTATTGAATGTGTGTGCATCAGATCTTACTTTTTGAGCAAATAAACTTGTCCTCTGTTGCAGATTTGATTCGAGCCTTGAAACAAAGTTTTCCCTTACCTGCTTTTTTAACTCAATAGCCTTTTCTCACTGTCTTTTTATTTCCTGAGTACTTTTCACTCCTAGGCATTTGCTGAGACTTTATTTTTTTTTCCCCAAATATTTTGTTCTCATTATATTTTCTCAAAGCAGAGCCCCCGGCAAAGGCAATGAAACAGATCCTGCCAGCCTTGCCCAGAGAGGCCCTGCACATCTACCTTACTTCTGCAGTTCCTGAAGGCATCTAGCCAGGGTAGCTGTGGAGGAGAAGGGTGCAGATGGGCTCTCTATCCTTTTATTCTTGCTGCCTTTACAGTGGGACATTAGAGGTGCAAGAAAATGCCTTTTCCATTTGTTAAGTGAGACTCTATCTCCTTTGTTCACAAATAGCCACTTAACTATGTGAATACACACGCTGTTAATAATGTGAGACAGCTCTGTCACTGACTCAGACTGCTTGCTGCATATGCCACCTTGAGTATATGTCTCCAGGATAGCCTTCCTGAGTTATAAAACAGCACTGGGGCAATGATGACTCACCTAAGTGTCCGCAGCAGTTAGTTTGAACACATCTCTGAATTTTCCTGAAGTTTTTGGATGGGATGCTAATTGAATGGCTATTGATAACAAGTCTCATTGCAGATTTAGAATTTATAGAATCATGGAATCATAGAATAGACTCAGCTGGAAGGGACCCACCAAGATCATTGAATCCAGCTCCTCAGTCTGCACAGCACTACCCCAGAATCAGGCCCTGTCTGACAGCATAGTCCAAACACTTTTTGAACTCTGGCAAGCTCAGTGCCATGATCATTGCCCTGATGAGCCTGTCCCAGTGCCTGACCACCCTCGGTGAAGAACCTTTGCTTAACACCCAGCCTGACCCTCCCCTGTCCCAGCTCCATGCTGTTCCCTCGGGTCCTGTTGCTGTCCCCAGAGAGCAGAGCTCAGCGCCTGTCCCTCCGCTCCCCTTGTGAGAGAGCTGCAGGCCGGTATGAGGCCTCTCCTCAGTCTTCTGTGCTCTGGGCTGAACAATCCAAGTGATTTCAGCTGCTCCTCATATGTCTTGCCCTTCGGACCCTTCACCATCTTATAACCCTCCTTTGGACACTCTCTAACAGCTTTATGTCCTTCCCATATTGTGGTGCCCCAAACTGCACACAACACTCAAGGTGACTGCAGCAGTGTAGAGCAGGGTGGGAAAAATCTCCTTCCCTCAACTAGCTAGCAATGCCATGCCTGATGCACTCCAGGGTACAGTTGACCCTTTTGGCTGTCAGGTCACATTGTTGACTCAGATTCAACTTGCTGTTAACCAGAACCCCCAGATCCTTTTCCACGGGGCTGCTTTCCAACCTCTTATTCCCCAGTGTGTACATATGTCCACAGTTACCCCATTCCAGGTGCAGAATCTGTCACTCGCTCTTGTTGAACTTCATGAGGTTTGTGATTGCCCAGCCCTCTAATTTGTCAAGATCTCTCTGCAAGGCCTCTCTACTCTCAGACAACAGAGTTCAGAGAGGGTTCATGAGGTCCCAGTCCATCACCCTTGCTGAGAAATATTTGTCTAACCTATTCGTAAAACCTCTAACACATGGAACCCCCTAAATCCTTAACCTGTTTTGGAACTCTGTTATCTTACCCATTTGGAAAATTTTGTTTCTAGATTCATTGTCTCTTTTTGTAGGTTGAATCCACTATTTGCCCACCCACTACAGACAGAACATTTCTCAGCCATTCAGCATCTCACCCTGAGGAACCGAAAGCTCAAATATTGTGGGATAGGATGTTATTGTGGGAAAAGGTGAGAGCAAATGACCACAGAGTCCTGCCAAACCAATTTTGAGATAATCTTTGGTTTATCCATATAAAATACACATTTTCAAATTACTCCAAATTTTGGTTCATAACTCAGAAGACTACAGTTTAAGTTTTCAAGAGCTGAATGGTTGCAGATGCAAATAATTGACTGGAAGGTGACAAGTTTTCAGAAGGAAGCATTCAACACCTACCCAGGCATTAGAAGACTGTATAAGTTGAAGAGAGCTGAAGAAATCTCTTGCTTTTGTCATATAGCCAACATAGCACCCTGTGTAGCTGGGATTACAGGCCACAGCCCATCCAGCAGCCAGGAACTGGGGCATCGTCCAGAGAAGTTTTCATTTATTGAACTCAGTTCTGATGCAGAGGGTTGCAATAACCTTCCTCAACTGCAACATATACTTCGGCAGCCTGGTAGGCAGCAAACTGCAGAATCCCCAAATCACTCATGTGACTCAAAAATAAGCATTATTTATTTTCATTCTCTTTCTCAGAACTGTATCACTTTGGGTTAGAGAGGTATTTAAACTTCAAAATAGCAACAACAACAACAGAAAGAAAAAGAAAAAAGGGGTTTCAACCTAGGCCATGCTACTCCAGAAATTAGGCATTTTCAGGTTTAGGCATTTTCAAACAAAAGTGAATCTAAGTGAATCGAAGATGTGAGTATGAGCCTTGAATTTAGACAAAATATATTAGAGAGGTAAGGTTTGCCAAAAATATGTTAATGAAAACAGTAAGAGAATTTAGTTTGACTTGCATTTTTTTTTAAACTCCCTGTTCATTAACAAAATGAAGGCTATTTAGGCCCAATAAGTTGCTCAGACACAGATAAATACTTGTGTTAAGCCAGTCCTAGAAAGTCATACCATATAAAGAATTATTATTTAGCATTTTTTTGAATAAGAAAATATATCAAAGCATTCATCCTTCATGGGGATTTTTGATTGTAATACACCCATCTACTTTTTAAATTATGAGTTACTCTAAAAAGAAAGATTAATCAGAAACAATAAAACAAAGGGTACTATAGACTACTTATGAATACTCAGTGTGAAAACATATGGGTTATGACATTAGTGATGTGTGGTTACGCGGGAAGAGAAACAGCAACTAAAAGAGAATGGAAAGAAGGAGTACTGTGATATTCCTAAATGATATTAATTTAAGGTGTAAATGTCCTGAAATGGACCTTCTTAACGTACAGTCTACACGTGGATATATGAAATGGTGAACTGGTAAAATCTACACCTGTATACCTAATGGGTATAAACAACAATAAATAGGAGTTACAAAGATGGCAAAGATGAGTTAAGGCAAGTTTGCTGCACAGGGAACTTCAGACTGCTTCTAATCAGAGTTGAGAATATAAGACACAAAGGCTCAAGCATTTGCCATTTTTACTCTTAATCAAACTCACTTTGTGTTTCAGCTGTATGATCTCTGTTTCCGCTTTCTCCAGTATTGGGTACTTCCCTCAGGAATTCAGTTGCTGAAATGCAGTGTGTGCCAGACTCCATTTTCATATCCCCAGAAGTTTTCAAGACTTTTATTATTATTGTTTTTGTTGTTGTTGTTATTACTGTTATTATTATTATTTCACAGGGAAAAAAAATAATAAAAATAAAAATAAATAAATAAATAAACACTTGAAAACAACAAGTTTATCCTGTCAGCTTAGAAACCAGAATGAGAACTAATCTCTATAATAAATTATCAGGAGCCCTCTAACTAGTCCCAACAGAAGCAAACAAGCAAATAAATATATAATCTCATCAACTTTAAGCATACAATATTTATTCATCTCAGACTACAATTTTACAGTAACTTTACTGTTCCATCCAGTGGCTGCTGTATTTCAGTCTTTGCATTTTTTTCTCCCACTTTCACTGGACCTGGGGACACATTGGACTAAATTACAGTTTTAACCACAATAATGTCCTGTTAAATCAGCATGCAGAAAAAGATCACAGAGGGGTTCCACAAGCTCTGTCATCAGTGTCAGGGAAGGGAAAAAGCAACTGACTTTTTGAGTAAACATCCATATCAGCCTGCAGTCCATCTGGCTTAGGCTACTGGGAAACCAGCCTGAAGCTCCTTCATAAGCAGTGGACCGAAGCAGTGAGAAGTACATCCCATCTCATCCCTTTTACACACTTAATTTAGAGACAAGTCTAAATCTCACCTCACTTGTGAAGTAAGCCTGCTCTGGAGGTACTATTTCTTTCCATTGGATGTAATTGAATGTAACTTTACTATTTGTCTGATTTGTACACATCCAGTTTGGATGAGATAAAATAGGAAGAAAATCAGGGGGGAGAAGATCAGTTTCAAACTCCTCAGCACAGCTGTGCGAAAAGAACAAATGAACGACTTCTGAGCAGTGGAAATGAAATACACCAAACATAAATGTTGTGAGTCTGTGTGTAAGAGGGGGAGGAAAAAAAAATATCAAGAAATAAGGCTCTCTTGAAAAACTCAGTTAGTTTTAGATACCTTTTTCATTGTCACTATATGCATCCCAGTGTCAAGACTGGTGTGGGTTGGGAACTTGCTGTGTTACTGAAAGGTATTGTTATTTGACCAGTGTTAGAATCCTCACTGCTGCTTTGTGCATTATTTTTTTTTTTTTCTGTCTCTGAAATTTCTCCAAGACATTTAAGGACTTGTCTGCTTGTCAAGTGATTTTGATGTCCTATGAGAAGACATTTTATGATTGACTTTTGGGTCTATATCTCTAATTAGTTTTTGCTTCTAAAACTTGACATAACAAAATAGAAAACAAATAAGGGAAAGTCAGGGTTAGAGATTTCAGAAAAGTGATATGCAGCCATACGTTATTGGAAAGACATCAAGACCATATCAGCGGGGACAGAAGTGGCTGGGACTGCCCAACCTCCTACAAGAGGCAGCAGTTCCTAGCCCTGTCTGCTGATGGCTTTGAACCTCCCATCAGTGGCACATTGTCTGACTGAGAAGCAGCACCTCTGGCTCCTGTTAACTTCATACCAGCATGCTTAACCTCTAATTTGGGGAAACAAAAATAGTGACTAGCATGACATCTTTGAAAGGATGCCAGTCCCTTATTTCAGACCACCTTCTGTTAAAGTTAGGCTATTCTCTATTTCCAAATTCATTTAATTCAATTTTATCCCCTGTGGTTGAGAATAGTTTACCAAGGGCATCTTTGGAACTGCTTCATCATTCTTTACCACTTTATAACTCTTAATGAATGTTAAGCAATGAGATACCAAAATTACAAGATCACACGGCCTGGTTCTTAAACTTGCCCTGTCTCCAAATGCAAAGTGCCCCGTCTTCATAGACCCTGACTCAAGCATTGAATGAAGTCAAATCTATTTGGGTTCAGCTGAGCAGGAATACTGCTGTCACTGAGGGAAAATGTCCTGCTGGCAGTACTTATTTCAGCAAGTTTGCACAGTGGGTGCAAAGTAACCTTGATATGCACTTTTCTACACAGATGGTTTATCAAACACATTAAGAATAGTATTTTACACAGGTGTATGAAATACCATATGTATGGCTTTTCACATAAACATTTTACACCTGTTTGATTTGCATTTGGTGCTTCTTTTTCCTTTCACTTGTATTTGCATGCATGCTTTTTTTTTTTTTTTCATTATACTGATATTTGTGGATTTTTATTATTTTATTTTATTTTATTTTATTTTATTTTATTTTATTTTATTTTATTTTATTTTATTTTATTTTATTTTATTTTATTATTTTTTAAATAAATACAATGTCCTCTTGTACTCTCCAGGGTACCTCTCCCCTAGCTCTTTGTCTCACCTTTTGTCCTTGCTCCTTTTATGAATCCACCTTGTCAAGTTTTCAGCTGATATTGGATTGCTCATACCCAAGAAGATACAGGGTAACTACTGCTTTCCCTCTCCTGTTTGACTGTGAATTAAACGTACAGATTCTCTTCAGCTACCTGTGTAGTCTTACTGTTTTTGCTAACTGGGACCAGCTTTTTCAGAATTGTAAATGTGGCAGTTTAGAAGCATGATCCTGGCAGAGAGGGCTTATTGGTGCATGTCACTGCTCTCAATCACTGCTTGCTGGCCATTCTGTATGGAAAAAAAATGGGTCTAATTGTTTTCATGCAATAAAAAAAAAAAAAAAAATGTCACTGGAAACAATATTCAAAATAAATGACAATACTCATTTGTGGAACTATCTGAAAACACTCTAGCACAATTCAGATGCTAGAAACCTTCCTCTATCATCTGTGGCTATAAGCAATGCTGATTACAGGCAGTATGGATAGAAAACACACTAGGTTGCTTCCTTGTCTTTTGCTTGCTCTCCTTTAGCGTCCCAGGTTTCTTCAGAAAGCCAATGTTACAGAATCTATCCAGTCTGTGAAGGCAATTATGATTTTTATTTTTTTTTTTTTCCCCAGCATCCTTAGACTATCCACAAGGTCTGGTACAGAAAAAATTTCAGAATGGCTTCATTCTCCATCTTGGGGATGTATCTACACTTGTTAAATATTCCATTGAAGAGCTGGGTGAGCAACTTTCCTCCTTCTATCACACATCTATCACTGTCTTTATTTGTCTCTTTTTGTTCCACAAGGAATTGGGAAAGGTGGACTTCTCCCATACATCTGGTAAGTAGACCAGTTCTCCAGCACTCTGCCTGGAGGAAATGCACTAATATGCTTTTCAGTTCTTGTTGCTACTTTTCCCACATGTTCTTAGTCAATTGTTGCAAACGTAGCTGTTGTTCTGACGTAGGACGTAGTCACATTGTCCAGAAAATAGTTGTGCAATACCACTGATCCCTAATGCCAGCTTAGTGTATCATGTCTTGCATGGCATTATCTTCTGGAAATTCTGCTGTCATCAGAACATCTTGTGCAATATCTTCTAGAATTTCTGTTGAGACCAAACAAGAGTGGAGAGACTTAGGGTTAAAATGCCCTTCACATAACACGCACTACATGCAAGGGCTTGAACAATAGTGATGTTTACAAGTCTTCAGAACTGCCTGGTGACTAACTCATGAAGTATTATCAATTTAGTACAAAGTCTTCTCTTTCTACCTTCATTTAGTCAACAAATAAATGTGAAGTAGCACCTGGATATAGCTGTATTTTATTTTATTTTATTTTATTTTATTTTATTTTATTTTATTTTATTTTATTTTATTTTATTTTATTTTATTTTATTTTATTTTATTTTATTTTATTTTTCCCTAAGTGGCTATGCATCTTGCCATTAAATAAGGTTCAGTTGCTAATTTTAGTTATTAATAACCCTTAGCTCACAAATTACAAATTATTAGAATACTTCATGGCTGATTTGAACATCTCACTGCAGTTTTGACTTATGTCAAAAAACTGGTACAAAACTATGGTGCACAGTAGCTCAGGCTTTCCTGTCATGTCCATCAAAATGGAAGGTAGATCCCCCCAAAGCTGCTTACACACAGATAATAGAAACAATGGAATCTCATACAGATTATGTGTTTGAATTGTTCAAGGACTTTCTTGATGTACTCTTTGGCCTCAGCAACACTGCTGAATTATATACAGTGTTATGAAATGCCCTTACTCTGTTGGGGCTCATCGTCTCCTGATTATTAAAACTGTCTGTAAAGCTCAAGATTTAGGATATTTTTATCATCCTGTTAATTTGATGTCCCATTGTATCCAAATCTATAGATATCCTGACCTGGTTACGTAAGTCAGGTCCTAAAAGGAGCTACTTCTCTTGGAAGATACTGAAGTAGGACTAGGTAATTAGTTAGGGTATAGACAAAGTGAATCCTGCCCAAATTTGCCTGTGTGAGCTTTTACCTCATTGGAATGAGAACACAATCTTAGTGTTCTGGGCCCAGCTCAATATCAAAGCTAAAAGTGATATTTCAAACATATAATATAATGAATTTGAGTTCAAAAATTCAAAGTTTACAGAATTCAGATTAAAATGTGTGCTTACTTAACAAATAAATAAATAAATAAATAAATAAAGGAAAGAAAACTCAGCAGACACCATGTCCAACAGTTTCAAAATCAAACTTGTGTAAACAAGACTGTGCAAGACTGTTTTTTTCCATGTAGTGCTGATCTATCTTGAAACTAAGTTAGAACACACAAGCTACTTCCACTAACCCCAAAACAAACAAACAAGCAAGCAAAAAAGAGAAAAGAAGAGAAAACTACCCAACATCGAGCTGTCTGTAGATTGTACTTGCAGTGGGCACATTGAAGTAATTTTCATACAATACTTAAAAATCAAACAACAGGTTGACTGGCTACAAAATAATACTATCTAAAGCTTTCCAGAGAAAGCTTCATTGAATATTTAACAAAATCTTTATGGCTTGTCTGCAACAGAAAATTCTACACAGAAGTCAGGTTGCTACTTTACTCCCAAACTTTGCTCATCCACTTCAGCTAGAGGTAAGAAAGACACTATAAGTAAGGCTTTCATGTCCAACATTTTAAAGCTAACAAGTTTCAGTGACAATGTAGGTCAAAGAACTGCATCAAAATAACCTGACCCCTGGAATTAAACCCTTATTGTATCCATATTTTAAAGTATTAGACATTCAGGAGAATTTTTTGCTAAGTATTTCAACACTCAGGATCATTCCATGCCATCGATACACACGGGCCTGCATCCATAAAACACATGAACTGCAATCTGAGGACAATATGGGGAGAAAATAAATAAATGCATAAATAAAAATGCTCTTGCAGTAAGTACACACAGATTAAATTTAGCTACATTGTGCAGCAAAACAGTTTGATTTTCTCCTTTGTTCCCAGTCTTGGAGAGAATAAGGAGGTGAGTGACACCCCTCCTTGCCTGGCTTCTGTCATGACGGTGGGTCATCCAGCCACCATCCTTTCAAGTTGAATCAAGGCTCAGAGAGGCAGAAGCAAGGAGGTACCTGATTTTGAGCTTTGGCAAAACATTCAGAGAAACATCCTGGTGAATAACAAATGCTGAGTAAATTACATTAATGTATTTCGAAGGAATGCCACTTTAGTGTTTATACTCTATGTGTGTGTTCTTGTGCATGCTTCTTAGAATATCACCCTAATAATTTTTTAAACGGCCACACCAAATCTAACCAAATTTGTCTATGGAATGCAGTCTGGAAGAGATGAATGTCCTACAGGTGAAGGCTCTGAGGAAGAGAGCTCTATTAATGCTTCTAGTGCAAGAGGGCTGCTAGTTCAGAGGATCTAACCATGAAGCGCAAGGACACTGAGTTGTGAGTTTCAATTGTTCTGCTGCTTACAGAGTACCTTATTAACTGATCACTATAACTAGCTCTGTATTCCCATGGCAGGTCCAATGGAGGCAGGTTGTGCAGCAGCTCATCCAGTGAGTTTTGGATGTTCCCCCATGACAGCAAGTTCACAGCCTGTCTGGGAAACCTGCTCCAGGTGCTTGTATTCCACAGCATCACGCTTAGTATCTGAGGGGCTTGATTTAAGATTTATTTACAAAGTCTGCTTTTGGAGCTTGTGCTGAATCTCAGATCTTTCATTTTTAGATTTTATTTACTTTATTTATTTATTTATTTATTTATTTATTATTCAAACACATCATTCTGCTCTTCATACAGAAGAAGACATAGATGCTCATGGTTCAAAAGACAATAGATGGACATAAAAAAATTATACATTTCTCATGATTTTTGGGAAGCTATCTCATAAATGAGCCACTCATTCACTACATAAGGCTTATTTCTATGTGACACAGAACAGAGGCTGTGAAATCTGCTTGAGGGAAATCTCAGCCTTTGCAAGCTCTCATGGCAGCTGTTGTCCCTTCACAAGATGCACGGTATGTCTGCAGATAAAAGTGCAAAATAGCCTTACTGGTACAGATTTGCAGAGCTGGCTTTCTAGGCGTAAGAATGCTACCTAATGGTTAAAAATCTAAATCTAGTCCTTTACATTGGAAAATGTATGCGATATATGACTCTTAGCAATGCAGAACAGAAGAGATAAATTAAGTTGGGACATTGTATATGAATGAGCAAGTGAAACACCTGTTAGGCTGGAAAACCTCATTGAATTTTCATTGAGTTCTTTGTGTACCATCAAAGTTTGTTTAAGGCTAAAGCATCACCATATCAAGGCAGGTACAGAATATTTCTCAGATGAAACACATTCCCATATCTAATTACTAAGCCCATAAATCAAATATTTTTAAAGAAATTGTTAACATTCGTTGAGCTGTTCCTATTATCAAGAGCAAGCTTTGTTTTACCCACAGGCTTTGCTAAAGTTTAACAAGATCTGTTTCCCTTGATCATTTACTGCGTTTTTTCTGCTTTTCTTTTTGAATCTTGTGTTGTCTCATATCTTCATATTAATTCAAAGTCATAATTTTTATTTACAGCTTGCTACATGTTCAAGTTAGTGACCACAAGATTTATTCACCAGAGAAAGAAAAGTCCATAGTAGCGAAGAATGTCATTGATATTATTTTGGCAGAAATAAATCACAAGGCCAGGCTAAAACCAACGTCTATTATGAGTAGAGGCCATCTTGCCTGGATTATAATTAATTTTGTATTCTTCCTGTTGCCATGACACCAGGCATGAAAAGAAATAAGCCAGGCATTGTGCACCGCTCAAGAGCTTGTAAGAATTTTGTTTCTTCTTATGTTTAAAATAGCAAGAAAATTCCATGATAGTGAAACAAAAGTAAGCAGTAGCACCAGACAGGTTTTTCCTCCATACAGTGGGAGAGGAGGCCAGATATCTTTTGAAATCTTTCTCATTTAAGGAAATAATAATAATGACTCAGAGATGTTTGCTTAGCTTGCCTGATCCTGCTCCCGGCAAACCAAGTGATTATCACCTTTTCTAATTATTGTAGACTACCCTCGCTTAATATTCCTCTGCAGCCACCCACTCTCAGCTGCCTCAGGAGCAGCAATCAGCCAGAGTGCAGCATGCAACCCACACACCCAGCACACAAACCTTGTACTGAGTCTTCAGTAGCTCTTCAGAGATGCTAGGAGAGATTAAGTTCTTCAGGGTGAAAATGCTTGTTTTATATAAAGGACAAATAGGACACACTAAAGAGCAAGGGAGATTTTCTGGGACCTCATGTTTTATGGACTTGAAAGAGATTATGTTAATTTTATTGTAAATAGAAAACATTTTCCTCCTGCTAACAAGATGCTGATCACCCCTTGCTTCCAGGGGGTTTTATAGTTCACAGTGTTTCACACGTGGATGTTGAACTCTCAGAAACATAAAGCCCTATAAGAGCCTTCTACTGAAGCATCATTAGTGGTTTTATTGGCAAATCCTATGTAACACAGCCTCCCAACTGAGGCCGATAACAACTGTTACTTGAAGCAAGACACCAGCAACACCAAAGCTACCTCCAGGGGAGTGCTGCCAACCATGTATTTGGAGATTATCACCCATGAGCACAGATGACCACGGGCATTTCTACTGAGTGCTCCCCAGCACTGGGATCTGCAGGGAAGGGGCAGGCAGGCAGCTTCCAGATGCTTTGCTAGCACTGGATAGCAGCTGCAGTTTCTCTGTGGATTCTGTATTCGAGCTGGAGTAAGGAAAGCCATAGTCCAGCCAGCCAAAAGAAGTGTTAAAATCTTATTGAATTGTGCTGACAAGTTGCGCATTTGAGGTTGCCATCAAAAGCTTTAAAGACCATAAGTACTAAGTGTCCTGAAGGGTTATTAAGGTATCCTGTGATTTAAAGCAGACATAGCTGGAACCTCAGGCATTTCTCCATTTTCTTTGCCTCTCAGCCAGGGCCTCTGGCCAAGCCCTGTGGCTCAGAGGAGTTTTTTCAGGCCATAATGGTAGCAGCTAGCAAAGGGAGATGGTTGCACCCAAGAGTTGTTTGGGTTTAAAGGGAGCCCTGGGTTGTCTCTAGAAGGACCAAGGATACTGCTTGAAGGTACTGAAGGTTTTTGCATTCATTTTTGTTTTTTTGCATTCATTTTGTTTCCACAGACAATTGGCAGAGGAAACGTCTGGGTTAACAGGCTTGGTTTTAGTCCAGAGGAGAAGCAGACTCAGAGGCTTGCCTCTCACATTTTAACCCAGTTGCAACAACCCCCCCACCCCCCATCAACCCCCACTTCCCTCATCAAGTCCTAGCTGTAAAGAGATGCAAGAGATGCCATTGTTTTCCAGCAGAGCCTGCAGTGCTGCACATGCTCAGATCATACAGGAAAGGACAAAAACTGCTTGTAAGGGTAAGCTAAGTACCAAACTTTCTGTCACCGATTAGCTAGAGGTGACAGATAGAAAGGTGCCTTTTCCCAATGATTCTCCCTTCCTCTGCTCAGGGTCTCCTAGCTTTCTGTTTCCCACTGTGGGAAGCAGTGAGATGGCCCCTGTAGACATGCATCTTCCAAGGGCTGTTTTTCAACACACAACGCTGCTCTGCACCCAGAAAGCACACCCTGCTTCCAGGAAGTCAGTGACAGCTGCAAGCGGCACCAAAAGGCTGGAGTTGTCCAGTGTTTGAGAAGGTCCTTAGCCTGTGATCACCCAACCAGTGCTGAAGGCTGTGGAAATCTGTTGAACCCCATGCAATGACATGGTGGGAGCAAAGTGCTATCAGTCTGGTAAAACACTCTAAGCTACACCAATCCTCCAACTGAACTGCTTTCCATAAGATATCTGTGAGGTCTTGCAAAAGAAAAATGGATACAGCTGAAAACCATGCTCCAAACAGATCACAAACAGGCTAGAACTGGCATGAACTTCCCAGGAATACCTGTAAGTTTAGTAGGAAGATAATGGCAGCCAGGACACCACATTCATCTATTCTCTGTCAGGGTTTGTGATAGTGTTGGCAGGATCCCAAAGCACACCTCCAGGCCACAACAAATGCAAGAAACTAACTTTTCACTTCATTTTACTCAGATATTTGTGAGGTGGGGAAGAAGACACACAAACATTTGGCCATCTATAAATAAAGCAAGCTAAAGGCAGAAGGACTTGCAGCAAACACCCATTGTAGCTCGTCTCCTTTGCCAAACATGTTGACTGCTGAACGGATGGTTGGAGTTATTGTTTGGACAGTTGCATTGTTTCTGCTGAACATCTGTATTGAGGAACACAGATACGACAGCAGGCGTGGGTAGGAAGGGAGAAGAGAATAATTTGGCTCAGTTACAACATCCGTCAATTATAAAATATAAAGAAGATGCAATGTTACTAGCCAATGCATAATGTTTGGAACCAACTGATTTTTAGTGTTCCCCCCCCTCGGTTTCTCAGTGTGACTAATTGTTACTCTCTGAACGTGGCATTTTGAAAGAAACTTCTGGTTTACACCTCTTATTTTAGATTTATGGATTGAAACATCCCTGTGCTTAGATCTGTTTCCTGAAAGTTCAAATACTTGGGCTTTTTAACTTTCAGAGAAGGTTTATATACTCTCAGAGAAGAGGAGCAATAACATATGTTAATATCTAGAGACTAGAGCAGCCCCAGCAGAGTGTGCAGGCCCAACACAACATTGTTATTTTTAGCCATGATATCATCACAATTAACTCTGTGCAGGTTTTGAACATAGACTTTAAAGTCTCGAGATAGAAATCTTGTTCATATGGATTTCAGTGCAGCACTCTCAGACTGCAATTCCTTCTTGCCTGCAATGGTGTTCAGAGACTGCACCCTGCTGGCTCGCAGCAGCACGAGGGCTTGAAATACTCTTTTGGTGTGCTTTTCAAAATGTACTAAAGAGAAGCCTATTCGTATTCCAGCTCAGGTATCCCTCATTCAACCTATACCCATAAAAGAAGTTACACGATACACCAGTGAAATGAGTACGCTAATTATTACTGAGGCATGAATATGAGGAAGTAAATGCTGCATCATCATTTTCTAGCCTGCCAATTTTAAGATGAAATTTTGCACAATCTTTATGTATTTCTTCTGCAGGTAATTCCACAGAATATGAGACCTAAGGCTTCTTGAGGCAGCATTTCAGCCACCCACCAAACCCAAAACATCATCTCAAGAGAGTGAAGATGAAAAATAAGATGTGTGCTTGTTTTTAATCATTCTCAAGAATAAAACAGAGCAGTGCAGATTTCAGGAACATCTGAGCCCACTGACTCTAATTTAGTCTTTTATGAGTAGGTCAGTCCCTCATAATCTGCCAAATTAATGTGTTATGTTCACTCTCTTTTAATGATGTGCAACTTTTTTCCTTTAGTCCACAGCTGAGATCAGTCTCATATCCTGTCACACAAAACACATCATGACAATTGAAGCAAGTCACTGACAGAGAAAACCCTGCCAGATAAACACAGCTCCCTCTTGCACATGCTCTCTCTCACAGGAAGGTGAATAAGACTACGAAGAAGCGCCCATTGCTCACCTCAAATGAAAATGCAAACCCACTAAAAGTAATGGGAAGAATAATCCGTTTTAATGTGCTCTGAGAATCCAATTCATATCACGCATGGAGTACCACTTGTAGGTTTTTATTTTTATTTTTCCAACTACTTGAGGGGAAAAAGACAGTGTTTTGAAGGAGGAAATGATTAAATTCTGCTTCTAATACACTTTCTTCCACTTGAAAGTGCCAAAAATATCCCAGAGCCTTTATCAGTCTATTTAATATGGGCAACCTGCATTGCTCCAGGAACAGATTTCTTGTTCTACAAATTTATGCAGGAGAATTTCTCCTTCCTGGAGACGTAGATATGCTACACTAACTAGAAGACACATTTGACATTTAAGAATATGCTGTGCATAAAAATAAAGTACCACACATTGTCTAGACACACATATTTACATTCAGAATTTAGAAAACAGCACTGAGTTAGGACATCTAAAGTTTACTCTCAGAGGCTGACTTCTTTGGGAATGAGGTTTAAATTTAGCGTTCATGTACTGACTATAGCATTCATTTCAATTTCGGCTTAAAAATAAAAAATAGAAAATTAAAAAAAGACATCCACCATCTATTCACTGTCTATTCAGTCTCTCTAGTGCATTTCTGTTGTTTGCATGCGTGACTTGGTTTGTATGATTTCTACCATCTAAACATTTTGTATATATGCCATATCTGAATTACAGCCATTACACACACGCTCATCTGGGAATGCCATATGGGAGCACACTGACCTGGTTCTAATTTGTACGAGCAAATTCTGTCCTGATATCTGAAAGTAGCACTTGCAGTAAGGCTCTCTAAGAGCGAAAGGTGCTTCACTCAGTTTTAACCATATGAATTTTATGTGCAATTCCTACAGTTACATCTCTACACGTACCATTTTAACAGTGACAAGTTTTAGTGCTGTGACATTCAATTGTCTAAATCATTCAGTTCCTAGAAGGCAGCTATTGGTATGATTTTGACCCAAACTCTCCTACCCAAGCCCAGGTACTGCTCAGGAGTTTCTGTGGAGCTGGAGCCATTCCTAACAGAGATTCTTACTATGGATGTGGGTTACCGCAAGCCAGCTGGCTTCAGGGTGATAGCACAAACATGGAAACTCTATTTACTAAAACACGTGTAGGTTAGAAGTTTTCCATTTAAAAACCCAATCTAAATGCTCTAATTTTAGACAGCTGAGGCCCTGACATCTGTAACACCACATACAGTTTCTACAGTGCTTGTTTCTCTGATTATGGACCTTTTGTACAGAAATCCATTCACATAGCTGAAGGCATGGGTCAGAAAATCCTGATATGGCAAGGTAAGCTGAACCTTGCAGAGAGACTGAGGAAATGCCCAAGAGGCTGAACATTACCAAACTGAAAGAAAATTGCAAGTGACTGAAAACTAACTCTCCCCTCTACAAGAAAATTGCAAAGCAAAACAAACTCTAATTGGAAGCAAGGCTGTGGGAACAGAGGAAGAAAGTAGAAAGCCTGCTTTGTTAATAATACGTGCTCCTAGAATAGATCAAAAAGCCCTGGCATCTACAGACTGCTTTCTGCCCAGTTAATTGAACAAAATATCTCAACTGAAAAATCATTACACTCAATGAAAAGGGAAGAACGGAGCTATTAAGTGCAGCTATTAAGTGCCCTTGGTTTTCCTTAAATTATCAGGGCACACATGTATATTAGCTATGCACACCATTATTATTATTTTGTAAGAAATTGTAACTTAAAAAAAAAATAAAATAAAAATATAAAATAAAAAATGGGACAAGGTGTTTCTTAGCAAGTGAGAAAGAAACTAGGGGGACCAAAGTAATGACTCCATCCTAAACTGCAGTTCAGGCAAAGCATGAAGTGCCTTACAATGGAACCAAGAACACAAGGACAAATTCCCACTGTTACAGGGTTAAGTATGCTCTATTGTTCCTGGATCTGATGGATGGACCACTTGGTGGGTAAGGGATTGCCTGGATGGTTGCACTCAAAGACTTGCATCAATAGCTCCAAGCCCAAGTGGAGAACAGTAACAAGTGGTGATCCTCAGGGGTCAGTACTGGGACAAGCACTGTTTAACATCTTTGTCAATGATGTGGACAGTGGGATCGAGCACACCCTCAGCAAGTTTGCCTGTGATACCAAGCTGTGTGATGTGATCAATATGCTAAAGGGAAGGGATGGCATCCAGAGGGACCTGGACAGGCTTGAGAAGTGGGCCTGTGTGAACCTCTTGAAGTTCTACAAGGCCAAGTGCAAGGTGGTTTGGCCCAGAACATCTGGGCCAGAATCCTAAGCACAAATACAGGCTGGACGGAGAACGGATTGAGAGCAGCCCTGATGAGAAGGCCCTGGAGATGCTGGTTGATGAGAAGCTCAATATGAGCAGTCAATGTGCACCTGCAATCCAGAAAGCCAACCATATTCAGGGCTGTGTCAAAAGCAGCGTGGCCAACAGGTCAATGGAGGTAGGTGATTCTACCCCTCATGAGACTCCACCTGGAATCCTGCCTTTAGCTCTGGGGCCCCCAGCACAAGAAGGATGTTGACCTATTAGAATGACTCCAGAGGAGGGCTACAAAGATGATTAAGGGGATACAGCACCTCTCTTACAAAGACAGGCTGAGGGAGTTGGGATTGCTCAGCCTGGAGAACAGAAGGCTCCGGGGAAACCTAAGGTGCTTCTAGCACCTTATAGAGGCTTTCCAGTACCTAAAGGGGGTCTACAGGAAAGCTGGGGAGGGACTCTTTGTCAGGGAGTGTAGTGATAGGACAAGGGGTAATGGCTTTAAACTTAAAGAGGGTATAAAAGAGGGTAGATTTAGATTAGGTATAAGGAAGAAACTCTTTACTCTGAGGGTGGTGAGGTACTGGCACGGGTTGCCCAGAGAAGCTGTGGATGCCCCTTCCCTGGAAGTTTTGAAGGCCAAGCTGGTTGGGGCTTTAACAACCTGGTCTAGTGGCCTAGTCCCTGCCCACGGCAGGGGAGTTGGAATTAGATGACCTTTAAGGTCCCTTCCAACCCAAACCATTTTGTGATTCTATGAAATCCACCCAGGTATAACCTATACTAACTCCCTGCAACAGGAGCTGGACCAAAGAAAGACTTAGCTGTGGGTTAAGTTAGCTCTAGAGATACCCAGATTCATTCTCTTGGCTAATGTGTGCAACTATGTGTCAGAACTTCAGTTATGCCCAGAGGTGAGGTAGGAGGTCTCCCAGGCTGTGCTTGCTCTGTAGGAAGGAGAGGCAGATAAGAATAAACAGTCTTACCATAATAAAAACACTTTTCTTTAGGGGACATCAGTGACAAGTCACTATGAAGAATCACAGGAGACACATTCATTTAAAATATCTATTCAAATTACAAATTAAACTCTTCAATATGATTCAAAGTACAAAACACAACATTAAAAGGCATTCAACAGCTCTTTTATACATCACAGTGTTAGTGGCACAAAATGTACTTACATTTCATTACATCAACAGAACTATTTTTACACTGGTCGAATACATTATTTATACATATGCATGACTCCTTCATGCTTACCCTATGTGTGTTTAAAATACATCCATGATAAAATGATCAAGAACGGTTCAGTTTTGTACCACGTACCTGTACCTAATGTTCCTGGAATTCTTATAAGAGAGATACACAAATCAAAGCAATAATGAAGACCACAGGGCTCTAAACACAAACAGCATGCCTTACTTAGTATAAGTGCATTAGCAATTAAGCACTGATGCAGGCTTTTTTGATGTTCTTAATATTACTGTCATCAACAACCACCATATTCTGCCTGTTTCCTTCAGGACTGCAGATTATATGTGAAATGTCCAAAATAAACCTGCACAAAGCTTTATGCATGCTGCACCTTACAGGGATGAAAACTGCCTGTATTAAATATATTTATCCCTCTACAGTAAAAAGACTAAAGATGAAATGCATAAAACTTCATTTCTATTTTCCTGTCCATAACAATGTTAAATTGAAAGCTCTTCATCTTTTTCTCATTTATGAATATTTTTGTTTTGTCCATAAACAAAAGAGCTTTTCTCTAGTTTTGATTGTGTTTCCTGCATGTCAGGACATCAATTGTAAGTTGAGAGCTATACCATTCAGTACTTATTTGGGATTTTGTCTAATTCGTAAGCCAGAGTATTTGAGGAAAGATCATGCTGCTTGGTATGTGGAGGAAAAGCATCCCAAATTCTTGGCATGCTAAGGTCAGTAGTAGGAGGTTTTAGAATGAAAGCCAATGTGAATAAAATTGAAATATTAACATAAAGCTGCTGTAAGCATTTAAATATAGTCTTTTGTCAGAGAACCTTGAAGGGTCTCAAAACCAATGAATTAGTCCTCACAACCCTCCTGTGAGGTAGGTGAACATTGGTCCATCCATTTAAAGGATGACTACACCGAGAGAAAAAGAGTTAAGTGACTTGCCCAATGTCACGTAGGGAAGACCCAATGCTACTGCCACTGAAGTCAGTGAGGGCTGTGCTGCTGATCCCTCTTCTAACTGACTTCAGCCCAACTAATGGCAAGTCTGGGAGATTAAAAGTTTCTGGAGTCTGGACCCCACACCCAGTCCCATGCTCACTAGACAAGATGCTATTTCACCCCAACGGAACGTGCAAATGATGTACTGTCACAAACTACATTAAAAACAGCATTTAAGACAATGCAAACAAACTAAACAATAGCATATAGCTATAAAAATGCAACAAAAATCATGCAGTAAATCTTATTTTTCAGGTGTAAATCTAAAAAGACAAAGCTGTTGTAACAGTTTCAGCTGAAAAGCAAACAAACATTCACTTCTCCATGTCAGGGGGTTTAAATGTCAGAGTTTATAATAATGTATTTACAATTCAACTTCAGGGTATTAAATGTCACACTGTCAACAAAAGCTGTAACATAAAAACACCCCAAACTCAATGCATCACTGACAGAAGTATGCTACTTTGGAAACAAAACAATAAAAAAAAAAAAATCCCCGAGAACACAGACGGAATGATATTTAGCATACCTGAAAAGTCTAGGTATTTGGTAAATATATGTAGGCATATAGTCTATCCCAACAGACAGGATATGATGAACCAAAAGATAGATCATAAAAATCTCCAGCAATTCAAGTATGTTGAGATCAGAGACAGAGAGATGCTAACAGAAATACAGTTTTCTGATTACACATTATGTTAACTGCAAGCATCAATTGTATACAACTTTAAATGTCCACATTTTTGTCTTTCCCTTTTTAAAATCTGGAAATGCATTATTTCTGACATTGATTATTAACTGGCCACACAATACTGTGGAAATTTTCAGCCTTGCTATATTGCCACAGAGAGGCTGTCTCTAAGAAAGGCACAGTAGAAAACAAACCTCAAACCAGGACACTCCAGGTACTGCTAGCAGCCTGCTGCACCTCAGCTATCATCCCAGTAAAACTGGTCATTAGAGCCACTGCCACATACAGGGAAATTCCTTCCTGCTCCCAATTACAGAACATTAACAACCTAGGAAATCTTATGTCCCTTTGCCCATTTCTTTTTCTGCATTTAAACAGAATTACAGGACCAAGGATGAAAGACTGTAACTCAAGTTTTCCCACCCTGTCATACGAGCTTACTTGCAGGAAGTTGTCCTTCACAAAAAGGCATTTGTTCCATTGCTTTTGCAACGGATGGAAGCTGGGACTCAGGGCAGCCCAGGCTTACACAATACTTTGCAACCAACAACCAAATGCATTACCAAGACTTTCCTACAGATATTTTGGAACAGCTATGCAATTTCTAATAATGAAGACATACTCAAAATACTATGATAACAAAAAGTAGATGTTACAAGTAAAGATTTGAACCACTGCCATAAACAATCTGAACACATCCCAAGGAGTTCAGACTTGCTGGTAACATGCTATCCTTTTGCTTCACAATATAATGGCTGAACTCATTAAAATCGAGCCAAATAAGTGCATTGCAGGTGATCTCCAGCTCCTGCAGCTACGATCTGTGCTTAGATATACTTTGAATTTGGATACCATTAAACTTGGAAGAAAGGGAGAAGAAATTCAAGTGTAGTTTCATAAAAAGACAGTGGCCTGTTTCAGAATTACACCCTACAGTCTTTTTATTTAACAGATGGACAGTGTAAAATAAAAGATAATGAAAAAAAAAAGTAGTAATTTCCTTATGCTTAAGATATGAAAACAAATTCCCAGCCTGTAACAGTAGCCAGAAACAGTTGCATTTAAAGGTCTTAATGCATTTTCAGTGCAAAGTTATCCTGGCTTCAGTGTATTCATCAACCTCAGTACCTTGATAAAGCAAAGAAATAAATGGTGATAAAAATGCAGTCAAACTTCCATCTACATGCCATTCAGAAGGTTTTCCTCCGGTATTACACACAGACATACACATTAATTCAGGTGCTTCATATTTTGTGGAGAGATGTTATTAGTCAAATTTCTGCCAGCTTTAAAATCAGAGCAAAATGATTTCCAACAAAATATTTCTAAAGAGAAACTACAATGATTAACAGTATGTTGACTAGCACACTTTACTACCCTGGAGAAACACAGCACTGAATTCTGCAAAACTATCATATCAAGTCTGATTACTTGTCAAATGAAAACTTGTTTCATCACAGTATTGTTATTAACAGCATACACCATATATTAACTCTGAAAATGGCCTAAGTAGTTTAAATGTTAAGTACAACGTCCACAAATATTCCAGGCATTTTTTATTATTAACTACAACGATGATCTTGATATATTTTATACTTAGAAGGGAAGATTCACTGATAACCCAAGCATCTTCTAAATAGTAAAATTAATCCTGTATTTTTAAATAAGTGCCCTAAAGACATAAGCAAGCTATCCTGAACTTCCAAAATATTTCAATAGCGCAGCTATTTACACATTTGGTTTAAATAGGGTTATATATATATATATAAAAAGATTAAGATACCTGGATTAGAAGTTATGTAGCCCTGTAAGTGTAGCAGAACCATAAACAACAGCAAAAAACAACAATTCAGAGAAACTAGTGGTCCAGCAGTAATCAATACCATCAATGCATTTTTAAAAGAACCTTGATTAGATAGCAGGTTTGTGTCACCACTTAACCTTACAGATTCTTCAAATTGTTTTAAAAATGTACTTTCAATCAAATTCCTAATAAGACTTCAAAAAATTCCTGGAAGGCAACAGGACCAACTTTGTCCCTCTGTCCCTCCTTAAACTTCAAGAAAGGCATAGGATGGCCTATATGCACCTTATTGACTTTGTTATACTTGGAAAAATACGCATTAAAAAACATGGTGTGATGGTATCAACAAAAATGTGAGTAATAAACATGGTAAAGTCATACAAAACTGACTAACTGATTTAAATGACAGGCAACTTAAAATACATACAGGAATAAGACACTGAATTTTGAAGCAAACAAATATGCAGAAAGTTTAGATTGGTGTGCATTTTTAGCTTGTGTTGCTGATGTCATTCAGCACAGTTCCCAGTCCACCAAGAGGGCTAGAGAAACCTTTTGTATTACTTTTAGCAGTATCACTTTTTCATTTCAGCTAGCTATCTGGGTCCATGGTCTCCGTGAAGCACCAAACTTGCCTTCCATTACCCTCCTTGTCTATTATCATTTGATCTACGCAACAGTTCCTGGAACCAAGACTGTGAGTCAACAGAAAGCAGAACGGGGCAAGTAAGGCTACAGCAACGGAAGTGCAAGAGGGAAACATCAACAGCAATAATAAAATCAAAACGTCTGTTGTGATGAGTCCAGTCTTCTCTCAGTCTAGGTAGGTAGAGGGTCATCATCTCCTTTATTACATTTGCACTTGCAGCACAGAACAAATGGTGTAGCAAGTAGAAGGAAAGGGGAGGCCACCAAAAGCAGAAGACCAAATCCTGCAAAAATTCCAACCACCTGAAAGAGAAAGGAATAGAACTGTTAGAGAAGGTCTAGATCCTGCTGAAATCAGCACATCATCAATGTCCTTCAAAAGGATCTCAGCAACTGCCACTGGCCTCACCAGAGCCAGGACGTCCCCCTGTGCATATGCTACAGTCAACTGCCAAAATCAGCAAGCATGAGTGAGATTGGTGTGGAGATGTTCCTGTTTCATTGCTCTAATCAGAACTGTGCTGTACAACTCAGTTCCATCATACAACATGAGGCAAATAGCTATTGCCATTTTGAGTTTTGTTGTATCTGGAACAACTGATGAAAGAGTTCACTAGGTACTTCTTTCTTGATCAAACCTAAATATTAAATATCAGGATCAAGACTATAAGGCAGACTCCCACTTCAGGTGCTTTCCATTCTGCTGGAGAAAGCTCCAAAAAGCAGCTGCCCATGTTCTGGCATTGTTCACAGAGAACCCATGAAGATTCCCACAATCTTCTTCCCACCAACAAAAAACAGAAGCTTGGGAATCTCAGCCAGAGATTACAAAAACTATGGACTAAAGGAAAACTTTGCATATAGCAATTTTTTTTTTTTTTATTTTATATTCAGCCTTGAGCTAATCCTGCTGTTTAAGGGGATATGACTAACTCTGTCTAAAAGCATTTGTTTTTTCACCTACATTTATTGATCACCTTCCTCCCAGGAGGGGCAGAGGACCTCAGATCTACCCATCCTGATAGTGTGCCAAACTGTTAGTTTCTACAGGGCTTAATTTGGAAAATTGTTCACAAAAATTCAAGTTGAGGGTCATTGCCTGAAGAAGTTTTCCCATTTGCCATAGGCAGCTGTAGTAGTAATTTCATAATAATATGTCTGCAAATTATTTGAAAAAAATCACTTAGATTTATTCACATAAGAGTGTCTGTGAATAATTTTTAATAATGGATGCAGGAGTGGAATGCTAATCTGCCAGCAAAACCTCACAACAGAAGGCAAAATGAAATTAGAGCACAGCACTCATTAAGAATTCTTCTAGCCAGTGCTAGATATACCACTTCAACTAGCTGGCAAATGTGTAATTTGCCTTGGAATAGAAGGAATGATTTACGAGTACTTTTGTCTGCCACGGACCATTTCTCTTTATGATTACCACGTATTTCTTCTTTTGCAATTCCACTAGCCGAGGATTTTTGGAGCGGGGACCTGACATGAAGCGCTGGCTGCAGGAGATGGCGCTGTGGGACAGCAGTCACAGCGAAGAGGGGAGCTCTTGCATTTAGACTGCCTCAGTTATGCCAAATTTTTGCTTTTGGCTTTTCTCTGTCTAGGGATAAAGAGGTCAAACTTCCTTGCCCTAACAATTTTATCTCTTGCCAAGAGCAATTTCTTTTCCAGCTTCAGTGGCATGCATTACTCATTCTTCTTTTGGAGGTGCTGACAATCTGATGCAACTTCCACTTACTAATCTCTGCATTCATTTGCTATAGACGTAAAATGAAGCTGAACTCTCATCTCCTTTACAAACTGAGAGCTGTAACTGTCCTCATGCTACTCTTTGGAGACAGTACACTCTTATATACCAATTCAGTGGGCCGGACTGGCAACTGCTAATGTTTATAAAATGCCTATTTACATGTACACCTTCAATTTCAACCTCAAAATGGCACTAAAGACTTAACTAGGTTTCACTTTACTTTTTTTTGTGTTGTTGTTTGTTTGTTTGTTTTGTGGTCTTCTTGTTGTTTGTTTGCTTTAACAGTAGGTTATTTGCTGAGTGTTACTCATTTTCCACTTGGTTTAGTTGTTTCTAAAAAAGTTGCAGCTCTATGCAGCATCAAGCCATTCCTTCTGGCCCAAACAAATATAAATAATACGTATCTATTATATAAAATAATATTATACATATGTTTTTAATCCACAAACAACAAACCAAAGGCTAATCTCAACTTGCCTTGCATAAGTACTCAAAAATTTAACTTAGGAAAATGAATGTAATGTTGAATTGGCTTTAGTAGGTTTAGCAGAATTATACCCTTGTTGGAAGAGAATTATCACTTTCTTTCTCAACAATGACCAGAATAACATGCATTCTGTCTATCAAACATATTTGTATCAACTACTGTGGCCAAGAACTGATTCCAAAATCAGATGAATCCCTTCATATCACAGGTACTTTGTAATTCATATTACAAAGAAAGCTTACGCACCCATACACTTTCTACCATACTATTGCCTAAGCCAAGCAACACCCAGCCCACAGCACAGGCATCCAGGGGTGTATGTAGAGAGACAGGGCTATGATCCTTCTAATTTCACTTTATTTTACCTGTTTGTCCAGACCCACATGAGTGAGTCTTCTCACTACAAAACTTTTTGTCCAAGCTATGGTCCTCTTTAAACCTGCTACAGACTTTAGCTACCATTCAGCACAAAACTTTACTCATTGTTAAAATGAGTAAGGCAAAGGAAGGCATTATCACAGTATTGTTTCTCTGTCAACTCACACAGAGCTTTTAGAGATCTGAGCTTTACCTGTGTTCTGTGCCAGATAACAGATGCCCTGGAGTGTCCCAGCTTATTTCGACAAGGTCCTTTGTCATAATGTATGAGGAGAAAGTCATCCTACAAAATATTAAACGGAAAGGTAGACAATAAAGAGAAGTAAAAACAATCAGGAAAACAAAACATTGGTAAAGTGGATATGGCCAGATCCAACCTTCCCAAAGTGCTTTGTTTACAGTTAAGTGTCTTCACAAACAGGTTTGTTTAAGAAGTGTTATATGTCTATAAGGAATCTCTTCTCTCAAAGGCTCTGAACGTGAATATTTAAATGGTAGCATGGAGGTGAGCAAGAGGGTCCAAGAAGATAAACTGCCCACAGCATATACTACACACACAAATAGAAAGAGCGAAGGATAATATTTCTATCACAGGCTTTCCAAACTTGGTTAATTTTATTAGTTGAAAAATATACGTACAGTTAATATAGATTTTTGAGAAATCATTCCCCAATCTGTCCTGCCATCCTCCAGAGAAAAAAAAAAAAACAGCCAAGATAGCAGGCCATGTACCAAGGGAACACTACCTTTTAGCTGAGCACGTGAGAAGATTGTAACTTTAGGATTGTTAAGCATTGTTTAGGATTGTAAAGCATTCAAATGGGACAACCACAGGAGCTGAATACTCTGAGTAGCTTTGGGGAACCTAAAACATTTCCTTTGTTATTGTTAACAATGCTACAAAATAAAACGGATGACATGGAAACAGATGTTATATATTGTATATACTCTGATTCTTGAGCACAATAACTGGCAGATTTAAAAAATTATAAACACATGACAATTGTGGCTTATACACTGACAAATTTCTGGTGTTAGGAAAACATTGCATTCTTTTTGATACGTAAGATCTATTTCTTGTCCCATAGAAACAATGAGTAGTATAAAATCTGACTGTTAGCCCCCTGCATGGTGATGCACCAAATCTAGTTTTTGTCTCAAACTTCCATGGAACTGAGAACATTGCTATACTCATTCTGTAACTCCTTCAAGAAGGGAAACACTGAAAAGTCAGTACAAAGTAGGTATTATTAAAAAAAAAAAAAAAAAAAAAAAAAAAAAAGCAAAATAAAACATCATGATAGATGCTATGTAAAGACTGAAAACAAAACATTTTCACAAAATTTTGCTTTATAATAATTATTTTCTGGCTCATGT
The DNA here is from genome assembly GCF_964211825.1 of Aythya ferina. NCBI lineage: Eukaryota > Metazoa > Chordata > Aves > Anseriformes > Anatidae > Aythya > Aythya ferina. The sequence goes on along the minus strand of NC_140298.1, from coordinate 102,740,786 downwards.
AGGTAAAAATGCTAAGATCACACAGGCCAAATAAAATGGAATATACAAATCCTAGTATTAATTGATGAGACAGTTGGATAGCAAAACCACAAACTTCTAAACTTCTGAAACCCAGTGTACTGCATTTACTCACATCGAGAGATTCCAGACAGTACCAGCAAAAGGCATGCTTGCAGTTCTTACACATCATTTGGGCACAACCTTCATCTCGTTCAATGTAAACTTTACACTTTGGACAGCGCTTGATTGGAGCATCATCTTCTTCCATTTTAAAAACTGAACTGTGGGAGAGAGTGGAGAATTCACAGGATGTGCGGCCATGTCAGTTTAGAGAAGAATTTTTAAGGACTGCGCTGACAATACGCCTAGTTTTTCATTAATATCATAGAATGGTTTCAGTTGGAAGTGACCTTAATGATAACCCTGCCATGCATGGGCAGGGACACCTTCCACTAGATGAGGTTGCTCAAAGCCCCATCCAGCCTGGCTTTGAACACCTCCAGGGGTGGTGTTCACCACCACCCTCTGGGTAAAGAATTTCCTCCTAACATTTAATCTAAATCTAATCTCTTTTAGTTTAAAAACACCACCCCTTGTCCTATCACTACCTGCCCATATACAAAGTCACTCTCCATAGTTTTTATAACCCCTCTTTAAGTGCTAAAAGGTGTTTCAAAAAAACTTGGTATCTCATGTCTCTGCTTTCTTGAGAAAGAAACATGAAGTTTTTGAGACATGATGCTGTTTCAAAGCTTCTCTCTTCATCTCTAAAACTGCCCTAATGAATCACAGTTCACGAGTTAGGGTCAGCACCACCTCTTGTTGTCTTGTAGCACTACGCAAAACTGTAGGATGTCCCTTCAAATAGTGGAAAAAACACAGAGGAAACAGTGGAAAAATAATTATTTCACTTCAGTGTCTTTCTAACCTGCAGAGCCTTTATGTATGGCAACAACTAAAATGTGCTGCTTCCTGCAGCCACTGCCAGCGGGAGATACAAGAGTGACTGGTAGGGTATCGACAATTTGCTGAAAAACAGGACTGACCCTCGACTGATTACCATGTTTACCCAATGGCTGGATAAAAAGACATACTCTTGTTAGTCACACTAGGGGAAACCATATCACAGAAAAATGCTTTGAATACATAAACCACAGATGAAACTCCAAATGCATGCAGCACAAACAGCTACTGGAACATTTTGCTCGAGAATACTAGGAAAAACCCTCAAAATAAAAACCAAAGCATGAACTAAAAGCAAAGAAACACTAACGAAAATAGATTGAGTCTTCTATCTTTCAATGTAGTTCAGTTAGATTCAGTTCTGATCAAGCACACACAAAAAGCACATACAAAAATTAAAATATTTAAGTGGGAACTCATAGCATCCTAGCTAGTCATCTGTTACAGCAAAAGTTGAAATGAACTGCTAAGTCCAAGGTTGACCAGGACTTTAATGATACCTTGAACTGCTATACAATCTTTGATGAAGACCAAACATTAGGTGGAAAATCTGCACAATGGCCTTTCTGCATTATGCTGGTGCAAATGGCTCACAGTTCTTTCATTGTGGCCTTAAAAAGAACTTAAGATCACTGTCCTGATGTACACCAATTCAGATGATTGACAGGGTATCCTAAAAGTCACTGTCTGTCATGATGCTACCAACACTCATTACTGTTCAGAACAGCAGCAACAATGAGAACTGTGAAGATCATGAGCTGGGTAGATACCAAATTTTTCCCACTAGGGCAAAAGGACTGCTGATAGAGCAGCTATTTTGTGCTTTGCTGGGAATGGTGACAGGTGGGTGAGGCTGCTGAGGGCTATCCATTTTTGGAATACAGCATTACAGGAAGGAGAATGATTAGGTGAAGAAAACTGCTTAAAAACAAAGTGTCTGGAAAGTGCTTCTTTACTATTCATATTCATATTTGTTCAAATACTCAGTGTTTTGTTTCTAAATACCTGATGTTTTGAAATACTCTACCTTGTTTCTCCTGGAAGAAAAGAGATTGGCATGTTCTCCTGACAGCCTTGACCTGGATGCCAATTAGATTTGCAAGCAGAGCAGAACTCAATGTCGCAGGCTTTGCACTGGACCAGCTGGGGGTCCTGTGGGCTTGATTCCTGGAGCTGGCAAACTGCCTGGCAAGTAGAGGATGGACACCAAGTCCGACATGGATCCAAAAGCACTTCTGTAAAGGGATATAAAAGAACAACACTCAAAGGCAGTTACAAGACCAAACTTCCATAACAATGTATTCTAGCTGAGGTTGACTGGCAGGGCATTTGAAGACGCACATTTCCAAAGGAACCCTTTTAATTTATGCTACCCACTTAGACATAAACCTGGCCTGCTTTGCAAACAGGAACCAAAGTAAAGTGACTTTATAGCATCTGGATTCATTATTCACTTCCATTCACTGAGCTAAAGAATGTTGTTCTGAGAATGAGACATGGCATTTTTTTGCAGTGCCTTGCCCAGTATTTCAAGGTGTTCTCTGCGCTACTGCAACCACATGATTACCAACAGTGTTAAACTGTTACCCAGTTTCATTCCTCTCTTGGAGACTGCTTACTGGTATGTCAATTCATATTTCAAAGTCCACCAAAGTCAACAGAAACCTACCACTGACTTTAGTGGTCTCTTGGCTAGGTCCTTCCTTCAGCAAAAGCCTTACTCTAAGTTCTCTATGGCCACACATACTGTGCCTTCTTTACAGAACTCCATGCAGTTTCATATAACCCGAGGCACCCAGTCAGCTTACATGCTCATGAAAAATAAGGTTCATGTTATTGTTACATACACAACTGCCTAATAATTCTGCACTAGATTCTAGCACGAGAGATATTGGTGGCTCAATAAAAAAGGCCACTCTACCTTGCCAGCCCCTACAGTACTGAGACTCAACGCAGACAGTAATGCCCTAAATAGAAGTCACTCCCTCCCTTAGTTATAGAGCAATATAATACATAGTAATTTTCTTTCCTTAGTTTATTCCCAGAATGTTGCAATGGGTATCGTGCCAACAAAAGCAGAAACTATTTATTTATTTATGTTTTCTGATGACCAATTAATGCACAATACTACTGCATGAAGTTGTACAGAACCAGATTCTGATTCTGGGATCACTGAAGAGTGATACCATTCCCACAGCCTCGTAGTGGATAGTGTTACATACATTACCTCTTTCAAACTGTAGCTTCTTATACCTCTGCATTATTTCTGAGGCAACCATACACTCAATCTGTTGAAGAAAGGAAAAAACAAATTTCCAATTAAGAACAGCAAGGGTATTTTCAGCAAATGGAGACAGAATGTTTGACCTTTATAGAACTATTAAAAAGGCATGCTGGCAACAATGACATTTATAACATACAGAGCAAGACACATTTAAACGTTATGGAAAGGAAAATAAAAAACGAACAATTTAAAGTAAAAACGTACCTCATTTTCTTGCAGATGACCTCGCTTTGGGCAAGCAGCATCAGGGCAGCTGATTGCTGTTTCTAGACCTTCTTTGATCAGAAGTTCCACATACTGTTTTAGGCACTGTAGGAGAGCCAAAGACTGACTTAACTATTCCATCAAGAATAAATCACTCAATGTTTTAACACTTTTCCTCTGGAAATCTGAAGAATTCAAACTTTTTTGCAAAACATACTGCTGTGCCCCTTTTACTACCATGGTCTGTGCACACAGACTGTGCTGTGGTTATACTCTCAAATAGAAAATAACAAGTTCACTTCCTCATCAAATAACACTTCCTCGATTTAAAATATGCAGTATATAAAAGAAAAATAGCAATAATGGTGAGAAGGACAAATAAAAGAGGGATCTAGGAAAAAAAAAAAAAAAAAAAAAAGGAAAAAAAAGGAAAAACCACATTCTGAAAATCTTCATATGTGACTGGAAACCACAACACAGCTTAGTAAGCAGAAACTACCCAGAGACAGACATCTGTCAAGCATACCAGAGAGCAAAAGGGAGTGTATCTTGCTTTCTATTTCTAGAAAATAACTATCCAAATTTCATGGTTAAAGATGTATCTTTTCCATAGGAAGCAGGGATGTGAGAATTAGGACTCCCAGAAGAACTACAGTTTCCATGGGGACTGAATAATAACTATTGGTAATACTAATACTTCTCTCCCCTAGCAACCACAGTATTTCACCTAATAAGTGAAAACGTGGCATCTTGACACAGTGGCACGCAGCATGAACGCTGACAAGAGAGAGGGCAAGTGGATATTTTAGAAAAACAGTCCTGAAGATTTAACACCACCCCTCTCCACCTCCATACTTCCCACATCAAGTTGAGAGTTACCACGCAGGTGTCTGCTGGAGAGGAAAGGGGAAAGATGTACAGAGAGAAACGCTTTCCTCTGCAGATGCCCCACAACTTCGACCAGCCTGACATTACACAGAAAGAGCAAATGAGGTTCTGCTCCCATCGGGCGGGCTGCCCTACGTTGGTGACCTCACGAGCTCAGTCAGCAATGGCAAACTACGGACAAATACAGAAAGCAGATCCTCAACTCCCTGTTAACAGATTTGTGGGATATGCACTAAAGATATACCAACAGCAAAGCAAAATGAAGAAACAAAACAAGCTCAGCATACAGATGGGTGGGAGGCGAGAGGAATTGCACATTTGCAGCAAGCAGGAAGAACGGGGACTTCAAATAGCATCTCCAGACTACTCTTTTAAAAGAAATGCAGCCAGCAGCCTGCTATCAGCCTGGGAAGTCAAAGGACTGCTTCATCCTCACTGAGTCCAGTGTGCCTCATGAGCGTCCAGAGCACAAAGTCACCTCTTTCTCCAACCATGCCACCAACCAGACCTGCCAACAAGCACACTTCCAGCCTAACCCTTTGCAGGTGGCTTGCAGTTGCCATGGTCCAGACTTTCACTCTGCTCACTCATTCTCTTTATCTTCACTTCTGCCTCTCACTACATCTTTTCTGCTTCTTTCTGAGAACTATAACGTACCTTGATGCTTTAATTTGGATGTTACTTCTCACAGCTTGATTGCAGCAAAAACTTCACTTTCTACCTGCATAATTTCTGCTGCTGTGGTACACAGCTTTGCTGGTGACAACCTGCCACTGCCTTGATAGCCTCCAAATCATTTCTGTCAGATTCCCCTTCCCCGCATCTCCCTCTCACCAGAGACGACAGGACTATTTCTTGGAAAAGAAAAATAGACTGGATAATCAGTACCTTTAAATGTTTTGTATGCATAAAGAAATCCCTACGTGATGGATTATGGGATACATCTTCTTTATCAGCAAGAATTTAACGAAGATAACAGTTCACTTAGCAGATGCTTATCTTGCAGAAGGTTTCCAACCTGTCCCTGAGAGCCCCGCAGGGTGGGTGGTGGAGCAGCTCAAGAGGATGAGTAGCAGCAACGACAGCCGGCTGAGCTCTGTAAGAACTAGGCCGGAGGTTGCGTGCCTTGGCAGGCTGTGATTTCAGCTGTAGCAAGGTTATTAGCACTGCCATAATGACACTGCTGGCTCTTCCCTTTCCCCTCCATTTTCAAGCCAAGTGTAGATTAAAGTGAAAGTGCATACATTTTTAATGCCAGCACTTAGCACTTATAGAAAGTACTTTTCAAGCTGAATGAGCTTTGCTATCATTAATCATTAATGTGGTTAATTCTCTTCCTCAGCCTGTTTGGGAGCATTGCCAAAGCCCATTTGATTTGTTTCTTTTTCCTCAAGTCTTCCAAGGAATGATACAGTTCATCCCTGCCACAAGCAGTGCTCAATACCTTCCCTTTCCACTGACGTGGCACTGGCCCTTGTATGCTTAAAATAAACCCAGCTTAAGTGCACTTCTGATGCTATGCTTTCTGGGAATACAGATGCTGTCTTGAGGCCATGAAACAACAATGTAAATTATGTAGACGATTAAGTATTCTGCCCACTCTAGACCTCCCCACTACAGAGATTTGTGTGTGTGTGTGTGTGTGTGTGTGTGTGTGTGTGTGTGTGTTGAAAAGCAGTAATCCACAATGCTTGCAAGGTAGTTTGAAGGCTACCCATGGCTTGTGTCCATGGCTTGGACACAAGATGTTACAGTATGCAAGCAAAATACCACAATAAGATTAGGTGCCCAGTTGCACAATGCAAAATTCTTTAAAAGACAAATATTTTACATAAAAAGGTGACAAACTGTTGTTCATTTTCTACCCTGCTTTTAGTGGTCCCATATTAGGGGAAGATATCCTAGTAGAAAACAAGAGCTCAAATTAGAAATGCAACGGGTGAAGTAGGAAAAAGAGAGCAAGATATCTTCATTTTGCACATTGACTGTTATAAACCTAATATATATCTTTAGCCTTTCTTTAATGGACACACTAGCAATGCTGTGCCTGATGCACACCATGGTACAGCAGGCTCTCCTGGCTGCCACGGCACACTGTTGACTCATGTTCAACTTGCTGTCAAACAGAACCCCCAAATCCCTTTCTGTGGGGGTGATCTCCAACCCCTCATCCCCCATTCTGTACTTACAGCCAGGGTTGCCCCTTCCCAGGTGCAGAATCCAGCACTTGCTCCTGTTACTCTTCAAATTGTTGCTGATTGCCCAGCTCCCTAATTTGTCTTGATCTCTCTGCAAGGCCTCTCCATCCTTGATGGAGTCAACAGCTCCTCTCAATTTAGTATCATCTGCAAACTTACTCAAAACACCTTCTAGTCCTACACTCAAGACAATTATGGAAACACTGAGGATGTTTTCTCACTCTAGAATTACCTTAAAGGAGGTTGTAGCAAGGTGGGGACGAGTCTCTTCTCCCAAGCTTGGGAGACAAGACAAGAGGAAATAGCCTTAAATTGCACCAGGGGATGTTTACGAAAAAAATTATTCACTGAAAGGGGTTGTCAAGTACTGCAACAGGCTGCCCAGGGAAGTAGTTGAGTCTACCTATCTTTTGAGGTCTTCAAAAATGTGTAGATATAGTGCTTAGGTTTAATGCTTGGTTTAATGGTGCACTTGGCAGTGCTAGGTTAAAAGGCTGGACCAAATAATCTTAGAGCTCTTTTCCAACCTAAATGATTCTATGGTTCTAAGAGAATTTGCCCTAAAACGGAGCCCTGAGAAACCCTGCTATAATACGGTAATAAACTCTCATGAAAATATTACCATTACATTACCATATAACTTTTGCAACATGCCTTAGGCAAAAGAAAGCAAGCCATTGCACAACGTATTTGCACATCAAGACCTATCTCATGCCCCAGTTGCTGCCAAACAGTTCAAGATCAGTCAGAGCAGCCTGGTTAGCTCCCCTCAGCATTACACCTGTATTTTTCGCTATGCTTGCACACTCCTTTTGTGTTCCTTATTTTTATTTGCCTCAGCAATAGATGGTTAATTGAACAACTTCCCTTCTAAAGTTGTCAATATAGCCTGGTATTTAAAGCTGTGCACAATGAATTGTCCTTACAACCTTTGTACATCAAGGACTGCACTGCTCAGAAAGAAACAATCATAATTGATGTGCTGTTGCTTTAGAGCTGAACATCTTTTTGTCTAATGCTAGAAAGATCAAAGCACCCTACAAGAATCAAAATCATTACTTTTTGCCTAACTTCCAAACCTCAACAAATAATCTTACTCTGCTGTATTTAACTCTAACAAACCTGTGCAGAAGATAACAAAATCTCAATGTAAAGAATTAAAATGTCTCGATTTTCATTTTCTTTTAGAAGAATTGCTAAACAGTTGTGTCTATTTCTGATGAAGATGCTTTAACTTTATTTTTTTTTTGACGCCCAAAAAACCAAACTCAAGACACCATAATTCATTATAAGGAATCTTACTTCAATTTTTTTTCCACATGGGGCAACATTTGTGCACCATCTACTTTGGCAGAAAAAACACGTTCACTGAGAAGGCCTTGGTTTGCAATACAGAATGCATGAAATTAGAAAAAATTGAAGATATTTTTGGTGAACAATTTCATTTTTTTGAAATAGAAGAATATACTTTTTTTGGAAAAGTTGTAACAAGTTTGCTGTCAAGAGCATGTTATTGCTAATATCGTAGGAAACAAGAAATGTCTTTTTGAGATGTCATTTTTTATTTGAGAGTTAGGCAGGCAAAAAGATTATCCTGTATTATTTTCTTAACAGCTGCTAGGTGGATTTTCTCAAAATGCATATTTCTGACTACGCTAACGCTGCAGATGCAAGTGCCAAGTCATATGGGAAATTTTATAAATAAGTCAATGGATTTGGAAAGGCCAAAAAGCATGACAGGACTGCAGAGCCAAATATATTATCACCATATCATTTGATTTATTTCTTAAAGCTTTAAATGTATTTTAGTGCTGGCACTAAGACAGCCCATCCCAAAATGAAACATGCACTTCACAAAAAATGCTGTATGCTGATATTGGTAACACATTTAAAAGAAACAAAAACAACAACAACAAAAATCAAGATCTACTGATAAAATTGAAGGGAAATAAAAATAAAATAATAAAAATAAAGTAAAAGGAAAGAAACCTAGTGTACTATGTCCTTAAAAAAAAAATCTTGCAAAACACTTGGTAAAAGTTTAATATTAAGTTGGATAAAAGCACTTACTATTTTTCACAGATATTAGCCAGGAAAATAATCCTTCATCTTGGGCTGACAATCACTAGTTTTGCAATCCCACTTCAGAGACACAAGAAAGGACTGACATGCTTTCTCTAACACTGAAGGTTAGTATTTTTTAAAGTAGAAATTCTGATTCTAAGATTAGTTTTCCTAAATTTCAATGCAAGGACGGGAAATGGAAAATAATACAGGGAAGAAAGTTTATTCTGAACAAGAAAATGTTTCCAAGTAAGATGATTATTAACATGTAGAGTTAGTAATTCCTAAAATTATTAAGAGTTCAGCAAATTGTTTATCATCTCTAAAACAGGATTAGATGAACTTCTCTAAATATATGTACATATATGCACGCATATTTATATATTTATGTAAACTTGCATTCAACCACAGGAAGAGACAGGAAACGCTGGCTGGTATTTTATGGTTTACATTACAAATGACATCAGGCTAGATGAATGTGATCATTCCTTTTTGTCTAACATTCTAGGAAAGAAGGAAATGTGAAAGAATACTGAGTGAAAAGCCCTGTTTTGTAGCTACAAATATTTTTGTGCTAAAAATCTACTAAACCAAAATTAAAAATCCATGTGATGAAGGTACAACGATGCATAAGAAATGTGAGAAAGTATACTGCAACAACTACTTTTGGTAGTATTTAATAATGTTTTTATGTTCTGCATTCCAGGATTTCTTCTTTATGTTGATCATAAATGAATACAGAGAAGGCTGTCTCTTTTCTTGTTGGAAGACAGCACAATACCCAGGTTATTTCACTGCTCTGTGCTAATTCCGCTAAGCTAATTCCGCAGTCTGTCTGGTGAACAGGTATTTATACTGGCAGACACAGAGCAAGTCTTCAGGGGTAATGTGATGCAATACTAGTTTTTAGCTTTGGACTAAACTAGTAAATAGAGACGCAGCGTGCAAATAACCTCTACTGGGGACAGGAAGGGGTAGCATGCATATGAGTGAATGAGTATCTCTTGCTACAAAAAATAAAAACAAAAAAAAAAATCAAGAAGAATTTGGGTATCTGTATCTCAGATGGCAGCCAATACCCTTGGAGTATCACTACCATTCCCTTTATCTCAACAGCAAACGCACTCTGGACAGGAGAGCTTTACCCCAAATGAAACTGTCTAAGTGGAAAGTCTTTCTAGAAAGCAAAGCTGAACGGTTTCAAGAAGAAAAACTCCTCTAAAATAAACAGCCTACAGCTGGGATAGTCTCTGGAGAGGAAGAAAGGATGATAGCTTAGGGTTTTTGAGCCTGAGGCTTTCATATTCCTGAAGAGTAGGAATTCCTGTAGCCATCCATTACTGCTATATGCTACTTTCCTTAGTATTTGTATACATCCTTCTAAAAGGAACAGGAATGGTTATCTGGTGCTTTCAATCAGTGTTTTATGGAAAGAGAAAAACACTTCACCAAATTTCAGTAGTATACTTAGAAAAGAAAACATGTGAGAGAAGAAAAAGTGGTAGGTTTCTTGGAGAGCTTTTAAGCTTCTTCCCAACCTACTATGCAGTCTTTTTTTTTTTTTTTTTTTCCTCCTGTAAAGCAGTAGTTATAATCCTGCTCAGCTCTATTCCTATTTAATCACAGGCTCAGCTTCAAAATACTCTTGCACTGTTGTTCCCCTGTGCACAATTCTCCACTGCAAATCTACAATCTGGCTTTTTAGTACCACCTTAATCCCATTTGGTTGATAAGTGATTTACTGGAAGACATCTACGCACACTAAATCACAAAGACCTGAGGCATACACTCAATGGTTGGAGTCTTTTTTTTCCCTATTTATTAGATATACTGTCAGCTATTACTGACCAAATCCAAGAACACAAACTATACACAACCTCACAAACCATCTAGATCTGAGACAGATGTACACTAGACAGATGTCTAATGTTTGAGATTCTACTTTGAACTTCAGTAGATCATTACCACTTACCTAGACATTTTCTCAGAGCCAAGAATTTACTTTCAAAGAAATCTTGACTATCAAAACCCAATTTTTTATTAATCCTGTAGCTGACTCATCATCCTTAATAAATCAGATGAGAAAACAGTCACTTATCTTGATATATAGTACTTCAAATCTACTATCTGAAAGCAATAACAGTATTCTTACATAGGGCTATTCTTTATATCTTTTGTTTTTCTTCTGCGGCGAAAATCACGCTACACAGGCACACAAAAATTCACTCAGGAGATACCTAGTACCCAACCTTGTCCTGCTATGCAGCAAGGAAGAAAACATGCACTGCAAAAAGGACTTTGGCCAGGGCCAGAGGTGGGTAACATCACAGGCACCAAATGTTTATCTCCAAAGTAAAAAGTAATTTGAAAAAACTGTTTAGGATAGGGTTCCTGCCTCTACTTGCTGCACATTTGGCCTCTTTTTAAACACATTTTTTTTGTTCAGATTGCAAAAGGTACACACCTGTTCTTCCCTCAGCATTCTCAGTTTTCAAAGACTGCCCCAGCTGCTCTGCAGCCCTGCTACAGCTTATATTCTCAGCGTAAATCCAGTCACATCTTCTTGCCCATGGATGATGGCCAAGCAGCAGCTTAGCTGTAGAAGATGCATACAACCTGGATGCTTCCACATCTCTGGACAAACCATCTGAGCATCCTTCCCTCAGCTATAAAAGTCTTTGTGCTCCCATCAGCTGGCAGAATCTCAGGCTGTGAAACAGCCAGCCCACAGCAGAGACTCCCTTGGTACAGATATCACTGTGGTTAGTGCTGCTGATTTTTCCTGTGGACAGCAGGGCAGACTTTTCTGCTTTGGCTCTGCCTCTATCCAAGTACTTTGACAGTTCACTGTAATATCACAGCAGTCACTGAACACCCTTCTCAACTGATGCAAGCAACTCTAAGGTTATTCATGTTAGGAACGGGTGCACCACCCCTCCGCATCAACGTACAACTGTGCCAGTCTGAGTACAGGAATTTGCCGCCATATGGCCAGTCAACAAATGAAGGGAAGGCAAGAAAAAAAGATAAAAATGTATGCATCATTAAGATGTAGGTATTTCCAGTGAGAAATATCCATTAAAGAGAAGCCCTACTGACTTCTTCAGCACAAGAAATGTTGTTAGAATAAGGCTAATATTATCTGAGACATAGAAATTGATGACTGGGAAAGATCACCAGCAGGACCAAGCAGCAGTAACAAAATAAACCAAAAATGCAAGTGTGTGTTTCCAGTTGAATTTCTTAATTGAGAAAGGGAATGAAATGAAGACTTACAGCTGGTCTATGCTTTGAACTGCTTTTTTGAATGCACTTACTTACATAGACACACATATAACATATAAACACAACAAAAAAGTCTTCCCCTATATAGTTGTATGAGGAAAGCTGTGGTTTTGTTTGTTATTTTTTAATTTCAGAACAGAATGGATAACTTTGAGTGGGAGCACAAAGAACCTTTGACTTTCACATGCAAAACATTAACCAAACAATAAAGAAATAATTCTCACATCTCAATGAAGACAACTAACGCTTCTCTCATTTAGTAACAACACATGGGAGAGTGGAGAACTAAAGGCTCTGGATCAAGCCCAGCTTTCACTCAGGGTTCTTCAGTTCCCAACTGTATGTTAATTACTCTGCAAATGGGCCAGTTTCTTATTGAAGCAGGGAGTTTTTGACACTATAACACCTGTGAGTGAGAACCTGTACTGCCATGTGAATCACTATGCAAAGACCAGTGACCTCTGACACCATCGTGCCCAGACTGGTAGCAGTTCTCTGCTAAGGGCTGGGGGAAGTGAGAACAAGCAGCAAGCTCTAAGTTTTGCCAAAAGCTGGTGGGAAACAGGAAAACATTACAGCTGCTAGAAAACTACTCAGAGTTCTACAGAAAACTCACAAGCCATTTGTTTTTCCCCTCCCTCCTGTATCAAAGTGAGTTGTGCGGATCTTGGTGGCTGGAAAGGGAAGGCAGCCAAGCTCCCATCCACTCTGCTCCTGGTCTGTCTTGCCCTGGGGAAAGCAGAAGCTACTTCGTTTGGAGTGAGGGAGAGCATTAAGTAAACCTTTCTTTTAATTGTCTTTCCAGCAAAGCTCTATAAACTTCCAGTCAATTGCAGCAAGAAAAAAAAAAAGCCTACTACCAGTTACAGACGGGTTAATAACATTGCCTTGTTGATTGTACTGTCTTCCCTTTCATTCAGGTCTTCATCCTATGTGGAAGCTTAGTTTGAGAAATGACTAGAATTAAGAAGATGTGTAGAGTCAAGATTAGGCAGACACAGTAATCCTGGTTAAAGGGGACCAGTGACAACAGGACAGTCTGTCACTATCCCACTGACATGCTCCTTGAGATAGAATACACTTAGATAAAGACTCAAATCAGTTAAACCAAACGCAGGGGGTCACCTAAAGAACAAGGGAAGATGAGACAGCTGCCTCAATGGCTTCAGGCAGAGCCTGTGGATAAGAATCAGTATCTACTAACAGATAAAATTGGCATAGCAATGCTAATTCCTAATACAGCAAAGCTGGGTGAGCAATTGGCTAACGGGCAGGGCCCAAAGGGTTATGGTAAATGGAGCTGCGTCAGGCTGGCGGGCGGTCACCAGTGGGGTCCCTCAAGGCTCCATTTTAGGGCCGGTACTTTTCAATATTTTTATAAACGATCTGGATGTAGGAATAGAGGGTATTTTGAGCAAGTTTGCTGATGACACCAAACTTGGAGGAGTTGTGGACTCAAATGAGGGCGTAAAGGCCTTACAGAGGGATCTGGACAGGTTGGAGAGCTGGGCGATCACCAACCGCATGAAGTTCAAGAAGAGCAAGTGCCGGGTCCTGCACCTGGGACGGGGAAACCCTGGCTGCATGTACAGACTGGGCGATGAGACGCTGGAGAGCAGCCTAGAAGAGAGGGATCTGGGGGTCGTGGTAGACAGCAAGTTGAATATGAGCCAGCAGTGTGCCCTGGCAGCCAGGAGGGCCAACCGTGTCCTGGGGTGCATCAAGCACGGCATCGCTAGTAGGTCAAGGGAGGTGATTGTCCCGCTCTACTCTGCGCTGGTGCGGCCTCACCTCGAGTACTGTGTGCAGTTCTGGGCACCACAGTATAAAAAGGACATGAAACTGTTGGAGAGTGTCCAGAGGAGGGCTACGAAGATGGTGAAAGGCCTGGAGGGGAAGACGTACGAAGAACGGCTGAGGTCACTGGGCCTGTTCAGCCTGGAGAAGAGGAGGCTGAGGGGAGACCTCATCACAGTCTACAACTTCCTCGTAAGGGGGTGTCGAGAGGCAGGAGACCTTTTCTCCATTAACACTAGTGACAGGACCCGCGGGAACGGGGTTAAGCTGAGGCAGGGGAAATTTAGGCTGGACGTCAGGAGGGGGTTCTTCACAGAGAGGGTGGTTGCACACTGGAACAGGCTCCCCAGGGAAGCGGTCACTGCACCGAGCCTGTCTGAATTTAAGAAGAGATTGGACTGTGCACTTAGGCACATGGTCTGAACTTTTGGGTAGACCTGTGCGGTGTCAAGAGTTGGACTTGATGATCCTTAAGGGTCCCTTCCAACTCAGGATATTCTATGATTCTATAATACACATATCTACAGCTGGCCAAAAAGAAGTAATTAACAGGCAGCAGAAGGTAGGTCTTAATATAAGATTTGCTGGTTTATTTTCTAATTGTAGGACTTTATCTCACATCTGAATTACACTCCTTTCTATTGGTAGCAAGGTGAATTGCACGAGTGACCAAAATAGATTCTTCTATCAATGAAGGTAAGTTCTCTCAAAGACTTCATATTTATTTTAGCTAGTTGTTTCCCCGTCTACTTGACTGATTTTTATTTATTTATTAATGTAAGAAAGGAAAGCAATGAAACCATTGGTACTGGAATGATCAGCACAGTATAAAGTCTCGAGTGAATCTGAACAGTCTGACATCAAGTCAAGAAGAGCTTAGCCAGGCTTGAGAAAGTAGTTGCATCACTGTACTTGCAACACATTTAGCATTATCTGTATGCTTTATTTTTAAATTGTATACAATACATGCACACACACACAATCTGGAAACTGAACAGATCTCAAGTAGCTAATTGATTAAATGGAACAAAAACCTGTTGTAACATTAGCACATATACAATCTGTAACACACCAAGGGAACATCCTGTCCTTTAGGACAGGAGAATGTCATCAGATTATAAAATGGTCACAACCTCAGGCAGCAAATGGACTGAACTTGTTGTCTTCTTGCTTCCCCCGAGAAAGCAGGAAAAGGGCTAATAACTCAAGGATTTTGATGCAGGAACTAATACAAGTCTAACAAAAAGAAAGAAGTGATTCTGTTTGCTTTACTCTCCATTTCCTTACATAAGGAGATGAGTGTCATTATAAAAGCTTTCTGAGCAAAACTTGCAACAATCTATTACTTCTCCTGGGGCAAGCAACTACCAAGACACACACTGTATTGAAATTTAAGGCTACCTAATGTGTGCTAACTCTTAGTAAGAAAAAGTGACTTAATAGAAAGCAAGACACTGAAGCATTTTGGACCAAAATTTTAAAAGCATGCTTAAGATTCCCCTTTTTGTTGACATGAATCCAAGAGGACAGAGATATTAGTTTGTCCCTTGATAATACTCAGAAAACAATCAAACAAAAGCCAACTGCATATAGCTTGTTTTCCTTTCTGTTCTCTAGACTTTTGTTCTTCTGGTACACTGAGCAGTCCAACAAGAGGTATATTTCTAATGGATGAGATGGACAAAACCTGAGAGAGCTCACAGCATTGTGTATGCATTAACAATCATAACAATAAAACCATAATGGAGTATTGTACTAATAGCCACAACTGGCAAAATAATACGATGGGAAATTGTAGCTTCTATGCCTTATCAGCAGAGGAGTGGCAGTCAGCTCTATTCAATCCATGCACAGCTCCGCCAGGCAGCAGAAGGAAACAGTGCCCCCATTCTAACTTTCTGAATAGCAATTTTGTGTTATTGTATAAATGCTGGGAAGAGACAATCCTTCATGAGATCTTTACCACAGTACTTCTATGGTTATAAAGGAGCAAAGGATTGCAGACAGAAATATTATAGGATTGAGAAATCTGCAAGGTGATCTAAATTCTGTCTGCATACCAGTAGCACTGCACTTGAAAGATCTCTTTGTAATACATACTAACACTGTCTCAGCTTGCTGAGATTTAGACTGAAGGGCTAGAGCCAGGAGCAAGAGCTGTAGCAAAAATAGTTTTCATACTTTTAACTGACATCCATTTTTCTTTTTTCCCTCTCTCATATCATTGCAGAGGTCACCATTTATCTCCAATCTTTTACAGAAAAGCAATAAGTTAGAATAAAGTTTTATATATTTACATAAAATAAGTTGATCCATCAAAATCAAATCCCTGCAGGTCAAATCTCTCTCTAAGTGTATTTCCACTTGAATTAGTATAATGTATTGAATCCACTGTATGTAGATTTCATCCAAAGTCTCAAGTCAAAAGGATTTTTTTCACGTTTGGTAACTGATTTGGCTGTTTACAAAACAGCAATTCATAGTGAAGACTGCAATGATGACTTCCAGAAACATCAAGTTTCCAAAAACATGCAATATCACCACTGGAGGAATCCATGCACAGCCAGCAAACTCATCCTTCACCATGTGTTAAACAGTCTTTAGCCTCACTCATTTCGGGAGTATTTCCTTAGGCAATTTATTAACCTGTCCACAAGGTAGAGATTGAGGAGTTAAGGTTCAGTCATGCTGAATTCCTGGGCTACCACAGATTTATAGTCTACCCCTTCAAATGACTGAGACAGATTCTCATTTCCTTCCCTACCTCCAGTCAGTGAAAGCAAAGGCAATTTTACTTTCATGCTACTTCACGAGAAAATTTCAGGGCAAGTAAGCTTTTGAGGGCACTCTAACATAGATGTCATACAAATCCTGAGACAAGAGAGATGTGTTGGTTCTCTTAAGGAGGTCAAAGCTAAATGAATTATTCAATACAATCAAATATGGGTGTTAAAAAATGGACTCATGATGCCAGCTGAACAGAAGGTGGAGACAAGAAACTACTGTCACCATGATAAGTTTACTTATAACAGGTTATCAGTGAAGGCTACAACATCATTTTTAGTATCTGTAACAGGTTACTCTTACTGCCATTTTGAAAGATGTAAGCATGGTTCCACCAAAAAGAAATGGAAGGTAAGGGATGGCAGGGAGCATTAGAAGCAACAAAGTGGGGAGGAAGAGGCATCTGGTAATGCAGTCTTACTGCTATCGCTTAAGGGTTATTGCTGCTATCACTTAAGGGTTACTAAAAGAGTGAAATTAAGATATTGTCTAGATCCAGGTAACATGGAGAGATGCAGAAAACCCAGTTTTAAGTATGAGAACTTACATTGTGCAGTAAAGAGTATGAAGCCTGCTATTCTGTTTTTTTTCGTGAAGCCTATTATTTTATATGCTTTTGCATGCTTGAGTAAACACTCCTTTCAAAGTGCATAATGAAGCAATGCTTACTATTTAATTGGACAGATAGCATTTGCAACAAGACTGTTTACCTGCCTGTGTATTCACTGTGTCTTTTCCCATGGAACATTAAAGTTGTTTGTGACAAGTTGAACTTCTTGGAATATTGCATGTATTAGAAGCTAACCTGTTTGAATTGCATCTTTTTTGTTATTTTCACACAGCAACAAAAAGGAGCTCTCCATTTAGTTGGTAATCCCCTATACCTTCCTTCTCAATAACCATCAGAAAAAAAATGCATTTTAAAAAAAGGTAATATTTCTAGAAGAAAAAAAGAAAAAAGATCGCTTAGAAGTATTATCACTTACATCAACATTAGAAAAAAGCTGTTAGAAGTTACTTTCCACTGCTGAATCGTTACAAGGTTTTTGGTGTACTTGTAGCCATTGCAAAATTAAAGGATCTACCATTTTCATTTCAAACTAATACAAGTGGAAATAAAACTACTTATTACTTTTGTTTCTCTGTCCATTAACTAGCAATACCAATTTACCATAAGGATGACCCTTATTGTACACTACACTTGTGTTCACATTTGTTTTCTACTCAAAAGCCAAGGTTCATGCTATTCCAGGCATAGAATCATAGAATATCCTGAGTTGGAAGGGACCCTTAAGGATCATCAAGTCCAACTCTTGACACCGCACAGGTCTACCCAAAAGTTCAGACCATGTGCCTAAGTGCACAGTCCAATCTCTTCTTAAATTCAGACAGGCTCGGTGCAGTGACCGCTTCCCTGGGGAGCCTGTTCCAGTGTGCAACCACCCTCTCTGTGAAGAACCCCCTCCTGACGTCCAGCCTAAATTTCCCCTGCCTCAGCTTAACCCCGTTCCCGCGGGTCCTGTCACTAGTGTTAATGGAGAAAAGGTCTCCTGCCTCTCGACACCCCCTTACGAGGAAGTTGTAGACTGTGATGAGGTCTCCCCTCAGCCTCCTCTTCTCCAGGCTGAACAGGCCCAGTGACCTCAGCCGTTCTTCGTACGTCTTCCCCTCCAGGCCTTTCACCATCTTCGTAGCCCTCCTCTGGACACTCTCCAACAGTTTCATGTCCTTTTTATACTGTGGTGCCCAGAACTGCACACAGTACTCGAGGTGAGGCCGCACCAGCGCAGAGTAGAGCGGGACAATCACCTCCCTTGACCTACTAGCGATGCCGTGCTTGATGCACCCCAGGACACGGTTGGCCCTCCTGGCTGCCAGGGCACACTGCTGGCTCATATTCAACTTGCTGTCTACCACGACCCCCAGATCCCTCTCTTCTAGGCTGCTCTCCAGCGTCTCATCGCCCAGTCTGTACATGCAGCCAGGGTTTCCCCGTCCCAGGTGCAGGACCCGGCACTTGCTCTTCTTGAACTTCATGCGGTTGGTGATCGCCCAGCTCTCCAACCTGTCCAGATCCCTCTGTAAGGCCTTTACGCCCTCATTTGAGTCCACAACTCCTCCAAGTTTGGTGTCATCAGCAAACTTGCTCAAAATACCCTCTATTCCTACATCCAGATCGTTTATAAAAATATTGAAAAGTACCGGCCCTAAAATGGAGCCTTGAGGGACCCCACTGGTGACCGCCCGCCAGCCTGACGCAGCCCCATTTACCATAATCCTTTGGGCCCTGCCCGTTAGCCAATTGCTCACCCATCGTATGATGTTTTTATTTAGCTGTATGGTGGACATTTTGTCCAGTAGGATCCTATGGGAAACCGTGTCAAAAGCCTTGCTGAAGTCCAAAAAAATCACATCAGCTGGTTTTCCTTGGTCCACCATACGGGTGATCTTATCGTAAAAGGAAATCAGGTTAGTTAGGCAGGACCTACCCTTCACAAACCCATGCTGGCTGGGACCAATGACTGCTTTGTCCCCCAGGTGCGCCTCAATAAGTTCGAGAACCAACTTCTCCATGATTTTACCAGGCACTGACGTGAGACTGACAGGCCTGTAATTGCTAGGGTCTTCTTTCTGACCCTTCTTGAAAATCGGCACAACATTTGCCAGCTTCCAGTCTACCGGGACCTCTCCAAATTCCCAGGATCGTTGAAAAATAATGGAGAGAGGTTCCGCGATGACGTCCGCCAGCTCTTTCAGCACCTGGGGATGAATCCCATCCGGACCCATGGACTTGTAGGGATCCAGGTGGAGTAGCAAATCCCGCACACGTTCAGGGTCAGTTGGGAGTTTGTCATCCCCACCGTCCCGGTCCTCCAGCTCAGGGCACCCTGGGTCCCGAAGCCCATCATCGGCATTGAAGACAGAGGCAAAGAAGGCGTTAAGCGTCTCTGCTTTGCCTATGTCATCGTCTGTGAGGAGACCTTCCCTATCAAGGAGCGGCCCTATGTATTCTTTAGTTCTCCTTTTTCCATTTACATATCTAAAAAAACCCTTTTTATTTTCTCTCACAGACACAGCCAGCTTCAACTCTAGCTGTGCTTTGGCCACTCGAACTTTCTCCCTACAAACACGAACAGCATCCCTGTATTCTTTCCATGACGCCTGGCCCTCCTTCCAGCAGCGAAACACTCTCTGTTTCCGCCTAATCTCCATTAGAATGTTCCTGGTCAGCCACACCGGCCTCCTGCCCTGCCTGCCTGACTTGCGATATTTAGGAATTGCCTGATCTTGTGCTTCTAGGAGGCATCGCTTAAAAAGTGACCAGCACTGGTGGACATCGAGGCCTTCAAGAGCAGTTTCCCAGGGGACCTTGCTGACTAGTTCCCTGAGCAGCCTGAAGTCCGCTTTCCCCATATCTAGGGATGAGGTTTTGGTGGCACTTTTCCTTCTGTCACCATAAATTTTGAATTCAACCACTTCATGGTCGCTATGACAGAGGCGGCCACCAATCACCACATCTCCCACCAGACCCTCTCTGTTTTCTAGCAACAGGTCTAGGAGGGCACCTTTCCTAGTTGGCTCCGTTAGCACCTGCACCAAGAAGTTATCATCTAGGTGCTTCATGAACCTCCTGGACTTGCTCGTGCCAGCCGTGTGGCACTCCCAGTTAACGTCTGGCAAGTTGAAGTCCCCCATAAGGACAAGGGGAGTTAATCTCAAGGCCTCTCTTAGTTCTGTAAAGAATAATTTATCGGCGCTATCGTCCTGGCCAGGCGGTCTGTAATAGACTCCCACAATGACATCCCCTTTATTCGTTCGTCCCTTGATCCTTACCCAGAGGCTCTCAACTTTGCCATTGCCGACCTGAAGTTCCACACAGTCCAGCCCCTGCTTCACATACATCGCCACCCCACCACCTTGCCTACCCTGCCTGTCCCTCCTGAAGAGCTTGTAACCATCTATCGCAACACCCCAGTCACAGGACTCATCCCACCAGGTTTCACTTATGCCAATGATGTCGTAGTTGCGGGACTGGGCCAGGACTTCTAGCTCATCCATTTTATTCCTCATATTGCGTGCGTTCGTGTAGAAGCACTTCAGGTGCGTCTCATTACACTCAGCACCTTGTGGATCTGACCGAAGGACCTCACTGGCACACAGCCCCTCTGATTCTAGCGTACCATCCCTTAGGTCTTCACCGGCGTGCCTGGTTTTAGCCCCTTCCCCCTTCGACTCTAGTTTAAAGCCCTATCTATCAGCCCTGCCAACTCCTGACAAGTACAGTTGCATGTACTTGTGCAACATAGTAGTAAAAAATAATGTTATGAAATTATAACATTATGCAATGAATTTAAAATCATTAATATATTATTTTTCTAGTAACAAGCAAGTTCATGGCTTGAAAAAATCCAAGTTGCAGACAGATAAACAGGCAAAGGAAACGTGAGCATAAGAACATAGCTGTAAACAGCGGTATACTAAATTGCTGAGTCTTTTTTTTTTGTTTTAAACAAAAGCAAAAAAACAGGAAAACAGAAAAGTCAATTCACTGGTATTTATGTCAAGCACGTAGCAACAGTATTCATGTCCAGTGCCGCATCAACACTTTGGGTGAAACCGACTCAGCAGAAACACATATAATTTCTGCAGTTAAGAATTGTGCATTGTTTGCTATGCCTAATAAATAAATAAATAAAATTAGCAAACTCACCAGGGTACAGAAGATGCATTGGCATTGTGCTATTGTTGTCATCTGCTCCACGGGATATTCACCAAGGCAGAGCTTACAGGACACTAGTGGGTCAAGTACCAAGTCCCAGGTAGGCCTATATCTTGCTGTAGTCATTGCAGAGCAGTCTGAAAAACAGAGCAAAAGTCAAGATACTTCATCAGTTCCACTTTTCTGCCACTGCAAACCCCATCATCAGTTGCTGCCTGCTAGCTATTTGGTAAAAATAAAAAAAATATAGAGTAGTGATGGTTAATTGGGCAGTGTTGGCACTTAAAATAGGCTATATATCTCCTGCCTAACAGAGCACACATGCAGCAAGCAGAAGGAAAAAGCCGTGCTATGCACTGACAAAATATCAGGAGACATCAGGACCCATCCTTAGGTCACAGACTTGTCTCTGACATTACGTACATAAAATTTCATACCCAATTCTTGTTATTTTCAGCTCTAGCTTGCTTTCACTGACATTGATTACCCATTGCTTAAAATACATTCCTTAATCTCCCCCCTTCCAGCTACCCAGGCAAGATTTGTTAGGTGTCTTCCATAAGCCAAGCATCCATTATGACCCTTTTCCAGTCTGATGGTATTGCAGCTCACAGAGCCAGATATTTTTGCTCCTAAGAGCATGACAGATTGATCAGTTTGCTAAGTTAATTTTAGAAAGAACGATGGATATTCTGAGCATCCTCAGCATTTCTTTGCCTGCATTCCTCTCTCAATGCTTGCTCTATGCCGAATGCACAGCTTTGTTGCAGCAACAAACAACCGGGACAAATAACACAAAAATGTGCTATAAAAAAAGGCTATAATACTTTTATATCACCCTCAAGACAGCAATAGGATAGGACTAAGCAGAGCATCTTTATCCTAGGCTTCTGGGTCCAGATGGAGAGTTGTCAAATGACTAAGGAGAAGGAAAATAACCTCACACATACCAAATGTATTATCACAAAGAAAGATAATTTATAAGTTACACATGTGGGGGAGAAAAAGCAAAACAAAAAACACTCCCACAAACAACTAGGGTAACTTATGTAGCATATCCAATCTTAATGTGATTATTTACTAGTATTGTAATTGTCACAGTGACATTGACCTTCCAGAAGTGGGAAATTCACATCCAAAGACTGCTATGAGGTCCACATTACCTCACCACTCCCTTTCCCCAATTGGCTGTTTTCTTACCTTTCCCCACACAGGAGGTTACAGCAGCCCAACTATGATCACACCTTTCCCTCCCCGACGTTTGCTTTCCCTTCCACACCACAGCTCCCACCCCCACCTTTGGCACTGACATGAGCTGCAATATCTAAGCCTTATTATCTGTGAACTTCCTAAGTCTTCCAGAATTGCAACAAATATGACTTGTCTTGTAGATGAGGTTTAGGTAGATATTCAGTAGAAGATGGCTGCTTGTCCCCAAACAAATCACATGGAGAGTTCAAAGAAGTGTTGTGAAGTCTCAGTCTTTGCTATTTAATTCATTGTGGACATCACTCCACCAAGATCTCTAAATTCTCTGAAACAAAGGGGAGATTTTACAATAGCCCTCCATTCAGTCTAACCCACTGGAATATGCCCCTTAAAAAGTACATCAAGGACACCAGAAAATCAGAGCCTAACTGCATTTCTTTCTAGCGCAGCCATCGGGGAAGAAAGGGAAATAGATGAAAAATTAAACAACTCTATATCCAGGGATGCTCTGGATCCCTTTCTCTGAAAACACCCATAAAATCCCCAGTTTTGAAGGAAACAGATAAAATAGTCCTGCAGAACAGCACACGAATAATGGCTCCAGGTCACAAAATAAGAATAGCGCTGTGCAGCCTTTTCTGAGACTTTAACATGAAAGTCCAACATGATACAAATTAAAGCCTAAGCTTTTGGAGGCTATTAGACTGCTGCTTTGTCAATTCCCACTACTTTTTAATTTAACACAAAATACCAGCTAATTTTTTTTTATTCTTCCCAGCTCTGGTATATCTGACATTTACAGAAAGACTTATGAAGTATTTGAGAAGCAATGATCAAACACACCCAACCCGACTGTTTTCTATTAGCTCGAGTGTCCTTTGCTCATCCTGCCCAGTTTATTGCACATCTGTTGCTTATTGCAGCAAGTAGATGAAACCAGCAGATGAACAATGAAGAGAGATAAATATAAGTTACAGGTGCACTTAGAAGTGTCAGGCAGACCAAACTACTAGCAAGCATTATGGCAAGGATGTAAAATCTAACACAATTCAGACTAAACGCTTTCCAAATATACAATGAAATCCATCCAAAAGAAGCTTTATGCTTATTTAATATCTGTAATTAGGTGATGATATAGGGGAAAGTATTAACCTTTTGGTTCCAAGTCTTACACTTGTTCCCTGTTCCCTAGGACTTCTGACAGAAGCTTACCGGTATCACCGTGGTAATTCATTTTTTTGCAGCACATCTACAGTGCAATTACATCCCGATGGGAAACATTTCTTTTTTTGTCTTCTCTGGCAAGGCAAGAATGAAGCAAAGTGCAACTTCTTTCAAGGTGGCATCCTGTGGGCCAGCAGAAATTGGCTACCCGATAGAGTTGGCATGTAATCCATGACTTCAACTCAGCCATGGTGATAAAGCAAAACATGACCACAGCATCAAACGGGAGCAGAGCACAGGCTTTTAGATTTGCTAAATCTACATTAAAAATAGTCTTTGCTTTTAATAATGAAATCTTACATTCATTTGCAAGGCTGGGGGGGAGAGGGAAATTACTGTCACTGGTAACATTAGAGTGAGGGTCAAGAGATCTGCCACTTAGCATTGGAAAAGACATGCAAAGCTATCACGTTCCAGCGGAGCATCTTTGTTGGACATCCCTGTAAAGGAACACTAAGACTTTCCAAACACTAAGTTTTCCAAAGCAAGAGATTTTATCTTGCTTCATGATCATCTGGCTTACTGTCATAACTAAGTAACAAGCTTCTGTGTTTACATCATGATGACTAATATAGATGTGTCTATATTAGGGATAATTCATATATTTTAGGTAAAAAAAAAAAATTCACAGAAGAGAAATCATCTCCAGTCAAAATAGATAATTTTGATAAAAGATAAAGACTCCTAATGTTCCATACCCATGTTTTTTATAGCTTTAGGTTGTATTCTCATGCTTTCTAGTGATGTGCAGTGTTTCAGGAGAATGATGTAAAGTAACAGCAAGGAGAAAGAGAGAGCAACTGAAAGGAGCTATAGAGGAACAAGACGTTGAAAAATATACACTGGAGTGCCTTCATGCTTAAGAACACCAGTTCCAGCACCAGCCATTAGAAAGTTTTGAGCATCTGCTAGTAGGCCTTTGAAAATATAGCTAATAAAGGTATAGCTACAATCCAATCCCACTCCTGAATGAGTGGGATTTTCTACAACAGCATCCCAAAAAGCAGGGAACAGTAGTCACAGGAAACAGCTGATGTAATCTTTTGTTCAGAGCTTTCTTTTCATAAATAGACAGCAACCTGTATAATGACAATTTTATTCTGCAGCCATGCATACGTCCACAGGAAAGGGGAATCATTGCATAAAAATATAGAAACAACTTAAATCTTGTTGCTGTAACACATTAGCTTATTTGAAGTGTCTGTTGTTCCATCTGTAAGATGTGTACAGAAGGGAAACAATTGTTTAATTATTGTGCAGAAAAATAATGAATGACTTAAGTGAAGATAAACTGGATTCCTGACCTGAAATTCCTTAGGTTTTGGCCACCTACGGACTACACTGTTAAGTGAGAACAAATTAAAGATTTGATCTTTGATAAGCCAAGAGCAGAACAATTTATTCTTTCCAAGAGTAAAAAAAAAAAAAAAAAAAAAAAAAAAAAGTTAATGAAAACTGTGAAACAGAAATAATGTATAAATTTCTGTGAAAAATTTTGTGAAAGCAAAGACAATACAACATTTTCTTCCATGCAAGTTATTTGACAAGTTATAAAACCATATAGATTTTTATTGCACTGTTGAGTCAAATATTTCATGGCACTGTAGAGTTAAGTTGCAATTGCATCAAGTTAACACTTCACAGATACATGACCGGCTAGGTGAGAAAAAAACTGACTAGAGAATACAGATGAATAAAATAGTCATCCACTGTGTGCTTTAGTTGGTGGGTCTTTTTCACCTAGCAAGACTCAAAATAGAGCTTTCAACAGAATTTAAGTTTAAGCTTTAGATCAGGGATGGGTTTAATTTCTAAATTAAGACAGTTAGTCATGTACACTTAAAGTCACCTGCTTTTAGGTTTTATCTTAATCTTAACTGAATTTACTGGCAGCATGATGAAAAACAGCTCTTTCAGAAGTCAAAGGAAAGGATTTAAATAGGATTTAAAAATGGATCTCATTCCTATTGCCCTTCTTTGTCAAAACAAAATAACTCCAGTTAACATAATCCAGGCTATACTTCTTGCTAGGAAGAATCAAACATCTGCTATAGTACAGTTTCTCTGAATATTTTACTTCGGTGGAAAAAAAACACTCACTTCTGATGTGAAATCATCTGTAGCAAGGCAGTCTGGAACCAGCACTGAAGCCACATCTGTTAAGTGAATATTTTGACTCTGGGACCTAAATAATTCTGAGCCTCCCGACGTAGCCACAACTATACCTCACTGCCCATGAATGCCTACAAGGGAGCAGAAACTAGTTGACATGAGAGAGGTTGGTGGCTGAGGGTGTCGAGCAAGGGTCCTGCAAATTGGAGTTGTTTCTTCCTCACAGGCTTTGAGCTTCTTATTTTCTGTTCCTTCCCTTTTCCAAGGATACTCAGTAGGATTATATAGCTAGGAAAATACGGAGGAAACCCTCATGACAGCATCAACTAATTACTAAATATTTTTTGTTAATGTTGACAGTTACATAAAGAAACTGAATAATGGCTTTCTGATAAGGCCAAATTCACCCACTATGATTTTATGATAATAAAAGTAAACAGGACGAATTAGTGGCCCTCTTATCAATTCCAGTTACTTACTGGTGTCTACCACTGCATTAACTGTCTGCCTCTAAATCTTAATCCTAATAAAGAGCACAGGAGGTAGAGAATAATTCTCTCCACCTGATGTCAGGCAAACCAACACACAGAAGAATTGCACAGATGTTTAGAGATGACCAGCTTCCAGAGGTTTGTTGCCTACATTCCTTGAACTCTTAGGTCCTGCCAAATGCCTTCTTAACTCTTAAGGTTCACTCTTAAATCTGATCCACAATTTACTGGGCACATCCCATGGATATCTTTTGTCCTTTTAGTGATACACTATGACATAACTTTTCAACACGTAAGAAGCCCCAACTTGTACAGAACATCTTGTCAATGCATAGTGTATTGTGAAATCCTCAAACCTGACCTTTGGACACTCTTAACAGTTTTACCTCAATATAAGAAAGAAAACTATTAGAGTGTTCAAAGAAGAGCTACAAAGACTGGGAAGGGTCCAGAGAGCAAGACACATGAGGGGCAGCTGAAATCACTTGGTTTGCTCAGCCCAGAGCAAAGCAGGCCGAGGGGAGGCCTCATAGCGGCCTGCAGCACAAGGGGAGTGGAGGGGCAGGCGCTGAGCTCTGCCCTCTGGGGACAGCGACAGGACCCAGGAAAATGGCATAGAGCTGTGATGGAAGGTTCAAGTTGGATGTTAGGAAAGTTTCTTCACTGAGAGAGTGGTCATGCACCGCAACATGCTCCCCAGAGCAGTGGTCACAGCAGCAAGCCTGCTGGAGTTCAAGAAGTATTTGCACAAAGCCTAATTTTGGGGTGGTCCTCTGTGTAGTCAGGAATTGGACTCAATGATCCTTGTGGGTCCCTTCCAATTCAGGATATTCTATGATTTTATGGCCTCTATTCCTTACACTGGCTACCTATCAACTTTAAGCTTACCATCTCTATTCTCATCTTCAAGCTACGCTATGGCCTGAGCCCAGAAAAGACAGACTATGTAAAGCCTTAGAGCACTGTTGGCAATTTCAGTTTCCCAGCCAACAGAGCATGTGGGAAACCTTCTGGATCAAGTTGTAACTGAAGTGAACTTTTCTAGGGACTGAGATCCACCGCACAAATAGCAACTGAGTGTGTTTGTTTTACCTTTCTGACAAACATAAAACATATTTTACATTCTTATATATGTATATGCATACTACAGTATATACATAAAATATAAAAATAAATATTCCAGACACGCCAACGTCCAAGAAAAATGACAAAGACCAGGATGGTTGTCACTAGTGAAAAATACTATTGAACAATAGCACCAAGAGTGCAAAAATATACTGAACTACTCCTGGAAAATGTCACTGAGTTAGCGGGCAATTCAAAAAAAATAATCTTTGCTCAACCAGCTGACTTTTTTTTTCCCCTGCTTTTACTGACTAATTAGATGTCATATTGTAAGGCATAAAACAATGAAAAAATTAACAACTGCGTTTGATTATGCCACAGACCATAAAAAGTTTTAAGTATTATAAAGGTATCAGACAACTTGTAGATCTACGGATGTATATCAAGTGTTGCCTATCAAATGCATGTGTGGGTGTAGAGAAATAGACATTATAAAGACAAACAAAGAAAACAAATCTTTATAAGCTTTGACTTCTAGAGAATACTACAAATAGACATCCCAGAACTTCATCTTCTGTCTAAAAGATAGTCACGTGCAAGCTGAGACACAGAAGTGCCTCAGAGTGCAAGAGCCTAACATCTATCTTGAAAAATACAGATTCTGCATGTGATAGAGGCAAAGAATTTTCTGACCTTGCATCTTCCTCTGTTTGTCACCAGCTCTGGTGTTGCTGTGGCTTCTCAAAGCACTGCCAAGCAGCAACAACCTGAAATAAACTGGGTGTGTCTGTTATTCAGACCCCATACACAGTGGTGAAAATATTTCAAAGGAAAAAAAATCACTGGATTCCATCTGAAAGAAATTGTGGTCAGGGAAAAGAAGGGGATGAGCTGCAAAATTCAAAGGTGTGGGGAAAAAAAAAAACTGTATTTTATGAAAAGAAAAAAGGGGTGAGAAGAAAGACAGCAGAAACAGAGATAAAAGGATCTTTTCCCCTCCCTGTTCCCAGAAGTGTACTTTGTCATACACAGTACAATAACAACTGAAGTGTAATATGCCCCCAACACTGAATATCCCAAATGTCTTTTATAAAAAGATGACATAAACAAAAGGACAGAGAGGTCATAATATTAAGGAACATTGCTCAGAATTCATTTATCTTGTTGATGTTTGCTATCCAAAAGCATATAGGAGTCCTGGGGCAGTAGAGCACCTCAGGACAGAGCTTGGATGTCCTTGCACCATCTCATCTCCCAGGACGGAAGTCACAGACCCTCTGCTCTGGGCACTATCTCAGCAGAGACAATGCCTCAAGACCATTTGAAACAGCTAAGCAAAGATAATGTGTATTTTAAGTGTCTTCCTCCACCCTGAGGAGGAAAATCTCCCCCTAATAGAAAGGGAAAGCCTTGACACAGTAGCATAGGTACGTCACCTGGATCTGAAACTGGCAACAAACATTTTGCTCTGGAGAAAATGAGCCTGGCCATCTCATTTGTTTGCTTTAAGTCACGGACCCATTAGGCCCTCATTAAGAACTCCCATCTGTTTTCTAATACCACTTTAATGCCATGAGCCGCTGCCTTTGAATACTACAGCCAAGATCAAGTTACAACCTATAAATTGTTGTGGCAACAACCAAGTCTTATGTCAAAGGCATGGAAGACCAGTCATTAAATCATTAACAGCTGAAGTGCCTAAATTCTTTGAGTATTTACCTAAATTTAGTATTTGGTATTTAAATTGGCAATTAGGAGAAATTTCTCCTCAGAAAGCATAGTTAGGCACTGGAAGGTGTTGCCCAGGGACGTTGTGGAGTCATCGTGCCTGGGGCTATTTAAGGAAAGGTTGGACGTGGTGCTTAGGGACATAGTTTAGTAGGTGACATTGGTGGTAGGGGGATGGTTGGACCAGATGTTCTTGGAGGTCTTTTCCAACCTTAACGATTCTAGGGTTAGAAAAATCACTGCACAGAGAATCTAGGAAATAAGAAAGATTTTCTCCATATTGATAGTGGTGCTATACACACTGTTGTTCACCTTCTCCCCACGTTTCAACAAATCTGAACAAAGGCTACATGATTGAGATAGTCTGACTGAGATCAAACAGATTGGAACAATTTATAAGCATCGTGACCAGAGAAAGATGGGAATTCAGAATAAAAACTCCCTCCCCACTGACAGTTGACAAGAACTAAAGCAGTATCATTGTTTAAAGGAATTGCGATATATATAATCATTTCAACAGATGCTGGCAACAACCAGGAGACATTCAGAGTGTAAGACCAACATCCTGTTGACTTTTTTGCTTATCAGAAGACAAAATCAGAAACAGTTCAACTCATTTTCCTGACTGAATACTTACAGATCTTGCTTATACTGAAAGAAAGCAGATGGTTACTAAGTTTAGATTTAGAGTATTCTGCATCTTGTAGCCTCCACTTTTGTTAACATAATTCATGCATGGGTACATGGAGGTATACGAAGCTAGCACTCAGCCACAAAAGGCAGCTCTGCATGCAGTTAAGACCTGTTCCATATTAACATAGTGAAGTGAAAATACTAGTATGTTTTCCAGCTATCTAAGCTCCCATTATAGGCACGGGCTGTGGGTGCCTGATTCTGTCTGTGCTGACTTATGTTAGCAGTGCCGCTGGCTGTACTGGCTACAACTATACTACTAGTGAAGGCAACCCAGTAGACACCTGCATTTAAAATACTTTAAATCTTAGGACAATTCTCACCCACAGGCCTTGCCCTGTTGCTGGGCTGAAATCACCCAAAATGAAAGGAGTCTGGGGCAAACCAATGAGACTTCACCTCCAAGAGGTCTAGAAGTGAGGTAAGATGAAAAAAAGACTAGTTCTAACCAAAAGCAATTGCAACCTAGGCATGCAACTCACAATTGCACAATCCTTAGGACACTAACCGGCAGTGAGAAATCTGAATTATTTTATAGCTTTTGAAGGCAACAGTAATAACAAGAGTACAGACTATTCTACTGCTTTCTAGGGTTACATCTCATTTTATTATTTTCCAGAAACTCATAAACCACCCAGTCAAAGCCAACCGCTTCTCTTTGCCTTTCCTCCCACCCCTATCATTTTCCCATGTTTTCATTTTTCTGTTCCCCCCAACTCTTTCCCCCTCCACCCCTTTTCTCACTTCCTCCTATTCTTTCCCTCCTCTGCTTACAAGGAACTGATGAATTAGTGCTTTCTTTGAGCTGTCTCCACAATAACAATAAATCAGCAAGAAGCAGTTGAAACTTTAACATACCACAAGGATTTTCTTCTCCACAGCTGACTCCCCTAGAAAAGTAACAGCTATGTTTACACAAAGCCCGAATCAAACCAAGCTTGAGCTCTGTGGGTTTTTTCCTCAGTTGGCGGGGGATGGAAGGGAAGGGAAGAGAAAAGCCTTGGAAACTTAAAGCTAGAAACCACATTTAAAGATGTGTGAAATTACTGGGAAAATGCAAATATGAGCAAGGGGAGTGGAGCCCTAGTTCAGACACTCAGTGAGACTGGCTGAGCAATTCTCTTGTTTCCACCAAAAACAGAAAATCAGAATTGTCTTTTTTCTTGTAACTATGGCAAAATGCATGCTTGGTGCACTGCCCAGTGCTGCACAAGTCTCAGATGAAGAAACAAATTACTTGGGAATGAAAAAAAGAACACTGAAAACACTTATTGTCTGTCACTTGTATATTAACAGTGGAACTTGGGTTTTAACAACAGCT
Organism: Aythya ferina; assembly: GCF_964211825.1. Lineage (NCBI taxonomy): Eukaryota > Metazoa > Chordata > Aves > Anseriformes > Anatidae > Aythya > Aythya ferina. The sequence continues at coordinate 102,709,756 of NC_140298.1, read as the reverse complement.
CAACACATACAAAGTACCATCCCCACATACACTACAATTGTGCTTTAAAGCAGATAAGCCTGTAGCTGAAAACTGCATTCAGAGTGGAACGGAGTCTGGTTAACTTACCTACAACTATCTTGTTTTTTTTTTCTGACTGAACAATAACTAAGTTCCAGTTAGATATTCATAAGATACAGCATTTCCAGAGCTCCCAGTGCTGACAGCAAGTTCCCAGACTCATGACTCAGTTCTGCCCCTTAGAGATTAGCGGGGAGTTTTCCCATATTGTGGAGAGCTCACTTCCACTAATAGTAAGTGGCAGAAGACCCAACAGAGCACGTACAGTCAATGGGGCTAATATGAAAACATGGCTGAAATACAAGAAAAGAGAATGATTCTTTATAGAAAGAGGAAATCTTCGTGGAAACATTCCATGCAATAATTACTTAATGCTATCTGGAAAATTACTTTTTTCAAAACCACATCTAAAAGCACCAACCATAGCTAGAAGTTGGACAGCTTCTTTGTAGAACTAACAGCTTCCACTGTACCATATCAGTGTCCCAGAACTGTACTTTCAGTCATCAGATGATACAGAATGCAGTGGATTTGAATTGGATGTTATGGCATACATAACTTTTATCGTGTCAGCGTGACATACCAGGCTTAAGCGTGAGGAGGATGAGACTCAGTCTAAAGACAGTCACTTCATTGTTGGCGCCTGAGGAAGGAGGTTTTCAAAAATAATTGCCTACACAGCTTGCCTTTCATTGTTTAAGTAGGCAATTTTGAAGGCCTTCAGAGAGAGATTGCGTCCACTTAATATCACATTTGCACATTACAGAACTGCATCTTCCAACTCATTTCTCCTAATCATGTCCCGACGTAACACTCAGCCTGCACATGGGTGGACACAGACCTGTCACTCACATTGCCCCTGACAGCACAGCTATAGAACCTATAGACAGATCCTTATTATGCAATAACACTGATTAAGGGCAGATGTTTAATGTGGTAATCTCCTACCTTCTTACTGATAGTCAAGTCATTTAGTACGGGCTGTGGAAGACCTTCAACACACACAATCAAGATAAAGTTCCTATAACCAGTGTGAACTACACACACACAAAAAAATGAACTAGTGATTACTAGAACATTACTTGAATACAAAGCTATCGGTAACCCCTTCTGCCCCAAACCTGCTGCAGAACTGAGCAGCTCAGTTTACTTATATTGCAGGCACATGTATGAGCTAGTACCTACCACATCATGTAGGCTTGTGGGTTGGATGAGCAGTTCACCAGCCGCCTATAAGACATTTTCCATTCTCTACTCCCTCTGCAGAATTAGAATCGGTATTTGCTGTCTTTTCAGAGGAGCAATGCATCAGCCTCACAACACCAGCCCCAGATCTACTCCTACACAGTAATATTGCTGTTATGTAGTAATTCTTCCTGCTTTGCTGCTTGGTTGAGTTCTCCCCCACCCCACCCATTTCCCTCTTCCCCACATTTAACAATTTTTACAGCATAACACATGCACCTGTTTACTGCAGACATCAGAAGCACTATAGCACCCCATCTGCACGGACCAGAAACTACGCATAACATCTGCTACAGCAAAAGCAGAAAGGCCAGGAGATCGAACTAGTGACATATTGGGACAGCCAAAAACATACAGAAAGAAATGAAAGACTGCAGTTTCACCACAGCAGAAGTGTTCTCTTCAGGGCCCCCCAAGATAGATTTGTCTAGACAAGAAGCACTGACGAGTTACAACAAACCTCTGAGTTATAGAACATGTGTAGAGGAATGCTATTGTGTTTTTTTTTCCATGTTTTTGTAAGGTTGAGCACAGCTCTTAAAAAAAAAATAGGTGTTGGACTTTTCTGATATGTCAGCATAACCAATCTGAATCACATAATTAATTTGAATTGCAGTTAAAGAAAAAAAAAAAAGGTACGCTGCCTTACACGTGACTGCATTGTTGGAAAAGGAAAGCTGAAGGGACTGCAGTCAGTCCCTTCCAGTATCCACATACCATGTAATTCATCTGCTCACATGGGAACATCTCAGGTTACGATTAATACATATGAAAACACCTAATGTGAGCAGAGTACTCACTATACTGTAGGCTTGATATGTAGTGAAGATTACAGCCTACTCAAAAGATGGAAATTACCTGCAAGTGTTTTGTGATGTCTGTTAGCTCTTCTAGAACGTATCAGCCCCTTCTCCAAATTCACACACTCTGAAACATATACTTTCAACCTAACCCACCCTGTGATACTCAGTTCTGGTGTGTTATGTGTATCACACACTGCATATTCACAACAGCAGTGTTGGGTTGTGGCTCTGTGCATGCCATGTGCATTTTACTGGATCCACGACCTCTACCAGCTCATGGTTCTGGACAAGAAGAGCACCAAAATGTCACCCTTGCTGCAGCCTTCTTATAGGTTGCAGTGCTTACCACTAGAGTGTACTCAGGGTGCAGGGATACAAAACGTACTTATTCTTAGAGAGATCTGGCATGCAGCATAAAGCAAGGGAAATTTGATAGGATTTATTCTGACAAGAAGGAAAAAATATTTCTAGGGCAGCTTTTTTTTTTTTATGCTTATCATTCTACGGGGTTATAAACAAGAGCTTTAAAACCAACCAAACAGATGAAGAGCTTTTTCAGGAGGCTTTTGATATTGTGTTGTTTTTTTAATGACTTAATTCTGTTAACTTCTTTAATTCAAAAAAAGAAGCAACATTGGTATTTAAAGCATTGATATCCAAAGCATTGATATCCATAAGAAAATACATTCCCTAAGCCACTTTATAAAAATGAGCTCCTCCTACACATCCAAGCGATCAGTTCATTATATGAAAGGTCACAGAATTTTGTTGCATGAAAACACCACCCAGAAACAGCTAATAGCTCTTTAGAGATATCCCCTTCCCTACGTAAAACATCCACCTCAAGCCTCTTATCCTGAACATAAGTTATGCCTGAAAGATACCCTTCTAAAAAGGATTTTAACTGATAGATGGTTGCTCTGCACTCTGACAAACAGTTTACTAACAGGAATCAAGCTACCTTAACACTAGGTCGGCTCTCTCCACACTGCAGGATAGCCAGAATAGTCATTATCGTGCTCAAACTGCACACTCCTCTGCGGGAAAAGGTTTTATTTTTTTTATTATGTTTGCACAGTGCATGCTACAATGGACCACAGGTTTCCAAAGTTAAAAACAATCTAAAGTTATGAAACAATTCAATTAATTAATACCCTTGATACTGTATTCCCTACCTCAAAAAATGGATGAGTAGTTGAATTTAAAGCACAAGTGTTTTTTTCTAGATCTATTTGGGTATCAGGAAACATCTTTGAAACCAGATTTGTCTGAGCAGTTTTACTCTTGTAGTTTTTCCTTTCGTATGCAGCATAAAAAAGGCAAGTGATCATGTCAAACACAATATTTTAATATTAAAAATAAAGTAAAAAACTTAGTACAGCAAAGTTTCACTGGAAAAAAAAAGCTGAATTCAAAAGTGGTATTTAAAGATATTCTACGCTTTCCAGATGCCACGTGTTGAGCATTTTAGATAGTAGGAAGCTTTCCAAGTTCAACTCATGCTTTCCCAAACCAAACAGGAGAAAAAACCCAGAAGCCTGCCCTCTTTTCAGATTCTGGGAAGATCACAGATGAGGTCGTTCACTATGGTCCAAGCCGAGTACCATGGTATGCACACAGTCACACGCCACCCACCCAGCTCAAGACATAATCCCCTATTTAAAGTAAATCCACTGTACTAAGAAACAAATCTTTTTTGGTAAGTTCTGTAATTGTTGCTTTTTCCTATTTACTTTAATGGTCACCATAGCGTTTTATGTTAAGGAGATGGTGAAAGAGCAGCCACATTTGTCTGACATACCAAGTTTAAAATAGAAGCATTTGGAGAGGAATTGCTCCAGAGGTTCTAAACCAAACAACACGAGTTGCAACCCACTGTTTAAAATTAGCTTTTGTGGTTTGTTTTTAGATATTCCTAGTAGCAAATTCAATCTGATTGCTAGGTACAATAAAGTCAACCAAGAGAGAGCAATCTAGGAGGCCAATAATAGAAATTTCATTTAAAAATATGGTTATTAATGTTCCTAAAGATAGCTTATTAAATGAGTAAGCTTTGTCACAGGCTTGAAATTATTCTCTAGGTTTTTGTCTTCTTCCCACCCACCCCCTCCCACAAAGGACAATAAGTACTTGGCTAGAAGTTAAAAGCTCTACATGCTTTTAGGATTAAATTGTTTGTCCATATTAAAACTAGAGAGGAAGGAAAAAAGCTGTTAGAAGGAAGGAACTGAACACTAAAATGTCTTTGAATTCCTATTTTTATATTTTGTGAAAAGAGCAACTGTCTCAAAGGTATCATATATTTAATTTTATGAAATTCCTGGTTAATCTTCATTGACTACTAATGCAGTATTTTGCCCCCATTTAACTGGGGAAGATAGCCCTTTAGCTTCTTTCCAGCAGGAAATCAATTAAACAGATTCAAGAGCAACACAGTGCTATTTTAAAAACAAGTTATGAGGGAGGAATAGAGTACCTGGCTGCTGCTTCTCCAAAAGAAGCTGGAGCAATTATTTGTCTCAAAAGTGAAGGGAGAGAAAGGCAGTGCATCTCCCTTACAGCAGTCAGCACAAATGGGAGCAAGAGCATCATATCTCAAAGAGGGGTGCTCGGAGGGTTTCAGAACTCGTTCAAGCATGAAGACTTGAGCAGACCAACACAGGAAGACCACAGCACAAGAGAAGATGGGAAACCCAGAGCTCCTTTCATCCATATCAAGCACTGCTCTAAATGGAGAGCATACAGGTGTTTGCAACAGACTTACTACTACAGCTGTAAGCCAAGGGAATGCTACATAAGCTTCAAACACCTGAAGTCTAATAGCTAAAGTCATGCAGTTGAATTAATGGGTTGTCTGAATGTGACTGTCAAAGCAACTAGGTCAGAACTGATTAACTACAGGCATATTTGTAGTCTAATCTGTACTCTACAAGAACAACGACAAAAAAAATCTAAACCCTGCTAGCTAAACCTTACAGAAGATAAAAATGAAGAGAGGAGGATATGCAGACCAGGTGACATCCAAATAACAAGATTTAAAAGGCATTTAAAGCATAAACTGACCACGTGCAGCTTCTGAATGAGTAGCAGTTATCAAATGAATGGAATTAACTAGCCATTTATAAAATGTTGGTAACAATGACATAATTAAAAATATATATATATAGAGAGAGAGAGTACATATATATATATCATAATACATTAAAAAATATGGATGGAAAATAAGGGTTCTAGAGTGTGGTGAAACCAGAATTCAGATTGAAGGGCAGAGACCTTTCCCCCCAGTCACTGGTCACAACATTTGGACACAGGAACAAATTGGACTTGATTTAAATCTATGGTTAGAAGAGCTGTGTTGATGGAAACTGCACCAATACCTGCTAATGACATGAAATAAGCAGAAGGCCTGGGATGCTGGAACACCAGCAGCATTTAGAGGCTTAGCAGATGGAAAAAGCAGGCAAAGTGGTATGTAGTACCTAAGGGAATATAATGATCCTGTATCACAGACAATTTGTACTCTCCTGCCTTCTCTACTAATACTCGAAATGAAATGTTTTGTTCTGGGGAGATTGGCTTTGTGTTTTGTTTCAAGAAAGTATGGTTGAAAAGTGAGTACTCTGTTTGGAACAGCAAGTGTTGAGGTTTGAGAGGGCTCCAAGTTCATGGACAAGTTACTTCCACAGACCCAGAGAAAGCTCTTTCTCTTGCACAGCTCAGCTTGCTCCTGTGACAGACCCAGACACCAACCTCCTGCTTCCTCTGCCTTCAATTCCAGCCTTTATAGAACTGGAAACCAACACCTCAATTAGATAGAGGCATTAAAAGGACCACTGAATAATATAAAAGTTAGTCGGCAAGCTGTAAATCAGCCTTTTACCTTAGTGGCAAAGGAAAGGGATGAAGCTGACAGATCCTTTCTCTCTCAGATGCAGAAGCCCTTTGGCAGCTTCTTTCCCACTGGGCAGTTCTTACCCTGTGGGACTGTTTCAACCCAACCTTCAAATTTTGTAGCGAAGTGAAACTGGATGGAGTTATGCAAAAAGCAAGCCACAACTGAACATAAAGGAAGGAAGAAAATTTCTAGCTATTCAGGATGGGAGGAAAATTCAGTAACGCTGAGAGAAAACACAGAGGGCTTTTGAACTGGTTTTACTTGGAAAAAGATGGTATCAATACATTAGCAACAAACAAAAAACTGGTAAGAGAAAGTTAGATGACCTAGAGTAACCCCTGAATCTAGGAAGAGGCAAAAAAGTTTCTCAAGCACAGCTGTAGTGAATCTCATTTAAAAGGAGAAAAAAATGGTAGTTCTGGTTATGAAAGCTCAGGAACTGACTTTGTTATGAGCAACAAGACCCTTCTGCATAAGACAGTCAATTGCTACAAGGACTGGTATGCAGTGGTTGCTTAACTCTTCCCTATGAAGGTCAAAATACACAACAACAGACAAGTGTCTTGACTTGTGCCTCTTTCTCCACTTCATGCACTGCCAGTACATTCCAGCACATTTAAGTATTGGAATCCTACTGCTTTCCCGATTGTTTTGTGTGTCTGCAGCAGTGTCCCCTACTCCTTTCTCATTCACTACTAGGGGAAAAAAGTGGTCAATTCCCGACTCCACCAACTCTTCCAATCCAATCTTAATAGAGAAGTGGCCATTTACACATACCTGGAACAAACTATTCGGTGAGACAATTTCAAACATACACAGCATCTGTTCAAAAGCAAGCATTTGCAGCCAGATTTCAGTTCTACAAAATGCAAAAGGAGAAAACTCCAATTTAGTAATGATCATACAGTAGAACCCCCAAAACAACTTACTCAATTTGTATCATCTATAAACCAATACTATGTTTTCAAAAAACAGCAACAAAATAGAGGGGAAAAACCTCCAGTATTTGAAATAAAACCTCAGAGATGCAACCTACAGCTACTGATTTCAATAGGATGCTAAGTTCTTCTGTGGTAATAGTGACAATAAGAACTAAGAGGGTTTTGTTTGTTTGTTTGTTTAATTTTGAAGAGCAAACTCCTGGCCTGGTTAGGACCATTCCTTGTCACTTTGCACAAACCGCAACCCTGTACATATAAACAACCAGGCAAACAAAGAAACACAGATGGCTCTAAAATGATCTAAGATACTTCCTAAAATTTTGCATACCAAAATAAGTCATTTCTCACTTTCAAACCTTTCTTTGCTATCAGAAGAGATTTTCTGTGGACTAAGGCCAAAAAAAAATAAATAAATTTTCTTTTACATCCTGTTTCGTGAACTGTAATTCAGACACCCTCGTGGCTGTTGCCACAGAATGGGTTTGTCACCTCTGCAGTGCAGTTCTTTCTTCCTGTCACAGGCTGAAAAGCCACTACTTTGCTTTTGTGGACATTTTACAGTCACATCTTCACTAACTTTTGTTTTACCTATCAACATTTCCAAGCTGGATTCAGCAGTACCCAAATACACCGCTTGGCTACAAGATGCAAATAATAATAATAATGCGAATTATGCATGTGTCACTGGAGCTGAATCATCCACACTTTGCACCCACCAATAAATGATGGTACACTCAGCACAGAGATCTCAGATACCACAAGGGGTGCAGACAACTAGTGAGGAAATCTTACCTTTGCTGTGACATCTGAGGCAAAGCCAAAAATATTGCGATTGCTTCCTTCCACAGTAAAATGAAACAACTATTTTAAGGCAATTAAAATTCCACAGTAAAATTAAAACAACTATTTATAGACAATGAGACAGAAATAAACAACTGCATAAGAACGCTCCACAATTTCAAGTCAACACCAGATCATTAGGGAAGACTTTTGCCTTTTACTGGCAAACTAATTTTCCCCATCTGTTCCCTTCTCCCCCCCCCCACTAATGAGCAGAAGCAAGCTACAAAGCTCCATCTATGAAAGCATCTCCAAAGACAAAATACACAGCTTTTCTCTAGATGTCTAGGGAGGAAGATCAATACTTAGAGAAGATCAGTGGGTTCTGTCGATACATTTACTATCATACTGACAGAGCAGTGAGCTTTTGCCTGCTAGACAAGAAAAATCAGATGGCAGCACTCCTCTGCTTCATATTTATAGCTTGAACTATGTATGGTATGTTCTTGTTCATTACACAAATACCTCATGATCATCCGTATGCCACAAATATTTTCCAATACAGACTTCTGCCAGAATATGCTCCATTTCAGTAATCCTTCAGAGCCATTTCCGTGCAAACAGGGTTGGCAGGGAGCAGAAAGATGCAAAAATCAAATCACACTTCAGCTATGGAAAAACACAATGGATCTGAGCTGCTCAGAATGATCACAGAAGCCCAAAGGAGACTGTTGAAGTTCAGTTGTTTCACATTTGGTAGAACAATGACACTAAAATGTAGTTTCTACTCCTTTAAAATATTAGTAATAGCCCTTTTCTGCATGCTTTTTCCAAGAGATTGGACACAGATCCTAAGAGTACTTCAAGAAAACTTGCCCCTTATATTTCAGAAAAGGCAGTAAGATGCCTGGAGAGCTGTAAGGGTCTTTAGAAAGACCTCAGCTGAAAATTAAATAAAGAGAACAAACTGAACTGCTTATAAGAATGTGATGTGGAACGAATGCATAGGCAGACCAGCATGTATGAAATATTGGAACTCTCACAGGAGAAGAATGGAGAGCTGACCTCAAGGAAGGAGACACGGGAGCTTAGCTTATTTAGCTTAGCATGTGGGGACCAAGAAGAGACACAGTCTACCTGCATAACAAAGTAGGAAAGGAATTATCCAACCTAAAATTCATCATTGACCACAAGAACTTACACATATAAACTTGTCATTATACATTTATTATAAAAACATGAAGAAAGTTTCTAGAGTGGTAGAGATGCACCAGATGCTTCTATTACTGCTTTCCAAAAGAAGCAGGGGGAACAGAAATAGTGATTACTTCTGAGATGAAAGTTTATGAAGTTACATGATCTACAGTCCAAACTGCAGGGGAAAACAAGAAATTAATCCCAGTTCTCTGTATTTAAGTTTTAAAACAAATCTTTAAAATACCCAGCAATGAAGTAGTAGAATTGTTTGATTTTGACTTTTTTTCCCCCCCCCTTTTTAAGCAAGAGGTACAGAAAACAATAATACATTCTAGTTTCAAATTTCTTTTTTTTTTTTTTCCCCTGTTTTGTTCTTCTGCTAGTAAAAAGGTAAACAGAAAAAGCTTTTTCTTTTTCAGTTAGTACTAAAAAAAGTGAGCTGGAAAAAACACCAGGTGAAATATTTCAGCAAGCTTTACATTTAAACAGCATTTCTTCAAACTAAAACATGTTACTCAAGCTGAACACTCAGCTTGTTATATAAAAACTCAATAACTAAACTCAAGCCAATGAGGAAATGGTTATGTTTTCTTCACACTAGGTTCTTCTTGTGCTCAGAAAAAGTCATGCAAGAACATTATTACAGTTTGAGGATTAAGCCAAGAACATGAGTTTCAAAGGAAAAAAAGAAGAAAGTCTGCCAGTCTGTAAGTATATGGCTGTTAAATACTATTTTCAAAAGATAAATGCAAGCAAAAGTGGCATTGCTAAGGAAAATGGAAAATTACTAATAGCTAACTAAAAGTTCAGGGAAATGAAGAATCTAAGAGTGTCATTAATTTCCACATATAGCAACATACTAGGGTAAGCATAACGCAGCACTTATGGCACTGGTGATATTTACAAGATGATTTTTTTCCAATCCACTATCAGAAAAAAAAAATGGACACTCATTATTGAAGTAGAATTTTTATTGCCTTCTAGTAGGCAAGATAAGCATGTGTGCTACATCTTTTTTTCATTGATTGGAAATGCATTTATCAAATAAATCAACAGTTTGCCATGATATCAGTACATATAGATTTGTAGCCACCTCTAAAAGAGAATCACTTTTTTATTACCCTGTTTCCTTATTTAGAGTATTACTGTTCATTAAAATTGAAAGTGTAGTATTGTGGAACACTAAGCTAATAAATCAAGGAACACATATGAAAGTAAATAAGGCTCTGCTATAGAGCTCAATATAAAAATAAAAACTATGAGACTATTTAAAGTAGTACAGTAAAACTATACTATGAGGACAACTGTAGAACTGCACCAAAACAAGTTTCTCTCTATGCCATGCATTTCTCTAGAAGGTAAATAGGAATGCAGCTTTTTGTTTGTTTGTTTTTCCTACATTTAATTTTGTAAATAAATGAGCTCATTTTATTCTAGAGCTCCATAACTAAAAACTAACTTTGACGAATTCTGTCCTCTGTAGAAGTTTGGGCTACATGGTTTTGATTTTTTATGGGGGAACACATCAGTAATTCCAGAGACTCCAAAAACCCCTCTCTCAGGAGCTTTTTTCCAGCTCTTGTTGGCTTAAGAGGCCTATGAAAGAGTGGCTGCATTGGAAACTGCATCTGTCTGTGCCCAGGCCAAGTGTTGTCAAGACAGTTAAATGCAAACGCCTACCACAACAAGCTCTCCTTTGTCAGTCACAGGGATCCCATGAGAAAGCACCAACCAGTCTAGGAATTTGGCTCAAGGTAGAGTTAGACAAGCCTGAAAAACAAAAATAAGGGTCAGACTTTATTTAGATTGACTGTATAAAACCGGAACTAACAGCTCTGTTCTGTCAATGAGCTTTTAAAAGCGTGCGGTGGCACAAGTGGTCTTAGAGAAGGCAGAAATTCACCTCTTAACTCTTTCTGGCTCAATAAGTATATGGGATGGGATTAGTTTCAAACTGGTATGAGAGAGATGCTTAATACAATGCACTTTTAAACCTGAAGGTAAAAAATACATGTTATGACCCCTCACATAGCTTAAATCCTCTGGATCAGAACTTCATGAAAACGTACTCTGAAGGATCACAGACTGCATCCAGCAATAGATTCACAGGCTTCATAGTGTACGAAATAAGTCACATTTTCACACATTTAGCAAAGCATTCCAAGAAACAGTACCAGGACAACATACACATACACAGACAAGCCCACTACTTTGAGCAAAAGTGGACCGTAGGCAGAGCATTTTAATAAAGATGATGAGATGCAAGCGAAGAGGAGGAATTCAGAATTCAGTTCTAGTTCCACTTCAAGCTATTTCCAATTTTCAGATTTATCCAAATGTTACTCTATATGCTCAGAGTAAGTAAATTTTAAACTTAAAAACATCCTTTATTATCTTTTTTTTTTTTAAAGCAGCTTTGGAGAATTAATTTATAGTCAAACACAAGATTGTGATATTCTTAATTTCATAATCAAAACAGTTTTATAACATAATGTTATAAATAACAATGTTAATAACAATTGTAAATAACAATAACATAATGTTAAATAACAATATGTTATTTAAAAATAGTTGCAATTATCAAGATGTAGGTTAACATTTGGAATTTCTGAAAATGAGCATTTAATTTCTGCAATATTCTCATCTTCCACACTGTTTTCCACTTAGAGGCAGATGTGATATGGAAAAACTTTCTACCATACTTCTGGAAAAAAGGAAAAAAAAAAAACATCAATAGCTAAAGGAACAACCTGAGAGCTCAGGCAACAAGAAGCTTATTTCAAGGAGCTTTTATATATTCATGTGTGTGTGTATACGCATTATAGCATTTTAGAGCCACCCAGCATGCTGTTCAAATAACCATTATGCCACCAAAAGGAGGTTCCCTCCTCCGTTCCTGCACATTCTCCACACTGTTTTTAACCTTCCCCTCCTACTTGCTGCTTTGCCTCAAGTTTTGCTTGAAAATTAGCAAATATGACAAAAACACATTATTGCCCTCTTCCCACGTTCTCCTGACATTTTAGGAGGAAAAAAAAAGTTTCAAAAATATCTATTTTTATTGTGGTATGTCTGCATATAAAATAGGAAAGTGGCTTCCTGGATTTGAAGGTCAGAAGGCCCAATGGATGCATTAGCTTGTTGACCCGAATTTTGCAGGTTACCCATTTCCCAGCTAGACCAAAAACAAGACAGTAACTTGTATATGGCTAACAAATATTACCAGGGCACATGACCTGCCTAGGCCTGGACACTTCAAGAGATCCGCTACTTTCTCTAATGGTGAGAAGAGCAATTTACTGGTTTGGGGAACCATAGCTTCTTTTCATTTAGAGTTACTTCAGCTTCAGTCAGTGAGTCAAGTTATATTTCTCTCTAAATGGGAAGAAAGAGAAATAATGAAAGAGGAAAAAAAAGAAGGTAGGAGAGAAAAGTTAGTATAAGATTTCTTGGTCAAGGCAGCAGCACTATGGTGCTCGATCTCTTCTGATAGTTGGGTGAGGGATGCCTGTGAGCTCCTCTCCTACAGCTCCAAACCACATGCTTTCCAGCTCCTCTGCCAGCCCTTGTTTTTCCTTCTCACAAAACCTGTCCAAGCCAGCACTCAGCCACTGCATCAGTCAGCTTCGTCTGACTCAGGTGTCTCCTGACCCTCTCTCTTCTTAAAACCTTCCTCTTGCCAGCACTTTATTTACCACTTACCACTATTACTGTGAACCAGTATTCACCAGCTCCACCAGTACTGCCTCCCTCGGACGTGCTTCACTTCTGTCTTTGAAAGGGAGGAGAAACCCGAGGAAACAATTTCCTTTTTGTCAGTGCTCTGCTGTTTCTTACAGCCTCCTGGGTTTGTTTCTTATAGCCCCAAAAATTCAGCTAGCCTCTCTACAGAGGGATCTCATGGATTTGCCTCCTATTGCAGGCCTTTCTCTCTGTATCCACGGAGAAATTTCAGTCTTCCTCTCTGGCATTTTCCTGGAGATACCCAGCTACTAGGTTAATCTCTACACAGAGAAAGACAAAGCTCTTATCTCCCCTCCCACACAAGGCTTTCCCAAGAGGCTCTTCCTTGATTAGCCAGCATCCTGCCAGTCACCCAGCCTGTGGGCTGAGCACGTATGTAATGAGATCCAGCCTCCCTAAATCGTGCAGAAAGAACATGGATAAATATACATAAAAGTCTTTTCTTTCTGATCAGTCAGACAGACAAAATACTTACTCAGACACTCAAAATCTTCCTCCTTTTCTTGGGCTTCAACCAATGAAATACGATTTTAAGAAGTATTTCTAAAGAAATTATATTCCTTGCATGCCACCTTACCCCTTTAATTCCTTTTTTTTTTTTTTTTGAGTGTGTTTTAATTTGCTCAAAAACAACAATAAAAACTCCTTTCAATCATCTTCTCAGACCATTTTCTTCTGATCATTTTTCACTACTGTTTGAAGAACCAGCTGCCTATTTCCGATCAGCCCTCCCCATGACATTGCTCTGTTGGTGCTGGAGGACACCCTATAGCACAGAGATGCACCTGACACAGCAACCCATCTGACCTATTTTAGGCATCTATCTTCGGATGACAGGAAGCCTGTCAAAAATTACCTGGACATGGATCCATAAAATAGAAATGCAGGAGTAAATAAAAGATGTTAATAATTCATCCTTTTCCCCATTAAATCACTACCAAGAGTTGTTTTGGCACTAGTAATTCTTGTGGCTCTTTTTATATACCTCCTATGAGTTTTAAAAAGACCTTTTAAAGATGTGAATACTAGGACCAGATGCAGAATTTGTGTATTACTGTCATTGCTGTGCAAAGAGAAAAATACTTGTTTTACAAATCCCAGCCAAAGACAATTTAATCCCTGGCCCTCTCTCCACTCCTTCTAACAATGCACTGGTAACTTAAATGGAGCTCCATGTCCACTGTGTTCCCTTGAATCTTTGCAGAGCTCCTGCCTTCCAAGCGTCTGTCTCCTGTGCTATGGATGTCCAGAAAACTTTACGCTAAGAAATTTGACTGCATTCAGCAACATCCTGCATACCTACATTTGGTTTCACTCATTAAAAATAAATCTGTTTCTGTGGCTGCTTAGTTATCTTTGAAATCTGGGAACAACAGACTGGTAATCAGCATAATTGGCTTCTTCTTAAAAAAAAATGAAATTGTGAAATGCTGTCTGGTCTAGGCCCAGTCCTTCTGGAGCATCTTCATTCCCAGTTTATTTCCCGCAGACATCTACTTGTTAATATTTCCCAGTCAGCTGCTGCTCCATTCACCCAGTGTGTTTTCGCTGACATGCTGTAATGCCTCTCTTAACAAGAAAGCTCCATTGTACAAAGCCACAAGCTGACAGGCAGAATTAGAAAACCTGTGTCAGGCTCAGCACAGGACCAGTGACAGATGCGGAAAGAAAGGCTGTGGGATCTGCTCTATATTTGTGTGACAGCCCATGGTTCATCTGTTTTTTGTGTCAGCCAAGAGTAGCCAGGAGGCATGAACAGCCGTGAAACTCATCTCCCTCCACTCCACTCTGTCAGAATTGATGATACAGCTCATGGCCCGGTAGCCGCAGGGTCCAAGGACAAAAGCTTAGGGACACGTGGGAAAGAGTATGAAATGTGACAGTTTATATGCACAATTTCAGCTTTCGATTCTCACTTTTACTTATGGTGGGGACAATGTGTGATTATGCAAAACATAATAACCTCACTGGCTTCCTTAATGTTGTCAGGAGGCTGCTTTTGTGCAGCCATATACTGTCAATAAGGTAAGAATTGCAGGGTGAAGATGAGACCCCCTTGGCAGCAATCGCCCCCTTAGGCAGTGGAGGAGCCGGGGAACAATGCATTGGTCACAGGGTGTGACCACGGCTGTGCACAGTGCCACAACCAAACCCAAATCCTGTGATCCCTGTTCTAGAGGAGTTACATCTTCAAACATGTAAACAGGATGCAACTGTACAATTTAATAAACAGAAAAAATATAGGAGTTTTCAGTGTCAGTGTGTCCTTCACGTCAAGAAGTGAAATTCCCATGGCCACCCAAGAGCAGCGTCTGAAGCCACCCACCTGCTACAATCCTCCCTTTCTTCCCTTCTATTTTACTCCATACAAATTCCACATCATTCTCTCTTGGAAAATATCACTCAGACTACCACAGCTGAACAGTTATTCATCTAGCTGATTCATGACAATAAGATGCTTTCTTATCAGAGCCCACGTGGGAAGCTTTTAGCAAGCTTCTTCCAGAAAGCAGCGATGTAATTTCACGAAGATAGAAGTGCTCAAAGTAGTGAAAGAAGCTGTTTTAATAGATCTATTCACACCAATACATGAGATATTGTGTGCTGAAAACAGGGAAGAGTAATAAATTTCCAACATGATAGACCAGAAGATTTAATTACCAGGTCTGCTTTGAATGTGACAGCTATTAGTACTCAGCTAACTCCTGGATGCACTTACAAAAGAAGCCTTGTCATTTTAGACTCATAAGAAGAGGTGGTCTTAACTTGTATTTAACTACCAGGTTTACCATATGTGCAATAGGAAAGCACACACAATTAAGCCTTCATGAGAAGACAACTCCCCCTGCACACCTGCTCATTAAGAAGTTGGAACGGAAGATGTCTCCCCTATATTTATTTTTCCCTCCAGTGAAGAACAAACATTTAAAAGCTACTGTTAACATAATGAAATCAGCATTGCATATTTATTGTACCGTAGAAGGTTTTGTAATCCCTCCAAATGCTCTTTAAATTTAGTTAAGTTGAAGAGATATTGTATAGATTCTTATAAAAAGGAAGATGCAGGCATGTCACTTTAAACATTTGCAATACAATGTGGTGAAAAACTTGCATTTCCCACATGGCTTGGTAGTCTAGCTTTTTAAGAATAAATATTAAAATAATTTGACTACGATCTGGATGGAAGTACCAAGTGGTATTAAGCAGAAAAAGGCTGAGTTTTGGAAAATTTCTAACCATCCTTCAGACATGTATGAGAACATAAAGCAATTTTTTTCTTCCTCCATTTGCAAATACTCCTCAAAGCTATTATTCACTTAAACCACTGTTTAAGGGCAGCCTCAAGCTGACCTAAAATTCTGCACAGATTTAACCTAACCTCATTTCGACAACCAGTCACTGAGGGACTGCTACTCATCTCAGACACTTTGAAATATATAACACAATACTACTGTTATTCAGTAGGATACTTTATGAAGGAAATTTTTGAATACCATAGATTCATATTTCTGCAGCCCTGAAGCACTTACAGTCTGTCTCAAAACTTGAGCACACGAAACTGACTAGGTGAACAGAAATATATGAAGTAATTTCTCTTGGATCTCAAACTGTTCACATACTATGGGATTTTACCAGGAGTACAACTGCATTCCACGTAGCCTACAGCTATATGGACAGAACTGGACTGGCAGTGAAGCTGCACTGCCAAAACAAGGGAGGCAAGAAGTTGGTGGCACAGTGTTATCCCCAAATACACATTCCCTATAGCAGTGGTATTTTGTTGGGGGTACTCCCCCCACAGCTATAGGATGAAAACTGTACAGTGACTGTCATTGCTCTTCCCATGTCTGTGTTGTATCAGTACACTTACTAGAGGCACTGTATCAGTTGAGAGAATAATGGTCCTTTGATGGTAAAAGGAGTTAGATATGGAATTTATCTTCTAATTTTCTGTCTCAAATTTAATATTTAGCCTAAAAACCAAGCAAACAAAAGCTAAACCCCCCTACACAGACAAAGACTCAAGAGAACACAGGGAAAGGGAGAGAGTGTAAAAGAAGATGGCAATGATCTGAACAAGAACCACTGGTAAGGAAAATACAGCTCTGTATACAGAGTACACAGCCCCTTCTCTGTGTACGTTGTTACTCATTTTGAGCATGGTATGCAATGCTGTAATTCATAACTCCATGGCAATAAAGGCCCTCATTCAGGCCGACTGCTCCACTGCTAACAACAGACGATCCAAGAAGGCTCTGAACTAACTCCAGTCTTGCCTGCCGTACAGCACTGCTCACTCATTTACATCTACTCAAGTCTTTACATCTTCAAGTATACGAACTTTTAATGTGTAGCACCAGATGCCCAACACTCGTTTGTTTTGAGACAGACTGCCCCGAAGCCACTTTTTGTATTTATGTGCTTTGCATATGTGGTACATACCCAGAATAGATTACACCTGCCTAAGCATACTGCATTCAGAGAACAACCACTTTATTTAACTGTATTTGCATTCTTCTTTTCTGAGCAGCTCACATCTTGTTTTCTTTTACAGTTCCATTAAATTAGTTAACTGTTAACATCCATAGGAAATAGCAACATTAAAAACCAACAAGTACTTCTTTTAGGAAATAATTCATGCAAACTATCCTTATTTAAAATATATCCTCTTTTTATTTGTTTCAATGTACTGAATGAGTGCTGATTAGAAGAAAAGAAATTGTAGTGGTTTATTATTACTATTATTAAAAGCAAACTTACAGAGAGTTTTAGAGAAATATGAGAACATTGTATTTTGAAAAAAAATCTCAGGCAAATCACAAAACAATCTCTGATCCCTGCAGAGTTCTCAACATCGTAGGTCTATATTAATTATAAATGGCATAAGCCACCTAAATTAAAGAAAAAGTCAACTTGACACACTTAGAATCCCTAAGCATATCATGATGCACCACAGAAGACAGAGCTATTGAAGCCCTCTTAAGCATTTGTACATGCATTAAAATATGATGTGCCTATATCTCATGTCCTCATTTAAGATTGCACAGGCAGGACTGCATCATTTTTCTAAGCCTACTTCCCCTAAGTTACTTTCACTGCAAAGAATTTGAGACAGAATTTCCTCTTTCACATCAAACCCTGAATATTCCAAGTTCTTCAAAACCATCAAACAATAGTAGCGGACAATTCCCATGTCACACGTTAAAGAAGTCACATATGAAAGCTCCCTAAATATTTAGAAGTGGATTTTCATGTTAATTAAGGTGACTTTGATAGAACATACAGATGTGCACATCCACATACTGGTTTACTCCGGCCCTCTCCGAGGGATAGTTCTAGTTAACACTGTCTAGGGCAGCACAAAAGTTGTTACTCAGAAAGACGAGAGAAGAGCACCATCTTTGTCCTTCTTTCACACTTGAAGATTAGAATTTTACGGTATCACACTGAAAAATACGCAGTTATTTCAATGAAAAGAGCAGGTCAGCCTCGAGGGGTGAGAACTGAAGCTGTATGAGGAAAGGTGAGAGGAAAAAGCAGGAATCCCAAGTGCCCCTGCTGCCTTCCAGTGATCCCTCCTGAAGCTGCAGGTTTGCTTACCAGAAAAAGTATAACGCTTTTATTGGCACGATGAGTGGACGTGATGGCTCAACCCTTCCTCAGCCTCAACTCTCCCAGTCTGCGCTGCTGAGCCCTCACCTCGAGCACTGCGTGCAGTTCCAGGCACCGCAGTATCAGAGGGACATAAAGCCATTAGAGAGCATCCAAAGAAAGGCTACAAAGATGGTGAAGGGTCTAGAGAGGAGCAGCTTAGGTCCCTGGGTTTGTTCATCCCACAGCAGAGCAGGCTGAGGGGAGGCCTCATGGCGGCCTGCAGCTCCCTCACGAGGGGAGCGGAGGGGCAGGCGCTGAGCTCTGCTCTCTGGGGACAGCGACAGGACCCGAGGGAATGGCATGGAGCTGGGACAGGGGAGGGTCAGGATGGTGTTAGGGAAAGGGTCTGCACTCAGAGGGTGGTTGGGCACTGAGACAGGCTCCCTAGGGCAGTGGTCACGGCACTGAGCCTGACAGAGTTCAAGGAGCATTTGGACAATGCTCTCAGACACGTGGTTTGATTTTGGGTGGTCCTGAGCAGACCCAGGAGTTGGACTCGATGATCCTTAGGGCCTCTTCCAACCCCGGATACTCCATGATTCTTTAATTCCTGTTCCTTTGATATTTACAGCTACACCAACCCATCCCATTCAAATGGGACAATTTCCACCAATGAAAGATAACAAACAGGCCAGTGTTGGTCTGGAGACCAGTATAGTAGAATTATGGAGGGGGACGAGGGAAAAAACAAGCCATGCAGATCTTTTCAGACAACAGAAATCAAACACATGATCAACTTTCTGAAAACACTTCCACCTCAAACTACAATAAAGCTTCAAAGCAGTAGTCTAAATTGAAAGGCAGTGAACACAGCCATAAACATTATATTCCATTCAAATCTGTGAACCTCAGCTGTTTAAGGAGCTAATGGAAATGTGAAATGACTGGTGAAAATATTTAGCACTAACTGACAGTTTGCTAAAAAGACTATCACACTTTTCGGATTTATGAGTCGTCTAAGGATTTGTCATAACCTGATTTTAAACTAAATATCCAACATGAACTGAAGCTAGAACTAGATTGCTGCTCCCTCTCAAGTCAGATTTTTCAAACGATGTCAACCTGAAACAAAAGATGAAAGAAAAGTGGGTTATCATCCTACTAACGTGCCTCTGCACAGATGCAGAGGGCACGGGAAAACAAGCAAGAATTACATACTTCACCCCAAATAATAGCCATTGAAGTACTTGGGAATGGATTTTCAGACACAAATCTATACAAAGCCCATGTCTAAGACTGCTGTTCCAGCAGGATATCACATCATGGAAGAAAGGAGGTAAGTGTGGGGCACTACATACTCAGAATACCACCAAGTCTGATACTCAGGAAGTGCAGCCATTTGATGCCAGCCAAGTCCTGGTGCCTTTTGCTCAGGCAAGCAGCAGAGATGAGGAACTGCAGCAGAGACAAGGACGAAATCACACGGTGGAGATGGGCTCCCTCGCAGTCATATAGCTCCAAAGTACAGGGTAGGACCAAACAAACATACTGGAGCCAACAACAGCATGGACAGTTGCCAGGCTCAGCAGCACTGCTTAGTGCAAGAAACACAGCACAAACACGCCCAGCATAACATTCCCCAAGGCCACTGATTGTCATGTCACTTAGAAGATAAACAAGCTAGCTTGAAACCCTGAGATAAACTTACACCTTACAGGTGAACATGAGCGGATGAAGAGCATGAACTTCTAGGCTTGTAACTGTTTACAATCTGAGCTGGAGATGAGATAACGCATGCCGCACCCTTAGGAAGTGGTTGGTGTCGGTATGCAGTAACTACAAAGGTCACCATCATACTGTGCTTAATGCCTTTCGGAGGTTTCACCTCTCAGCAGTCAGCAAGAAGAGTTGCCTGCTTTATTCCACCTGCAGCCTACCCGTGGCATGAAGGCTCTGACCCCAGCAGCGGCCTCAGGAGCAAGCTGGAGCCCAGCAGGCTCCTGACCTGCTTACCCCAGTGGCTAAGCTGCTTGGTGTCACCCTGATCCATCAGGAGCCCTCCCATACCTTCCCAGGCAGTCCTGCACGCGTGCCTGCCTGCACAGATGGTGAGTCTGGTCTGAGGATCAGCCCAGGCCAGACCTCAGGATGCTGTGAGTGCAAACACCTCGTAGGAGATGGCACAAGCATCCTGCAGCAGTGACCGTGGCCATCCTACCACTCCCAGCTTTCCTGCTGCTGTGAGTGAAACCTAGTGAACATTCCCACTACATCTTTGCTAGAAAGCTACAAATACGGAACAATCACTGACGTAAACATGACCTACTAATTTACAGCAGAGCGAAACATCACCTGCAAACTTCAAGATCTAAGATGTCAACATACAGCAGAAATACAAAGAGCATAAGGAATAAAAAAAATGAAAAAGGTTTATTAAAAGAAGGGTTGCATTTTTTGCGTGTATGCATGTTAGTTTTCTCCTCTCTCCAAAAACTGAATATGGATTGGCTCTTGACAAATCATACACGTCTTAAACATATCCTCAATGTGTATTTTGGTCAGCACTTTTCCCCACAAAGTTAAGAAAGGACAGCACACAAAGGTAGAAGTAATGCATTATTAATCTGAAAAAAGCATGTGTAGATGTTTTCTCCTCTAGGTTCCAAACACATGGCAATAAATACATTGTATGTGAAGGAAGATGACATAACATTAATCAAGCTACCACGAAGAAAGAAACAGAAGACAAGAAAAAGTATTTAACAGGTACCAGTGAGCAAAAGAGACCAGCATAAACAGACCATATTTACACAAAACAAATACAAATGAGAAATAAGGAAATAAAGCTGAACTATATCAGTTTGTGTCCTGTCACACAACATGCTCCATTCTGGGAACAGTCCTTATACAAAACAGCTACAAAAATCCTTGAAGCTTCTGGGTCTCTAATGAATCATTACTGAAAAAAAAAAAAAAAAAAAAAAAAAAACACTAACAAAAGGAGGAAGCAAGTTAAAATAGCTATTTTAACAAAAAGGAATTAACATTATGAGAAGCACAATATCTGAAGTACATTTTAATAAAATTAAGAAAAAGGTGGGGTTGTAGTCCCATCCCCTCCATCATGCACTTTCTGCAGTATTATGAAGTAATCTGGGGCTAAACACTGAAATTAAATTCCTGCTCTTCTTCCATATTTAAAATATCCAAAGAGGAAGTAATAGTTTGATTTGAGATAAAGTAAAAATAAAGCAGCAGTATAACATAAGTTATTTTCTAAGGAACTGAGCCAGCAAAATCCAGTTTCCTAGGCACGTGTGTCAAGGTGGTGGGAAGAGTTCAGGCTGCAGCCTCTCCTTCTGCAGGGATCTCTCCATCTGCCCAAGCTGCCTACTGTCAGACAACTGGTGGCTTCACTGGAGATATGCTTCTACCTGTCTTGCAAATGTAACTGGAATTAGTAAAAAGGTTTAAAAAGTTATTAAGAGCTACAGTGAAAGACAGACATTCACAGAGGGAGTTATACATAATATCTATTTTCTTAGAAAGACAGGCTAATATATTGCAGTCAATGCATAATTGCTTGGTCTTGAATTTTCATTGCTCTTACTGAAGATGTAAGCCTAGCCACCCAAATCACAGGGCACTGCTCTGATTCTGTCTGGATGCATGAATTTCTCAACATCAGTTTAAAGAAATTAAGAGAAAACTCCTTCTTTAAGTAGCAGTAGAAAAAAAGATTTAAATAACATTTATTTTCCTCCCAAGAGGGCATGAACATTACTTAAGACATCAGGCCCATATTTCTTAAGGCAATTGAGATGTGAACACCTTCATAGCAGTGTAACCAAGTTCACAGAGTGCTGTATTGAATTTGTTTCATCAGTTCCTGGGAACTATACACAAACAAGCTCAAAGGTGTGTTGGCTCAGGTACAGTTCAGTTCCCTGCCCTGGCAGCTACATTGGGGTAGCTATGAAGGAGACTATGGTATCTCCACTCACCACCCTGCTGAGGCAGCCACTCTCCTCACAACCCTGTCTGTCACCCCAACAAAAGGGGACATTTGGGCAAGGAGAGGTACTCTGCACAGCCTCGCTGACCTCGCCACAACTGCCACCCCACCAGGACCAGGGGGCTGTCATGGTTTGCATGTACCAACAACAGCCACAGGAGGAGACTGGTCCCAGCCTGCACTGGTCAGCAAAACTAAAGCTTTGTGATCAGCATATCCAAATCTAGAGGGGACGTACCTCAAGGGCAAAGTGCTGCACAAGAGAAAGGCACCAGAGATCAGGATAAGCAGTGCTTTGGGAAAGCTAGAGGGGGCGGGACAGTGTTCAGTTGCCGTTGACAGCTCTGCCAGATCAGCCCCCTTCCAGACACTGTTTAGAGAAATTCAAGGGGAAAAGTGTATATATATATATATATAAAATAAATGTACACACACACTCCAGAAACTGGATCATCAGCAGAATTTCTCAACTGAAATTCAAAAGCAAATGCAAAGGCTCCAAACCCAGGTGCTCAGCAGCAAAGCTGTGATCAGTGCAAACAAAACTGAGCACTTGTGTACAGCAATAGAGAACTCATGCCTGAGTATATAGAGTCAGAATCTGATTTTCCACACAACCTGAAAGGCCCATCTTCACCCCCAAGTCTTTTGGATGATCCTTTGGATATTACATGTATGTGGTGGGTAAAGGTAGTATGAGGTAAGCTTTAGTCCACCTCTTCCACCTTGAATTGTTTCCATTCGGCATGAACAGGATGTAGCTTCATTAAACTCACATATTGGTACTTGGAAGATAACATAGCCAAGTCTTGCAATGTAACAAGCTGCTGCCCACTTGCTATTTGAAACACTGGAAGTGATCCTACAGAAAAGAAATACCATTGTCTTGGCAATACTAGAACCATCTGATTAAGACTTGCTTTCTCACAGTAAATAGGAAGTACCAGGCATTGTTTCACTTTCTCTGTTCCTCATTTTCTTCATTTTTTTGAGGAAGTCCACTTGCAGTGCCACCCCAAAATATCACCCTCAGCACACAATCAAGCTATTTGAAAACCAACTTTTAAGAGCAGTCAGCTCGAGTATCTACTGACTGCACATGCAGAAGAACTGTAAGCATTTCTGATGCGATGCAAAGAATGTAGATCATAAAAGAGAAAATCATTCCCACTAGAAGCTAAAAAACAGAAAATCATTCCCACAGAGAAGGAGAAGTATTTCCAACAGCTCTGCACAGGCATCAGAACTAGGAGAAAATATATATCTTTATGATCTTATTGTCTCATCTCCTTCAAAAGGAAAATGAAAGATGAATGTTATGAGCTCCTTTCCTCAGGGGCAAATAGGAAGGGATCTTGTCTTCTTTTTAGAAGAGCTGACCACAGCCTAAGCTGTGCATAGCAAAATTACCAAACCAAACTGAGTGGTGAGTTGCTTTGTAACAGTTTTGCATTTCCTTTTTGTACCTCAAGATATAAGAAAAGACATGCAGTTAAAGGCAAATCTCGTAATCAAACCACAGACTACTTACAGCTGCCTATCAATACAACTCCACAGGAAACATGACAAGAAACTAACACGTTCTGACTCCCCTGCTACACCAGCTCTCTGGGGCAGAAAGGGTCTACACACACAGACCAAGCTACAGGATGACTGGAGTTGTTATTTTACCCTGAATCAGCACAGGAAGGGCAAACAACAGTTTTCTGCCAGCCTATGAGAGCATTCTTGTAAATACAGCAGATACACTGAAGCCATTCATACCCTCAGTATGGCACTGCAGCCAAAACTCATGGTTAAGTCAGCAGTCCTGTCCTTTTGGCTTAACTGAAAGGAAAGTTGTCAGAAGTTATTTGAAAAATAAAATTAAAAAAAAAAAATACACAAAATGTAACAAAGACATGGAATGTATTTCTTGAAAAAAGTGTTAAAAACAAAAACAGTTAAACAGACACCTCTTCCTCTCCCCTTGCCCCCCTCCCCCAACTATCACTTTAAAATGCCAAAATGTGTGAAGTCCAGACTGTAATGAAGACTACTCAAAACTAGACTATGCTTCAAGGGCAAAAGTCTACAATAGCTTGTACACAATAAACACATGATTTGCTCTAGCAGCTCCTAGAATAGGAATCAAGGTGATTCAGAAAGGACAAAAATCAACTCTATTCTACCTAAAGGACATCTCAATCAAAGAAGTTAAATCAGATTGAAACATCGTACTCTTATTTCAAGCACAGATGGTTTCTTCCCATCATGACCAATACTTCAATTGCACGAGAGGATAATGAGACATGATGGCCAGGGAAAGGAGGAGTGAAAGAACAGAACTTCATCCCGAGGGGAAAAATATAGTATCTTATTCAAGTACCTCATAAGCAAAAGGAAATTTTCCCCTCCCTACCCTTTTCATTTAATCTTGCTTCTGTTCTGTATGTAATCTTGCTTCTGTTCTGTATGTAACAAACTTCAAGTCAGTCCAGTTTGACTGACTGCCTAACATTATCACGAGATAGTCATCCAAATTCTCCTATGCTGTAAAGATCCTTCGAGGTACGAACAAAGCACTTTCTTTAAAGGCACAAATCTGCCCTGAGCATCCCCACACTCCCTCCTTCTCCCCACCACACCCTTCACTAGAAGTCAGATCCACAAAGAAAATACACAAAGGCAAAGAAAAGGGCAGCAACCACAAGTTTTATCACCAGACAGCTGGAACTGATGTAATTTCCAGTAGCACTGGACAAGAACGTTGCAACTTCAGCTGCAGCCACTTCTGGGTCAGCACTGATAAACTAATGTGCAATGAAGCAATCCCATTTCACAACATAAACAGTTGTTTGGCTACACCATGAACAATACAAACAAACGGATCTATTTATAAATCACCCTTATTGTAGAACACAGAATAATTTGTTCTAGGGGAGGAATGAGAGCATTTCCAAGAACACGGGGGAAACGCAAACAGCTTGCATCTTCTCCCACCAGCCTGCCCTCCCTGTTCCACTTCTTTAGAAGATATAAAAAGAAAGTGATACAGGGCCTGATATTTCACGAAAATAATGCTGGTTTCAAGGGACACTGGGAACTGGCTGAAGGGACAGCACCCTTATCATGCATATTGTTTCTTCTGACACCTCAAAAATATGTATTTATATCAATAGCATCTCTTAATTGCAGTGAACGAAGGAAAAATTACAAGCCAGAGAAGACACCTCCAACTCCTACTTCTTCACCCCGGAGACCCAAACACCACAATCTTCCCCCAAATGGCACACTTCATCTCCTGAGAACACAGGCTGTGGATGTCAATCCACGTGCCGCTTTGCTTGGCTGGTTTTGGGGTGTGTTTTGTTGTTTTTTTTTTAAACCCTCTCCCAGAGCGGCTGTCGCGTCCCAAGGGCACGGGCTGCCCCACGGAGGTTTAGCTCATTTCTGTAAATCGCAGCACAGAAAATAGACAAGTGCAAGGAACTCCTTTCGTCACCTGGAAGCCGCACCGCTGCCGGCAGCCCTCCCTCTGTCGCAGCCCGCGATTTATCGCGACTATCCAGCGGGCGGCTGCCGCCTCCGGATCGCAGCGCTCGTCCCGCAGCCAGCCCCCGGCGACACCGGGGCACCCGGGCAGGGCCGCGACGCCGCGTCCCCGTCGCCCCCTCGGAGGAGGCCTCGGAGGAGGATCGGGCAGATCCCTCTAGATAAACGGATCTGAGGGACGTGGGAAGAGCGGGGACCCCACACGCCGACCCCACACACCCACGCGGGGCACCCCGCAGCACCCCCAGCCTCGCCCTTACCGCGCCGCTCCAGCCTCGGCCGGGAAGGGTGGCGAGGTGCGCGGCGCTATCCCGTGGAGCCGCGGCCGGGCACCGCCACCAGAGCCACCACCACCTCCTCCACCGCCGCCACCCCAGGCATGGTCTCCCCCTCGGTGCGTGAGGCGAGCGCCGCTCCCGGGCTTTTCTCCGGCGTGAGGTGGAGCGGGGTGGGGCGGGGGCGGGCGCCATTTGCTGCCGCCCGCCCGCTTTGAAGCGGCCGCCCCGCTGCGGCGACCTCTGGCGGCCCCGGCAGGCGCTTCCCGGCCCGGAGGCCGCGGGGATACCGGGGGTTTCCCCGCTTGGCAGCCGGCAGAGAGTTCCCGGAGGTGTTGGGAGCCGTGCCGGGCCGTGCCGAGCCGCTGTCCTTCCCTCATGCCCTTCCCTCATGGCCCCCTTGGTCGCGGCTCAGGTTGTCCCAGCTTGCGTCAAGGAGAGATGTACAAACCTCCGCGGGGTTTACAAGGGAAAGGTTTCAGCCTTGCTTGCGAGGAAAGGAAGGAAACCATGATGGTCACGGATGGTTGGCAAGCTGCTGTTTTTGCAAGCATTATTTACCAAAATAAATAAATAAATAAATGAACAGCTGCTTTCCTGTTCGTTCGTTTATGCACTTAGCACGGCTTTCTTCTGTAAAGCATGGAGGCACAAAGGAAAAGCACTGAGCTGAAGAGATGGTCTGCAGGTGTCTGGCTGACTTAGTGCCACACAGACTTTACCCTCCCCTGAGCGAGGGGTGAGGGCAGCAGCACGACACCCCTGGGGTTAGGAATTGGGGTGGGGAACAGCATCTGGCTGTGGCTCTACGCCCAGGCACCTGCCCAACATTAGAATGTGGAGAAAAAAGGCAAAAGCAAGATGGAAAAAATGCTAAGCTTCCAACACACACACAATAAATTACTGCTGAAAGTGCCTTTTTGGGTTGCCTGGTACAACAGTTCATAGCACAACCCAAAGACAGGGAGATGAGCCTGAGAAGCCTCTTGTCTTTACTCCTCCATCCTGACAAGGTTTTCTCTCTTATTTACCATGAGAGAAGACAATCTGTTTCTCCCAGGATATTTATGGACAGTTGTGGCTTTTGTAATGGCTGTTGTCTGAACAGCACAATGTATTTTAATTCTCTTCCCCCAACACGGCACAGTCCACTCAGGCACATAACGAATGCTTTTCATCACGAGGAGAATCACCACCATTGTTCTCCACTGCGGCCTAGATGCTGCCATTGGCGCTGTGCAAGCAGACCCCAGTGCTAAATACAGGCTTCATCCTGAATTACAGCTCTCGTGTGAATGCAGTCATACATTCAGCTATTGTGGCTCTGGGTTGTATTTTATTTTTTTTTTAAGAAAGAAATTATAGACAAACTTAAGAAAACAGAAACATTTATTGCAATGTGCAACATATTCATATAAAATACTTAGCACAAGTTATGTGGCAGTATAATTCAAAAATTCATATCAGCATTCAAATGCATTAAGCTTCTTTCACATTGAAAAGGTGGGCATTGTAAAATGCATCTTAAATGACAGTTTTATTCATTACTCAAGGTATATACATGTATACGTTCACTTCTTTACTGAATCAATTCATTCTCCCAAACTTTCATCTCTACGAATTTTAAAAATATAAACAGCTCCATAATGCTAGTACTACGGGATTACACATGAAAATACAATCAAGCATATCTGTGTTTACAGGATTTAACTTTAAATCCTGACTCTTCAGGGTCACACTGTATGTAATCTTTTAGTCTGGGAGTAGCCCTATTGAATTCAGTATTATTCCTCTAGTCCTGTGCTGAAAGTTAGGCCCAAGTACAGAATAAAAGCCTCAAATCAATTTTTAGTCCAACATGAACTATGTTTACAGATTATAATATATACATATAGGTTAATCAAGCTGCAGCCATTTTTTTATTTTTATTTTTACACAAAAACAAATTTTGCATATTAAAATACCAATAGCTATCTATTAAGTTCAATGTGTTGTCAAATTGTTTTAGTCAAATTCTTCATTTGCAATGTACACAACTGGCATTTTCTTTGGAAAACAGTATCATACAGAGCAGAAACATTTCCTTAATTACACATGGTAGCAAGAGGCAATGTAAAATCCTTAAAATTTTAAGAAATAAGAAATAGGAGCCTTATGATAAAAGCCATCTTCAACGTCTTAACATTTAAACCATTCACTGCATTTTCACGTTTTCAGCTCCTTTCTGTTTATCTTGCAGCTTCCTCCTCAGGCACAGAGGATCTCTTGCATCACAACAATAGCCATTTACAGGGAAAAATGCACAGGGAAGAATGGCAGGATTTCTGGCTCTGAATGGGAGTTTGTGCGCCTCGCATCTGTGTGCTGCGATACAGCTGGCATTTTCTGCAGAAGCAGCAAGCTGGTAGATTTAGTGCTACATTGATGCACTAAATCTTTCCTTGGGCTGGAACTGAGCCAGCAGCAAAGGAAAATACTTCTTTTCTATCATGCAGCGTTAGTGCTGAGGAAGATGCTAGACTTAACGTTTGAGCAATGGGAACACAGAGGAAGTCAACCACCACAGTTACACAAATTTGTGCTGCCTGTAGTTGCTACTCAGGCAAAACTCCAACTGAGGTCAGCGAAACAGCTGCCAAAAGACTGTGGGGTTAATGTGTGTGGGCCACATTTAAAATGTCACTTAGTATTAATACAAGAAAAAAAATACTAAAACGTATTGGAAGTGTCGTGATTATTTTGTGAAATGCAAAAAAGACAAAAGAGCACCATTGAGATAGTATATTTACAGTCAGGACAGTAAAAATAGAAACTGAAGGAATTATAAACTGAAACATTTTCATTGCATTTTCAGAGATTGCACCATTTTCTACTCAGAAGTAGCAGCTCCTATTTTAAGTGCTTTCCCTTTCAACTTTGAAGGTGTATTAGGTGAATACAAAACATTTATCTTGAAAAAACCTTTAAAAATACCAACACAATCAGGAAAAGAAAAGAAAGTGTAATTTTCTCTACACTGTACATTAAATGCATGCTGAACTGCAAATATTTAAACATGTGAGTCTAGGTATCAAGTTCAGCAGACAGTAAGAATGAGTAGTTCCAGCTCACTTCTCTTTTGTGCAATGTTCATTCCTGTGCCCTTCATACAGAACTCTAGAGGGGTAGGAGAAGATACATTTGAAAAACTGTAATTATAATGCTATAAAATTGTCAGAAGACCAAGAAATCAGGCAGCATATTTAATTATTGCCTGTGTAGGTTTTTAAAACTATATTCTATTTTATGTTGGTGCTGCCATCTCTTCAAATCACAGATAGCTATCAGAAAGCCCAGTTAGGTTCACTTAATATCTGTGTGTTGGCAATCAAGCCAACAGTTAAAACCAAGCAACCTTTAAAAGAAAGGTACATGATATATGTTGTTTGCAACACCATGCCTTAGCAAAATAAAAAGCATGAGAGTAACAGTGCCAGTATTCAAGAGAAGATACATCTGAAGTATCTTACATATTATTCATTCATTTCAGAGGAGGTCTTCAACAGAACTGTATGTATGAGGCTGATAAAGAATAATAAATCAATATTTGCAGATAAAAGGAAAATGGAGGAAGTTATGAATAAAATGCAAACATCCTTTCCCCTGTAAATATTTGTTAGAAGTAAGGTCATTGCCAATGTGAAATAAGAAGTTGCTCGTTATCGAGTGAAATTGACTTTCAAGTTTTAGGAAAAATGTAATAATCTCTTGTGACTAAAAAAAATGTTTTCAGAGAAAATTACATCTCCCAACATTTTTGCAAAAAACATATGTGTATATGGAGGAGAGGGAGAAAAACAACAGATGCTTTTACAGTTCAGTCTTTAAGCATGAAAACTGTCATTTTTTAAAATCTTGATTTCCTTCTAAATATATTGTTTATTATAGAAAATGGTAACTAGATTCTGACCTTCTATTACTTCTGAAAAAGGGCTGCTTCCAAAGGCCTACCAGTTAGCCCTCTTGTGAGGTAGTGAGGAACTGCAACAACCTGTCCATAACGACCTACTCAGAAAACATTTCCAGATAGGGGTTTCCACTTGCCAGTCATTACAGCTGTTTATCATGAACTGCAGATTTTTATACATTTTTGTAAGTTTTAATTGCGGTTTGTTTTCCTGCCAGCACACCTTATCTATTATCTTAACACTGTTTCCCGTGTGTCAGTATCTTAACAGTTTGCCCTTAAGTCCTTCATACAACGGAACAGTAAGTAGATTTCAGAGATCTATTTATATGAAAACACTGTAGGTAGTTGATAATGTTCAACCCAACAATAGATAAGAACAAAATCTACATCCTAAAAACATTTAACACTTTCAAATGTCGGATTGCACTGAACATCAGTCTGTATAATTTACCATATTGTACTTAATAACATTATATACATATACACATGTACACACATATTTTCATTACAGAATGCACCTGTAACAACTCAGTGTATTGAGTTACCAGTCCAGTTTCATGTCTGCTTTACTCCACACATACTTTCCTCCTCGTTTTAGGAACATCTTTTCATCAAATCCACTGAATTTTATAGCTGCTTCTACACCAACATCCAGGATAGAGTTGGAAGGCTCTTTCCGTCCATTTCTACAGTTTAGAAAACGCATCTGTAAAATCAATAGGTAAGATGTTAGAAAGTTAATTTGTACAAGCTTAATTTTTCTATGGAATTAAACAACTTGCATTGCAATCCCTCAAAAACCAATGTGAACGTATTAACAGTTCTTAGACGGCTCAGAGGCTCATGGTTAGATGCATTGACACATCTTAGTGGGAACAAAGCCATACCAAACACCCTGAAGATTAAATGCTTGTTCTTCAGTTACGTGTAAAATAAGTAGGCTCTATGAAACTTAACTTTCAGGACAAGTTTTATATTTTAAATTACAGGAAAGCAGCAATGACACATCTATACTTTAAGATTCACAAGATTATGCATGCAACCTGATGTCAGCTCCTCCTTAGGTCAGTCTTATATTCAGTACTCAATATGTTTGTGGGAAGAAATGACATGTATTCCTTGTACTACATGGTAAACATTATTTTACGAAATGCAGAGAAAATTAAATTGGTTATAACTGTAGTACACATGGGCATGTGTCAGCATGCAAATATCAAGTATCAAACAAAGACTTACGTATTCGTCCAAAATGAGGTATGAATCCCTCATCTGTAATATATCAAAATAAGAACAAATTAATATACAAATGAAAATTCCACTCTTGAGAAAGTCAAGGACAAGACAAACAATTACTCTTTCAAAGCCTGATCCAAATCTTTGAACCAGGTAGTGTCTTCCTACTTATTTCAGTGAGCCTGGATCAAATTTACAAGAATAAGTAACAGGATTACTAGCATGTCTCAACACAGGAACAAAACAGCAATTATTTGAATATGACGTCTTAAACATCAAATTTAAATGTGGGTGCCCAACTAGATAAAGGTGTTCTAAATAATGTTCAAGTTTGCTCTTAACTTCAACGTCAGCAGTAATTACATTATTTTGCATACTGGAATGATTAAGTTATTTGCCAAACAAATGACACGACTATTTTAGTGAGGGTATTTATTTATCGACCCAGCAGACAAACATGTATTAGTAGTAATCTCCCAAATCAAAAAGCTCTCAGATTTGCACCAGGAAATAGACCAAGAGCAGAAATAAGACATATTTGCTCAGCTAACTGGGCATCTCCTACTTGCTTCCCCTACCACCCCAAGAAAAAATATTCTCTGAATTAGTGGAGTTTGTTGTTGTGCAAGGCAAGAAATCTGTTTGATCAATTTGGTGTCTATCTTCTACACAGGATTGATGGAAATGAGAAGCACAGAATCTTCTACTACATGAAAAGAGAGCCAAACTTATTGAAGGATGTCTACTTTTTCTTTGTAGGACTTCTTAAATGGAAAATACATTTTAAAAAGCAGAAAGTTCTAGGTTATGTCTGAACAGCTTCTCCTTCCCCAGTTCTCTCTTACTTTTACCTTCTATGACTAATCAGCTAATCTGGAACTTTTTGCAGCTGAGTGGCACTTCACCAGGAAGACTGGAGAAGTATCCAATGACAGCCTAGTCTTACAGTTCAGACACCTTCTTACTGCTCAAGTTATTCACTGAGGCTAAGGTCAGCAGAGATGTCTTTCCTCTGAAAGGAGTACATAATACCCACAAGGGTATTATGTACTAAGACAACCCAAACTGTTCACTTGAGCTCTCTATACATGAGGAAGCAAGCTCTGTATGAAGAGTCTTAATCTTTGGAGAGGAAAAGGAAAGAGATCGGAGACTCAAGGCATTCCCTAAATTGGCTAAACTTACTATTTATTTAGTTCATAAACCTTTGGAACAGTGAATTTTTAACTTTCCTCCTGCCTTGTATAGGGTCTGTAGACATCTAAAAAAGGTTCTGGAATCCACCCTTAGGCACTGAAGTCTTTTACTGCAGCTGATTTAACCTAGATGGCAGCTCAGCAAGCTGAATGCTGAGCAATGCAGTAGTGCAAGGAGTTTCCTTGTGAATAAAGAGTCCAAAGGAATTCGGATAGACAATGTTATAAATGCAGCTTTATTGCGGAAAGAATTACTAGTAAGATATGTCAGGCAAAAATACCAGTTCTCATTCCTCAATACCCAATATAGCATTGAATGGGATGATCTCTTTACTTCATGTGGGTCAATGACACTGCATAACGTCATGATGAAACTCTGTTAGGAAAATATGCACACGGTACAAACTGTGTTTACATTGTCATTCAACCTTATCAGACTCATGTGCCATGGTGGGGAAGATTCCAGAGGTTTTAGATATTGCTTAGAGTTCACAACTCAGTTGTGGAAAATAAAGTTTCTACTGTTTTTGTGCTGATACTTTCTACATCCACCTAACTCAGAGGGCCACAAGACACTGTGACAGAATTTTCATTGGCTTCCACAGGACTGGGATCAAAGAATTTTTACTCTTCTATTAGTAACATCATGCTCAATAAAAAATCTTAAAGGAAATAAAAAATCTTGGCTTCCACTGTAACAAAATCAGATGCTACATTGTATTGTACCTCTTCTAACCCAATACTAATAGGAAAAGTGTTAATTTCCATGAAATCTTTCTAGCTAACCACAAAATAAAGTTATGACAGGACAGTCTCAATTTTACCTTCTGATTAGATTCTGGTACCAAACAGGAGATATCTCTGTGGCGATCCAGAAATTGCTCAAAGTCTTCATCGCTGATAACAAATTTCTCTGCTTCTCTCAGGGCATCATCACCACTGTTCTCCCCTTCAATGAGCAGGCACTGGAACACCTGAAGGCAAAGAGTACCTTGGTAAGATTCTAGGACTTTACTTGCCTTGAGAATAACAGACTGCCATCATTACAAATACCATCAGTATCAATGTCTTTCATTTTTCTGTAACTGCAACCACACTGATAGAAACTGTGATTAAGTGAATCCTATGCAAAGGATACAGCACAGATTTATTTTTAGCAAATTACCATCTCATAGTTCTAAATGTAATTACACAGTCATGGCTTCTAACCAGATTTCCCCAGAAATCTTAACTGCTTTGCTCTTAATAAGGGCACTGATAATCAAAGCCCAAACAAACTTCTGATTGAACCTAAATTAGTATGGCTATATTATAAATGTCATAAGTACTATGTGCCTTGCAGACTATCAAGTCAATCTGTATCCTTTATGACTTTAACTTGATTGAGTGCTGTAAATTCAGCTATCTTCAGATAATTGCAGAAAATATAGAACTCCCCAGAAATGAAACAGTTTGTCTACTGAATGGTTTCCTTCTACATGACAAGTCATACAGATGAGACTTTGAAGAAAAAGGTGCCTTAGCCATCAACACACTCTGAAACCCCAGGGGAAAAAAATGTAGGACAGAAGCTTGATAGAATATTAAAATGTATACCATATTTTCTTTACAGTCCTTTAGTAGGACCACAATTTCACTTTCAATGTTTTTCTTTGTTTGTTTGTTTTCCTGGAAAATCATGTGTACACCTGTTTCCCTGAAGCAAATAGTGAGAAACTAAGTGTAAATGTCATAGCAGAAGATATTCTTGACATATTGGACCCCATTTAAGTGCAGAAAGAGTGATAACCCATTTCAACACCATGCAATACTGAGAAGAAGTCCACTAACACCACCCCAAGCTGGAGCTGGAGATCTGCCTGAGGTTGTAAGAGGTGCAGAGAACTCCAGAAATTCACTTCTTCCTTATCTTTCTCTGAACACGAA
This sequence comes from Aythya ferina, assembly GCF_964211825.1. Taxonomy (NCBI): domain Eukaryota; kingdom Metazoa; phylum Chordata; class Aves; order Anseriformes; family Anatidae; genus Aythya; species Aythya ferina. Next base: position 102,675,368 of record NC_140298.1, on the reverse strand, counting down.
ACCTACACTACATGCCACTTTCTTACCTTCCAGCGCACAGGGTTGAGAGCTGTGATCTGCTCATTCATATCTTCCTCAACATTAAATCTGTTGATCACAGAATTTATTTTGAAAGCAACAGCATACTCTCGGCACCACTGTCTCAGTTTATGCAGATTTTCCACGTGGTTCTTCTTTCCTTGACCACGCCCAATTAAAACATTGACCTCCTCATTAAAACTATCACATGAAATTGCCAGAATGTCCAAATATTTACCTGAAAACAAGTTTTAAAAATGGATTAATAGTCAGTTCTTTAGCTGAAAGTTGTCAGGAGTCTACCCATTTTCACTTCCTTGTAATCTGTCACCAAGTGCCACCCAAGTACAGTTCTGTCAAATCATCACATGAACCGCAAAAGCCACAGCAGTGGCATCTTCAAAATGCATGCCCTCTCCTTTCCAGCCCTATGGTGATGTTCTGAGCTATTATTTTATTCCAGTATTATACCAGAGAGGCAATATAACAGACTGAATCTGTTTAGATCATGTAATTAAGAATATTTCACTGGTAGTTACTCTAGGTTTGCAGGTACTGTCAATGAACTACAAACAAACCATCTCCTGCTTGCACTGACATCAAGACTCCCATCTTTCCATGAGGCTGCCCCAACAAGGCTCCCAAACCACACCAGCACTCCTGTGCAGTGATTTTCTCTTACCGTACTTCTTGAACCACCTCTCTCTAATCAGGCTGCCGTTGCTAACGATGCTGACACTCGGCAGCTTCAGCTCCTCCTTGCAGAACTGGACCAGCTGGCCTACAAATTCACCTCTGTCCTGAAGAAACGGTTCTCCTCCTGAGAAATTGATTTTCTCCATTCCTAGAAAAGGACCAAAGAAAGTTGCTGTGAGCCTGACTGCCTGTTGAGTGCTCCCTTCCAACACGGTGCCCGATATTAAGAGGGACCCTGAGCATGACAGTTACAGGGATAACTTCTCGGACACCACTTGGTCCTGATTACGGTGACTGCACATCCCTCCCCAGCTGTCCCAGTTGTCCCCCCAAGGCTCACCAGCCTCCTTGAGCATCTCCAGCCCCCGCTTGGCCTCCTCCAGAGGCAGCACGAAGGAGGTCTTGGCGGTGTGGAAGCAGAAACCGCACTTATAGTTGCACTGCCTGGTGAAGTGGTAATTGACGCTGGTGGGCGTCGGGGCTGCCTCGTCCCGCTGCTCCCGCTGCCGGTGGGGGGCCGGTGGGACCGAGGGGCTGGGGACCGGTCCCCGTCGCCAGCCTGGAAGGGACAGGGGCAGGGATAGGGGCAGGGGCAGGTGCAGGGACAGAGGCGCCAGGCTCCAGCACAGGGCGCCCAGCCGTCCTCGCAGCGCCGCCAGCACCGCCCGTGACAGCGCCAGCGGCAGGCGGAGCAGCACGCCCAGATGCATGGCTCGGCTCAGCTCGGCTCGGCTCGGCTGGGGTAGGTTCAGCACGGCTCAGCTCGGCTCGATCAGGCTCGGTTCGACCCGGTTTGCCTCGGCTCGCAACCTGCAGCGAGGAGCCCGGAGCTCCTCTCTTAAAAGCCCCATCCTGTCCCGCCCCGCAGTGCCGTGCCGTACCGTGCCGTGCCGCGGGGAAGCGCTGGGTTTCGCTTTCCTTTCCCACTGAACGGAAACTTGGCACCGAGCCACTTCTTGCTTTGCTTCTCCCAGCCCACGAACCCTCCGCCCAGAGCCGCTTCACCGAAAGCACCTCCTGCCCTGGTGTGGCAGCTGCCCCCCCGTTGGAGGTTGGGGCACTTCTAGCGCCCAAGGACCCCCTGATGTGAGTGTTCTCAGTAGCACTGTGCTCTTCCAGTGGGTCAGGATGTGAGGCTTGGGAAGCAGGGTGAAAGCTGTGCTTGCCAAACTGTGTCGCATCCTTCTCAGCCCAGGGCCGTGAGCTCTGGGAGGCTTAAAGAGGTTTGCAGTGCAGAGCAGTCAAGGTTAGGGAGTCCGATGACTTCTGCAGAATCGTGAAAAGAAAATACTGGAAAGTGACTTAATTCTTGGTCTCCTATACTGCCTAAAGCACCTCCAGGAAAGCTACTACACCATGTTGAATATAAGGTTAGCTTTAGTAGCAGAAAACATGGCAGCTGCCTGTGGTAGCACAGTCTAGGGGCAAATAAGTGCCCCAAATTAATAGGATCAGGAGAGAGCAGGGCCAAGTAGCTAATTCCCACCTTCTTTGAGTCCTTGGTGGTACAACAGCTAATTACCAAAAGAGGAGCAACCTACATCACATCACCTGTATGTAACAGCATCCTACAGCACAGCCCCTACACAACACTCCCTGTGTCTCCCTCAGTCAGGCTGTCCTTTTTTTTTGCATCACCAGTTTAGTGTCACCAGTTCTGCCAAGGTACACTTGAATCCCACTTGATTCACACTTGAATCCCAGCATTTACCAGCTCCATGATGGGTCTAGCAAACTTAAATTAGAGCTTCAATCCCCTGTCCATTTACTGGCCAGAAAAGTAACATAGCACAACAGTCTTGTATTTGTATTGACTTCTTTTTTTTCCTCTTGAGAAAAGGGTTGAAGAACTAGCTTAATCTTGTTTCCCATTTCTAATGGGAAACAATACCTACTTGTGAATAAAAATGTTTCCTGTATGTTAATGAGTACTGTTACACGCTATCCATAATTTTTCATCACCTTTCCTTTGCTTTCCTAGAGCTAATCTACAAGCCCATTAATGTCCAGACCATAACATGGCTTCAGGTTTTCCCCTTCAGCCAGTATTCAGTTTCTCTGTCAGCTGATCCTTGCTTGAACCAAACCATGCCACTAAGGGAGGCTTCTTGCTGCATCTAGACTCAAAAATGCCACCTCACAAATGGATGGTTGCAGCATGATGGGAAACATCTCAACTCCTGAGACTTTCCAAAATTGTCTCAGAGTTTATCAGTAGAGACTAATTCCATGAGTTACCCACAGGAGGAATGATCTATGTGCCCTTCAGGGTCCTTCAGGTTTGTGTAAGGCACAAGCTTAAGGATGAAAGCAGGCTTTTCTGGTACCTTCTGCTCCCCTATCACTTATATATCCATTCTGCTTCATGTTAGGAACTTTCTCCCATTTTGTATCTTCTCTGTCCCCAATTCAAATTCCTCGCTCATTTCTAACTTTTGTTCATGTCATGTTGGGCCAATGCAGCTATAGGGAGTATAACTTTCTCCCCCCTTTGAGTTGAAAATCTCACTGAAAATACTTAGTAGGTAAAATACTGGTAGGTATAAGATCTCAAAGACAAGACTTCCAGTTGTGCATCTCAGAAAATATTCTGTGTGTTGTGTCTGTGTGTATACATGTATTTGTGTATCTGTACATTACGCCACCGAATTCCTATTCTCTGTGTTTAGCTTCAGATAGAGATCTCATTGCAGGTGGAAAATTATCACTTGTCTCAGAAACTTCTTTGGCCTTCTGCACAGAATATTGACTGGATAGCCATGAAGCTGGCAGAGTGACTTAGACCTACTGCAGACTTTCTCCTGGGTTTGTTGCCTACTGCCTCAGCTGGATAGACAAATAAACTTATAAACTTCAAGATATTTAATTTCCAAAATCTGTTAAAATCCTTGCTGATTACCAATTTGGCTCAACCCAAGACTTAAACCTGATACAAAATGACTTCAAGAGTATGTCAGAGTATTGCTCATTGAACCAGTACACTTACATGTGACCATCTTTGAACAGTGTGGTTTTTTGAAAGAGAGGATCTCTGTTTCAAGGAACAAAAAGTATGGAGAGCTTAACACTCAAGCATACTTAAGACTTCCTGTTCTTCATAATTTTCTCTATGCTTTCTTAGTCAATGGCAATTATAAAAGCTCTATTTTTTCCTCAGCTGAGTATGTTTTCAGATTACACTCTCTGCACTACCTGTAAAGCCCATGTGTAATTGTGACTGCAAACTAAGCCCAGACCTGGACATGCCTCCTGGGGGGCATGGGAGATTGCAATCCCAGTACTGTAATGTTTCAGTTCATTGAATTTGCATCAAAAATATGTTTTCAACATACATATAATTTTACAGAAATGATCGTATTAGTGGCTTTTCCATCCGGATAAACATGAATAATGCAACAGTAGTCCCTACTTGCTAGAAAAGAAAACTTTAAAATAATAACCTATTATTTATCTTTTTTATTTGTTTGTTTATTTTTTATTTAATCAAACACAGTGATTTCTTTCTCCAGTGTGGCTAGTTCACATTTCTAGCAAAAGAGTATCTTCTTAGGGAAAGCAAATTGCTGACATGCAGCAGCAATATAAATAATATTTTAATATGTGGCTTCTCCACCTGATGTAAGGAGGAGCCATTACTATGTCACCTGTGAGGCACGACGTGACAAGAAATAATCCAAGGACAAGCAGGCAAGTCATGCAATGGCATCTGGAGTTTTTAGCACTTGGTAACTGTTTTGCTTGCTGCTCCACTCCCAGCTGGAAATGATCTCCACGTTATATCTGCCATACCATAAATGGGATTTGGTCAAGGACTTGTACTTAGAGTGACTCATCCGTCCCTGGGGTGCATGAAGCTGAGGGGTTCCCACTGAAATTACCAAGTAGAAGTTATAGCCCACATGCAATCAAGTTATGAAACACACCATATAATTATAGATACAGAGCAGGAACATTTGTAAGAGGTCCACCACAGGCCCTTAATACAATATGGTGTGTACATGATCTACAGCTCAGAAAGTACAAGAACAGATGGCTTCTAACAGTGGCAAAGGAAGCTAGGCGAAGGATCATTCTGTGTCCTTTCCACACTCTTCTCCGAACATCTGGGCTTGTCCATTGTCATGGGCAGGAGAGCAGGGTCTCTGGCCTGACACTTTACTAACTTCTGTACTCTTAAGATCTTATCCCCAGACTTTTAGCTTTACTGAAGAGCCCTTTATAGGGCTTTATTTGCCCTAATGCCCTTTATTTGCCCTCTTTATTAGCCCTTTAAAGGTTGCTCTACACAAAAACAGCTGTAGCTACAAGTAAGCATTCTGGGCCCTCAAAGATGTGAAGAGATTCCAGGAGAACAGTGCTTTTCACAAATGTTTAGCACATTTGCTCTTCAGCAACATCATTTCCTATTATACAGAAGACAAAAATGATAAATTCCTCTTGAAGAAACCAAAAAGTACTTAATATATTTTAATTTCAGAACAGATTTATACTCTCTACACTCACTTTTAATACAAAGATCTGTCTTGCAGATGAAAGGCAACTCAGCTCTCCTCTATTTTTACCTGAACTGTTTCTGCATAATTTGGTGGGAAATGCCTAGAATCTTTCACGAAGTAAAGTTTTAAGTAAATAGCCAGTAGGGCAGAAGTCACACCTATTACAGGTGATCTCATAAGCACGCTATAAATAAGAAAAGAAATTCCAGCTACTTGGCTCAGGAATGCCTGTAAACAGGATCAGAGCAAGGCAGTGGGAGGGGAAAACAGAAAACGATAGTAAACGTTTCCCATTTACTCCTTAGAGAAAGGCAACAGTGGCATCAGGAAACCAGGAAAACATAAGAATAAGAAACCTGATAGGTCAGTGAGTAATAAGGTCAGCTTTTCAACTGAAACTTGGCTGCAAGCCAACTAGCCCTCATAAAACTGAATTAACAAAACTGGGGCAGATAATCTTCTGTGTAGAGAAACGTAACACAATGCATGCAAGAAAAACTAATCAAAACCATATTTACATAGTGCTGTGCTCAGTAGTGGCACTTAGATTTCCAGAGAGAGATCTCAGAGTCACTGCAGTTAGCCTTCTGAAATCATTGGCTCTGTGGAAGGCAGCAGCTCAAAAAATCAACAAAAACTTAGTACTATCTGGAAAAGTACTGAGAACAAGAGAGATGGCCTTACTTCACTGTTCAGTGAAAACTTTGCACATATATCAGCTATAACTTGAGCAGTGGTACAGGTCAGGTCTCCACATCTCAGCAGGACCTCATGGTGTTAAAGAAGTTATCCTTGTAACCAAAATGATCAGGGGGATGGAGCAGCTCAGGGGGCTCTCACTTCAGACATGCTAAAGCTGAAGGGGACATCTGAGTGAGCCTTACAAAATCATGAAGGTCATTGAACTGTTGACCAGAGTGTTGAACTGTTATTTACCAAAGCCAGCAATTTCATCAGAAGGGGGCACTTGCTGAAACAAGTGGGATATGAGTTTTAAACAGATAAGAGAAAGTTGTTTTTTTTTTTTTCACCATGGGATGTACACTGCTGAAATTGGAGACCACAGGGTTTTGTGGAGGTGGACTCCGTTGTGGTGTCACAAATGTATTTAGACAGATTTATAGAGTGAGGGTTCATAAATTGGTGCTAAAAGGAAGAAGTAAAGATTTGCTGTCTAACATTCCTTATCTGGTGACTGTGGATGCTAGAGGAGCATGAGACAGACCACAGAGAAGCCAGGGTTATGTGCAGCGTGTCATTCTACCAATGCTGGAGACAAAATATTGGTCTAGAACAAGCACTAATCTGACTCAGTAGTGCGTACTGTTATGTTATTAAAATTACCATCTATTGGTTTATTGCATTGCCCTGTGTCTTTTGGCATCTGTGCCCAGCAGCTTCCGTGTATCTGCGTGACGTGGAACAACACAGGAGTTTGCTTATGTGAAAAAGGGCACGTTTCACCTTGACAAGAGCCAGTTCAGGCACCTACTGCTACAGCTGAAGAACCTCCACAGCTGTATTCCCAGTTCCTCCGCTGGCCCAGCCCTTCCCCTGCAGAACTATTCTAAACAAATATTTGTGCAATGTGCTTTGAGCTGACCAGAGGAAGACGTTGAGTTTCTGAGGAATCTCTTGCAGAGTGAGCATCTCTTCTGTATTCTTTCAGGAGATGCATGAAAAGCTTAAGGTCATATAACATGCTTATCACATAGGTGGCACTTTTCCAGTTATTGAAAGGGAGAAGTGGGATTCTGCAGAGCTGCAACTTTTCCTGCTTTTCAAGTTACACATTTGCAAAATGTAAAATCCACATTTTGGACTGCATCACTCACAGCAGCTGTCACAAAATGTATAAACAACTATTTGTCACCATCTTATTTATTTATTTGTTTGTTTGTTTGTTTGTTTGTTTTTCCTTTCACTTTCACCCCGTCCACGGCCAGCCTGCACAGAGCGATTTCCCATGGGGAGTGCTCCGGTGACTCTCCAACTTCTGGGGGAGGGAGCAGCGGAGGAACAGCCTCCCTGAGCCTCAGTGTTTGCTTTTCCCCAATGACATGTGCCTTCCCGGTTGGTGGAGTAAGTTTCGTTTCTCGTTTCTCTCTGCCTTCTCTCAAACACATTGGCTTTGCTCCCAGGCTGTGAGCAGTGATGCTGCGGAGCTGCGCCCGGGGACCACAGGATGCCCTCCGCTGTGCCCTGCCTGCCGCTCTCCCTGCTGTCTGTGACCGCCTGCGGGAGGTGAGCACCCACTGGGGGGGCTGCGGTATTGTTCCCCCCCCCCCCCCCCCCCCCCCCCCAGATTTCACAGGGATCGGCTAGAGCAGCCGGCACGGTGTATAGGTGTATGGGTGCCAAGGTTTTGGTCTCTCCTTGCAGTGTGCTGCACGGATCCCAGAGGCCAGAGAGGTGCTCGCCATCCTGGAGAAGTGCACCAAGCAGCAGTGCAAGGGAGATTTCCCCATCGTGGTTTTTGAAGGGCTGGATGCCACAGGTAGGAGAGCAGTGGGAGTGAAGAGACATAGCTGAGAAGTTGTTGGGAAGAGCAACTGCTGTGACTCTCACCCCCCCCCAATGCTTAAAATGTCAAAAAGTCCTGGAAACTCATGACATCTGTACTTAGTTGTTATAGATACCAGACTTTTCTTACTTGTGAAGTATTTAGCAATATGCACTAATTTTCATTTGATGGTTGAATTCCTTGTATATATAATGAAAGAACACAAAGTGTGTCATACTGGAAATTAGATTTATTTCTCATGCAGATTATAAAGCATGTTTTTACTGGTGAGTAAACTAAATTGGTGGAACTAAAATAATGGCAGTCGGGGAAAGTGTCAGCAGTTTGTCTCTGGGAGAAATACGAGTTGTCTCTGAATAACTTTGTTTTCTTCATTTTCAGTTAAAGAGAACAGAAAATACCTTTTGAAAAGCAAGTATTGGCAATATCCACATCGACTGTCTCCTAGAAAAATACTGTAAAAGTGTATATAGAGAGATTGCTATTCATAACTCATTTAAAGGAGTGAAGATAGAGAACTGGCAAGAGGGAGGGGAGGAACACCCAGGAGTAGGAAGTGGAGTCATAATCTTTGAACCAGCCTTGTAATCATTTTCCACTGAAAACCTTATCACAAGATACTCAGGTTTCATGGCCGGGGGTCAGAACATATACTCCAAGTGAAAAAATCAGATCACTTTTCAGTTTTAAAAGCCAGTTGTATCTAATGTATAATATAACAAATGTTTCCTTCTGTAAATGAAATGCAGGCAAAACCACTGTAACCCAGGCTGTTAAGGATGCCCTGGATGCTGTTCTGTTAAGGTCTCCACCAGCTTGCATCAGCCAGTGGAGGACGATATTTGATGATGAGCCAACACCCATTAGAAGGGCATTTTATGCTGCGGGCAACTACATCCTTGCTTCAGAAATAGCAAAAGCATCGACTCAGGCACCTGTGATAGTAGACAGGTTTGTATATATAAGAAGACCTCTTATATCTTCTTTGTTGTTGTTGTTTTTTAAAGTTAGTTGTATAAATATTAAGTCTTCTGACGAATAATATGTATACTAAATGAGGTGAGGAATTTAAGTCAGTGGAATGGAATGGAATGGAATGGAAGGGAATGGAATAGAAAGGAATGGGAAGGAATGCCATGGCATGGCATGGCATGGCATGGCATGGCATGGCATGGCATGGCATGGCATAGAATACAATACAATACAATACAATACAATACAATACAATACAATAGTTCAGTTGGAAGGAACCTTCAAAAACCATCAAGTCCAACTGCCTGAGCACTTCAGGGCTACACAAAAGTTAAAGCATATTAATGAGGGCATAGTCCAAATGCCTTCTGAAAACTGATGGGCATGGGGTGTCAACCACCTCTCTAGGAAGCTTGTTCCGGTGTTTGACCACCCTCATTGTAAAGAAATTTTTCTTAATACCTTTTCTGACCCTTTCCAGGCACAGCTCTGTGCCATTTCCATGCATCCTGTCATCAGTTCCCAGAGAACCTGCACCTCCCTCTGAGCTTCCCCTCCTCAGGTAGTTGCAGAGAGCAGTGAGGCCACCTCTCAGCCTCCTCTTCTCCAGACTCTTCAAGTGTCCTCAGCCTCACTTCCAGCCCAGTTACCAGCTCTGTTGTCCTCCTCTGGACACTTCTGGGTATCTTTACAAACTTTTTATATTGTGGACCCCAATTCTCATAACTGTTTTTGGCACACAAGACAAGTGTATATTCAGTCAGGAATGGAGTCATGGCCCGTACAACCTGCACCACAGCTGGGCTTTGAGGGCTGTTGATCTTGTCTGAGTGGTTCAGAGTGACCAAATTTTAAGTTGACTTACTTTTTGTGGATGTAAAGCCAGAAGTCTACTTCCCCCTTTTTTGTTTTATTTGTGTCTTTTATTGTGTTCACTGTGTACACAGCTTTCAGTATTACTCTTAATAAGGAATATCTAGATGTACTTTGAAACTCCAGGCTTGTTTCAATAGATGTACTATAACCTCCCTGCCCCATGCACACACAGAGAATTTGTTTGTGTATCTGTGAATGCTATTTTTAGCCCACTTCAAAACCACTACAGTATATATAATACAGTGCCTTGTAGTGGCAGGAATGTTAATTTCATGTGAAATATGTAGCCATTAATAAAACATGTCTTCATTCACGTGTGGTTAAAGACTGCGTGCTCTCTGCTAAATATGTGGCATAAAGCAGGATGGGAACCACAAAAAAAGTGGACTCTGAGTACTGGATTTGGACATATAATGCAACTGTCCTTTTGGTCTCTCTCATTATACAAGAACACTTTCTTTTGATGGGAGTATCTGGAGCACTTTGCCTAACGTGTAAGTCCTGTCATACCTTTTAAATCTTAATTCACAGTAAGTCTGACTATTATTAGTAGTATTGCTATTTTAAGAAGTAATGGCTGGCACAGAATTGGTCCTGACAATAGCCTTCAACTCATAGTTCCACTTACATAGTCACTTTTGCACTTGTGATTATATTGCTACCTGCCTTCTGTATTATTGAAGAATTAGTGTCCTTTCTAAAATGTCTCTTTCCATTCTGTATTTTCTTGGCAGATACTGGCATAGCACAGCTGCTTATACAATAGCCACTGAAATAAATGGGAATGTCCAAAATCTTCCACCAGTTCAAGATGGGGTGTATCAGTGGCCTGAAGATCTGCTTAAACCTGATCTTGTTCTTCTGCTGACTGTTAGCCCTGAGGAGCGAGCCCGGAGACTTGAGCATCGAGGGCTGGACAAAACAAAGGAGGAGGCTGAGATGGAAGCTAACAGCTTGTTTCGCCAAAGGTATACATTAACGAGGAATAAGAGGATAGAGGCAACCTTGGTTCCTGTGGAATCTGCAGCAATATGTTCTGCTTACATTACTGTGACAAGGATTCCCCTATGTTTAACTTTTTTTTTTTTTTAAAAAAAAAAGATTCATAGCTGACAAGAAGGGTAAATTTTGTCATTTCTGATTGAAAGTATTTGACAGCTACATGTGAATAATTTCACTTTGCAAAGGAGATTAGAGTCAAATACTCGTATTTTGCTACTTGCTTGTGTTGTAACACCTTTCTCACCCATGAAGGGTGAAGGATGGAGACCTAGAAGTTCTAGAACTGAGAAACAAGAAATCAATATACTCCAGAAAAGCCCAGAATTCAGGTCTAGGCTAAATGAACAAAATTTAGGTCTCCTGTTGTAGATATCCTTAGTCATGCTAAGTGTCTCAGGTCCCAGTATAGACAACACAGTCAATGCAACTGTCAGAGTGATTCAGCTGCACACCTGCTAGACACCTGGTGATCTAAACATAAATAACTAGAGCCATTTGATACTCTGAGGCATTTTCATGAGGCTAACAGGTATGACACACCACCTGTGGACCCTTTCTGGACCAGCAACTGGAAGCTAAATGACATAGTCCAGGACATCTCAAGCAGTATTCAATACATGTTTTTAGGCATCTGAATTATGCCCTAGGTATCCGACTTCAGTGAGCTGAATTGCTATCTAGGCACCACCAAATGTATCAATGAGGTCACCATTATCTACAGTGGGATCTTGAATACCTAGTGCTCAAGTAAAAACCTCCATATAAACGCCTGAATGTAGGTGTCCATATCTACAAATCTCAAAGCTGAGACCTACCTGTAGGGCTTCAACATTTCTGGTGTTGATATATTTAATAAAAATCTATGGCTTCATTTTGACAGAAGCTCTGTTCAGATATTCAGTTCACACAGTAGGACCTGCATAAGGATGGGTGAACTAAGTGAACACGTTGACATTTAAGGATCTTTCACATTTTAATTCTATTGCTTATTCTCTCCAGAAAGCCTTTGGTTATTTCTTTTTGTTAATTATGTCAACCTGGATGTGAGAACATTCAGAGTCTTGCTTGATTTGTCTTACGACTTACAGCCTGAATGTTTGACATTATTAATTCTTGTGGGAACAGAGAAAATGATATTCATACCCCCATTCACATCCTCAGACTAAAAGTGGAAGAGTGCTGCATTATGAGAAGGCCTCTAGTCTAAGCAAGGAGGATTTCATCCTGTATTTCATCCCAGTATTCATCTGGTTAGCAGAGTTAATCAGACTAAAGTGTTAAATGATGTGTGAACCCTGTAATCTGTCTCTTGTTCTCTGGTGACTCAAAGCTGAGATCAGTCAGTGAGCACGTGTACACAGTGCAATGCCATATAGTACAGAGACACCTTAGAGGGCTCCAAATAAATTAACTCAGGGGTTAGAAGCAGGCTGCCCACTGTACTGTGATAGTGGACAGTTTCCAGTGCTAAGCCATAAAAAAAGAAATACTTTAATGTCATGTCATACGAATATCAATAGGGGTCTGGTCATTGTCAAGGAAACTTTACACTTTGGGATTCTCATTGTTACAGTTGCTAATGGTTTATTGCTCTTTGCAGTAGATTTCATTCTTAGCTTCACTTTTCTTTTTTCTTTTTTTTTTTTTTTTTTTCCCCATGTCTCTGAAGTGCTGACACTTCTGAGACTGATGACTAATCCCTGCAATTTGTAGTTTTATTTCTCCTGTTTTGTTTTTAGAATTGAAGAGTCGTACAGAAGGATGATGAATCCTGCGTGCCAAGAGGTCGATGCCAACCCCTCAAAGGAAGAGGTTCTCAAGACAGTGCTGCAACTAATTAAAAAACACTGTGCCTTGTGAAAGTAACTTTTCTCTCCTAGCACCTAAAAGATACTTTTTATTACCTCTCTGCATCTGCTAGCTGAAAATGCACTGTGATATGTTTTGTTCCACAGAAGGACCTCTTATTTCTTCCATCTTTACTTCTTCACAGAACCTTTTATTTCTTCTGTCTACAATAATCTGGGGAGATTATCTGTTTCACTGATATCTACTGTACTTTTCTGCATAAAGCAAAGTAGCACTCACACATTGTTAAACATTCTCAGTAAAGCCACAAAAATATCATGGTCTTGTAGGAAGTACATGAGAGGGCTTTCTGACACTGGCTTTTCAAGGTTCTATTGGGTTGCACCATCATCACGATGAGAACCTGCTCCTGCCTTCACTGCATACCAGGATTCATTGGATTGCAGCAGGAGCACTAGATGCTCAAGTAGAGGCTGAAAGGTAATCCAGCAGTAAAGCAATAAAATGATCACAACTTCTAGGATCATTCCAGTGCTACTTACTGGACTAGCAGATGAGCACCTGCTGCTGTAGTCATCCTGAAAAAATTGTCTCATAAATAAGGGCTTCTAAGCATCTTGGACTCAAAGGAATAAAGTCCAAGCTTTTCAATATATGCAAAGGAAATATCAATTCATTTTGAAAGGAAAAAGCATTCTGACATGTTAGGAACAGATTAAAAACACTTTATAAATGATTGTTCAAATATTTTTTTTCAACAAAACAGTTTCTCTATCCTATTAAGAGGTTTATTAAGGTGAGTTTTTGTTCTTTTGAGGGAATGTTAAATGAAAAAATGCAGAGAATTGGAGCTATGAGAACAATTGTGCCTTTTCACTCCATTTTTTTCCCCACATGTTGAATGTGAAAACAAGATACCAGCAAGTCTTCAGCTCTGCAAAAGCTTACTTTTATATACATTTGTTTCACTATTGCTCCTAAGTATAAAACAAAACATATGGATAAGCCTTTGGGAGGTCAGAAATGAACTGCAGTTCCAGAAAGAACACAACTAAAATGCAATTTGATTTAAAACACTGTTTATGCTTACTTTCTTCCACTGAGCAAGTGCAATTATCAATGAATCCATCTCAGTATTTCATTCACTATATCCAGTCTCTATATGGAAGGTGGTACAAAGAAAATCTTAAAAAAACAATGTTCTTAATTTAAATACATTTTATTCATGCAGTGTTTGATATTTGTGAGTATATGCTGCTAATATAAATTTATACATACTGGTAATATATGCTGCTGCATTTGGTGTGTTATTTGTATAGCTTTGGGATTTTATGGGCTTACACAGAAATACATAGTTTAGATTTAGAGCTTGGTGATATGGTTTAGTGGAGAACTTGTTAGTGTTAGGTCAGAGGTTGGACTCGGTGATCTTGGAGGTCTCTTCCAACCTAGATGATTCCGTGATTCTGTGATAGTTGTAGGTGATACACTTATTTTAGAAATATTATGAAGCATACAGTTATTCAGTTCTGTATAAAGGAAATATACATCTAGAGGAAATCCACATCTAGAGGGCATCACTACACATGGATGACTAGTGTACCAATAAGATGCCTGCCCTAAACATTTTGTAGCCTTAGCTTTTCCAGGTAAGAGATCACTTAGCCTGAGGAATGCCAAGCATAATGTTATGGAGAGGAGCTGGGCTTCTTAGCCTCACTGATAACCTCTAGGCTTGGGCAAAGGGGAGTTGAGCAGCTTGTTTATGTTTATCTCTGACACAAAGTTTGTGGATGGAAGTCTGCAGGCTTGGTGTGAGAGGCTGCTCAAGGAAGGAGTCTTGTGTTGGCTGGATTGCCATGTTTTGGTGGCAGAACTTCTGTTCTCAAGGGCTACTCTCCTCTAGTAAAACCTTTTGCTTCATTAAGTGTAAAAAGAATATTAAAATTAACTTATCTGAATATGATAATGAGCTTAAAGTTTAGCATACATGCTAAACATATATGACTATAGTACTTGATCTTCACCCTATCATGCTAAACATCACCCCAGGAAGGGAATAGATAAGGTTAGGATATAAAAGAGTGTTAAGAGTTAGCGTAAAAAAGAAAAAGGAAAAAAAAGTTAGTGTTAGCAAAAAAAAAAAAAAAAAATAGTGTGAGGAAAATAGAAGACTGGGGGGAAGAAAAAAAATAATTTGAAACCTAGAGGAGGCAATCGACAGGCTGTGCTCCTTCTCCTTCACCAAGACAGAGACACCTTCTTGGTAAGCTCCATGCCTTCACCCTTTGGTGAGGAATACCCAGGACAGCATTTTGCTAGCACTGTTATCATATATTGGTGTTGTTGCAGTAAGTGTACTTACCAACGACAGTTCCGAATCTGTTATGTCTATCGCCTTATTAAATACATTCGACTTTGTGAAACCATCTCAGTGAAAATCTTTAGCAGGGCTCTGAAACAAGTGTTGGACTGCACATGCTTTCAATTTTGTGAAACTGTCTTGGTGATAGCCCTTAGCAGGGCTCTGAAACAGGCAGGTGTTTGACCCTAAGTCTCCTTTAACGTGACAATCATGCCAAGCAAGAGTTTCATCTGCTTCATGAGTAACAAACTGCTTTGCTAGGAAATTTAATGGCCACGAGGGATCAGGAGTTTGGTTTCAGTGCTTAAAGATCTGAGGCTCCAAATAATTCCATGAAGAACAAGGAATTTAGGCTAAGTCTTCATAGATAAAATTGTTTTTCTGCATCTTTGGAGTGTGATATGTATAAGACTGGGAGATCAGCCCATGACATAGCCCTGGCCCCTGTTCTGTCACCCTCGAGCATCCCCATTTACCTGTGGCCAAACTGTTCTGGAGGCCAGGCATTTCTGAATACAGAAGGCTGTGATTCCTAGGGCTAGGGAGGCTTGTTTGTTTTATTACTAGTAAATTTAACAATTTTTTAAATTTAACAATTTGTTAATTTACTAGTATAGACCTAGATTTAAGACATGACACTGAAAAATATCTCAATACTACAGACCTCAGAGCATCTGGGGTGTTGGACTTGTAAAACACACATGCACAAACTTAATTTCAGGCTACTCAGTAATGCTTTAAAGTCAGTGAATCCTGCTCTTACTGAAAAATAAACTCTATTTGCAAAGTGCAGATGTTTCCTGAAATACAAAACAATACTTTCATTGACCCAACTTAAACTTTTTGTGTTTCTTAGTTACTAAAAAAATCTCCAAGAGTGTTATATGAGAGATTTCTGCAAGACATTGTATTGTGCTGTGTAGAACTCACTGTAGTATTTCAAGCACTTTTTTTTTTTTTTTCATTTTTAATCTCATTATCTCATTTACCTTTTTTTTTTTTTTTTTTTTTTCTGTCTAGGAACAATCAAATACACAGATAAAGTGATACTCAGTTACCTAACCACAGACAGCCGGGGCCAGTTTAGTCTCCCTAAGGAATCTGAGATGTCTGTGGAGGGCTGCCAGATAAGACACAAGACACTAGGGTGAGCTGTTCATCTGTAGAGTGACAGCTGGAGGCCTGCAGGGATACCATATGGTGCCTAAAATGGCACTATTCACCCTTTTAAGCAGTGTGAGGGTTAGAAAGCGGCGATGCAGCCTGTTTGGGCTGCGCAGGTGGCATGGAACAAGTAGGAGAGGAGCTGGTGCAGAAAATCTAGTGTGTGCCCTACAAGCATTTCAGGGATTTGTTTCAGAACAGCTCTAATCTGGTCATATCTCACATTAGAAAGTATTGTAAGTATACTCCTGTACCAGATCTTTTGGTTTAGCTTTGTCTGGATGGAGCCCAGTTCACAGACACAAGGACTCTTACATGGCATGAAGCAAAGTGTGGTGAGAAGGGGTCAGGAAAAACGCTTAAAATGCAAGTTCCTGATCCAAGCTGAAATGCTAACATAGAGGCATTACGTAAAGCAATGTAGTTGCAACATGCATCTTTGCATGTTGCAAGTGGAGCGGACAGGTTTCCTAGGAGCCAAAGCAGAGTTTGGGTCCTGTTCTTAAGTCTCCAGACTGAGGGCTAACTTTGAACATGCTATAGCATGGTCCATATTCTTCTGTTTCTGCAGGTGGTAACCGTGAGATGTAAGGCCAATTTTTCACTAGGTTTTCTTCTCTGTTCCATATCTTGTGTGTTCTCTCCATTTCATTACCAGCTTCTAGAAATTTGCCTAAAAATGTGCATGCCACCTCCCCTATCAATTCCTGGAGGCAGGAGAGTCAGCATACTCCAGGGGACTTTGATGGAAGGAAAAATGTCTCACTTCAAGTCCAAGATATACAAAAGCCTCAAAGACAGTATTTATTTATTTTTATTATTATTATTATTATTTAAGAAATGAAACATCACTAGCTGTCTGTTAAAATTCATTAGCTTTTCCAGTCCCAGTTCCCCTATTTTCTTAATCTGAATATTTGAAAAAGCGCACAAGATGGAGTTGTTGCTGCAGGGGGCTGTGCTGACTTTGATCTTTTAAATGGAAAACTATGTTCAATAAAATTAAATCAGCTCTTTTGTAAAGACAAAGATCATCACCCTCTGGCTTAATTTAACTAAACAGATGTAGGGTTTATGTAAATATGCAGTCATTGTAATGTGAAACAAAAGCTAGAATACCCTGTCATTAGTGTAAACCAGCATTCGGTATTACCAGCTGGTCAGTCGTGACCTTCCATTCAGCTACAGAGACAGTGCATGTCATGTACTCCGAAGCAGGGGAAATATGAAGAAAAATATTCCCGTGTCCGCAAACTCATTGCTTATGAAAAGTGACAGCTAGATAAAGCCCTTATTTAAGCACGCGGCAGGTACAGGATGAACTCTAGCAGGGTCACTTAGTCCTCCTGCAGCCTGGCCCCTGCTCAGGGCCAGCTGTGCTGTGCAAGTTAGTGCAGCCTGCACATCTGCTTCATCTTTGAGGGTGTTTTTTATTTTTATTTTTATTTTGTTTATTTATTTATTTATTTATTTATTTTGTGAAAGATGCTGTGATCAGGTGGGCATATATTTTCTTAAGAGGAAAAAAAGGTAGAACTTCTGCAGAGGACCTAGACCTCCTCCCACAGCTGGAATTCTTCTGGGCCAGCGTCTCTGAGGCATTTGTTAGTGATACAATACTCTCCTAGAGGAGCAGTTCCAAATACAAAGCTTTCTTAACTCTAATGGTATTTGTCAGGCTGGCGTTAGGTCGGAGTGCTGAGTAACCACACACAACATTAATGAACATCACCTCAAAGAGATCTTGATGTACTGATACACAGAAAATACTGTGCTGCTGCTATTTGTGCAGCTTGGTCTGTATTTAGGTGCATGTATCCCTCATTCCCAGGTTGTGAGCTTTCAGAGTAAATGCTTCAGTCCCTGACTACAGCTTCCAGAAATCTCCCATTCCTTCACACAATCCAAAGTGCTGGCATAAGACACACAACATAGGCTTCAGACACCCTTGATAACCATCTTGCCCCTCCAAAAAAAAAGAAAAAAAAAAAAAAGAAATGCTCAAACTCCTTAAGGCTATTTTCAGTTTTCACTCTAGAATCATAGAATTGTACAATCGCAGAATGATTTGGGTTGTAAAGGACCTTAAAGATCATCTAATTCCAACCCCCCTGCCATGGACAGGGACACCTCCCACCAGACCAGGTTGCCCAAAGCCCCATCCAGCCTGGCTTCAATCACTTGCAGCGATGGGGCATCCACAGCTTCTCTGGGCGACCTATTCCAGGGCCTCACTACCTTCCAAATAAAGAAATGGTATGCAATGCTTTTGTGCCAAGTTGGTGAAAATGTCTCTGTGCTAATATTTTCATCTGAGCTTTCTCACTCTACAATAATATTTATTGGAGCTGATTATGTAAGTGTGTCTGTTCTCATAAGAGCAATATAGACATGCCTTAATAACATAGTTCATATATTATTTTTCTGTGTATTGTCCAAACAATAGGTATTTTTCTCTGCTTTTACATTATCCACATGACATTTGTTTGGTAAGTGGAATACAAGCTCTTTTAGGGAAGAGAAAGCACTTTTGCAGTTAGCTTTAATTTGCAGTTCTCAGCTTCTACAGTGCCATTGGGTTTAACTGTGGTGTTTGGGATCAGAGTCCTTTAGCTGGGTCTGACTCAGCCTCCCTGTAGCAGCACAACTCCTCAGCTCCCAGCAGCATTCCCACATGATGCCTGTAACACAGCAAGGAGTTCAGCTCCAGAGTTCATCTGCTTTACAGTCACAGCTGCCTCCCTTGGAGGATGTATCATCTGGGCAACAAACTGCTCTCAAGGTGCTGTAAACAGCCTCTCCTTTTTATGTGCGTGAGTTTCACTGAGCAGGCAGCTAGGAAATGATCTGAATGTGGGCTCTGCATAGGAAATTAAAACTTGTTAATCTGCAGCTGCAATACAGAGGAAGCACCTATATGTTGTATTGCCAGCAATCATCCAAAATAGACTCGCTTTCCCAAAGTGTTTGATCTTAAAAAGAAATTGCTTGGCTTTTGACAAAGTTTTTCCTATAAATCTGAGTCTGCTGGGTTAAAACGTGTCATTCACATAAGCCTCCAGAGGCATTGCCTGGGTGTCAGTGGGGTATTTTTTCAGGATGACTTCACAACATTCAAAAGGGACCATGTGTGGGACAACGTCTGCTACCCTCATCTGTTCCAAAGAAGTTCTTCAGGCAGTTCTTTTCAGGGAAAAATAAAAGAGCAGCTGAAGTACTGTCCTGGAGAAGGGGAGCAGAATGATGTGCAGCTGCTTGAATCTTCAGATTCACCAGCTGCAACAGTCCCTGGTTCACCCTGAGCACAGCCCTGGGATGCTGCACATGCCTCAGAAGTCTGATCAAACACAAACCCAGGAGGCTGCAGAAAGCCTCTGGGGTAGGGTAGAGGACAACAGCAGAAGTCTTCCAATGAAGGGAGACAAAGTGCTTCTGGGCAGACACGAGTAATGCATCTGATATGAAGCATGATTTGACATGGGTCTTCTGCTCAGTCTTTCCTTTTTGGTGCTTTTGGAAATCCTAATGCTGTGCATAACTGCTGTAACGAGTTCCTTGATCAAAGTTTATGCTATGCATGCAAAATACAAGAACCTCATTCAGAGTTCTGACTTCATCTGTGGCAAACAGATAGCAAAACACGCTGCATTGATCAATTTTTAGAAAACATCAGCAGTAGGGATGGGAGAGTGTTTAGACTAAGCTTTCTAGAAGCCCAAGAAACTGTCCAAGAAGCTTCTGAAGCTCAACTTGTCATGCATATATGCTTCACCCTGCCTTCACCCAGGACTATAAAGGGTGAAGTTCTGAGGGGGTCAGAAAGGGTCTGTATCCATAAAACCACAGAAGTCTTGAAATCTTTGTGGGGGACTTGTTCTCACCATTGTTTCACCTCTCTGTTTGAGAGTTTGTTTTTGTTTTGTTCTCTTCCTCAGCAGCTGTATTTATCAAGAGAGAAATGAGTATATTGCAGATGGTGTTGGTTCATATCCTGCAGGGAAAATTGAAGGGGTGAGTGATTTTAGCATTTCCCACTGCCAGGTTAAGGAGCAGAAAATATCAGCAGAACTGGAGGTACTGACATAAAAGGGACTAAAGAAATGGCCAAAGCGAAGGTTTGACTGAAGGTTTTCTGTCATCAAACCCTGAATTCTAGTTCCCACCCCACACAGAAACAGCTTCTTAGAAAATATGAACCCTTACTTTGCTTTGGTTTACAGGATCCGGGAGGAAATAGGCAGGCACTTGCACTTAGCAGGAGAAAATCAAATAATGCCTGTTGCATCTAACCATGCCATTGTTATGGCCTCCTATGATGGGGAATGCCTTGAATCCAGCCTCAGTAAATCCAGCACAGCTGGTGCATCAGCAACTTTGTGGTTTGCTTTCATCCTCTGGGGTGCAGATGGCATCAGTGCTGCATGCTCAATATGCAGCACTGGGGTAAGTCACAGAAGCCTGGAAATGGGTCTGAACTCCTTCAGAGCTCGTGGCAGCCTCAGCTGGGGATTTTGGTTTAGGCCCACTACAGATTACCACTCTGAGCTTTGCTATTCTTTCTCAGCATGGGATTAATGGGATCCACATGGTGGATTTGGAATCTAAAACTAAGATGTGGAGAGCCTGTGCACTGAGCCCCTGCTCTTTCACAGGAGCTGCACGCACCCTGAGGCACAGAGCAGCGGGGCCTGTACATTGGTCAGAGGTGAAAAAGTAGCTCACCCTGCTTCAGGAGGTGAAAGAGGTTTACAGCCTCCAGATATAATTATTTTCATGCGCTTCTGTAAGAAGAATCAAATATCTAAAGCAACATTGTCGTATGTGAATTATTTGGAGGAACTTCAAAAGACCTCTCTGTCCTTATAATCTGTGTCAGAGCATAAAAGGTCATTGAAGGAGCAGCATTTACTTTAGACAGATCTCATTTATTTTGTGAAGCATTTTCTTTTGTAGGGTCTGCTTGCTCATCCCAGACAGAAGCAGAGATCTCAAGTTGCACGTTTTTTTCCACCAAGTGCTGTCTGTCCGTGCACATGACCTATTGACGTCCCTGGTGCTCTGTGCAGAGTCTTGTACAGAAAAGAGTTATGCCTCTTGACATTAAGATCCTCTTTTTTTTTTTTTTTGACCTCTGGAAAAAATATTTTTAGTTTAAATTTTTGAAGTGAATTTCACCCAAGATAGACCCCTGCACCATGAAATCTCTTTTGGGGGTCCAAAGGGAGATGAAGGAGCAGAGTGCCCCCAGCGCAGCTCGAGACGGGAAGGCAAAGCAGAGTCCCAGCGACTCAGGGGAGGTGACTCTGTTTTTTTGGCAGCCTCCCTTAGAGATCTGGAGGCCCTGGGGCCTTATCTGCAGGGTGGCCAACATCTGACAAAACAATCTGCTGGAAGCTGCCTTGAGGGAACCTCGCAGAACTTCCTGATGCTTGCCCAGATTTTCCCACATAGGGAGCAGATCTAGCATGCGGGGTGCAGGCGGGCTGATTTCACAATGAACTGTGCCAGAAATTCCATCAAAAGGAGAAGTGCTGCAGATCAGGAGGCTGGCTCTGACCCACCCACCCTACTCTGTTTGTATGCCTAAAGCTGCTGAGATGCCAGCTCCTTTTCTTTTAAGTTTCCTTTCTTTTACTTCTTCTATTAATCCAGTGTATCAGATGCTCACGTATAAAGGGAAATCTGCAGCGCATTAGAGGAATGCTGTCTCGATGTCTTTTGCAGTTGTCCCGCAACCCATCCTTGAGAGGCGGTGTATAGATAACAAACAGCCACGAGAGGGAGCGAGAGCACTAAATAAAGAGATTTGGGATGTAAGGGGAGGTTACACCTCCGGGTAAGCAGAGTCAGCATTCGGGTGACATAAACACGTGAAGCATAAAGAAGAACAGGGGGATTTAGCTCAGAAGGTATGAGGTTGTGTTAAAATGTAGAAAACAAAAAGACAGCTTAAAGCCATTTTGATACACGTGGTTATATATATATATTCAATTCTTGATTTCTTTTTATAGAGAACACTGGCTAAACTGCCTAAGCTGCCACACGACACAAAGATGTGGCTTATATATGTACCTTTCTGCTACCCCTCTAAGACAAAAGTAAAAAGGGAATATGAAATAAGGTTATTAAGATAACCGTCAGTTCATCTTACAGGATATAAACACAATACTTTACCCTTACAACTGCTGAAGCAGTTTGACTTTTCTATCGCTATTCTCTTGTGCAGCTGTGGGCACCAAAACCAAAGATAATTATGTAACTAATACTCACAAAAACTGCAGAAGTGAAACATCTAAATAATACCATTGTCTATGGACATTGTCTATGGGACAATACATTGTCCCATATTCCCCAATTGCCCTGTACATCTGAAATAAATGCATTGCAACTTCTTTCCCTCACAGAGAAACTGAAGATGTTCAATCCACTAAAGAGGGTAAGAAGCTTCTGTGTTGAAAGTACCTGGAGTTCACTGTCTTTGTTATAATGAGCATAAAATAACTATATTTTTATTATTATTATTATTTTAAATTATGCTATTTTTTTGATCAAATAAATCCCAGGCTGGTTTCCCATGCAGCTGTACAGAAGGGGTGCCACCAAGGTTACAAGCCAGGGATTCTGATTAAAAAGTCAAGATTTCCAGAGCTCTGCAGCAATGCAGACACCACATTGATCCAGCTTCCTATTACAGAAGTGTCTTCTGTGCCTCCTGAATTTTATCAGTTTGCTTTATTGTAATGGGTCTGTTCAGGCTGCAATAATTAAGGGCGTGCCAGATTTTTCCATAATACAATCTTATTTTTCAATGGGCTATAAAATTTCACTCCTGGCTGCAACTTGACATATGTAGTTGAGAACCTGCTGCTTTTAAAGCATTTTTAAATGCCTTGAAGCATTCTTTGAACCAAATTGAGCCATTAAGAAAAAGGGGACTGCACTCCTTAATATGCTGGTCCTAAAAATCTCTTTCAAGTCAGTAGGAATTCCTCCCCCTTCTTCTCCTGATATATTTCAGGCCACAAGTAATGGAAGGAGTCATATGAACTAATAGTGCTAAACAAATTACAGAAAAATGCATTGTGGACATAACATGTTAGTGCCACACGTTGCTGTATTTAATTTTGATTTGAGGGGAAAAATCAGAGGGGAAAAATTTACTGTTGAAAAATTGGTTGTGATGCCTCAAAAATTGTACCTACTCTGTAGGTCCATGCCTCTTCTAAACAGTATAAGTACCAATACTTATAGCAAAAGCTGCCTGAATTCTGTCAAGACTCCATTTTTAGTTTCTCATAACCTTGCCAATGTTCCTGACTTAAGTATCTTCTGCATAGTGCTTGCTTCAGGGTGAATGGTTTCAGAAATTCGTTAACAAAGCATCCAGGTAAACCACCGCTTCACTGCATATAATGTGCTGATACCCTATCATGGCAAGCAGGAAAAGGCAGGCTGCTTCCCCCTTACAAATTTTCAGCCACCATTTCTTTAAAGGACTGCAACATCTCCAGGATTTGCAACACAGTGGAAACCCGAGCCATTGGCCACTCTTGACCAGATGTCAGAAACATGCCATATCTTTCACTAATCAAAAGCTATCAACATCTGGACAGATCATAAGCCTTGCTCCTTCTTTCTAAGTCAATGGAGCCTTTCAATTCACTGCAGATCAGGAGAAGTGTGCTAAAAGTCCCCAATGCTTGTCCAAAGAAGGGCAACAAAGCTGGTTAAGAGTCTAGAGAACAAGCCTTATGAGAAGCTTCTGAGGGAGCTGGAGTTTATTAGCCTAGAGAAAAGGAGGCTTGGGGAGACCTTATCGCTCTCTACAACTACCTCAAAGCCTCCTTTAGAGGTGGTAGAGATAGAGAGGTGGGGACTGGTCTTCTTCCAAGCAACAAATGATAGGACAAGAGAAAATGGCCTCAAGTTTCATCAGGGGAGGTTTAGGTTGGATATTGGGAAAAAAATTATCCACTGAAAGGGTTGAACAGTATTGAAACAGGCTGCCCAGGGAAGTAGATGAGTCACCATCCCCAGGGGTATTTAAAAAAGTGGTGACATGGTGCTTAGGGACATAGTTTAGTGGTAGAATCGGCAGTGTTAGGTTAACAGTTGGATTTGGTGATCCTAGAACTCTTTTCCAACCTAAATGTTTCTATGATTATATGGTAAGCATGGTCTGATGAAGCTGAGCAGAGCTCACCAACAGGATCACTGTGTGGTTAAAAGAAGAGCTCCATGATACCAGTGTAAGGATCAAAATCAAGGAGCTATATACTCAAATGCACACAACAGAGGACCACTTTTGGCTGTTGCCAGTCTTTGTATGGAGTGAGGGGGAAGAACTTGTTTTTGCTGGAGGCCCAAGCTGCTGGTGTATGAGACAGGACTCACCACCTTCAGTCCAAGGAAACACTTCTCTGCACACCTGCCTCACTCACAACACAAGATAATGGTATTCTTAAAATGTATCTAGATGGGGTTTTAGCAAACCTCATTGAAAAAGACCCTTGAATCACTATAAAAAAACAAAAGCTTATAGCCATAGGAAGGTTGGTCGGGTTGTTAAAGGGGGAAATTATGCCCAATCTTGCCCTCTGACTGAAAATCCTGGATGGAGGATAGAAATTCTCTCCCCAGCCCTTGCAAAGACACAGACAATTAGAGTCACTGAAAATTATGCTCAGAAAAAATAAAGTGCCCTATGAAAAATAAAGTGTTTAAAACAACACTATCTGACCAAATAAATAAATAAATAAATAAGGCTTGGCATTTCAAATTGGGATTTGACAAATGAGGAAAAATTTGTGATGTAAATATTTGTGCCATCATCCATGGGAGGAGAACAGTGAGAACTATTTATTTCATAAGGATGTTACCAGGAAAAATCCATTTGGAAAGAACTTGCATACTATCCTGATGGAGCCACTTACAAATTCATCCTTAAATTGATGTGATTGTTTCTCAAGACCGAAAATTCCTGCAGGAATGTTCTGCTGAAACTTTATTGTGAAAAAGACAATAAAAGAATGTCAACGTCTTTCAGCACAATATATACAGATTTATTTATTTATTTATTTATTTATAAAAACTGAAAAAATGGTTTTAATTTAATCAAAATGGGCATCTTGGCTTGATCTAATAAGGTGTTGTTTTTTGTTTGTTTATTTGTTTTTCTCCTTCAGATTCAACTCTCAAAAATAGAAATCAGTTTCAGTTGGAGTAGAAACAGTTTGAAATACTACAAACTTTGATGGGTTGGGGAAAAAAAAATCATTTATTTGTCTAAGAGATCACTTAGTTTGAGGAAGATCTGGGAGCTGTTGTCAATGGCTGCCTCCAAATGACTTCAGTGGGGCTAGAATTTTGTTCTTTGATCTTCAAAATTCATCTGTCTTATCAAAGTGTGTGTGGTCCTTAGTAACAGCAGTTCTGCTTTCAGATTTGCATAAGTCTTGAGATGAGCGTAGCAAGAGAGCTCAGTGTAACAGATTACCAAGGTACCACGTTTAAGCAAAGTGTGATTATTGCTGACCAAACTGGATAGCAGACTACATACAAATAAATCAAAGGAATACAAATATTAATATTGATAAAAGTAATAATAAAGCATAATCTGACAGCTTCTTTGGAGTGTTGATCTGTGATTCTGCTTGAGTTGAAAATCAGGATTAATTCAAAGAAATTAAAATGGTACAGACAACAAACACATCAGACACTGCTTTTTCCTCAGGCAAGAAGCAGCTTGGAGCAGGTTTTATTTGAATCAGTACATTAAAATGGTGCAATATATTTGAGTAAATTCCCATAGGAAACCTAACCCTGAACTTAGGCAACGTGAATGAAAACACAGTTTTGAATGGACAGTAGTTTGGACAGGGTGATTTTCTTCAGATATCTTGCTCTGGCATATGTTGTTTTTACTCCAAAGAATACATATGGTTTGAAATCATTATATCTTTCATTGAAGACAGATCAGGCAGAATTCCTTATAAAAATATTTCATATATTTTCTAAAAGCTTTTTGCTGCCAGAATCGGCAAGGGTGCATTATCTTGAGTGCAATCAAATGTCATGCTAGAAAAGCACTAAAGCCTTTTTAATTAAAAACGTCATAAAAGCTTAAGTAAAATTATAACTGCTGGTTACTGTAATCTTCTTAGAGGAGTCCTTGTGTGTGTAGATGTATGCTTGTGCATGTGTGAGCGGGGGTATGAGTGCAGTGGAAAATGAGCCCTGTGCAAACAGTGGAATACAATGTCTGCAAGGGTTCGTTTGAACCTGCAACTGTGCATACCCCTGGTCAGGCTGTTAACCCTTCCTTGTTCCTGCTGGAATGCTGCATGCCTTTGCAGGCTCACACACAGAGCAAATGCTGTGCTGAGGTAAGCACAACCATTAAGCAAGATGGAAATTTTGCAACAAACACATGGATTGAAACCTCCTAAGTGGCCATTCCCATTGGCACTGTGTTGCATATGAAATGTGTCTTTGCCCCTGTTGCTCCTGGGGCTGGCAGAGGAAAGGGATGAGGTGGTACTCCAAGCTCAAGCTGTTTGGGACAGCTAGAAATATGAGGCAGAGCATATTAAAATTGCCTCAAGCCCAGACTTCATGCAGAAGGATATGGGATGGTTACTACTTCAAGGCATGTGCTGCTCCCATCCAGAGAGAATTACTGCCCCCGGTCCCATCTCAGCAGTAGCAGAAAAAGAAAGCATTTCCATCTCTAGCTCTTTTCTGTCTTCCCTTTTCTTGCACCCTTTTTCCTTCAACACCCTCTTAGCTAATCTTCATGGGAACTTCTCCCGCTTCAAACTTTCTGGCCTCTTTTCCACTTCTCCTCTCCCCCACCCCACCCCAGGCTCTGCCACCACTCTGCCACCACCAGCAACACTGAATTTTGCCCATATGGCTGAGATGCCTTGAAAGACTATGTTAAATTATAAATATCCTGCTGCAGTATGCTGAATTCCCACTTTACCCATGCTTGGCCATTATACTAACCAGCAACACAACGTAACTTCTAAAACTAACCATCGGCATGTCAATGCTGACAGTTCAGGCATAATATAACGATGGAGATTTATTCTTTGAAGGCTAAACTGTGGCTTTGCTGTGAGACCCATGCAAAGGGCTGGATAATGTTACATTGCCCCAGCAGCAGACTGCAAGGCAAGCTGAGTCACCAAATGCCCTGCTCTAGCAGCTACTCACAGTGTAATTTTTATGGGGTGTCTGACTCCCGTTGTTCCCTTATGTGGCTATGGAAGTTGCACCACAATTTGGCCCCAAGGAAATTCACTTTTGAGAAACATGGAGTGGCCTGAGAACTGAAATGTCCCTTTGTTACAAACTCACTGCAACAAGCAGTTTGATGTGTCAATGCACAATTAATCACAAAGCCCCAGTACTCTCTGGTGTGAGTGTATTCTGGAAGCTCTGAGAGAGAAAAAGCGCACATTCTCATCCTGCTGCTCTTGCGCTTGTATATTCTTTCACTTGTCTCACTTAAAAGCAAAAAAAAAAAAAAAAAAAGTTGGATTGGCCAGGTTGACTTCATCTGAATGCTCAATGGTGTGCTCCCTTCAATGCACTCTCTGACTGCATAATCAAATATTCTAAATAAAAGATTTACATTTTTTTTGTTTGTTTGTTTGCTTTTAAAATGCCCTTTTCTCAATTGGGCAGTCTTCTGCTCCACCACAGAAAAAACTGATGGCCAATACAAGTGAATGAGACAGAGTTCATAGAATCATGGAATCATAGAATGGCTTGGGTTGGGAAGGACCTTAGAGATCCACACACACACACCCCTCACCCCCCAACCCCACCATCCACTAGATCAGGTTGTCCAGGGCTTCATCCAATCTGACCTTGAACAACTCCAGGGATGGGGCATCCACAGCTTCTCTGGGCAACCTGTCCCAGTGCCTCACTACTCTTACTGTGAATAATTTCTTCCTAATGTCTAATCTAAACCTATTCATTTAGTTTAAGATCATTCCCCCTTGTCCTATCACTATCTACCCAAGTAAAGAGCTCTTCTTCTTTATAAGACCCCTTTAAGCATTGAAAAGCTGCAGTGAGGTCTCCCTGGAGCCTTCCCTTCTCCAGGCTGAACATCCCCAGCTCTCTCAGCCTTTCTTCATAGGAGAGGTACTCCAGCCCTCTGATCATTTTTGTGGCCCTCCTCTGGACTTGCTTTAAAAGGTCCACATCTTTCTTGTTCTGGGGTCCCAGACTTGGATGCAGCACTCCATGTGGGGCCTCACAAGGGCAGAGTAGAGGGGGACAATGACCTCCCTCAACCTACTGGCCACTCCTCTGTTGATGCATCCCAGGATGCAGTTGGCTTTCTGGATTGCAAGCACACACTGCTGGCTCATGTTGAGCCTTTCCTTCACCAGAACCCCCATGTCCTTCTCTGCATGGCTGTTCTCAATGTGTTCTCTCAGTCTATACTCATGGCTGGGATTGCCCTGACCCAGGTGCAACACCTTGCACTTGGACTTGTTGAACCTCATGCAGTTCACGTGGGTTCACTTCTCCAGCCTATCCAGGTCCCTTTGAATGGCATCTCTTCCTTCTTTGGTATCAACTGCATCACTCAGCTTGGTGTCATCTGCAAATTTGCTGAGAGTACACTCAATCCCATCATCTATGTCATTGATGAAGATATTAAAAAAGCATTGTTCCCAAGACAGACCCCTGAGGGACACCACTCATCATTGTCCTCCACCTGGACACAGAGCCATTGACCACTACTCTCTGGGCCTGGCCACTGAGCCAATTCCTTACACACCAGATGGTCCACCTTTAAAATCCATATCTTTCCAGTTTAGAGATTAGGATGTTGTGCAGGACTGTGTCAAAAGCCTGAGTTTTGTGCAGCATACACTTCTCTTAAGCAGTGGTATCCTCCCTTTCTCAGTCAGCTGTTCCTTGTGCCACCATAGTAATTTTAAATAATTTTGATTTGTTACAGTGAAAATATAATAGACATGGCATGATGTTCCAATTCCTTACCAGGAATTCCAGGTCTACTTATTTGAAATTCATTAATTTAAAACCATGAACTCCTTGTTGTAGTGGATTTACATGGCAAGGTTTTGGTAGCAGGGAGGCTGCAGGGGTGGCCTCTGTGTGGAATCCAGAAGCTGCCCCATGTTAGATAAGGCCAGTTTCAGCCGTCTCCAAAATGGATCTGTCGCTGCCCAGAGCTGAGCCAGGGCACAAAGCTGGCTGGGCCTCTGGAGCAGCAGAGTGAAGGAAGGGAAAGCAACTGCTGTGCAACTGCAGCTGGGAGAGTGAGGAGTGAGAACCAGCCCTGCAGCCTCCAAGGTCAGTGCAGGAGGGAAGGACATGCTCCAGACACATAGCAACAGTTCCTGTGCGGCCTGTGGAGAGGCCCTTGGTGGAGCAGGCTGTCCCCCTGCAGCCCATGGGTCCCACATGGAGCGGATCTCCATGCTGCAGTCCATGGAGGAGCCCCTGGTAGAGCAGGTGGATGTGGCCTGGAGGAGGCTGCGGCCCATGGAGAGCCCCCACAGGAGCAGGCCCTGGGTTGGAGCTGCAGCCCGTGGAGAGGAGCCCCTGCAGGAGCAGGGGGTCTGGGGGGAGCTGCCACCCGTGGGGGACCTGTGCTGGAGCAGTTTGCTCCTGGGGGATGGACCCTGTGGTACGGAGCCGTGTGGGAGCAGTTCTTTAAGAGCTGCTGCCTGTGGACAGCCCCCACAGGATCAGTTGGGGAAGGACGGCATCCCGTGGGAGGGATCCCACGTGGAGCAGGGGCAGAGAATGACTGTGAAGGCATGGAGGAGATGAAGCATCAGGGACTGAGTGCAGCCCACATTCCTCGTTCCCCTGTGCTGCTTGGGGGAAGGAAGTGGAAGAGGGTGGATGGGGGAAAGGTGTTTTTAGTTTGTTTTCTTTGCTTCTCATTTCTCTAGCTTGTTAGTAACAGGTAATGAATTTCTCTAATGTCCTTATGCTGAGTCTGTTTTGCCTGTGACGATATTTGTTTGTCTTATCTCAATCCTTGAGCCCTTTTCATTGAATTTTCCCTCCCTTTTCCTTTGAGGAGGGGGAGTGAGAGAGTGCTTGTGGTGAAGCTCAGCTGCCCAGCTGGGTAAAACCACCACACTTGTATTAAAAAAGCTTGTGATGAATCTTTCACTTCAGTTTTCATGTATTATGAAGCTAAATGCAAGATGACATCACGCTTGGGTTCAAAGCTCTTAAAGGGTAATATAGTGTTATCATTTATAGTTGAAGAAGGAAAATTGTTTGTGCATAGATAAGCAGCGTTTCTCCAGGAGAAACTTCATACAAGAGATTTTGGCCCTCCATGCATGTTCAGTCCAGCTTGCAGTGAGCACATGCAACTACTGAAGGAGCTGAGGCAGTGACTTCATTCAGGTGTTGCTGTCGTTTAAATGAGAGCTGTCTATGCCTTTTGATATCTCAAGCAAACAGATATGGTTTAGGAACCTTTGCAAAGCCTGTGAGTTGCTGGTTGTAAATGACAAATATTGGTTTCTGGAAAGGTACACTGGGACTCACAGCTTCTTGAGTCATCCATTCTCATTGTGGAAACTGAGTACACACCTAGACTCATAGACATCAGTATTAGTTCTTTCAACATTTCCAGGACAGTGCATAGGTTGTCTGGTACCAGCTGAACATGCAGGTATAGCTGAGACCTGTAGCATATTCTGTGGTAGTACTCTCTGCCCCAAGGTTTAATCCCAAAAGGCCTATGAAAGAGATCTGAATTCAACACTTTGGGACACAAAGGGTGGGTGTTCACACATCCTGTGCCAGGCGGACTAAGAATGTGCTTTGTATTGTCCTAGGCAAGCTAATTTGTCTAATTTAAAATCCAGATTTATAAATCTGACATCACCGTCAAGTCTTTCAATTACGGAAAGCGCACTTGAATTTCATAGGAAATGGAGAGGGGGAAGATTTAAAACATGTAGAAGATTCTCTACATGATTAAATTGAAACACCTATGCACTTTCTGTCATCAGAGAGATCTGACTACTTTCTAGTCATTACAGCATTGAGATTTAGCCCCGTTTCAAAGACTGGAAGAGAATGTCTTGGAAAGATTCAGTTACCTTCGTTAAGAACTATTTTAAGGAATTAGCAATACTTTAAGCCTTTATCTTAATAGGTGAAGATAGCTTCTGTTCTCTGCTCCAGTGAATCTACAGCCCATATTGTGCCATTTCATGACAGTAAGGCATTACAGCATCATAAATAAAACAACAAATCTTCAGCATGGAAAATACTTCTCAGTTTGACAGGACTAAAACAATGTCACTGCTACATGTAGTTAGCCGTCCCAAGACAGGGACCAGCCTCAGGGTGCTCTGGCTGATGTGCACAGAAGGGCAGCATCAACATCTCCAAAGCTCTGCAGGCTGTTGGATTTCCTCACTCACCAGCTGTCTCCTTGGAAATGCAGCGGGTGAGGCTCACACACTGGTTGTAGGCTAGATGTTGCTGAGCATCTGAACTGTTTCCAAAACAGTCTACCTAGGCCTTGGTTTTCTGCTGACAGCAGCCAGTCTGAGGCCGACCTCTACTTTGGTACGACATTTTTGCATTTTTTTAAGTCCTTTCTCATGAAAAATTAGGTTTCATGGTACAAAGGCTTTTGAGAAGCTGCCTCAGCAGAACCGTGCAGTAGTAAATACAAATATGTCATTTCGTACCTGCTGTTGAAATGGAGGCACAAACATATGATAAAGGGGCTGGCTGATAGATGGGGACATGTTGGGTGCACTATAGTGATAAATTGTTTCCCTGTTATGCCTTGGAGACAGAAGTGATGCACATATGGCATACTGGCATACTGTCACTTCTGTATTTCCAACGTCATAGAAAGCTGTGAATCTAACAACTCTTCCTAATTGATTAAGCCAGCTCTGGTCATTATTAAAATAACAAAAAGAAATATGCCTTTGCTCTACATTATTAGTGATTTTTAGACAGGGGCTGATTCCCTGTTATGACAAGGAATCTTTGTGTACCAGCTCCAAACATTACAGTCATCATAGATAACTCAGAATGATTTTCTAGGCATCATAGGTACTAAAAATACATATATGATTAGAATTTGGTATTGTGGGGACTCTGCAGGCAAATGCAATAGCTGTTCTACAAGAAGAATCTGTACATTTGAGGTTTACTTCTGCTGAAAAATTAAAAGGCCCCTTCCATCCTATATCAAGCAAGTTTCAACTGCCATGGTTTTGAGGTGGGTAGGATTGCCTTTAACTGCCTCTGACTTCACCTCCTGAATCACAATGCAGCATGAGATTAGTCTTTAATGTGAGGATTGGGATATACTATTTCACTATCACCCTGCTCTCTGTGCTATTACAGAATATTAATAATATTCCTTTTTATATGATAATTTAGCATGGATGCATGGATGATTTTCTGTAAAAGTAATTATATGTTCAGAAGCTGTCTTCCAGCTCCATGATTAGACCATAACTAGTATTGCTACCTATACTTCATCAATATCCCAGATACTGTCTGACTGTGGAACAAACACTGGTGATGCTCAGAATAAAAAGCAGCATAGATGCCCCCCTGCTCGGTGCTGACTCAACAGCCAAGATGCATTATTACTCCTGTCCTATAAGTCACCTTTATGCTTCACTGTACTAATCAAAAAGCTCTGATTCTCTGTATACTTCCTAAATGAAATAATAATGTTTTTTCTCCCTTCTCCCTCATACTCATTCCTGTGCAGTATCAACGAGGCAGAAATATTTAGCATATTTCTGGTGCTAGGCTGTAATTTTAATTTTTGTGCAGCGTGCATGACACCAGACAGGTGTTTTGAAGTGTAAATAAAAGGCGGCGGCGTGTGGGACACAGCAGACAGACTGCTGCAGAAGACCCCAGCGCAGTGCAAAATGCAGCATCTATCTGTTTAATAGGGTGGCAGGCCTGTGTAATGAGCAGAAACCGCTCATGTAAAACCTTTGCTACAGCCCTCCAACTAAAACATACAGCACATTCCAAGCAGGCAGGAGGTGGAATAGCACAGCTCCAGCGTAATGTGGAGGGTAGCGCACAACAGCTCTGTAAAAAGACCTCTATAATATATATAGGAAGGGTATGACAGGCCTCTTAAGCAAGGCAGGAGCCAGCAAATAGTAGCAGGCAGTGTTTGCTCTGACAGGCGTGAAGCTGAGCAGCCAAAAGGCCGTGTATGTGCCTTAAATGTGTGTGCTCAGAGCAGGTTTCTAAGCAAGTTATCCATTTCCAACATTATGTGCCTGTGGTTAAAGGGATTAGCCAGTGGTAATCCAGTTCTGGAGGAGATTAACTTTCAAAAATAAGGGAAAGGTTCTGCAGTGGACACATTTTTGGCTCTGCTGGTTTGGGTGGAGTATAGCGCTGGGCAGAGGAGGAGGGGTTGGACAACCTCCACCCTCTGTTTATCTCCCCACTAGAGGCCTCTACACAACTGTCAAAAAAAAGCTTTTATTGTCAGCATATTTTTAGGCCACTTAAGATGACAAAGTGCAGAAACCAGTTAGGCAGCCTTCTGTGGAAGGCGAAGCTGTGTGCAAACACAGCTCCAAGCACAGAGCCTCCCCTTGGGTAACAGTGACTTCCACCATTGTCTGGTAGCTGCCCTATGAATAGTAATATCTTTAAACTATGTATTAAATAATTTAAATAATATATTTAAAGGTGGATCTTGACTTCACATCAGCTGGGTTTATACAATGTCATTCCACTGCCTTCAGTGAGGTTCCTTTAGTTATTGGTGCAAGCAAGGTGAAAAGCAGGGAGGTTGCAAGTTGTAACATACGAAGTAAACAACAGAACAGATTTCTTGGCATATTGTTATATCTTTCAGCTACTGCTGTTTTGAAAGCTACAGCTCAGCTATGTTACAAAGCTCTTTGGCTTGCTATTAAAACATTATTTCATATAGCTCTTAGTTTTAGAAGCTGCTTTTCAGTGCTTCAGCCTTTTCAGGCAGAACCAGAGCTGATGCTAATGACATCAGCATTGATGTCTATCCCACAGACCATAGCAGGTCTCTAATTCCATCATGGGGAAGACTTGAGGGGTTGGCTAATGTCACCAGAAACCCTCAATGGAATTACAGCCTCAATTGTGAGGGTCTGGAGTATTTCACTTGCTGCAGTACAGGACAGGAGTATTATCATCCTGCTGCCTCTCTGCTACCCTCTGAGGCATGGCATTATTGAATTGTCTTGAGTAGGGTGGAGAGATTAGGGAGAAGATATGTCTGTAACCCCTTGGAACGGTGGAGGTGTCTTATAGTGTTTTGTAAACCCAGGCAAGTTAGGGGATCCCCACCCCACCAACCTGCAGGTTGCTCTCCTACAAAGGACTGGTTTCCAGCTACAGAGGAAGTGATGCTTAGAGACCCTTTGTTTTAGGAACAGGATGTTAAATTCATTATATAGCTCTGGGTGTTGGGTTTAACTCTACATGTGCCCACATTGATATCATCCATATACTGCCAATATATTTTAAAGATATCTTGCAGCTGAGGTTGTGTTTTGCATGTTTCAGCCTCTCCCTCTGTGAATGAACTTTTCCTCTCCCCATCTTGTAGCATGAAGCTTTTGGTGTACTACTGTTCAGATGACTAAAGACTTTACTGTGTGAAGTTCCCCCCTGCTCCTGAATCTTTCACCCAGGAGGCTGGTAAACTTATTTCATTTGCAACCAGAATACACGAGTGTGTTCGTATGCTCTGCTGGGTGACATCTGCAGCTGTACACACCTGTGCAAGCCCTTGCAAAAATATAACAAAGCAAACCAGTCAACCAAAAATCAACAAAAAAATGGTAACAAGAACAAAACAACCAAGCAAAACACAGGGGGTTAAAAAAGGCATCAGTGTTATATAGTTTCACTAAAATCAGAATACTAAGACATATGGGCAGCACCTGGATCTGTAGCTGTGACCCCTCTCCCTTCCCCCAGGAGCACAGCTCTCTCTGGCTTTTGTAGGCAGAGGTCAGTGATAACATTTTTCTGAAGGTCGCCTTCATATAAAACTTGCTTTCTTTCTCCAGATTATCAGGACACATTCCCCAAAACCTTCTTAGCAACGTTGAGGTGGTAATACCTCTTCTAGCCCCCTCCCATCCCCCATCCCCCAGCTCCAGTTAGACTGGCAGAGAAGCTATCACACACTCTCCTCTTCTGGCATTGTATGCTCCTGCAGAAATTGCTCTCTAAGCTGAGTTATGCTTCCAGGCTACTTAAAATATCATAGATTTTCAGCACAAACTGAAACCTAGTAACACTAATGAATGGGGAGCTTTTATATTGCTTTTTTGCCAAGTTCAAGTATTATGGCTCAAACCTTCATAATTACCCTATCATTTTTATCTGTGATTGCTTAGTGTGATGATTTCATGAGTTTTGCTGGGGAAGAGGTAATCTAGCCAAGGAACATTTTCAGGCTATCTGGCAGCCTTTCTTTTCAAAAGATGTATTGTTCATATTGGAGTTTACTCTACTATTTCATCCAATTCGTCTTGACATTTTGCTGCTTGCATGGTGAGCTCTTAAGGAAAAAGATAGTTTAGTCTTTGTCCTCTTTATCTCTCCCCTCATCTTGTTTGTTGTTAGCCTTGAAAGCAAAAGCAATGGCTATCCATAAGCCAAAAGAAAAGACAACTGACTTCCTTCTAGGTTTGTCTGGCCTGCTTCAAGCTAATTTAAAGAAGTAGTCCTGGCAGGCCATATAAATGAGGATATAAATGATCATAACCTGTCTGGGAGACTTCTAAATGCACCTAGCAGATTTAAGAGCACATATCTAATTGTGCCTAAATCGCTTATGTTCTTTTATAAAATTCCTTATCTCCAGTGCCCTCCTGCAGTAAAACACAAAAGGAGAGAGAGGGGTCTTAGACCCTGAGACTGTTGAATTTCTTTTAAAGACTCCATTCAACCGAAAGGGAAATTAAGCCCTGAAAAAGGATGGTATCACTCACAAAGAAAAAAGAAAAATTCTTTAGTCATAAGGGTGGCTTCTTGTAGGTTGTCCTTTAGGTTTTATTTTTCCCTGGCAGTATCTTTTTTCTTGCAAACAAAACATAAGTCTTTAGATTAATATATCTTTTAGATTAATGTTCTCCTTTAAGAAAATATATGGAAAGCATTATATTCCTATGAGAAGCTGCATCATTTCCTTTCTGGAAAACTCTTGTAACTAGCCTTGAGAAGATAGAACTCTTTTCCCATTTTTATTTTTTTTTTTTTAATATCTTATGCCAAGCTAAAATGGAAATTTTGAATTTTATGAAAGACTAGATCCTTTTTTTTTTTTTTTTGTTTGTTTGTTTTGTTTTTATTTTTGTCACTAAATTTGGAAATGTCAGAACATTTCTTCCATTTTGGTTTTAGAATGTCAGAAAGTTTCAGTTCAGCAATATTAAAAAAATTC
This sequence comes from Aythya ferina, assembly GCF_964211825.1. Lineage (NCBI taxonomy): Eukaryota > Metazoa > Chordata > Aves > Anseriformes > Anatidae > Aythya > Aythya ferina. The sequence continues at coordinate 102,638,970 of NC_140298.1, read as the reverse complement.
ATTCAGGCCATGGCAAATCACACTATAAAATATTAAATACTCTAGATATGTTTATATAGAGAGTAACATTAATATTTAATCCTTAGGTCAGAGGAAAATGCATGAAAACTATAAAGCTAAATCAATTTATTTTAATACTAGTAAAGATCTTTATGTTGTTTAAACAAACAAAGCTGTGTTATTAATTTGATGTGCTTTTATTGAAAGTGAAAGTTCTAGCTTTGCCAAAAATGCCATCTTTAATTTTAAATATTATCTGCAGTCATACCTCTCTGTCTCCAAAAGGGTATTGTACAACTGGTTACGGCACAGAGGAGGTCAATAAAGCTCAAAGGTTTGGTGTGGTTCCTGGGATCAAACACAAGTCTGGCAGCTGGGAAAAGGTGGATGAGGGCAGATCTGGCACCATGATGAGCTAGGAAGTGCATAGAACAGATGATTCATGTCCTTGTTCAGAGTAAGAAAGACTGGTGATGGAATCAAAACAGATGAGAAGGGCTGGTTCTGCACATAAGCACATACAAGCCATGAGGCTCCTTGCAGCAGAAGGCATGTGAATCAAAGTGTTATTGTAGAATCATAGAACAATTTGGGTTGGAAGGGACCTTAAAGAGCATATACATGTAGTCCAACCCCCCCTGCTATAAGCAGGGATGCCACCCACTACATCAGGCTGCCCAAAGCCCCATCCAACCTGGCCTTAAACACTTGGGGCATCTGCAAATTTGGGCAGTGTCTCACCACTTATGTTGTGAAAGATTTCTTCCTTATATCTAAACTAAATCAACCTTTCAGTTTAAAGCCATTGCTCCTTTTATCTTGACTTTCTGAGTAACTGGACAAACTGCAGGGTGAATGAAGATCAGCGACTGGGCTGCTGAACACAGATGTGCTGTGCTCTGGGTCAGGAAGCTCATGAGATGCAAATGCTGGAGGCTGGTGAGGGGTTAGCAAAGTGTAGCAGTATGACAGCCTCCTTTTCCATACCTTCCTTGTGCTAGCCAGACTTCTGCTATGGCCCAGCACAGCTGCTGTATATTCTTACATTACCAGGCACAAGGTTTTCTGGGAGTCCTTTATAGCTCCTGGTTGAGCAGCACATCAGCAGCCCAAGGAGAGCTGGGAGCTGTGTCTGGGTGGTACCTGCTTAGTCCTGGGTTGTTCTCATCACCTGCACAGTGAAGACTAGAGCACCCTATGCCCTCACTGACTCTCCAGCCCAGCTCCCTTGCACTCTTTCTCCCCCCAGGGGAAGATACAGGACCCCCAACCTGTGGTGAGGGCAGAAGAACCCGATGGTTTTGTGGGACACATTCTGGGTCTCTCTGGCCAGTCTTCTTAAAGTGCTTTCCAGAGTCAAATCTTAAAACTATCCACTGAAATGGCCTTGAGCTCTTTGAGAAACAACTTTTTAAGAACTTGTTTCTCCTTGTTTGCATTAGTCAGAAGCAAAATAGCTGCTTGTGTACCTCGTCCCCAAAAGGCAAAGAACCAGCAAGCTCCACATGGAGTCCATTCTCAGTCCCTCAGCACTGAATCTGCAGAACACAACTCTCCTATGTGAAATATTGCTTAAAGATGTGATGAAGAGGGCAAGTTGTTCATGCCAGCTCATTTTCAGGCTGTCATCTCTCAAGCAATGCAGCAAGCTTGTGATGCACTTTGGAAAATCTAGAGGGAATAAAAGTATGTGGTTAGCCAACTAACCACTGGATGACACTGTTGTTCCACACAGCTACAGCTGAAAGGCTTCATCTGGCAGTGAAAATGTGCCTTGTAAAAGAAAAGTGCAGATGTGGGGTTTTAAGTGTTTAGTGTATTTTGTGTCTTAGTGCAAGGGGCAAATTCATTGCATTTGCCTTTGTGTATGTCCTCACAATTAAATGCTGGCTTTCATTCCTTGGCGTTTAGGTTAAACAGCCTGATTCAATCTGGGTTTAGCCACTACTGCCTGGGTTCTCCAGATTCACAGCAATGAAGAAAATAGTAACTTCATATGTCACACAGGGCGGCTTTACTTACAACATCACTTAGAAGATTAAAAATAAATTGAAGCATATGTCACTTCAAAGGGGGCAAAAAAAGGACATCTGCATTATTTGATGCATTAATGAGAAAGTTCTGCCGAGTCTTGATTTGAACTGTATGGGAAATGATGCGATTGGTAAGCTTGCAAGTTAAATGTATTTCGAATGAAATTGTTTCTGAAATTTGTATTTAAGCTAGGTTAAGGGATGCTTGCATTTTATACTTCGCCTTCTGACATCTTGTTCATAAATTGAGCTTTACCCTTTTAACTTGAGGAGTTTACAATAAAAAAAAAAATCAAAGCAATTTAGCTACAGATATCTAAGGCTGCATTTCAGTAGAATAAGCAAGAACAGCTCTCCTGCCTGAGGCAAATCTTATCATCCATGACCATCTGTGCAGCTACAAACTAACTACCTCTGGCACTGCATGATTCTGTAGACATTGGGCTATAGACTAGCAAACTAACATCCATCCATCCTGATTCCCACCCCCAGATCCAAATACTCCTTGTGATATCCTCGTCTCATTTTAAACAGAAAACAAGTATCTCTGTTTTCCTTGTATATCAAATATCCCCCAAAATATAGAGGGCTTGATCCTTTTTATCTTTCTCATCCCTACTGTGGGGATAAGGATAAGTAAAGGTCAGTAAAGCATGGCTGGATGCTAGAGATGCATAGGAAGAAACACTCATGAAATATTCACAAGAAATGATATGAGTTTCTCCACGCCATCTTGGTGCTTCTGGATTGTATGGCTCGATTGAGGAAGGTTTTGTTCGTTCTGAAGGAAATACGACTTCCAGGAGGCTAATGTTCTGTGTTTAATGCATTAGCTTTTCCCCTTGAGGCTCGGTTACAAATGCAGCTCAGGCCAAATTGATGAAATATCAGTTAATATGCAAGTCTGACAGCTTGGAGAGGACACAGCTGCAGTGAGCTAGGACAGTCTTAGGGTGATAGAGGAAAATCTAAATATATGAAGGCCAGTATTTGCATATGTGGATGTTTTAGAAGGATACACCAAGAGCTTATTGATGCAGCTAAGTAAATCAGCCTGTTTTTCCAGAGATAATTTCTCTGGTGTTCATCCTACAGGGGAATTTGGCATGGTACAAAAAACCCAGGCCTAAACCATAGCCCATTTATTTTATTATTGCTATGACATTTGTGCTGCGTAAAGACTTCAGATACGTCAACTTTTTCAGCACATGTATATCATGACTTTGTGAAAAATTGGAGTGTGGAGACATGCCAAAGCTTAAATAAAATGCCTTCCATTTGGTTTACCCTGAAGCCATAGGGATTGTTCCAGCAGAATGGAGGAAGGTCCAGTTTCAAATAATTTCCCACATAGCTACATTCACAACAATACTTTAAACTCATTTCAAAGAGCCAAGAAAAACTTTTCTTTTAATATGGAATAGCCAACACAGGTGGCTATTAAATAAATAATAAATAACTAATAAATAACATACATGATCAGATTTAAATATATTTCCTATTGTTGTTAAAAATGTCTTTGTGTAAAGGTTTTGCACCTATAATCAGCTGATATGGTGAACTAGGCAGCTCTGTGAGATCCTAGGCTGAGTCCTCCCACCAGTCCATAAAATGGTGGCAAGAGCACAGACCAGTACTGTGTGTTACATTTTTCCCTTTCTGCTGCAATTTGTTAGCATGGTTTTTGGCCACAGGCTCCACGTGGTACCTTTGGTGCTGCAGCATGACCTGGAACTAGGACTCAGGGCCCCTGGGAGAGGCAGGAACTGTGGGGATATCCCACCCGTGAGATGAGCCTCACATTGAAAGGAGCCCTGCTAAAAGTCTCTTTGCCAGGGACTGATACATCTATGTAGTCCATAGGAGCTAATGTACGGATGCACATTCCTCTCTGATAATCCTGCATGCTCACATATGTCTCTATCAAGCTGGCCCAGAAAACAGCTGAGAGGTATATAACATATCTTGAGGTTACACCCCACAGATGGAAGCAGTTAGCTCTTTGTAGCCTGAATATGCACCACAGGGACTAAGAGAAGCCAGGAAGAGAAAATCCCTCAAACTGGAAACTGCTTGAACTCCTGTAGAAAAATAGTAAAATCAGAAATGTCCTCTTTCCTGAACATATTTTGTAGATATTATGTAATGGTGTATGAATTAATTAATGAATTATCAACAATAATTTGAGTGCATTCAAATTCCAGATAAGACCTTCTGTTAGCTTTTTTTTTTTTTTCCTAATTGGATTTGATGGCATTAATACAATGAAGAAAAAAAAAAAAAAAACAAAAAAAAACACAAAGTTTTAAATATATCTCTTCATTGAGGTAAATGGAGAAAGGCAAGAAAAAAATCCATAGATAAACATGTAAAACAAACTTCATGCTTACAAATACCTGTACATTTCAGTCATTGATTTACGTCCAAAATGAATTACACGATTTACACTGCTTACCATTTTCAAATTCAAACCTCTTGCTAAACAGCTTTTCCTCCTGATTTTCCCGAAGTTTACAGATACTTTGAAATGTCTGGATAAGTTTTCAGCACTAAGGAACCCTAGCTCTGTAGCTCTGTATAAACCATCCCAAACAATTATCAGAAATTGCAAGAAAATGGCAGTGCTGAGATGAAAGAAAAGCAAGTATTTATGGAATAAATCATTTGATGAGAAGAAAATTAAAACATGAGCCCAAACAATAGGATTTATAAAGTCAGACTAATTGTGTTTAACTTTTCCAAAGCCCTATTTAGAGAAGCTAGCAATTATTTATTTGATGAAAAAAAAAAAAAAAAAACTTCTCTGACTGTCTCTGTCTTTCAAAAATAAATGTTTTTAAGGCAAGGTTTCCATAAAATGTCTTCAAACAAAGGGATTTCTAAGGTCAGAGTTGCTAGAAAACATAGGCCAGACCTTCAGTCAATGTAAACTGGTATCATTTGAAGCCAGCTGGATGGAGTGCAATTTATACCAGCTGAGGAGCTCACCCTCCATGTCTGAGGTAAAGCACAAACAGCACTGTTACTCTTTCCAATACAGTGACATGGTTTTCTTTCTCATCTGAATGGTTTGATTGCATGTTTCCCTTTTAAAAGTTTAAGCTTCTGAGTGAAAGGTGTCTGATTAGAGTATGAATAGCAAAGAAAATAGTTGCTTGAGATTGGTAATGTAATTTATGCTTTCACAATAAGTAGAAAATGTACAAGAATTTATTGTCATTGTAGTCCTGTAAAGTATATTTCATTTTCCCACTGCGCATATGGAGACACTGCAAACCTGAGTCCATGGCCAGAGAACAAATCACTGTCTGTCACCTCTTTCCACAGGAGACAATCTGTGTTTGCCTTGGTTGGTGGTTTCAGGTAAGATGAAAGCAGAAGCCTACACTTAAGAAATTTGAGTTTGCTTTTCAATCCCCTTCTGCAAAGGCATAAATCATTGTTGTATATTATATATTCTCTTCCACTGGTGTTGAAATAGAAGCAGTTAGTTTCTGCCATTACAGTACAAAAACAAATTTGAGCAGTGGGTATGTGTTTCCCAATGAACCTTAAAGTACTTTTTCACCTGTTTCAAAAAAGAGGCCCAGGGTGTTCGAAAGTATGCCAGTATTTTGAATTCTCTCCCAGTTTGGTTATTGCAAGTCCCTGTTTTAGACTGTACTCAGAAACGAATGGAATGAGAGTTGCCTTGTGTTTTTGCTAGATGGTGCCAGAGTACACTTACATTTCCCCCAGTTGACAGAAGTAGCTGGAGCAGAAATCTTGCTTTTTATTAGAAAATCCTGCACTAAATTGTAAGCTGTACGGTGCTGCTGATCTGCACTGGTACACAGTGAAAGGCAAAAGGCTAGTTGCACATAGAGGAGAGGTTTCTGTTAGCAAGCTGAACAAGGAAATAGAAATACCTTTCCATGTTTGAAATCTTTCAAAATAATAATAATAAAAAAAAGTATACCAAATAATTTTGATCCATTAGCTGTTATGAAACCAGCAATCTAACTATGCAAATATTTGTAAAAGAGATTCAAGGAACATCTACGTATCTACAAACTGATAATCATATAACACACTACTAATGTTGAATCATTTCCATCAGGGACTCATAACTTGACAGGGTTGTTTTGCACCCCTCCTTCTCCCTGCCCCCTCCTTTTTATTTTTTCCTTTTTTTTTTCTTTTTTTTTTTTTTTTTTTTGTTTGTTTGTTTGTTTGTTTTCCTTCTATCTTCTTTGCCATGGCTCTGCAAGCAATTAACATGGGTGAAGAATTGCCAGAATAGAGTTTTTCCTTGATGTGCATATGTCACTGCTGTAATGTTACTGGAAATGTAATAATTTAAATGGTGAAACTAATTGCCTAGAAAGTGACAGCATTGAATGTGCTCTTTCATGGACAACTCATTGTTGACAGTGGCCCATTAGATATGATATTATGTCGGTTATAGTAGCTCTACCTGGGAAACAGCATTGTTATTACTGCTCTGTATTATGAAAAATCATTCCTTGCAGCTGTGAGTGCTGAATCTATGTTTGAAAGGTAAGCACAGTAGACAAAATGTGGATCTCAGTTAGAGGGCGGTAAGTATAGTATTTTATTGACACATATTCGTATTGGTGGAATGGAATAAAGCTTTTTTTTTTTTTTTTTTTTTTGTCTTTTTATTTTTAAGTTCATATTAAAGTAATTGGAAGAGGGAAAAATAAATAAATAAATAAATAAAAGCCTGTTCTGAAAATACTATTGAAGATACTATTCCTTTGTTTGGACCATTTATTTATTTATTTATTTATTTATTTTTTACTCTGTGAAGGTGTACCCAAGATTTTCAAAGCAATTGGAGAAAGTGCCTTCTTTCTCATGGCCTTATCAGCCTCAGAGGGAGAGCATACAGGTGGAACCATTAAGTTCTCCTTAATCTCATGACAAAATCCAAAACAGGAAGATGACCCCTATATTCTCAAATACTCAGTGTATGATTTACATGAGGAGATGGATGAAGAGTGGACACAGCTCACCTTGCAACTGGAGCCTGTATTAAAACAGTTAATGAACTGCACAAAGAGAAGCAAACCAAGCAAGCACTGTGTAAAGGGCTAATACATTCTTTCTGCATTATAAATATTTGTGTTTATGAAGATTAATGGACTGAAACATTTTAGAGTGAAGTCCGTTGTTTATCCATGAGCTGCAAACACCAGAGATAGCTACAGTGTGAGTTTCCCCACACTGTCCTGTTAATGACCTCAACTCTAACCTTGGAAGTCCTCTCGAGGGAAAAGGGGAAATTTAGTCCAGATCATTTATGGCCATTTCCTGTGCAGAGCCATGCAAGACACTTATTGCTGACTTTGTAATGTGAGCTACTGGCAACTGCATGATCACAAAATTCTTAGCGCTTGAGGCCTTAAACCTACTAGATGTTGTAAAGTTAAAAGTTCAGAAGTCTTCACAATAAAAGGTTTGCACCAGTGCAAAAGCACTCTCTAATCCTTAACGATTTGAGAAAGATGCTATGTAGCTTAACTGGAGCTAAATGAACATTTGACTGTACCTGCATGTGTAACTGTGCTGCAGTGATTTCCTTCCTTTTCTTAAACATTTTGTCAATAATTTCCTATTCAGGTGTAGTCCAAAGTAATACATATAGTTTAGGGAGAGAAAGAACACAAGGAGAAGGTTCGGTCTGGTCTACCACAAACAGATACCAAAGAAGGGGATTGGTTGTAATTTCACAGAATCACAGAATCACAGAATTTCTAGGTTGGAAGAGACCTCAAGATCATCAAGTCCAACATCTGAGCTAACACTAACAGTCCTCCACTAAACCATATACCTGAGCTCTACATCTAAACGTCTTTTAAAGACCTCCAGAGATGGTGACTCCACCACTTTCCTGGGCAGCCCGTTCCAATGTCTAACAACCCTTTTGGTAAAGAAGTTCTTCCTAACATCTAACCTAAAACTCCCCTGGCTCAACTTAAGCCCATTCCCCCTCGTCCTGTCACCAGGCACGTGGGAGAACAGACCAACCCCGACCTCACTACAGCCTCCTTTAAGGTACCTGTAGAGAGCAATAAGGTCACCCCTGAACCTCCTTTTCTCCAGGCTGAACAAGCCCAGCTCCCTCAGCCGCTCCTCGTAGGACTTGTTCTCCAGACCCCTCACCAGCTTCGTCGCCCTTCTCTGGACCTGCTCAAGCACCTCGATGTCCTTCTTGTAGCGAGGGGCCCAAAACTGAACACAGTACTCAAGGTGCAGCCTCACCAGAGCTGAGTACAGGGGGATGATCACTTCCCTAGCCCTGCTGGCCACACTGCTTCTTATACAAGCCAGGATGCCGTTGGCCTTCTTGGCCACCTGAGCACACTGCTGGCTCATATTCAGCCGACTATCCACCAATACTCCCAGGTCCTTCTCTGCCAGGCAGCTTTCCAACCATTCCTCTCCCAGTCTGTAGCTCTGCTTGGGGTTATTGCACCCCAGGTGCAGGACCCAGCACTTGGCCTTGTTGAACTTCATGGAGTTGACCTCAGCCCATCGGTCCAGCCTGTGACTGGATCGTGACTACTATTTGTGACTACCAGTTTGGTTGTAGTTTGTGACCTCCAGTTTGTCCAGAGGGGAAGATTGAATTCAAGCAAAAGCAATCAATGCTCTTCACTGCTATTTGAATATGTGTGGAATCCCAGCCTGCCTCACTCAGAAGTGAAACTCACCTACTTAATCCCCTTTATGCCACATTTTTGAATCATGATAAACAAAGTCAGGTACCCTGACTAAGTTGACAAGCAATATCTCATTAAGTGGTGGTAATTTAATTGATTTTCCTCACTAATGCATATCTTAAGATAGACTGCCATTAAAGGAAGGGTTCAGGAGGTGGTTGATCCCCATTAAAACCATGTGATAATGCTCCCAGTTTCATAGTTTTACAGCCTGACCCCAGCCCATGCCACGGCTGATTCCAGCTCTGCCCAGTAAGTCACAGTGAACCAGAGTATTCATGCAAGCAAAGAGGCAAGATGAGATGCAGGAGTATTTCAGGAGTACTTTATTTGTAGGAATGCCAAGAGGGTGCTGGGACTAAGGAATATCGAGAAAAAGGAAAAAAAAAAACAAAAAAAAACAACAAAGAAAGGAAGAGAGGAAGGGGAGGAAGGAGGGAGGAAGGAAGTCAAGAAACTGTAATGATACAAAGAGCTCTTACTCTTACTGTCTTCCTTATCACTGTAATATCCAAGTTTACACAACCAAAATTTGTACTTCCTGTACATTTCTGGGACAGGCAATAATTTTTTCATGTTTTTGGCACTATTTTTTTTTTTTTTTAATTCATGTTTCTAGTGCTTCCTCTGATTGATCTAGGAATTCATCCTACCTGTATGCAAACTGTCTAAAGTGCTTTAATGGCAAGGTAAGTCCATTTTTTATCCTATCTGGATAAAATCTATATCAGAACCAGGGATTCTGTAGCTGTAGTATGTATACTATACATTCTGTTGCTCTGCTGTGACTTTAGTTTTGTGATTTATATAGTGAAAAGCACTAATGAAAGAAGACTGTATATTTGTATGAGTCAATTTAAATAATATCCAAATTTGCAGTTTGTTTAGTAACTTTCGAGACAATTGGATATTTCAGCACAGAGAAGTTTTCAAGAAGTTCATGTGTAACTAAGTTTTACTCTCCAAATAAATGGAAGTAGGGAAAAAGTGCACACAGATACTTGTCTGATAATGGTGACTGATACTGTCTTGGTTGACAGAGTTGCAAAGGTATGTCCATTGTAGCCTTCCTGTTTACTATCATTAACCAATTAACCATTTTTCATTTGTTTGTTTATTTGGTTTTGGTGGGGGTGGTATTTTTTTTTGAGCTGTTTTTTCCGCATTATGACTACAAAGACTGGTCCTGGTGCATCGTGATTTGCCTGATCTTATTTTACGTGATAGGGGAAAACTACATTACCTGCAGTATTTGGCATCTGCAGTTACTTTTCTTGAAATGTCAAGACATGAAATAAATTTTATAAAGAAGCAGTTCCTCTGGTTTTCTTCTTCTCACTTTAGAAGATGAGGAATGGTTACAGAGATTGTTGCGTCAATAAAAGAGGGCTTTTGTGTCAGGACCAATAAATGAATGCAACACAGTTTTTAATCTCACAATGAGTTGTAGGGCACATTCAAATATAACAATAAAGATAGAATATTTTATTATTAAAATAATATCATAAGACAGCAAAACAAATATTTTCTCATCAATCTTCTAGTCATGAGCTTACTGAGTGAAGTGCTGAATACATTGGTAGGACTGCAATGAAAGCTGATCATGTCATTTTGCCATGATCATATCAAGGCAAAAAGACTGAAAGTATCTAATGCTTTTTAATTTCAATACTTAGGGAGTATTTGAAACTAATTATTTCTGTCTTGGTATATGAATGAAACAAAAGGTAAAATAACAATAATAAAAAAAAAGGATTCTTTCCTCCTCTTGCCACGAAACATCCTTTCTGACCCTGAAAAATAAGTATTTATAGAGCTAGAAAAAAAGAAGAGGAGGAAGAAAGGAAATGAGGGAAGAAAAAGGAATAAGAAATGGAAAACATCAGTGAAAATTTCAGGGCACGTCTGATAGAGCATTTTAATACTTAGTTGTAGCTCCTTGTTTTCCTGAATAAAAGGGTGAATTTATTAGATACATGCCTGGGTCTTTGAAAAATGTGTTTTTATGTTAAGTTAGAACAGGTTTTCAGTTTTTTAATATTTACATATGTAGTAAATAACCTACCTTCTATTTCAGTGCCATAAAATTGTTCTGCACTGTGGATTTTACAATACCAGATTTCCTAACCTATTCAATAAAGCATGGCCTTTTATATAAAAAGAAGAAGAATCCCTTGGTATTTAAAATATCTTTCTTTTGACCTTTCTTAAGGGTACATCCGATTTGCAGCACTGTATAATGTGTTAGCAGCCAGCAAGACTGCATCTTGAAAATTGTTCAGAATTGATAAAGTGTCCCTATACACATGATCCTCATACACAATTTCCCTTTTCAAAGGAACCTGCTAGGAATATGAGTTTGTTATTTTAAAACTGACAATAGTGGTGCTGTTTGGGCTCTTCATTTTATTCTGGTCTTTTTAAGGGTTTCAGTGCTCAAAGTATTTATACAATAACAAATTAAGAAGATAATACTGCTCTGGGCTATGCAAACAATGCAAGGGCCAATGCTGTCCAGGCATAAAAGATTTCCTAATCTGTGTATCTGAGCCTACTGCCTCCATGACTGTATCTGATAGGCAACAAACTCTGTCTCTCCTTTGGCTTTCTTTTTTAAAGAATTTCAATACTCTCTTAAGCTTTCATATGAAAAATGCAGAAGCAGGGCATATATCAAGATGAAAGGATATGGCTGAAAAAAAAACACCTTTCCATTTTTATTGCTAGCATTTCTTTTTTCCTTTGTAAACTTTCTCTGTCACATGAATATACTAGCAGTCCAGTTCTTTTCAACACTGTTCATTTGAACTGATCCATGATAGATTTATATGGTCACAGATTCTTCATGCTGAATTTATTCTTTATATTTCTATAAATTAATGCCATTGCTATTCAAGATGGCTCCTGACAATGGGCTTCCCTGTTCAGGAGCAGCATTTAATGTTTTGTGTGTTCTGGTGAATTCCCCATAAAATTTCTCTACTCTATACAATGTAAGTGCTCAAACCAATACAGTGTTTTCTTCTTCTTGAAAAAAAAAAAAAAAAATCACTCGAAGGAACAATTCATGATAGAAAAATGACTAGCTCGACAGCACATAAGATTGTTTTATGAAAACATTTTAGCACTGATAACCACATCTTAGATGCAATCCACAGCTGATGGCAAGCCATCCTTGTATCTGTTCCCACTGCATGTAATTAGCTTCTAACACATATCCACATCATGCGTTTTAAATCTTCCTTTCATCTTTATACTGGAGTACTGATGTCTCCAACAACAGATTCTTAAGCAAGCATTTTATGACAGATGCTCTACATAGTCATTTTATATCTGCGGCATCAATAAAGCAATAAAACTTAATTGGTTACTTCAGCATGAAGAAGCTCATTTCTGACACCTTGAAGCTGCAGACTGACAGGCAGGTTCACTGAAGGCGAGAGGAAGGAGAAGAGGGTGGGTCAAAGCCAATATTGCTTTATGAATTACTTCTTATGGTGCTGGTCTGGTAATCACCCTAATGCTAATCCTCTATTTAGCTCATCTGCAGTGGTGTACCTGTGTGTACTCAGTCAGACCATCAGAGCTGAGCACAGCTGGGGCAGAGGTTTAGAGGCCATTTCTCTTTAGCCAGTCCCAGAATTCCAGCAAAACAACTGAGTGCTTAAGCAAACTGAAAGCTTTAGTATGGATGTATAGTTAGTGGGACTTCTATCTGGAAACAAATAATTCTGTAGGTGATGGTAAGCAACAGATAAGTTTAATGATCCTAAAGCACTGAAATCTCTTGGTTCTGGTTTATGATGAAGCAGAGAGCTTCCACCACTCTCTGAAAAGGGCCTGCCTTCCTTTACATGTTGCTTAAGTTGTTTGGGAAGAGCCAGCCTGGCTGCTCAAAC